>NC_139536.1:45298932-46027742 GCF_965153285.1 Podarcis tiliguerta
GAATCCCATGAGCAAAATGTTAAGGGCACTATACAGGGTTGCCAACTATTTGCAAGCCATCACTACTGTGCCTTTAATGGTCATTTGATCTGCAATAATTAGCAGGTTGGGGACACAGGTGGCGCTGTGGTCTAAACCACAGAGTCTAGGACTTGCCGATCAGAAGGTCGGCGGTTCGAATCCCCGTGATGGGGTGAGCTCCCGTTGCTCAGTTCCTGTTCCTGCCAACCTAGCAGTTCAAAAGCACATCAAAGTGCAAGTAGATAAATCGGAACTGCTCTGGCGGAAGGTAAACGGCATTTCCATGTGCTGCTCTGGTTCGCCAGAAGTGGCTTAGTCATGCTGTCCACATGACCTGGAAGCTGTACGCCGGCTCCCTTGGCCAATAAAGCAAGATGAGCACCGCAACCCCAGAGTCGGTCACGACTGGACCTAATGGTCAGGGGTCCCTTAACCATACTTCTTTCCATTCTGTGAAAAGTTTAACCTGCTGATATTTGCATCTTGAGCCCATGTTGTATTTACAAAAGCAAAACAAGCAGCTATGTCTATGCAGTCATGTAGTGAGGTAATTTTAATACTCTGGGTTTAATAGTTTTGCAGGGAAAATGGGTTCTCTTTAGATGCATGTGCATTGCTTTGTTTACTTCAAAATATGGTGAGCAAGCTCTGCAAACTTTGGGAACTCTCCTGCTCAGAGTGGGGTCCTGGACTGCTCCAACAATGGCATGTCTCTGCAGCACTACTGAAGCTGCTAAGAAAGAAAACGCTACCCCTGCCCTGGGGAGGGGGCGCACCTTGAAAGAGTCAGGTACCAGCTGCAGTCCATTTGGAAGTGAACCACTTTTCCTGCTCTGGGGCCTACCTAGACAGGAATCAAGGCATGCTGAAAACTGGATCCTACTTAGGGTGGTTTATGAGCAGCTAATCAAAGGCTGAGAGCCATACTCAGACTTATGGCTGCCAGATGCTCAGATGCACCACGAAGCACGTCTCCCATGATTCTTCCCATGCACCTTTGCTTGCCAACAAATCTTGCGTAGATGGCCAAACAGGGTAGAAATGTGGGCTCTCTCTGTGTGTCACACCTGCTTGCCCCATCCCTGACCTCTTGCATTGACTGTACTTTGTGCCTATGGCCGAAGGTCCTGAATGTACAATGTTCATCTATGCCCTGCAAAAATGGAGTTTACAGATACAGCATACGTGCATTGCAGTGAACAGGTATAGATTCCATTCATAAGTTGTGATCCAAGCTGAAGGTTGGGATCAGGGCTAGCTGGAGTGATCTCGTCCCCCTATACATTAATTTCTGCACTGTTTGTCCATCTGGAAAGGGCAAAAGTGTTCCTTCTCTGGCATCCTTTGCTAATTGCCTGAAGGAAGGAATACACCCTTCCTGCAGTGTTCAGCAGATAATTGCTCTTTTTCTTTATGTAGCACATTTTTCTTTGTTTTATTCCATTTGGGGCCTGGTCCAATGTCTGCTGAAATTAATTAGCTCCATCCTTCAGGAGGTTGCAGGTCTTCTTTCTCATTGATTTTCTTTTGATTTGTGTACTTACGATGGCACTGCAAATTTGAAAGAGAAAACAAAGCAGTGCCAATGTTCTTTCTCTACACATTGCTGCTGCTGCTCTGGTTTGAGATGCCCTTATTTTGCCTCATTTATCATCCTTTATTTACCTTTAGTGTAATCAAACCTCATTTTGCCTCCTATGTAGATTCATTGGCTGCCTTTGTATTTTGATTTCATCAGCTCCATAACAATAAGAAATCAGAGACTGAATGCAGGCGCTAACATGCTGAGGCCATTTTTGCAAATTGCCCCACCCTCATCGCTCTGTTCATCAGAAAGGATTCATGGGGAAAACTGGTTGGCACATATACAGTTTTTAATAAAACTCGGTTCAGCGATTCTCCCTCCCTCCCTTGGGTACTTTCAGGTTTTGGAGGTTTGAACTGTGGTTTGAATGTCATTTTTGTTAATGAAAAAAATGGCAGTGCTGGAAAAATCACCTCAGAAGAGATTTGGCTCCACAGATGGAAATGTATCAAGTCATCTAGACCTTAAGCAGTCTATTGATCAAACAGTTTTATTTAGAAGGATTTCACTCTCTGCAAGGCCTGGTGGGTCTCGGTGGGAGGAGAATAACAAGGCTTTTCCCCGACTGTCAGAACCCTTTCTTCTGGCAATAAATATTCATTTCTTCCCATCTAGGAAAAAACAGCTTCACTTACTTCTATCTATAGAGAAAAATTGAATGCAAGTTATGTACATCAAAATGCTCATATATATGTCTGTGCATATATCTTGCATCCACTTTTATTATATTGGCAGCATCCAAGTGTGCTGGGCTGCTTTGTTTTGCCGTTTTATGTTTGTTTCACTTGGCACGTATTTGCTGCTGCGATGTTTACTTCCTTTTATCGCTGCACTACAAGAGGCAGAGGGAGAGGCCAGAAGAAGGGGGGATATATTTTATGTGCTAGAAATAAACTGCTGGTCAGGGACGTTTGAAACTGCTTCTCTGTAATGTGTGCATCAACGTCCATATTTATCTGAGTGCATCAGCATTTGTTTCTGGGTTCACTGTGAGCACATAGGTAGGACACAGTATACCAAAACGTAGCATTTTGCTTTTTTCCTTCTCGTTGGCTATTGTATTTTGGGTTGAGAGGGCTGTTTCACAATTGTTGTTCCTTGGAAACAGGAATATAATTTGTGCTGGGTCTCTTTAATTTTGCTACCCTTGCCTTTCATCTCTCTCTCTCTCTCTCTGTGTGTGTGTGTGTGTGTGAGTGAGAGAGAGAGAGGAATCTGAGTTGCTAGGAAAGCTTTATGTAACTAGTGGCTCAGCTTTTACAGCACAGCCATGGCTCAGCTTCCAGAGCGCCATGTGAAAAATTGGCAGCACATCAAAACCTCTCTTTCATAACAGACTGGAAGAAGGATTTTCTAACAACAAACTTAAGAAGTCGCTGTTTGTTACGCAGGGAGCTGAAATTTTATGAATTGCTCATGGCTAGTTAAACAAGGACACCCAAACTTAACTTGTTTCAAAATGGCTGAGCAGCATGTAGGAGCTCCTCCAGATTGCAGTTTGCCTGCCAGCCTGCAGTTAATCCAGAAAAGCATTTTGCCTGTTCAAGAATTAAAGGGCTCTTTTCAAAGAATTAAGATCATTAAATAATTAATTACAGCTAAATAACTATAAGAAAACAAGGTGGTAAGCGTTAACATGAAGACATGTCTCCTCCAGGCTGGGCGTTGTCTGATGTGATTCGGAATGTACAAGAGGGGAATTTGATACTGGGCAGAGTGTTTGGCATATGGAGTTTTCTTTTCTTTTTTCTTTTTTCAAAAAAAGTTTCTGTCCCTTAGGGCTATGAAGAAAGAGTTCACAGTGTGTTGGCAATAGCTAGCAAAATCTCAAAAAACAAAGGGGATATGGGCTGAGCAGCCTTTTAGATTTAGATTAGTAGTAAGTCTTACTACCATATTCCTTATACTGTTTGCTTTTATACTTGACTTTTGATCATTTCTATGGGGTAAAAACTACATGTTTCATGCTAACACGCTAAGCAACGCTCCAGCGGAGGGCTTTTTGGTTTCTTAAGAAAAGCAGCATGGGGAGGCTGCAATTTCGAGAATTGGCAGCGGAGAAAGGGGCAGCTATCTTTTTCCAGCAGGCTGCTTTTCTCCTCCAGAGCACCCCATCCAAGCCACTCTTCCTGCTATGGGGTTCCAGATTCATTTTATTCTCCCAGTCATGCCTCAGGAGGAGCCCAAAGTGGACAAAAGCAGCGGGAGGTGGGATTTGGAGCAGAAAAAGAGCTCTTGGAGGAAAGTGAATAGCAGTCCTTTACGCACTTTCCTTGTCAAATTCTGACACTTTACATGGATCAGAGGGCAATGTTTTGGAGATGCATTTGTCCTCTTCATGGGAGAGAGTTATGAAAATTCCAACCAGAATAAATGCACACAGAATAGGCAAATGTCTGATTTGCACAATACTGTACAACCAGGCTGCAAAAACCAAGTTTTCTTGGCATAGTATTATTGGAGGGGTGGATGGGTGTAGAGGCGTATACCGAATGCCTATTATAGAGACTTGGATCAGAGGTAGATCATTTATTCCATGTTCAGACATGAAGGCAGACTCTTTTTTTCTTTTTCTTTTACATTACACACCAGCCATCGCTAACTGTTTTTGCCTACAACCCCCATCAGCCCCATCTGGAAGGTACCAGGTTGGAGGAGAGCAGATTACACAACTTTAAAGGGGCTGCTTGCATGTCTGACTAAGTACTGTATCTGGAAAGGAAACTTTATTCTTCTTTCCTATAGTTTTTTGTTTTTTTAAGGAGCTTATTGGTTTGAATCAAAGGAAGTTAACTGGAATGAGATGACTAGTTTGTTTCCCAAAGGGACCCTGTTTCCTTCCAGCCATTGAGAAGGGAGATTAAGCAGGCAAAAGTTTTCATAGTGAAGGGTAGAGGGAGCTCAGGGGTAAATAATCACCATGCTTGGAAAAAGTAACATTTTCCCCCATTAAAGCATTCATTATTCTTGCAATGAATGTGAAACACAAGCAGTAGAAGATTTGCCACGTAACTTACTGCATTGTTGCAAGTTATTTTTAGTTGTCCTTTAGACACTACCTCAGATCTTACCAATGCTCTAGAAAGGCATAAAAGGCAAAGGACCACTGACAGTTAAGTCCAGTCACGAACGACTCTGGGGTTGTGGCGCTCATCTCGCTTTATAGGCTGAGGGAGCCAGCGTTTGTCTGCAGACAGTTTTTCTGGATCATGTGGCCAGCATGACCAAGCTGCTTCTGGCGAAACCAGAGCAGCGCACGGAAACGCCGTTTATCTTCCCGCCAGAGCGGTACCTATTTATCTACTTGCACTTTGATGTGCTTTCGAACTGCTAGGTGGGCAGGAGCAGGGGCCAAGCAACAGGAGCTCACCCCGTTGCGGGGATTCAAACCGCCAACCTTCCAATTGGCAAGCCCAAGCCTCAGTGGTTTACACTACAGTGCCCCCCACATCCCACCTATAAAGGCATAGTCCTGTCCAAAAGTTTCACCAGCATTTCTCAGAAGGCTGGTTGTATCTGCTGCAGCTGACTGCTCATTCCATCCTCTTGATTTATGTTTTCATACTAGTACAAACACAGTTAATAAACTGTTTGATAATGCACATGCCAATAAACAAGGAAGGAGGCAATGTAGGATCCATAAATACAGACACTTCAGAGGCTCTTTTTAAGATATTCCCTCATTTTGAATAATTGATGGCTTTCTATGATAGATATGAATGATAAATTTCCATCTTATTTAACATGTTTACCAATGTCATGTCATTTAAGTCAGGAAAGAAAATGCTGCATCAACTGATGAATCCATAGGGGCTGTCTGTGGAAGAGCTGGCATTAAAGAGCAAGAGAGACACTAAACCACAAGTCCTGTCCAGACGTCTCATACAAAGCTCCAAACCCCATTGTTCAGGCCAGGCTTGAAAGAGAGCAAGACAGAACACAGTTTGGAATTGCTGGAAAGCCATATGGCCGGGGCGGGGGTGGGGGGAGGACTTTCTAGAAGATCAGACGATAACATAGGAAAAGCAACAAAAATAGTCTGTTACATAACATCCAGACCACACATCTTTTTTGAAGGTGGCATCTCTGCAGTGGAGATATTGTAATACCTTAGCCTGACAACTGCATGATTGTATGTATTTTCTGCAGTGACTCCAGTTAAGTTATGCCGTCACAATGCGAAGTAATTGCTGGAGTTTCACCGTGATTTTAACATCACTGATGAGGAGTGAGACAAATCTCCCTGTTTCCATCACTTAAAGGAACTGCTTTTACCATTCTAGTTAATATATGTGCAGCATTATTATTATTATTATTATTATTATTATTATTATTATTATTATTACAATTCTAATCTGAAACGGTCATTAGAGGCATATTTTCTCACCCTAAAATAGCATTTTGGTAAATATGCAATGGAAATGCTTCCTTGGAATGATATCCAAATAAGTTTTACTCAGGGTAGACCCATCTAAATTTTAATGGACATAACTTAGGTTTATTAACTTCAGTGAGTCTGTTCTGAGTACAGTCTAGTTCTTCAACAACAACAACAACAACAACAACAACAACAACAACAACTTTATTATTTGTACCCCACCCTTCTGACTGGATTGTCTTAGAGCAGATGTGGGGGACCATCGTTCCTCCAGATGTTGCTGAACTACAACCCACACCATCCCTGAGCATTTGCAAGGGCTCATGGGAGTTGTAAAAAGGTAAAGGTAAAGGTACCCCTGCCTGTACGGGCCAGTCTTGCCAGACTCTAGGGTTGTGCGCTCATCTCACTCTAAAGGCCAGGAGCCAGCGCTGTCCGAAGACACTTCCGGGTCACGTGGCCAGCGTGACAAAGCCGCATCTGGCGAGCCAGCGCATCACACGGAACGCCGTTTACCTTCCCGCTGGTAAGCGGTCCCTATTTATCTACTTGCACCCGAGGGTGCTTTCGAACTGCTAGGTTGGCAGGCGCTGGGACCGAACGACGGGAGCGCACCCCGCCGCGGGGATTCAAACTGCCGACCTTTCAATCGGCAAGTCCTAGGTGCTGAGGCTTTATCCCACAGCGCCACCCGCGTCCCCCATGGGAGTTGTAGTTCAGCAAAATCTGGAGAGTCAAAGCTTTTCCACTTCTTTCTTAGAGGAAAGGTCTGCAGCTTAATGGTAGAGCATATGCTTTGTATGCAGAAGGTCCCAGGTTCAATTTTGGGCGTCGCTGGGTAGGGCTGGAAAAGTATTCTATCTGAAATCTGAGGAATTGCTGCTGGAGGGATATACTTCCCACGAAACAGTAACCTGTTTTGCTGCTCTGCACTTTTTTATTCCCATGCTGTGCTGATCTAAGCCAAGGTTAGCTGTGGTTTTTTTTTAAGGGATTTGGTTTCAGGGCAGGGGGCCTTGCCAAGATCCTGGATCCCAAGGATACCATGTGCTCATACTCAGCATTTTAAAATATATAAAGTTGTGTTTGACTGATGAGTTCCAAATTACAATTCAGTAATAAAAGTCCAATATACAGAGCGCAGAAAGTTCAAAGATTGCAATCAGGATCTATACCTGAATTTTCCATAAGTTCCGTTTTGCTTGGAAAACTAATGGTGTGACAGCCACATCTTCTTCAAATTTAATATATTTCTTAAACTTTGCTCAAGCTTCATATTGTCTAGTTCTTCAGTTATATTACTTCCCCATCTTTAGTTTTTTAACGATCATACTGGACACAATTAATTAAAGCTCACTGAATCTGCTGATCTCATTTCACATAAATACAACTCAAGTGTAGCTCTAAAATGTAATTACATTTGAGTGCGCTACAATATTTCACAGCTGAAGTTGCCCCTTCCATCCATCTCTCCCTTTAACTTCATAATCAGTCTGCTTGTAGAAAATCAGATAAGATAAATGCGGAATCAATGAAAGGACATTAAAAGGTGTAATTGCACTACAGTGTGGCAAAAATAATTTAAAGCCAGAGTAAGAAATAGGAAAACACGTTTCCACCCTGAAAAGCTAAAAGACTCTATCAACATCTACAGGGAAGGTCATCCGTATCTCTGAAATAAAATTGCTAAGTCACAATAATGACCAGGCAGTTCAGGTCATCCTTTGCACTTTATTTTCTGAGCAATTGATATATTTGCCAGTCTTGTCATGTATCTTAATTGGTGATTAAACGTTTTGTTACCCTCCTATATACTATAGACAGAACTGCATGACAATGCCTTTTGTGGGGTGGGGGATCATTTCAATGCCATCATATGTTGGCTTTCCCCATGTAAGCGTTTTCAGTATATTCACTTGTGGCCATGGCTAATGCTCTTCATCTAGGCATTCACAAGACTGTGTGTAGCCTATTGATAGTCTTAGGTTTAAAAACCCCCTTTGACATCATTGACAATGTGGTGATAGTATGAGACTGCGTAACCAGGAAACTAGACCTGAGAAGTTGCATAGTGTTGTGATGGGTATTTATTTTTTAATTTCAGGTTCTGCTTGTGGCAGAGATAAATGAGACAACCTGTTTGCAAAGGCCAGTGAGCAGTTAACATAGATACAAGAAAATAAGCTGCCATCTAGATGAGATGACAGAGTTTTGTGGCTGGAACGTCCAACTCAGTTGGCAGATAACAGAGTGGGACTACAGAGCTCAGAAAAGAGGATATAACTCTTTTATACTGCATGATTTCCCTGATTAAAATTACATTCACCCAGCTGATACTAGCTTCATTGAGGAGAGTTTATATATACAGGCCCCTAACTGTGCAAATAGCAATCTTGAAGGGGGAGTGATATGATTTTCTTAAGGACCATCCAGGTAGTTTTACCTGGTATTTTTACCATATAGTTTACTTGCTGCCAAAATTTAAAAGAGATGAAAGCTCTGGTGACAGATCTCTATCACCTCAGCTACTTTGGCCCTAAGTTACTTAGTTACTCAAAGCTCTGGCTTGAATAGCCTTCTTTTGTTACCAAGTGACTGGTTTTCAAAGGCGTGCTACTTCTGATCCTG
Source organism: Podarcis tiliguerta (assembly GCF_965153285.1). NCBI lineage: Eukaryota > Metazoa > Chordata > Lepidosauria > Squamata > Lacertidae > Podarcis > Podarcis tiliguerta. Next base: position 45,307,545 of record NC_139536.1, read on the forward strand.
AACATAGGATACTGTATAAGCATCATGACTACTAGTCATTGCATTTTGTGAAAGTGAATTCCATAGTTTAACTCTGCACTGTGTGAAGAAGTACTTCATTTTGTATGTCCTGAACCTTCTGCCACTCAGCTTCAGTGGGTGACCAGAGGTTTCATTATTTTGAGAGAGGGGGGAAAACCTATCTCTATACAGTTTCTTCACACCATACATAATTTTGTACACCTCTATCATGCCTCCCACCTTTTTATCTAAACTAAAAATATCCAGAGGTTGCAAGCTTTCTTCACAGAGAAGTTACTGCAGTCCCTTGGTGAGGGGCGAAGGAAGGCGTCGTGACACCCGGGCTGGGCGTCGCTATGTAGGGTGGCGCTGCACATGTGCTGTACTTAGCAGTTTGCCGCCGGCTCCAGGATCCTCTGCTCACGGCTGCAGCCACGAATGGAGGATCCTCCACTTCTTATCACCCCCGCAGACATGGAACCCGGGGCGCACTGCCCCCCCACCCCCCACCCCCGTTGCGACCCCACTGCCCTGGTCATTCTCATTGCCCTTTCCTGCACCTTTTCCAGCTCTACTGTACTGTACTGTAGCCAGTGTGGTGTAGTGGTTAAGAGCAGTAGTCTCGTAATCTGGGGAACCGGGTTCGTGTCTCCACTCCTCCACATGCAGCTGCTGGGTGACCTTGGGCCAGTCACACTTCTTTGAAGTCTCTCAGCCCCACTCACCTCACAGAGTGTTTGTTGTGGGGGAGGAAGGGAAAGGAGAATGTTAGCCGCTTTGAGACTCCTTAAAGGGAGTGAAAGGCGGGATATCAAATCCAAACTCTTCTTCTTCTTCTTTCTGAGGTGCAGCAGTCAGAACTGTATATACAGTAGTCCAAGTATGGTCACACCATAGATTTGTATAAAGGCATTGGCAGTTTTATTTCCAGTCCCTTTTCTAATGATCCTTAACATGGAATTTACCTTTATCACAGCTACTGCATACTGAGTCAACGTTTTCGTTAAGCTATTCACCATAACATCAGGATCCATTTCTTTGTTGGTTACTGACACTTCAGACCCCATCAATGTATATGTGAAGCATGGATTTTTTGCTTTCATTGCATCATGTTTTGTTCCACTGAACCATATTTGCCACTTGGTTGCTCATTCACCCTGTTTCCTTTTATTGTCCAGAATAATTTGGTGTGATTGGAAATCTTGGCCATCTTACTGCTCACCCCAACCTCCATTTTATCAAGATTTTTTAAAAATGCAGACCTCTGGGAGTCCCTCATTTCTTATAGACCTTCATTGTGGGAGCTTTCCATTTATTCCAACTCCTGTTTTTATCCCTGTTCCTGTTCTTTAGCCAGTTACAGATCCATAAGAGAACTTGTACTCTTATCCCATGACTGCTGTGTTTCCTTAGGAGCCTTTGGTGGTGAACCTTCTCAAAAGCTTTTTGAAAGTCGAAGTACATAGGTACACAGTGTCTACCACGGGGTGGGGAACCTCTTATACAGAGTTGTTGCCTTTTTTTGGTCCCCCAAAAGAGGATAGACTGAGAGAGGGGCTTGTCCAAGGCCACCCAGCCGGGTTCATGACTGAACAGGAACGAATCCTTTATCCCTACAGATGAATTTCTGACCATCTATAAATAGAGTCTGCTCATACACACAAATCCCTAGGAGAAGTTTTAAAATCTTGTCTGTAATCTTGTGGGCTCCGTGAGCTAGCCCAAGATTTTCATTTGCTTGATTGCCTAACTGATAGCTTCTTCCTTCTGGTATTACAACGGACAACAAAACCATGCTTTTACCTTCTTTGGTCATAATCACTCCCCAGAGCTGCAGTTGCTTAGGGCAGTGTTATTATTTGTATATATTAGTCTATACTCAGGGTTGTCTAAGGAGGAAGTGTGGATGGTTGCTAGGGAGGGCATGAACTTCACAGTGACCCTCCTACCCTCAGCCTCACTTTAATTTATGTACACCTTGGCCAGTGCATCAGCAGGAAAAGCAAGTTGCTTCAGCACCCCTAGCCCCACATTTCTAGGAGAGACAGGGACCAGTGGAGCAACGCTGTTTGCAGGTTTGAAACAGCTTTTCTCGGGGTATATGCCTTGAGGCGATGTTGTTGTTGCTTAGTCGTTTAGTTGTGTCTGACTCTTCGTGACCCCCTGGACCAGAGCACGCCAGGCACTTCTGTCTTCCACTGCCTCCCGCAGTTTGGTCAAACTCATGCTGGTAGCTTCGAGAACACTATCCAACCATCTCGTCCTCTGGCGTCCCCTTCTCCTTGGGCTCTCAATCTTTCCCAACATCAGGGTCTTTTCCGGCGAGTCTTGTCTTCTCATGAGGTGGCCAAAGTATTGGAGCCTCAGCTTCAGGATCTGTCCTTCCAGTGAGCACTCAGGGCTGATTTCCTTAAGAATGGATATCTTTGATCTTCTTGCAGTCCATTGGACTTTCAAGAGTCTCCTCCAGCACCATAATTCAAAAGCATCAATTCTTTGCCGGCCTTCTTTATGGCTTGAGGGCAATACAGTAAAACAAAGGATCCACCTGTTCCTGTACATTTCTTGTGACTATCAGCCCAACCAGTTGGTCACGTCCTCTGCCTTAGTGAAGTGACCACTGGAACTGTTATTTTGGGAACAAGGGATCAAAACAAGTCTCCCCTTCTCCCTTCTTGCCACTCTGTTAGCACTCTTGCCTTGCCCCATTAGAAAGGTTTTTGGTTAAAATATTGGCGCTCTTTAAAAATATGCTAGTACTCAGCTTACCACCACTCCAGACAGGCTTTCATTTTATTATTCTAGGCATTAGCAGATGCCTCAGTTCCCAGTATAAAATCAAAGTATCTATTTTACGATAGCTTATAGTACAAGCATCCCTGTTAGACGGCTGTCATACACTTGGATGGTTTAGAAGTTACAGCTAGTAAGGAATGCTGCCAAGTGCTGAATGTAAGCTGCCGTAATCATACTGAACACAGCTGAAGCAGCTACGGTGGCTATCAATATATTTCCAGGCTCAACTCAACATGCTGGTTTCAACCTATGATAACCTAACCTGACTCCCTGGGTATTTCAGGGGAAACCTACTCCCATATGAACATCACTTAAGAGCAGCAGAGGAGAGCCTGCTTTGAGTTACATTGTCTTTGGAACATCTGCACCTTGTATCCTACAAGCAGGGACTTGTCCATCATCATCACTCTAGAATCCATAGAAATGTTGAACACTTCTTTCCATGGCGGTGTGTGTCTTTGTCCACTGACCTTTCTCATAGTCAGTAAACAGGTCTTGTTATTAGTTCTTAGGCTTTAACTTGCTGGCGTTGTCTTCTTTCAATTTAGCTTTTACACAGGATTGCTTTTATTGTTGTTTAGTTTCGGAAGGGTGTTAGTAAGAATCATGACTGATCCAGAAAATGTGTTTTTTCCAGGAATACAGAGCAGCCACCCAGACAAATTGCTGGGCTTGCTAGGCAAGCACTCCTCTTGTCTTCCTTTTGCCACCACTTCTCAGTAGTCAAGCTGTGGTGACTTGGAAGCAAGAGTTTTCACTCTAGCAAGGATCCCTAGTGACACATTCTCATTGTGGTATTGTAATCTGTGCTCAGCTGCCATGAGGGCCATTTTTTAAGGCCGGGCATAAGCTCCTTCAGGCAGGGTCTGCCTTCTTATTCATGTTCTGTAAAGTGTTATGATGTACATCAATGATGCTTTATAAAGAATAAGAAAAGGATTATTTCTTCTGGCCATAGCCTATCCTGCTCCCCCATTGCAGTTAATCTGGCCACATCCACACTATACAGTGGTACCTTGGGTTAAGAACTTAATTCGTTCTGGTCCGTTCTTAACCTTAAACTGTTCTTAACCTGGGGTACCACTTTAGCTAATGGGGCCTCCCGCTGCCGCCGCGCTGCCAGAGCACGATTTCTGTTCTCATCCTGAGGTAAAGTTCTTAACCTGAAATACTATTTCTGGGTTAGCGGAGTCTGTAACCTGAAGCGTCTGTAACCTGAGGTACCGCTGTACATTTAAAGCATATTAGTAGAAGTAGTCCTGAAACTAAATTTACATGTCTACAATAAATGCATGCAGCTCTATATTTTGAAAAGAAGCAAAACTGTGCTTGAAATCTTATTTATTTATTTATTTATTTATTTAAACAGCCACAACCCAAACACTCACCTGTACTCTGCTTATTCTTTTAGAATGGAACTGCATGTCACCTGAGTAAAAGCAAGTATATAGAGAAGGGAGGGGAAATTGGCAGATGGGAGGGGGGGATGCTCTTAATTTCTGAAGCACAGTCATTATCGCCCTGGATCTTCCACCACCACCAGCAGGCCTGGCATATTTCCAGTGTTAAAACTAGTTGAAGGAAAAATTGGGGAAATGGAGGGGTTGTGAGAAATTCTCACATTCTCCCCTGCTAATGTCTCCCACCCACTACATCTCTGTTACAAGGTAAAGAGGGAGTTGAAACCCTGTGCTTATATCTCAATGTGGTTTTCAACCCTTATTCTCTAAAATAAAAATCTATATACAGTATATACCCACGGAGGAGACATGTTTTCTGATTTATGTATCTCACCAAAGGACTGAACAAAATCCACTTTGGACAGCTGCATGCCATGTTCCTATGGTGACCTGTGTCCTTGTGACTCTCACAACTTTATCATTTACATCAAAACATTTCACTGGCAAGGTCACAGATGGCCTGTTTAATCTGAGACCCTTCATGTTCAGAAGCCATTCTCATCTGGGAAATTTCCCCAAACATTGCACATCTTCTGTTACCTTCTAGGCTATTAAGAAAATTCTAGCTGTGGTGGAAGTGGTAGGAAAGTTTTATGTTCTGGATGTCTCATAAAATACTAGGACACCGAGAGTTTTCTGCTCCATTTTCCATAAAGAGAAGGCATACCTGACTTACTACCAAGAACAAACCAGTCCCATAAAAAACAAAACCCTTCTGTGTATGCATATGCAAAGAGTAGGGACAAAAGTCCTAGTCTTCTACATCCAAGAAAACAGACTTCTACAATGTCAGTCTAAACAGTTCTCACCATTGCTCAAGATAATGAGTTAATTGATCAGTTCTGTAAACCAGCCCTTTGAGGCAAATGGAACTCACTCATCTGTACAAAGCCAATTTATTTCTTTGGGGTATGCCATCTTGTGATATTTCTTGTTCTCATCAAGCACAATTCCTCTGTGTCCATCTACAGCATATCTCCAACTATGAGGTAAAGGGTGGAGCGAAACACTGTCACCATTTTCAGGTGGGATTCACTTATATGTGTGCAAATTCAGGTTGTGCATTTAAAATGGATTTGGAGGTCTGGTGCAACAAATTCTCTTCCTCAAATCACCAGACTTTTTAGGAAAAGTGACGGGGAAGTGTGCAAGGAAGTGTGGGATAACACTTGCTTGAATGCAACGTCATCAAACCATCCTGTGAATAAATCAAACTGAATGTTCATTAAATAGGAACATCATTTAATCTCCTTGCAAATAAATCAGGATGAATGCTCAATAAACAGGTCATCTGGAAGCACCCTGAGTCTTTTGAATTGCATTCCACCATTACAGTGAGAAATCCAAGAGGGAGGAGGCAGTAGGTTTTATAGCTTATTGTTAGAAAATGATTGGTCAGATAGACTAATTATATGAGTTATAGTCTACTGATTAAATTTGCATATGGGTAAAACAATATTTCTGGAGCGAGAAGTATACACGCTTTGTTTTGAAATAATGCACACATCATTTTAGAATAGGCATCCCTTCCCATCTTGGGATGGTGCTTTCTATCTTTATCATCTATCTATCTATCTATCATCTAATTGACAAATTAACAATATCATCTTTTTAGTAAATTAAATGTTTTGATCGATTAATCAACTGCTTGAGCCCTCAGCATGGATACATATTTGCAATTTCAGCTAATCAACTTAGTAAGACACATTGCACAGCCTGGTTCACCCTATGGGAACAATCTGCTGCAGTTAAGATGCTATGTTGGACTTCAGCTTAAGAAACATTTCTTCATCCTGAACTGAAGATGCATAAATATATTAGGATTTTTTTGCGTCAAAATGGTGTATAAGGTTGTGAAACCTTATAACAAAATCATACGTCTGGGTCATATAGCTTAGTTCCATAGGATTCCATATAGAGCTATAGGCTCAGTAGGAAAAGATAAGCAGAGCACATAATAAGTCACTGATTTGAGCCTTCGCTATGGGTTCCTGGGGGAAAGGGGCAAGGAAGAGGCACATATGCACACACTTCTGCAAGTGCAGCCTGTATCCAATGAGAGGAACTAGTCACAAGGAACAGTAGCATCACGCAGGTAACTCTTACCTATCCATGCCCTGAGATCTCCTATGCTTCCATTCTGCCATCCCTCCATTATTTCCTAAGAACAACAGGAAACAGTCTCTTTTGACGCTCAGGTGGTTCAGTGTCCCTGAGTGATTCAGCTGAGACCTTCAATAGGCAAGGGCAAAGGCAGGCACAGCATCGAGAAAAGGTGGTGGTAGCTGTTGGATGGATGGCACTGCCCAACTGGGGGGACACTAAGGGCATAGGTAAGTCTGAGGGGGAAACGACGAACCGACACACAGGTGTCCTGGAAAGTATCCCCAAAGTTCCGATGAAAAAGGCAGGAAAGTCTGCTGGGCAGGCTGCAATTTTATGACCCCTGAGAGTGAGCCCAAATGTCCCCATTGGCTGGTTGGGCCGGCTGCCAGGGGAATGCCCATCCAAGGGCTGCCACCATTGGCCATTAGCCGGCAGCTGGGTGATCCAGCCTGGCATTTGTCAGATTACTTGTGGGCCCAGGACCTGGCCACAACCCTGCCCCCACCAGTGAGGGTGAGCAGACTTCCTAAGAACAACAGCTTTCTCCGCCTCAGTATATCACTTTGTAATAGCCTTACTCCAGAAATCTCTATTCACCTCACTCACTATTGCCATGACTAGCTTATCAATATTTAATATTCTCATTTACTGCTCTATGTTTTATGATTTTCCCATCGGTTTTTACAGTGCAATCCTATATCTGTCTAGTCACAAGTAAATCCCCTTGAATTCAATGTGACTTACTTTCAGGTATATTGCAACCTACATCTTTTTAATAGCGAAACTGCACTTTGCTGATAAGGGTGAGGCACAATGGTGACATGAGGAGCCTTGCTGCACTCCTTTTTTAATTCCCGTGTAACAAAAACAGGCAAGTACAGGGCAAGCCACATAGAATCAGTAGCACACTCTCCCTTCGCCCTATTGTGGTAATAGGGCTGTGCGACCCATTTGGCCGAATCCTGAACCAAATCAGGGCTGGGCTGGACCAGGTCAAGGCAGCTCTGGAAGGACACTGCTGACTCAAACAGATTTCAAAACACTTTCTAAGAAAGCCAGACAGCCTGTTTCCAAAGTATTCCAATTAATTACAATGACATATAAGGAGAACCCCAGTGTGGAGAGAGAAGGCAAGGGAGCTGGACTTTGCTCATTGATAGCTCTAGCTTCTAGTCCAGGGCTAGAATCTCCCCCAGTGCTCTCCAGTCACCATGCTTGAGGGTAGGGATGGTGAAGTCTTAAGAGGAATTCCCACTGCCTTTTATTTTTTGCTTTTTTGCAAGTACAATGGTACCTTGGTTCTTGAACTTAAACCATTCTAGGAGTCTGTTCGACTCCTGAAACTGTTCAAAAACCAAGGCGCGGCTTCTGATTGGCTGCAGGAGCTTTCTGCACTCAAGCGGAAGCCACGTCGGATGTTTGGCTTCTGAAAAACGTTCACAAACCGGCACACTTGCTTCTGGGTTTGCGGCGTTCGGGAGCTGATTTGTTTGACAACTAAGCTATTCGAGAACCAAGGTATCACTGTATTCTGAATGTTAGAAAGAGTTGAGTGGCATTTTTTCAACTTGTCCTTTGCTTATTCTTCAGTACCCACCCCAGCCTTTATACCTGTTTGTTTTCCATCCCTACAAAAGCAATCCCAATCCCAACCTTTTAAAAATAAAAATGTGCGTTGTCTGTGTCTTCCTAGTAACGTAGGTAGTGTCTATTAACAATACAGTAAATACTTGGGCCTGGTTTGCAAAGCAATGCTAAACCATGGTTTAGATTATGAGGATGAGCTGCACTAGTTGAGCCTGCATACTCCAACATGGTCACACCAACCATAGTCAAGATTAACCGGTTTATCTGGGTAGGATGGCGTACGAAACTGTGGTAATGTTAAACGTAGCAAAAGTTTCCAAACTCCTCCACGCAGCTGCATCAAAGGTGGAGGGGAGAGCACATGAGCCTGAGGCTCACTTAGGCCTCTTCTTGTAATGCTAAGCTTGCATGTGGAAAAGAACCCCTACCCCCAAATGTTTAACAAATGGTTCCAGAAAATGAATACAAATATAAATTTGAATGGGGATGCTAACTATCCTCAATCAGACACAGCAGGTGTTCTCAGACTTCATTGACTCCATGGTGATATTATTTTCTCTTGCATGTAGGTGATGCTTGTCTATGCAAATTTCCCTTCATTGCTTACAATTAATCACTTTCCATCTTGTTTATCTTCCCTAGGTATGATAAAATTTTGATAGATTGTCCACTGTATGGTTATATTAACATATGGTTGGCTTGTTCTGTCACTATAGAAGTAATATAATTATTGTTTTTATTTTTAAAAAATACATTTTAATAATACAGAGATCAGGACATAAATGGGTATTGCACAGGGCCACAAATCAAAATGAACCATAAGGTAAAGGAGACAATTGAGAAAGAAGCTAAGATTCAAGTGGTCACCACCCAAAAAAATCAGCATTGGTCCAGTTGAAATATTAGTTACGGATTTTCAGGACACAAAAGGTTGATCAGCTGTATGCATGTAGAAAGTTAGTCTTCCTGAAAAGAGTAAATACATTTTACAAATGGGAAAGACACTCCCCCATCCCATATTGCAGACTTGTAAGGTTTATATGGTCATGTTTATCCTACATAATTTTTATTGAGTTTTCAGTTTTTTACATTTCAGAATAAACATTTGCAATGAGCTTTTCCAGCTGTGTGAAAAGGGCTTTGCCTTAGGTTTTAAAACAGTGTAAAATGAACATCTCTCTTCAGGTTTTTTGTATTATTTTAAAAATTATCTTTAGCTGTATTTTTCTGGTATGTTTGAGACCCATGCAAAAGGAAAGGCTTGCAGTAATGCCACTGTTGTTGTTGTTACTTAATTACAGTCACTGAATCAGTCTCCCTTATGTACAATGTGGAAATAGGAGAAAACAGTTCCTCTGAAACAGGTTATTGAAAATTAGATGTGTCTTCGGCTGACAACAATGAGTGGAAATAGGCACACTTGTATGTTTGGGGCAACAGAATCAAAATGGATAACTTGTAGAAACAAAAGTAGGGACTTGGCATTAGTGGCCTCTGGAGCTGGAAGGATCTGTCAATTTCACTTCTCTCAATTTCAATTTTCCCCATTTTAAATTAAGTTATTCACATTTATGCAGGATTATTTTTTAACCCAGTTAAACTCTTGATAATTCACCAGCATGTTAGTGTGAGGTAAAGGACCCCTGACAGTTAAGTCCAGGCTCAGACAACTCTCGGGTTGCGGCGCTCATCTCGCTTTACTGGCCGAGGGAGCCGGCGTTCGTCCGCAGAGAGTTTTTCCGGGTCATGTGGCCAGCATGACTAAGCCGCTTCTGGGGAAACCAGAGCAGCGCATGGAAACACCGTTTACCTTCCCACCTATTTATCTATTTGCACTTTTTGGCATGCTTTTGAACTGCTAGGTTGACAGGAGCTGGGACTGAGCAATGGGAGTTCACCCACCCTGTTGCAAGGATTCGAACCGCCAACCTTCTGATCGGCAAGCCCAAGAGGCTCAGTGGTTTAGATCACAGTGCCACCCACGTCCTTGGTTGGAGAACTACATTGCAAAAGTAAGATAAGTGTGAATTTTTAAGCTAACTGTATTTGGTCCTCATGTCATTTTGGAAAATGCCAGTTTGAAGGATTCACCAAATCGAATTGCTTCCCCATCCCTAGAGCTCACCCACCAAAACATTAGCACACATATGACAAACTGCCCACCCCTCCAAAATGAGCTTCCATAGCAGCTGCGACTGAATCTATATCAGACAGAGGCAAACTCGGTCCTCCAGATGTTTTGGGACTACAACTCCCATCATCCCTCGCTAACAGGACCAGTGGTCAGGGATGATAAGAGCTGTAGTCCCAAAACATCTGGAAGGTGAAGTTTGCCTATGCCTGATCTATATAATTGGATATTTTTATTTACCAGTTTTTATGGGTTAAGAGCAAATCTGCATTAAATGTAAAAAAATGTACAGGGTGATATTTTGATGCCAATGGCATTGGGTGGGCCCTGTGAAAATCATAGGTGCACAAGGAGACCAATTCCCCAACAAAATCCCTCATGGAAGCACTCATAGATATCATCACACAGGCATATCTTTTCCTCACAAAGTTAATAGCAGCTTTTTAAAGAGGGGACAATTTAGATCAGGGGAAACAGCATGGAAGGAAAAACTCGCCTGCTCTAGTGCCACTTCCCTGCTTTTCAATGCATCCCCAAAACGAAACCCAAAGCATGAGGGATTCTGACCCTCATTCTCCCGCAACACATCTAGTTTGCCAAGAATCGATGGGCCACTTCAGTCCCCAAGTCAAAGTCTACCACCCAGGCAGTAGTATTGGTTGAAACTACAGGAAGAGATGGCTTTAAATTGGATCAGGAGGCCTTTAAGTTTGCGGAAAGTGTATCATGAAAGTTACTTTCAAAGGTACAGGTGCACAACTTTGAAGTATTGTTGACTGGAATGCTTTTCCCTTGATGATTTTAATCACATCATGAAATCAGCCATTCATGCTTTTGTAAAACACTTGATTTATAGGACATTTTAATTTATTACTCAGTGCTCAAGAGCCAACTGTTCGCTCTGCTGCTCCCCTGAACAGAACACCAGAATTGCCTTAAAGGTACATTTACCCCATGCAAACATTTCCAAACATCTTATTAACACTCATTATCTTAGATGCATGACTTACTTTGAAGCAAATTTCCTTGGAACATAACTTCTTAATAGCTTTTTGGCAATCTGGTAACCCTTTTTCTGTTTTGTCTTCTTCTTCTCCTCTTCCTCCTCCTCCTCCTCCTCCACCTCCTCCTCTTTTGAAATTGTAATTGCTTTGGTTATGTGATGTTCTTAATTGATGATGTGAGCCATGATAGTTTATAATGATATATTCATTTATAAAATGAACAAATCAACAACTCCATGTTTGTGGCCTTAGATTGCAAGTTCTGATGTCTGTTCCTTCTCTCCCAGGGTGTTTTCTCCTGTACTCCAAATTAACATAGACCTGAAATAAACTAATTCATCCATCCTGGTCTACAGTGACAGTAGATGCAGGCAGGGGTCAAAAGCATTAATCCTCTCCCAGCTGTCTGTCCCTCTTGCTGGACCCCTACTCCCTCTTTAAACATGAGTGGGCCATTTCATGTTTAAACACCTGGATATGATGAGTATCTTGCTAGTTCCTGTATGCTTGCCTTTGTGTGGAGTGTGTGTAAATAATCTGCACATACCCCTTGTTGTCCAAAGAAACAGCAGATTCTGGGGGACTATTGGGCTGGAAACTGAGCATGGAATGGTGTCCATTCACAGCCGTACTTTGTGGGCACCTTCTTGGAGAGTGCCTCAACTGTGTGGTTCTTCCAGAGCTCCTTCTGTGCCACCACTCTTGAATGAATGGCCTGGTTTCATCCTCAAGCTAGGCAGAAACACTGTGGCAGTGAATGGATGTGCTGCTCACCATGGGTCTTGAAACACTTCCCAAAGCAAATATTTTGATTGTGGTTCTGTAACAACAAGGAAGCTGAACAGAAGAATAAATTTAAACCCATGGCACTGTACTTTTAAACCATTTACTAGTATTTAGCATTGAATACAGAGGTTGGGGAGGAGTGACCACCACACAGCCTTACATCAGTCTTACCGATCCTTAGAATGAATACAGTGGAGATGGACAGATCAGCAAGTTGTAGCCTAAACAAGCTTTCAAGGAACTGCCCAGCAAAACATCACAAACACCAAAGAGAATAGTGGTACCTCAGGTTAAGAATTTAATTTGTTCTGGAGGTCTGTTCTTAACCTGAAACTGCTCTTAACCTGAGGTACCACTTTAGCTAACGGAGCCTCCCGCTGCCACCACCACACGATTTCTGTTCTCATCCTGAAGCAAAGTTCTTAACCTGAAGTACTATTCCTGGGTTAGCGGAGTCTGTAACCTGAAGCGTCTGTAACCTGAGGTACCACTGTGTTGTGAACATACAGCATTCAGTATAAATTTATGTTAATAGAAATGACAGTGACAACAGACTGTGCTAGAGATACAGGTTCTGTCAGCATCTTGAAGCCAACAATTATCAAACATCACTCAGCTAACCTTGATGACATGGCTGAAACCCCAAGACCAATTATGCCAGTTTCCTCCAATTTGAATGGAGTACTGAAGAGTCATCTTCCTCATCCTAGAGGTTACCTTTTTACTGTACCTCTAATTTTCAGTTTTGAAAGTACTTGAGATCTTATTTTTGTACAGATGCCATAATTTATTATTTATTAGAAACATGTTCCCAAAGACCACTGTTTAGCCAACGAACTGTGCTCTGTGTGGCCCTGTAAAAGTGCAAAGTCACCCTGTTCTATGACTGTTGAATGGACAAGTTCCCCTTTGTGAAGCAGAATGCTCCATGCCTACCTTCTGCAACCAGGTGCCTTCCAGATGTTCTGGATCGCAACTCCCATCAGCCCCAGCCAGCATGGCCAATGACTGGGGATTATGGGAGTTGTAATCCAAAGCATCTGGAGGGCTCTACACTATGGAAACCCACATTCTGTCCCACAGCCATAGCTTGACAAAATGTAGAGGGTGGGGACTTTACCCAGGAAAGAAAATACAACACTGGCACAACAGTATGGAGGATAACAGGGATATCATTGGGGAGACTGGAAAAACTGCAAGTAGATTGCCCTGTAAATTACTCAGAAGCCCAGTGCTCCTGCTACATTTGGGAAGCTATATTGGCACTTGTAAAAGCCACTTTGGGAGGGTTTTGCCCTGAAAGATGACATATAAGTACTTTAAACTAAATCAGTCATAAAATAATGTGGGCCAGACGCAGTTTGCCAGGTGGAGTGGAGGCATGACACTAGCTTCCCTGCAAGTGAGCTACTGTTGCTTACTGGGAGAGAGAGGAGAGGGACAGGGACTGAGGGGCCGATGTGGTGGAAATACACTGGTAGAGCCAATTTGGTGTTCCTCCTCAGAGACTTCCTGTTGCCTTGCTCCTTCTCTTCTCCCTCCCAGTAACCAACATCAACCCACTTTCCTGGAAGTTGTGTAGCAACTCTGCCCCGCCTGGCGAGCTCTTTCTGGTGGGGACTGAGCCTTAGAGTGCCTTCACAAAAACCAGTCAGTAAGTTTACAGTTTGGGATTTGAACCAGGGATATCCTACCTCATTCGCTTAGCAGGGGTGCCAACTTGATTGAAATATTGTGGGGGCCCAAGTAAGCCCCACCCTGCATAATGGATCACATGATGCAGTGCACACACACACACACACACACACACACACACACCATTTGAATGGGAATGCCCATCAACTTTGTGGGGGCACCGGCCCCCTCAAATATTTTATTGTGGGGGCTGAAACCCCCTAGGAGTTTGCTCCTATGATGCGTAGCCTGCAGTACAAGAAGAAATGTGATTCATTCATTGCATTTATAGCCCAGCTTTCCTCCAAGGAGCTCAAGGTGGCATATGTGGTATCTGCTGCACTCTGTCCCAGTCACAGTATCACCCTTTAAGCCAATTGCAGTTTCCAAAGGCAGCCCCACCCTCATGTGCCACCCATGGTAAGTAGTCCAAACATGATGATGCTGGAGGATAAATTACCAGGCTAGACTGTCTCTAGCCGGGAAGGGCCATAGTTGGCATACCGGCCTAAGCTAATGAGAGGTGCTGGGTGCCACAGAAGATTTAATAGCACTCCCTTAGCATGTCAGATTTAATAGTGCCAGCCAAACTGAGGACCTGGACCTTTCAGAGGATGTGCAATGTTGCCCAGGACAGGTTTAAAGCCACCACTCTCAGTGAAGCCAGATTGAAATTGATCTAGATGATCTTTGTCAGCCATGTGTACAGTGGTACCTCAGGGTACATATGCTTGAGGTTACAGACTCCGCTAACCCAGAAATAGTACCTCAGGTTAAGAACTTTGCTTCAGGATGAGAACAGAAATCGGGCTCCAGTGGCGCGGCAGCAGCAGGAGGCCCCATTAGCTAAAGTGGTGCTTCAGGTTAAGAACAGTTTTAGGTTAAGCACGGACCTCCAGAACGAATTAAGTACTTAACCTGAGGTACCACTGTATTGGCAAATTAAGACTTTTGCAGGCTGCAGCATGTTGCCAGTGATATTCAGATGAGCTGAATCAGAAACCATGTAGATTGCACTACTTTAAGTATACATTTTTCATTATCTCAAACCTGTCTTCCAATTTGGCTTATTTTGGGGCAGGGGGGTGTTATTACAGGAACAGGCAAAGCTGACAGCATTATTGCTACACTTAATAAGGAGAAACCTGGGCTTCATACTGACTCACTGCCAAAAAAGAAAAAGAAATGTTCAGCACTGCAGGTTCTTCTTCACCTGCAGCCTTCGCTTACAAAACCACATTGAACTTCCAGTAATATTGTGTTGGCTTCAGTGTGACTACCTGGATGAGTCAGGACTATTACCATAAATCCCAGTTGTAAGGTTTTTCTGTGAAGCCTATTCCTTTGGAAGTAACGACACCCTTCATGGCAAAGTTGGCTTCATTAAAAAAGAGATTCATTCATAGGGGGCCATCTCTGCATTTCTGCTCTGGCTGAGCTGGTCCTAAGCATGAATCACGCTTTCCTTCCAGATGACTTTTTATTGCTTCTATTTTCTCCATCAGAGGCATTGAATTTTGACACTTTTTGTGTAAATGAATCATAGACCGCCTTACATAAGAACCTTACATAAGTTGCGAGTTCCCAACTACCGTGCCTTTCCGTCAGAACTTACTTCTGTTAATAGCATCTTATCATCTGGCTGGCTTCGATCAGAAATTACTTCTCTTCCATTTAAAGGCTCATTTGTTCTCACTCATCTGCTCACATAGCCTCTTGAGATGGCAGATCCAGTGCTTGTGTGTATAGGAAACCAGACTGTGATAACCACTTTCAAGCAAGTGCCACCATATCTCTCCCCAATTTAATGCTTTTTATTTGGGGGAGGGGCATCCATGAACAAAGCCAACCCCCTCCTTTGAGCCATACTTTCTTCCTCTCCTCTTGCTAGTCTTGCAGAAGCCAAGGTCACATCAACACCATGTATCTAAAGCCATGGCATCCTCAAAGAATCTTGGGAACTGTGGTTTGTTAAGGGAGCAAGAAATCATTGTTTGGGGGGGGGGTCAACAACAACAACAACAATTTGTATACCACCCTATACCCACAGGTCTCAGGTATAGTTCCCAGGATTCTTTTGGAGGAAGCCATTGGCCTCAGATGTGTTTTAGATGTATATGGTGTGGTTGTGACCTCTGAGTAAGTAATGACAGTATCCTTGCTTTTTTATTCACCCAGAATATTAGCCTAGTTCTCACAAATCTGCCTGTGGACTGTAAGTCTTCAGACTATAGGAAAGTGCTCCCATGGCTGAGTGCTCCTCTGCACAAGCAAACCAAATAAAGTCCCTGTGCAAAGAAAGCTGGCATTTTAAGTAGGAGGCCAATCTGAAACTTTGTCACCTTGACATCCAGTTTTCCAAAATGTATTCAGCCTTGTAAGCCATTACAAAACATTTCGTGCAGTCTATTGCTCTGGCTCCGTTAAGGTTTCTTGGGTGGGTTAAGGTTACTTGCATAAATTCAAGTGGAAATGCTTCTACAAAGCACAAGAGCCCCATATAGGGTGCTCTTTCAGAGGAGCACCCAGTGCTTTGGTGCTATAGTGCTAAACAGAAAGTATGAAATAATATATTTTAAAGTAGTAACAAAATATGCCATTGAAAAATCCATCGCTGGCACCACTGTTGCCAGTAGCACTTTTCAACTGTTCCTTTGTAGCCTCCTGTTGACAGGAATAAGTGGCTCAAGCTAAATTCTGGGCATCGTTTGACTTGAGTTGGGGGGAGGATATGCCCTGATTCCCCTTCCCCTAAAAGTGCCAGAAAGATACAGCTTCCTCTTGGCAGGTCAGTCCTAGACATTTTGCTGCCTGAGGTGGAAGACAAGATGGCACCCCTGTCCCACATGCCCAGTGATGGAAATTTGCCAATTGTTCCGTACGTTGCATTTGGACACGTGCTACTAAGCCCCATCCCCAGCCACAACATGGTCAAGCTTGATAGGTTTCACCCAACCTCCACCCCTTGACGTTGAAAGCTGAGACCCAGATATAATTTAATGTGTCGTCTGTAATCCAGCTCTTATAGTCAGACTTGTCCATGCAAGTTCAAGTTCTCAGATAACTTGGAGAAAGGCTCATGGGAATTGGGTTATATATTAAGAGAGCCAGCAGCCCTTTCCATGGCCACTTTTACCAGTAGCCCCAATCTGAGCGGGGGTTGGCAGTTCCTTGCCCAGTTCATGATAGTCCTTCTCCATGCATTCTACAATGGCATTTCTCCTAATAATTATGATTGTTTGCACCAACCCTCACTCTGTTGTTTATAGAATCCCTCTGGAGTTGCTAGCAGAGCATCAAGGTACTTCAAGCAGAAGAAAGGTGGGACTTCGGCCACAATGTGGTGGAATGCATGCTGCGCTCCACAGAGATGTCTCATGGATTCTACTGCAACACAAAATCAGGGGAAATGTTATGCCTAAGCTCAGTCAGAATCCTTCCTGGAGTTCATTCTGCCAATGCCCTTTTCTGAACCCCTTTCACTATAGGACCTTTAAAGGCACCCAGTCTAGCTTTTTAATCAGAATTAGCTATGCACTATTAACTGTCAACAGTTCCTTTGTTCCTCTAATGGGTGTCTGCTGTTGCAACACTTGCGCTTATTAACCTTTGCCGGTGACTCAGCATGTGTGTCCTTCCGCTAAATAATGGAGTTTTAAAGAGGAGGAGTAAGTGAGCCGGGGATGTCAAAGGCACACATGCCTGCTTAAGAATGGAGTTCCCCTCCTCCTCCTGATTAACTCTTGTTTCTCCCCTCCTCTCATCTTAAACACAAAATGAAATTCTCAAGAAAAATAATAAAGCAGCATTATCTAACTATAAACCATGAATACTTTTTATATTACAAGAAAAGCAGTCGATGAACAATCCCAGCCAGTCATGAAGATGGCCTTTTGTTATATACATAAAGTCAAACAGGATGGTCTAGTGCAGTGTTTCCCAAACTTGGGTCTCCAGCTGTTTTTGGACTACAATTCCTATCATCCCTGACCACTTGTCTTGCTACCTAGGAATGATGGGAGTTGTACTCCAAAAACAGCTGGGGACCCAAGTTTGGGAAACACTGGTCTAGAGTATAAAAAAAGTAAGAACAAAAAATCTCACTTGAGGAGCCTTAAAGCCTGCTGGCAAATTATATTCACTCAGCCTCATTGAGTTCTTAGGAAGTACAGTGGTACCTCGGTTTACGAACTTAATCCGTTCCGGAAATCCATTCTTAAACCAAAACCGTTCTTAAACCGAGGCGCACTTTCCCTAATGAGGCCTCCCGCCGCTGGTGCCCTTCCACTGTTGGCTTCTGTTCTTAGACCGAGGTAAAGTTTACAAACCGGGACACTATTTCCGGTTTTGCGGAGTTTGTTAACCGAATCGTTCTTAAACCGGACTGTTCTTAAACCAAGGTACCACTGTCAGGGCTAGCTCAAGACTCGAATGTTAGAGGCAGGAAGCCACTGAATACCAATTGTTGGGGATCACAAGTGAGAAGAGTGCTGTTGCACTTAGGTTTTTCTTGCAGGCTTCCCATAGGCATCTGGTTGGGCAGGGGATCTATGGCACCATTCACATAACAAAAACTGCATAGAGATATAATTTTTTTCAAAAGTAAGGGGTCTATAGCTTGGCTTTTGAAAAACAGGGGGTCCGCAATACTTAGCTAATTGGGAACCACTGGTTTGTATCATATAGCTGACATTATTGCACGGGGGTGCATTTGGTGTGGCTAAAGTTTGCAAGTATATTTCCCATGAGGAGTGTATTGCCTCCTCCCTTGTAGAGCATGTTCATATTGTTCGGGGCCCTTTCAGAGTTTTATTTTGGGTTGGGTGGCTCTATGACAAGTTGGGCAGTGCTTGCCATGGTCATGTGGTGGCTTCCCTCCCATGCCAGCTTGCCACAATGCTGCAAAACTGGTGGAAGCAGGTACACTGGCATTGCAGTTTTGAAAAGTTGCTTGAGTTGGGAGCCAAGCACTTGGTAGAACAACTACTTGGCCACATGCCAAACTTGCCAGTTGCAATTCATCCAGTGGCGTAGCGTGGGGGGTGAAGGGGGGGCCGGCCGCACCAGGCGCAACATCTGGGGGGCGCTCGCACTCGCAGCTCTCTGCCCCTACCCGGTTAGGGGGTGCAAATTACTTTCCTTGCCCCGGGTGCTGACAACCCACGCTACGCCACTGAATTCAGCTGCTGTCAACTGACTCTCATGACCAGAACCTTAGAACAAGAGACAGTTAGGTAAACATTATCTGCTCTCACATTGGCTTGTATGTAGAAAAAGAAAAATAGCATAAAAACTACAAAAAGATAGATATTTTTTATTATTATTTCTGGAGTTTAGTTTCAGTTCCATCCCTCTGCCCTGAAGTATTTCTGTGCAGAGTATTCCAAACCCACAAATGAGATTCATAATTTAGTTTATTCTTCCTCAGATGTACAATATAGGATTGATTTATCACATACTGTATACAGGTTGATATATAGCTAATGTTTCATTTTCAAAAGCACCAGCTCCTTGGTGCACAGTTGCAATTCTTTGTTGTTTTTTAATTTGCTATCCTCTGCACAAGGAAGGATGGGCAATGCCATCTTTTTTTGTAACATATTTAGGATGTATGGTTCAGTTATCACACATCACGTTGCTTTGGAAGGCTAGTAAGATGTCTGCTGGCTCCCCCCTCCCCGTTTGGGCCAAATAGATTTGGTAAAGAAAAGTCAGTGTCTCCCTAGTCCAGGTCAAGTGTTATTGCTTCTGTGCTAGTCAGCGTTGCTCTGACAAGGGCTGGAAGTGAACCAAGGTCTTTTTGAGCCTCTGCAGTCAGTCCACCTCTCCTATGCACCCCACATCGCTTTCTGGATATCTAAAGTATCTTAAAGGCCTTCTTGGTAGTGGCGCCCACCCTGTGTAACAGCATCCCATCAGATGTCAAGGAAATAAACAACTATCTGACTTTCAGAAGACATCTGAAGGCAACCCTGTTTAGGGAAGTTTTAAATGTCTGATATTTTATCGTGTTTTTAATATTCTGTTGGGAGCTGCCCAGAGTGGCTGAGGAAACCCAGGCAGATGGGCAGGGTATAAATTAATAATAATAATAATAATAATAATAATAATAATAATTGGGTCAGCCCTCTGGTCTGTGGATGGGCACTGATCCTGGCCCTCATGGTCTCCTTCCCAGCAACTTTAGTTTGTTAAAGGCACTGACAGTTGTTAGGGGACCCCATTTGCCTCAGTAAGCTACAATTCCCAACGTTCCCTCAGAACAGGGACTGACTGTTAAAACATCTCTGGGAATTGTAGCTCTGTAAGGAAAATAGGAGTCTCCCAATAACTCTCAGCACTCTTCACAAACTACAGTTCCCAGGATAGTTTGGGAGACACCAACGGAATGATATAGCTTTACATGAATAGTGAAGATGTGTCCATAGTGGTTAACCCAGCCCTGCACATTCCAGATTGAATAAGATTTGCTGTTTCTTAGTGACAGCTTTCCTCCTAAATCCATTGCAGCTATAACACTCTCCTAATGAGCCATTGCATATAAAATGGGCTATCGTTTTCTCTATTTCTCGCTTCCAAAGATATTATTAACAATTTTCGTGATGCATCTCCTCAGAATATGTTCAAACGGGCTGCTATTTTGGTAGAGCCAGGATAAAAATGTACATTTGTGCATTTTCATCTCCCTTATACTTTTCCTCTACAGATGTATAAATAGGTGGTTGTCTAAAATTTCTGACTCTTTACAAGAATCATAGACTTTACCAGTTTAAGCTTTGTATTAGTCACACCCGAGAAAGTATGCACTTGCTGCTTAAAGAGAAACAAGACAAGCCACGGTCATTCAGTTTCAGCCCTGCATGAAATTCAAGGATTTGCATACTTGTATATTTTGCAGGGTGATTGTAAGAAAGGCCCAGTTTGTATGCAACACTACGTCAAACCATGGTTTAGTGTGAATGAGTGAATATGCAGGTTCCTGGAGTGAACATCACAACTGCTTCTTCCCTGGTCCTGCCACCGCCACACTATTCACAGCTAAGCCAGGATTTACAGGCTTTGTGGTTTGTCTCCTTCTAAGATACAAGATCAAGTCTGGACAAATGCACAAAATGGAAGCATGTTTTTGAACTGGGAAAACTACTTTTAGGTGGTTGCTATTTGAAATCGGGAGGAGGGGGAATGGCAGGTGGGCAACGGGTTAAGAACAGGACCAGGATCAACACCTGGCATCCTTGGGCAGCTTTCGTGGGCACAGTGTCTTGTCAGGGCCCATTGAGCATTGCTGATGCCTGTCATGGACCACCGGGTAGCCCCCACAAAGCCCCCAATGCCCCATTGCTCTGGCGAATTGTGGGAAATGTAAATGGCAGCTATAACCAGCCACTTGGAGAGTTGTTGCCGCTTCTTCTGCTTCCTGCCACTGTCAAGTATCAACAATGGAGAGAGTCCACCAGCCCAGGACTCTTTCAAATCTGGGGCTGGCCCTGCTCTCCCTACTTCTCTGTTCCAAATCACAACCACTGGAAGGGACTTTTTCTGGTTCAAAATGGTGTTTCTGGTTCAAAATGGTGTCAAAATGGTGTCACTGCCAAACTTCTGTTGTGGTGTTGGCATGCAACATGTAGTTTGGGTCTGCATCTTTGGATTTAGACACCAGTCCATTATGAAATTGGTGGCATTGTGAAAATAATGACATTATGTTATAATAAGCATCTTGTTTTCATTTCTATGGACAGCGGCAATGTAAAAATAGATCCTTCTTGCTGTGAAATTTGGGTGGCTGCCTGTTTGTGATAGTTGCCTTTTTCACCTTCTCTTCTATGCTTCCCGAGATACTCTGGACAAAGTGGGTGAGTGTTTCCTGTTCTTAATGGTGCTGGCTAATTGAAGCCTGTTGCCTCAGACGGGAACAATTTCCTGTCCCTGTCTGGGTACCACTCAAGGTGTTTTGTTTTTTGTTTTTAAGATAAGACTCTTAAGGTCATTTTCAATGACCGGCTCTTTCCAGTACAGCTATTTGTATAAGATTTTAGTCTCTAGTCCCAGGTTCACAGATTCCAGTGATCTTATCTGCCATTTCAAGTGTATTTGGACAATTCTGTGCTCTGCTTCTTGAATGGGTTGGATGGGGAGAAGTTCACCTAAGCTTTTGTAAATGCCTGCATCTGTGATAGTGATGCATCTGTGGTGTTATGAGTTTGGCTGTCATGATTGACAAGAAAGGGTTTTATCACTCTAGTTTTGCCTGACAAAGTAATGGGAGGTGGAGGTCTAACAAAAGACTTGGATTAATGGGCTGGAAAGCTCTCTTCCAGCCTTTGGAATATAACACCCATCCAAGCTGGCAAAAGGACAAAGACAGCTTATCCACAGCATAGGTGTAAAGTTTACAGAGCTACAATTCCCAGCATTGTTAACGAACGACAGTTCTGAGAATTCTTTGTGGTGGGGAATGTGGTTTAAATGTATTGTGTTGATGTGTCTATCTGTAGACTGGCATTCCGAAAACTGAGAAAAAGCTGAGAGGGTCATGTTTTTGCCGTTGCTGCTTGAATTATCTGGGCTTGGAGCAGTCTTTGGGGGACTTTGTTTAGTCATTTAGTCGTGTCCAACTCTTCGTGACCCCATGGACCAGAGCACACCAGGCACTTCTGTCTTCCACTGCCTTCCGCAGTTTGGTCAAACTCATGTTTGTAGCTTCAAGAACACTGTCCCACCATCTCATCCTCTGTCGTCCCCTTCTCCTTGTGCCCTCCATCTTTCCCAACATCAGGGTCTTTTCCAGGGTTCTCTTCCTGTGAGGTGGCCAAAGTATTGGAGCCTCAGCTTAAGGATCTGTCCTTCCAGTGAGCACTCAGGGCAGATTTCCTTAAGAATGGATAGCTTTGATCTTCTTGCAGTCCATGGGACTCTCAAGGGTCTCCTCCAGCACCATAATTCTGAGAAGCTGATGCAGCAGAATTGTCACCCTGTTGCCTACTTACAGATGCCCTCAGACTGTCAGTATTTTGCAGGAGGGATTCAAGTCTATCAGCGGCTAGTAGGCATAGTGGTCATGTTCTAGCTCTGCTGTCAGAGTCAGCATGCTTCTGAATACTAGTTGCTGGGAATCAGAGGGGGGCAGAGTGCTGTTGCACTTATGTGCCACTTGCAGGCTTCCTATAGGCATCAGGTTCATTTATTTATTGATTATTTAATTTATATACTGCCCTCCACCCGCAGGTCTTAGGGCAGTTTACAAAACAAAATAAAAATATAAAACCACAAAATCCATAATCAAAATAACAACAACCCAATAACTCACCCGCTCCCATTACAGCCATTCTGAGAACAGGATGCTGGACTAGATGGGCCATTGGCCTGGTTGATCCAGCGGGCTCTTCTTATGTCCTTAGGATAAGGAGTGTTTGTGAACAATGGAGACACTTGGAGATTTCAAGCCTGCTGACGTGGCCATCAAGATGACACGAATATAATGGGACAAGGGCAAATCGACCTGACCAGAGGGGGTGAATCATTGAAAAATGAAAGGGCCTTCTCAGTAGTGGTGCCCACCCTGTGGAATGCCCTCCCATCAGATGTCAAAGAAATAAACAACTATCTGACATTTAGAAGACATCTGAAGGCAACCCTGTTTAGGGCAGTTTTTAATGACTGATGTTTTAATGTATTTTTAATCTTTTGTTGGAAGCCATCCAGGGTGGCTGGGGAAGCCCAGCCAGATGGGTGGGGTATAAATAATAACTTATTATTATATTATTATTATATTATGAATATTTATAATGTTATCACCTGATCACCTTTTGCTTCCTATTGACATCTTTTGAATATCAGTGAAAGGAACTCTTGTCACTACATAGGCACATTCCAAGTTAGACCATTAGTGCACCTAGCTCTGGCTGGCAGCAGCTCTCCAGGGTGTCAGGCAAGAGTTCCTCTCAGTCCTATCTGGTGGTGCTGGGGATTGAACATGGGACCTTCTGCATGCAAAGCAGATGCTCTACCACTGAGCCACAGCCCTTCTGCATAGCTCAAGTGGGATAGCACAGTTGGTAGAGCAGGGCATGCTTAATCTCAGGGTCGTGGGTTTGAGTCCCAAGTTGGGCAAAAAGATTCCTGCATTGCGGAGGGTTAGACTAGATGATCCTTGTGGTCCCTTCCAACTCTACAGTTCTGTAATTTCTGCTTACCATCAGCAGAACTGATGACCAATGAAAGTGGCCAGTGTGTGTCCATCAGTTTCCCTGAAAAAAAGGCTGTCGTCTGATGTCCTTCAAGGAAGATCCTATCATGGCGGAGAAAACAGAAGTGGAAATGCAAGAAGTTGTAACAGTAATGCGGTGAGCTGTGTGCTTCTCCGGTGAAAGCTGTTCTGCAACTGCGTTGGTTTTACAAAATTACACAAGCACCCACAAAATTTTGCAATGGGGGCATAATCTACAAACCGAAAAAATTGAATTGCCTGTTCATCTTTGTGGCCTCTCTAAGGTTCTAACACATAGCACAATGGAAGAGAGGGGAAACTGGAGTTACATGGGTGAGGAATTTCACTTCTATGTGTGCTGTATGGTTAAATTCTCATGGCTCCCTTTGCTTTTTATAAGTAGAGTGTTTAAATGCCCAAAGAACTCCCAAGTGCATAGAGCCCTTAATGCCAGAGTTGTGTTAAGGATTGGGAGAGGTGGACCGAGCCACTAGTGGCTCTATATCTTCCAGTACTAGGAGTTACGGCTCAAATAGGGTCTGTTGCTCAGTGGCAGAGCATCTCCTTTGAA
The DNA here is from genome assembly GCF_965153285.1 of Podarcis tiliguerta. Taxonomy (NCBI): domain Eukaryota; kingdom Metazoa; phylum Chordata; class Lepidosauria; order Squamata; family Lacertidae; genus Podarcis; species Podarcis tiliguerta. Next base: position 45,331,867 of record NC_139536.1, read on the forward strand.
TGCAGAAGGTCCCAGCTTCAGTCATCAGCATCTCTGGGCAGGGCTGGGAAGTCCCCTTTCTGAAACCCTGGAGAGCCATTGCCAGTCAGTTTAGCTGAGTTGGATGGGCCAAATGGTCGTACTCAATTTAAGGCAGCTTCCTGTGTTCACAATGTAGAATAAAGATGCAGTGCCCTCACATTCTGTTTGATAAATTCTGTCACTCAAGAGTATTTACATTTGGACCACAGCCATACGCTTATGTTGATGACACAGAACAGTTGATTACACAGAAGATTTGCGAAGTTCTTCCTTTGCAGACTCTGGTTCATAATAAGAACAGGGCAATTTCTGATTATAGATAGCTCTTTGATTTAGTATACCATATTATAATTGGACCGAACTGAAGGTCAGCTTCACACACACACACACACACACACACACACACACACCAAACACACCACTTTTTCATGGAAATTAAGGACAAATTAAGAGAGAGTACATATGTCCAGATTTCACAAATTTGTTGGCTTCTGATGACTCATATTATGGTATTCATTTGACCCAGTCACCATATAATTTTGTCTGCTTCTCCAACCTATCCCCATACACGGAAGTGGCTGTTCTTGTTCCACTTGTTCCCATCTGTAAATAAACTGTTTCCTTATCTATATAATAATTCTCCTACAATGAAGCCACACTTTTGCTGGGGGCCCCATTCTACACCATAGTTCTTTAAGGCAAAGTAATGGCTAACCTGGCCCATGTTAACTAGGTTCTCTTCCCCTCCAGTTTAGCCCATGATAACAAAACCTCTTGGAAGTTTAGACATTTGCAGTTACTGAAAATGTCATAGCATGCATGGAAGGCCTAGCTACAGCAATAAGCCTCACTCCTTCATGGGTTTAAAATGCATCAGTTTAGGTGGGCTTAAGGTACATTTCCAAAATGCAAAATTACCTTTCTTACTGGACATGTGGCCTACTAGGAGTGTGGTAGGGCTCCTTTGCTGTTGGAAAACCATTCCACATGCAAGAGAGCTCTGCTTGACACTCCAGCAAGACACCTTCCATTGCAAAATCTAGCAGAGCAGGTAGTGTACAGCAGCCTATAATAACCATGTACACATATCACAGACAAGCACAGATCATTCCATTCCCTCTTTATCAGATCAACCCAATTGTGGGTCTAGGTGGATAATAATAATAATAATAATAATAATAATAATAATAATAATAATGATAATTGTATACCGTGCTTCATCCCAGGGTGGTTCACAACGGAACACACAAAATGAGAATACAAAATACAAAACAAAACAAAAACAAACAAATAACCCCCCTCCCACAAACACATTTAAAATGCCATAGAATGTTCAACAGCCAAAAGCCTGGTTGAAAAGTAATATTTTTTACCAGGCGCCTAAAGATATGTAATGAAGATGCCATGCAAGCCTCCCTGGGGGAGAGCATTCCACAAGTGGGGAGCCACCACAGAAAAGGCCCGTTCTCATGTTGACACCCTCTGGGCCTCTTGTGAGGAAGCTACACAAATAAGGGCCCCAGATGGTGAACAAAAGGTCTAGGGTGGTTCATATGGGGAGAGGTGTTGCAGTCCTGAGCCGCTTAAGGCTTTATAGGTCAAAATCAGCACTTTGAATTGGGCCCAGAAACTAATTGGCAAACAGTGCAGTCGGGCTAGGATTGGTGTAATATGCTCAAACTGTCTTGTCTCTGTGAGCAACCTGACCACCAAATTCTGCACCACTTGAAGTTTCCAAACCATCTTGAGAGGCAGCCGGATGTATAATGCATTGCAGTGATCACAGTTGTCTCTAAGTGGTGTACAGGAGATCCTGCACAATAAGACTGAAAATGAGTTAAAAATAGAAAATTGGAATTCAGTTAAAAAGCCTGCTGAAATAAGAGCCAGCTTCGCTCACAGCTGAACCCAAAGAGAAGTCAAACTAAACAAATGTTTGAGTCCCTGATTCATTCACATAAATCTTCAACTGATCCCTAAAATGCAGTTGCATACCCATGCGACCACAGCTGATAGTTAACACACACACACACACACACACACACACACAGTGTGAACTATAGGAAGGCATATGAGGAAAGAAGCAGCCTTTGCCTTCAAATGAGGTTTTGTTTTCTGGCTCCAGATTCTTCCAATAATAACCCTTCTGATAATAAACTATAGCTGGAGCAATTTGCCCAGGAGTACTGTGGCAACATTGCAGTGCCTGAAGCCACCATATATCTCCCTGAGGAAAGAAAGATGTGGAGTTACCAGACTCTGAATCTGGAACTGGCAGCCCCTTTAAAAGTTCCCTAATTGAGACATTGGGCTTTGGGAGTCATCTCCAGGCCCTACATGGCTATGGACCTTGTTAAACCACCCGCTGCTGGCCCTGGGAACTCTTTCTCCTATGTCCTCTGGTGTCAGAATCTGGCCAGTAGCCTGCAAATTGGCTGTGCTAACTGAGATCTGCTCTCTGCTCCTAACGACCACACCCTGCCAGGGGCGAACGAAGGCGTTGTGACACCCGGGGCAGGGTGGGGCGTCGCTACGTAGGGCACATGTGTGGCATCGCTATGTATGATGCACGCACTGTACATAGTTTGCCAGTGCCACCGCTCCAGCGCTATATGGACGGTGCTGGGATCCTCCGCTTGCGGCTGCAGCCACGAACAGAGGATCCTCCACATGCCGCTGCAGCGGCGCGATGGCTGCTCACACCACTGTGGCAGGGTGAGCCCTGCAGGGTGCCTTCTTGTCACCCCCCCCCAGACATGGCGCCCGGGGCGCACCGCCCCCTCCTGCACCCCCGTTGCAACACAACTGCACCCTGCTACCTGTTGCTGGCCACCTTCTGCTCCAAGTTGGTTCCTGCCCATCTTGGTGGGCTCTCAGCCCAGTCAGAACATGCCAGGATGATAGTAATGTCAATGGGTTGTTAGTGATATATCTCATTTTCTCCCTTTCTCTCATAACAGAGGAATAGAGAAAAGCAGGGCAATTTGTGCTTACCTTTTGGATACTGCAAGTGCTGGGCTTGGGCCTAAGATGCACCACCAACATGGCACATTTTTAAACTGCTTTCAGTGTGTACTGCAGACATGCCTTTAGGATATACTGTAAAGTGAATCAAGAATAAGTTTTATATGAAATTGCTTTGAAAGCTTCTGTTAACTGCAGTGAGAATAACTGAAAACGAAGATTAAAGCTCAGATGTTCTGAAACGCTCTGCCACAAGTCGTTGCATGCCTCTCTTGTGAAAAGAAGAAGATCTGAGCTGCTTCCTCTTCTCCTCACAACGATCTTGTCCTTCACTCCTCCTGGAGGCTCTTTGGCAATCCAGGCGTGGAGATAAAAAGACATGACATTGCAGTATCTTTGGCGGCTCCCTTTACCAAGCAACAGATCCGCAGCAGGAGGGCAGCTCCCTTGTCATTGCACAGCTAACCATACCAAGCACGGAACACTTGGACTGAAACAAAGACACTAAATAGCAGCAATGAATTTGTATGCAGGAGAGTAACAATGTGATTTCGAAAACAGTTTTACAGCGTGGGGGGAAGTCGAGCGGTTTCCAAAGAGCTACTTACTCGTGTGTTGTGTCTCCAGTGACTTTGATAAGATTCAGAATACAATAATAGCAATCAGGAGTGTAGCCACAGAATGCAGTGCACCAGAGAAAATACAGCAAAGGGAATCTGTGTCAGTGGATTTCTTTCTGAGAAGGGCAAGCCCTTCCTCCTTGTCCAGAGATTCTTTGTGCAGCTCTTTGAACTAGGAAAGACCCACAGATTGGGTGCATGTTGCTTATATGCTGTTAAAGAGACAGCCTTCACAAGACGCTAATTCACGTTCTGCATTCAACATGCAAGCCATCTGTATATGGCATACACAAATATGTAATGTGCATTGGTGCCATTTAAGTGCAGCTGCCATGTGGGTGCCTGCCTGCTCTGTGCATCACACTATTCCTTATTTGGTGGTACCGTCTGTCTGGCAACATCTCCTAAGTCAGGCCCACAAAATCATTCACAGCAACCATGAGTCCTTAAGACATGCACTGTAGCAGCTTTCTTAAATCACTATATGCTTCGAGCAGTTTCCGCCGAGGCATCTGGTAGTCAATGGTCAATGAAAAGGTGTGTTGCAATCTTCTCTGCTTTTATCAGAACTGGACATGCAAATGGAAATGTTAAGACTCTGCAATAATAATAAGCTAATTGCTCTGGATAGACAATCTCCTCAAACTCTCTTTTTAAAAATATTTTTATTGGTTTTTGACATACAAAATTATAAAACATACCACACAATTTATCACAAATACATTCTTATTGGACTTCCATCAGCACCTCTGACAATCCGTCTTAATCACTTCTTATGCATTTCCTAATTTAATATTGCCTTTACATTCTTAACATATCACATCTCCTTCTCCAGTTTTGCAATATTTCTAATATTATTCCTCACAGAACTTCTTGCAAGCCTACAAACATTGTCTGGTCATCACAAATACTTTTCAAATAATCCGTAAATTTACTCCAGTCCTCTGTAAACTTCTGGTCCTGCCAGTTTCGGATCCTTCCTGTTAGTTTGTCAAGTTCCACATAGTCCATTAATTTCATCCTCCATTCTTCCATCGTCGGTAACAATCTCCTCAAACTCTCAATCCACAGAGCCCATTCTTGAATTCTTCAATGCTTACATTGCCTCTGTCTTAAAAAGGGGATTTGTGATCAGATTATCATCAAAACTGAGACAAATGGGGGAAAGAATGAGCACTGGAAGCTGCCTTGCGCCAAGCCAGACCACTGCTCCATCTTGCTAAATGCTGCCTACATTGTCTGGCAGCTGCTCCTGTCTGGAGAATTGAACCTGAGACGTGCTCTCCTACTGAGCTAGTCGGATAAGAAGCAGGTGAAAAATTATTGACGTAATCTAGGCTAATGCCTTCTTCTTGTGTGTACTAATGGCCTTGAAATGGCAGAATAGCATGATGTATGTCAGGACATAGCACAATTCCCCCAGCAGGGACCTGGGAATCTAGGAAGCAGGTTGATATGGTCCCATAACAGCTTCATTCAGGTTGCAGCCAGGTGAGCGGATCAAACTCCAGGAACACAGCTCACCAAAAAGTGGGCAAGGAAGGCTATGAGACATCCTTTTTATTGTGCATTCATCATTATATCGTGCTCATGATGATATTGGAGCAGTTATATGCAACTGCACTTTCAATACAACTTGCAGCTGGAAAAGTTTTGGGGTAGTTATACTGCTTCTATTGCAATAAGTGCCTGTCCTGTTGTTTCTTGTTAAAATCTCATAACTTTTTATATGGTAAATGATGTTCTCCCCCCGCCATTTTTAATGCACTATAGTGCAAGAGCTCCTTAGCAAAGTACCAGATTGTAACTGCTTTTTGTGATGTAGCCACTTCCAGATATTTCCTGTTGATGGTGGATACTGGCATTCCTTTGCTTTTTGTGTCTGGAGATGAGTGATGATTTAGCACAGCCATCATATAACCTGGACAGGGAACACTTAAAAAGCACCAAAACGAAAGTCCAGGAGCATGGCATCTTAGCACAACTAACTTACACCAGAAAAAAGGGGTGAATGGGGGAGCGCAGGAACAAAGACCCTTAAAATATGGGGTGGGGAGTTCACGTGTGGATGCAATAATGCAGGAACATTGGAGAGCATTGCAGAACAACTGATAAAGTGGGGTGGTGACTCCAGTATGAATTCAAGTGCACTACCAATGCATCAACAACATGTTGCTGCATACTTCCAAAATAAAATAGCCATCTGAATAGGCCCAGAGCTGAAGAAAGGTTAGGCAAATTGTGACAGAGAAGTCTAACTTGCTGGCTGCAGCCAGGTCTGAGAGCAGCGTGCCTTGGAAGGACTTATAAAGGATTCCCAGGCAGCCAGAAGGTAGTTTTCAAGTTGTTTGTATATCCCATTATATGAAACTGATGTTCCTAAAGTCTGGCCTTAAGTCAGTACAGTCTGATCAAAGGCATTCTAGAATAGGCAAGGAACTGTCTAACAAAATATTAAAGACGTTAGCATTTAACTTTGAGAAGAAGAGGAACACTGAACATTGCCCGATACAGCAAGATATAACTGAAAGCAGAACAGATTCCCATCTGCAGAACTGCTCGTTCCCAGTGCAAAAGGGAATACTACACACCCTGATAAAGAGATTATTGTCCATTCTACCAAGCTTGAGGTGGAGTGATTGAGATGGATACTAAATCTTGAATCTTTCCAGGCATTCTCTTTTGCTCTAGTATGTAATTGACATGCACTGGCTGAAAGTACTGAGCATCCTTTGGGAGGGGGGGCGGAAAGAGGAAGAATATGAGAACAGAAATTGCCTGCTGCTGCTCTCAAACATGCCTGAATTGGTTCTACTGTGGTTAAGGTGTTGGTAAGCGTACATTCAAATGGTAGAGTTGTCTATCAAAAGCCACACAAGAAAACATCTGCTCATGCAGAGGGGCTTCCAAAGCATTTTCTGGGAATGCAGGGCCACTTAGAAGTCTGGGGTGTTGTGCAGGAAGATGCAGCAGGAGCGGGTGAAAATCAGAGGCATAATGGTAGGGAGGAGGGGGCAGGAAACCCCTATTGCCAGAATGGCTTTCTGCTCACATAACTTGGGATGCAACCCATAACCATCATAATTTACACCACTCAGAGAATACTACCGCAGATAGTGCAGTACAGACACAACTAAAAATCACCAAGCCCTTCCTATAAACTTACAATCTCAAATCATAACAACCCATTCCACTTTATGGAATTAAAAATGGTATGTAAGCATGTATGGCATCGTGCTTGGAGCCCTAAGCACAAACTGATGGTTATTTGGAAGTAACCCTCTTTGAAATCAATGAGATCTACTTTCAAACGAATATGTTCAGGACTTTGGTCACAAGCCATTTGTCTGACTGACAACAATGTTTGTTTCATCTCGCCTCTCTAATGGATGCAGTTTTTTGTTTTGTTTTTTAATTCGTGTTGCTTCACGGGAATCCTTACTCTGAAACAGGCTGATTCATACTATCCTTTGAAGGTTTCTTTGTTATGCTTTACTGTATTGTTGCATTTAGGGCTGCTTTCTTGGCCAGCACTAATAATGGTCATTAAGGATAAAGCCGAGGCTTGTTTCTCAAAAAAATAAATAAATAAGGCCATGCCTTCTTGACAGGTATTAAATACATTGATATTTTGGGAAAATCTTGTGCCTTATCCAAAACCTCTATCTCAAAATTATGTTTGTGTCTACTGCACAGGGTCAATAAATGAAGCGTGACTGTAGACCTTAATTATTCAAGGGAGGCGATGGCATTGATTGTTGTTGCAAGTGTACAAAGAGGTCTTTGGCATCAAAAAGAACTACCTACAGTAAATGGAAATTATCTATAGATGTAAAGGGCACTGTTAATTTTTTCTTAAGGGGAAAAAAAAACAGCAGAGTAAATAAATGCCTGACGAAGAAGAAGAAGAAGAAAAAGAAGAAGAAGAAGACGACAAGTGAGCTGCTGGCAGTGAGAGCCAATAGGAGTTTTACAATAATATCTGACCAAGTTCTTCTTCGGTAGGTCATTCAGTCTCCTGCTGATTAAACCTTTCCATTACACTTCCCCCTCATGGCTTCTGTGTTTTGTGTATCTCTGCTATAAACATGAGCCAGCATTTACTGAAGAGGCAACATAAAGGTAATATAGATAAGTAATCCCCAGACTATGATTAAACAAGTTTGTTCATTTTCTGTGGGAGAACCGCTGCAGCTCAGAGGCAGAGAAACTGTTTTGAACGCAGAAGGTTCCTGGTTCAATTCTCCCCTCCCCAAAAATGTATTTGTTAAACATTTCTAAACAATAAATCATTTCCAACCCGACACTATTGCAGTGTGATTTAATGGCAGTGTACACACAAACGCGAAATCTATTTTCCTGTTGCAATGCAACTATCACTAAGCAACACAATCCGCAGGCAAATTCACAGGCAGGTAACCCTTCCTCATTATCCTGAGGTGTGCTGCAGGCAGATGAGGATCTATGAAGTTATTCCTGTAACTGGATCTTATCAGATCTGTCATGTTTTGCAGTGCCTGGTGATACACCAAATGCTCAGAGAGGGCGATGGTCCAAACAGTACTTATCTACCCCTTCCAAGAGGGCCCACTAGCTGACCTCCAACATTTAGCAATTTTTATTCTAACCACTGCCAGAAGTACCACAACCAGTTCTGCATGTTCAGGTTCAGTTCTTAGCATCTTGAGGCAAGGTTGGGAAAGACTCCTGCCTGAAGCCCTGAGTTGTAGCTGTCAGTCAGTGTAGACCAGGAGTTTCCAAACTGTGGTTCACAAGTTCCATTCTGGTGGTCTGTGATGTGCCAGTATTAAATATACATATTGATTTTAAATTGTATTTTTATCACTTCTTTTATTTTTTACATTGCATTTGATTGTATTATCAGTTGCATCCTATGAAATTCAAATTGTAATGCAAGGAAATATATAAGAAATAAAAGGAGCAATAAAAATACAGTTTAAAAGAACACAGCATCTAGCATAGCACATTACCAAGACCCTCAGCAATCTTCAAGGCATCCAGGAGAGAGAGAAAAAATGGGAACTACTGGTGTAAACAATACTGAGCTAGATGCATCAATCATCTGACCTGGCCACAGTCACATACATTAAAAGCAGTATCATACTACTATAAACAGTCATGGTTTCTACAAAGAATTCTGGGAGCCGTTGTTTGTTATGGGTGCTGAAACCTGTTGTTGTTGTTTAGTCGTTCAGTCGTGTCCGACTCTTTGTGACCCCATGGACCAGAGCACGCCAGGCACTCCTGTCTTCCACTGCCACCCGCAGTTTGGTCAGATTCATGTTTGTAGCTTCGAGAACGCTGTCTAACCATCTCGTCCTCTGTCGCCCCCTTCTCCTTGTGCCCTCCATCTTTCCCAACATCAGGGTCTTTTCCAGTGAGTCTTCTCTTCTCATGAGGTGGCCAAAGTATTGGAGCCTCAGCTTCACAATCTGTCCTTCCAGTGAGCACTCAGGGCTGATTTCCTTAAGAATGGATGTGTTTGATCTTCTTGCAGTCCATGGGACTCTCAAGAGTCTCCTCCAACACCATAATTCAAAAGCGTCAATTCTTCGGCGATCAGCCTTCTTTATGGTCCAGCTGTCACTTCCATACATCACTACTGGGAAAACCATAGCTTTTACTATACGGACCTTTGTTGGCAAGGTGATGTCTCTACTTTTTAAAATGCTGTCTAGGTTTGTCATTGCTTTCCTCCCAAGAAGCAGGCGTCTCTTAATTTCGTGGCTGCTGTCACCATCTGCAGTGATCGCTCCATGGACAAAGACAACAGGCTGAAACTTGTTAGGAGACCTCTATTCCCCTCCCAGAGCTACAATTCCCATAGTGGTTTAAGTGCTGAGAGATGTTAGGAGACACTTATTCCCCAGACCTACAGTTCTGAGATTGATTTAACATAGGGAACTATGGGAACTGTAGCTCTGGAAGGGGGAAATTTTCTTCTAAGAAGTCTCAGCAGCTATAACAAACCATGGCTCCCAGAGTTCTTTGAGTTGCTTCAAGTGATATCATGGTGCTTTAAATGTATGGTGTGAATGTGGCCTTGGTATAAGTAAGGCAGCTTCTAATGCTCCTATATTCTCTTCACCATTCCTTTCTGCGCTGACACGTTCCAGCCAAACAAAAGTGCTCAGCAAGGGCATAGGCTGGGGCACGGCCTAAGAAAAGTCCCTGGCATTTGTCCCCCCGCATGTGAGGTTCCCCAGTCCTTTGATAAGAGATAATATATCCTGTTAATTTCTTAGACACTATGACCTCAGACTTTGCCCAGGTATTTAACAACCACATCTGCTGTCTAGAAACCAGAGTTTCAAATTACACTACTGGAGCAAGCCTTGTTATTTTTCCAGGGCTAAGGCAATTTGTGGATGGGGCTGTGTGACAGCAATACGGTTCCTTTAATCATGTGGGTTGTCCGTTTAGCTTTGTAAACAAAACTGTAATAAGAGTAATAAAAAAAGGTTACAGCACAACAGTATTTCAGAGTTTACTGCCAGGTAGAAATGGAAAGAGATGGAAGATCATAAGAACATTTTCTGTTGGCTTTTTTTTTTATTATTGTCTTAAAACTAACAGAACTTTCTTTTTTAACTGAGGCGTTGCAGATCTTGCAGACCTTTCTGTGCAAACACTAGCTTCTATTAAATTAAATTAAATTAAATGGCAAAATGTTGCTTTCTTTTGTGTCTTAGTATCACTTCCAAGAGCAGTAAGTGAAGCGGGTGGGGGAGATGAACTGGCAACAAAACAGAATAAATAAAAATCCCTGTGCAAAGAGTGGGCATGATCCATGCACAGCTAAACATGATTGAATCCCACCCCATTGCTATCAGGGGGACAGATTTAAACATGTCCTGAAATCCAATTATACTTAAAAGTATTTCATGTAGACTGGATCATTTCACGCTCTGCCAGTTCAAACTCCATGGTAAATCCAGCATCTACATTGCTCCTGAAAATGGACCTTTGGCCATGCAATGAAAACAAATGTTTTGAAAGTCACACCCTTTCTGTTTCCCTTTATTTTAACTGCCTTCTTCTGTTTTATCTTTTTTTCTCAATTGCCTTCCTCTTTGATTTCCTTACTGATTTCAGTGGAAACTCGTCCTGTCTCCTGCTGCCGTTGCTGCAAGCTGGTGTTTTTCACCCAGGTGGCATTAAATCTGCAGGCAACGTACCGCTCCCACTGCCAGATTTCTGAGTCCCCATGTAAAATAAAGGCAAAGAACAAAAGAAGAAATGCTTCCATATTCATTTTTATTTTAATGTTAAAATGAATTGTTTCAATGTTAAAACGAACATGGGTGCATTGTTAACATGATTGTACACCCTACCACTGTGTCAAGATTTGATGCCTTACTTGCTTCTCATCCAAAACTCATCCATAAATCAAGAGGCAATAAATTGCAAATAACCTCCAGTCAATGTTTTCCTGTAAAACCCTGACTGCAGTTTGTATTCCGATGTATTTCTTCTGCTCTTAACTAAACAAAGAGATCAAGGCAGGTGGAAATTTGCCATTAGCTTCAAAGAGCAGAGTAAGGTGAAAAAGAAGTATCCGTGTTTACCTGTTATCTTCTCTACTACCTTGGCATTTGTTATCTCAGTGTGAGTCTGTGTGTTTATGCTGTAATTATGACTCATAAAAAGTCCCTCTGGGTTTATTTAGATGTGGAATCTACAAGAGTGTAGTAATGTGTGGGAAGGAAAGCCTGGCAGCCATGTTCAAAGCAGAAAACCGACCTGCCTCTCCCCAAGGAGATAGCCCCACCCTGTTTAAACACCACCTTTTCTTTCTCTTCTGCTTTTAACCCATGAAGAACCACAAAGAGAATGTATAAATGGGCTTTCTGCCTTCCTTCTCTATACTGAATTTATAAGGATGGTGTCTTGGTCAGACACAGTTGGCAAAACAGCTTAAGGTGGTGTAGTGGTTAAGAGCGGTAGTCACGTAATCTGGGTAACCGGGTTCGCGTCTCCGCTCCTCCACATGCAGCTGCTGGGTGACCTTGGGCCAGTCACAGTCTCTCAGCCCCACTCACCTCACAGAGTGTTTGTTGTGGGGGAGGAAGGGAAAGGAGAATGTTAGCCGCTTTGAGACTCCTTAAAGGGAGTGAAAGGCGGGATATCAAATCCAAACTCTTCTTCTTCTTCTTCTATCACCTGTGCATTCAACGGCCGAATCCAAGCGTGCCCCCAAACTGCAGACATTCTGCAAAGAGTATCCTAACAGGAGTTATTATTCCAGGGCCCATCACCTTTTTTTTACTAGGAGCACCTCCACTCAATCAATTGCCTTGATTAAGCTAGTGGTGCAGCAATGAAACTGCTAGCACCTTTGCAAAGCTAAGCAGGGTCCAGTATGGTTTCAAACTGGATGGGGGACCATGTGTTGAGATTCATGCATTGCAGGGAGTTGGACTAGATGACCCTCCAGATCACTTCCAGCTCTATGATTCTATGTATTGATTAGCTTATTTGCCCATTTACAGCACATCAACACTACCAGACACCAACTGAGAACATCATCGTCTAAAGCTGTACTGAAAAGGAACACTACATAGAGTGGAGCTTTATGCCAGCACCTATATAAGACTATGCTGCCTTTGTTGATCCAGGTAGACATCTCCCCAATTGGCTATTTGGCCTTGCAGTGACCAACACAGTCCCCATTGCACATGTGGGTGTTGAGTATGCTGCAGCAGGGTTCCTGCTTCTCAAACTTTGTCTGGATGTGCCCTTTGAAATTATGCATCCCTGTACGAAGAGTCCTTGTGTGTAGTGTGGGCTTGCATAAATCTCACATGAATCTCTGCTCTTTTTTCTTGGAGTTTCAAGAAGATCAGAAAGATCAACTTACGCAGAAGTTTAGCCTTGAACCAAAATTCAAATCAAAGAGAATTTTTAAGGATATGCATATTATGGAAGAACAAGAGGGAAAATCCATAAGTAGCTTTAATATTTCAAGAGATGCGTTAACCATAATTTTATAACTTCTGCGAGACAGCTTTTTAAGTATAAGCAAAGAAAATATTCTTGTTCATTCTCTAGAAATTGGGGTTCTGCATAAAAGAAGAATATCAACTGAAGCACATCAAAAAGCCCTGCAACATGCACAAACAGCCTAAAGCAGGGGCTGGCAATCTCAGGCCCAGGGGCCAGATAGGGCCATCTAAATAGCTTTATACAGCCCTTGGCACTCTTCCCTCAAGCTCCAACCCTTCTCCAGGCCACATCCCTCACCAGCACCAGTCTGGAGTGTGTCCTCAACATGAGATGGTGCCGCTTGCTTGTGTAGAACCTCTGGCTTTTAGATGGATGGAATGTAGCCTACTGATTAAATGGAAGAGTCACCTCTATTGGTCCACTGACTTTTGCCTCTGGCTCTGCCCACCAGTAACAGGAGCTCCTCTTCCAGGAATGTTGACTAGAACAGGATGTGACTAAAAAAGGTTCCTCACTGGACATAAAGGAGTTTTGGGGAATCCCTAGCCTGCAGGTGTAATTGGGTGCTCCAAGCCTCAGAGGTTGGCCCACTCAGACACTTTTGGTGAGACATTCCCACCTTTGCCACTCTTGATGTCAAGGTGCAGGAAAGTTCAAGGTGTGGGGGCTGCAAAGGAATTGTTTGGGTGTTCCTCTTCAACCAAGCCTTGGGCTGATTAATATTCTATAGCCTATTAAATGTGTTTGTGGGAGAGGGGGCTATTTTTTGTTTTTGTTTTTGTTTGAACTATTTATTTGTGTTTTTATCTTGTATTCATCTTTTGATGAAGGGTAGTATATAAATCATCTATCATCTATCTATCTATCTATCTATCTATCTATCTATCTATCTATCATCTATCTATCTATCTATCTATCTATCTATCATCTATCATCTCTATCTATCTATCTATAGCTATCTATCTATCTATCTATCTATATCTATCTATCTATCTATCTATCTATCTATCTATCTATCTATCTATCATCTATCTATCTATCTATCTATCATCTATCTATCTATCTATCTATCATCTATCATCTATCTATCTACTTTATATAAATTCTATAAAACTACAAAGCATTCACAGCATAGATCCAAGGTTTGAAGTATATGAGAGGCCAGAATATTACCCTAGTTATGCAGGAGGACCATGGTTGGCCTGTGTGCCGAAACCATTAATTCCACTTCACTAAGAGCCCAAGTTAACCTCACATGCAGAGGGAAACACATGTTGTGTGGCTTGAGGAGAGAATTATAGTGGGAATGTGGGTGGTGTGGAAAGGGTTAATCACCTGCTCCCCACACCACTTCTCTGCTTCAGTTTGCCCTCTTCCTAAGCAGATTTTCTGTAACAAATGTGGCTGTCAGAGTTATGCTCCACACGGTTCTGTGTAATGTTTCATTATCCCCCAAATATATTCCTAGAAAAGCTAGCTGTCCAGTAATATAATGCCTCCAGCCTTCCTTGGCAGTCTGGGCGTTGATTCATTTCTAAATTGAATTTGTTCCAATTCAGCAAGAGTGAATTTCTTACCCCGTTTGTCTCTATGAAAGTACATACGTAATGTAATCCAACCATCTCCATTATTATCATACGCATAACTTTATTTATTCACAATTAAACACCCTACTTTGCACTTATAATTGTTGCAAAGGGCCAGTGAAATTATAGGTTTGTTTACAAATGTGCTTGATTTGACTTCCATCTTTCATTTGAGTCTCTTAATGGAATTTTGCGTTCTAGTCCTATCCTTTTAATTTTCCGAAAGCTGTAGCAATATACTCCATTCCTGCATCCAGGTCATCTGAAGGTGAATAGTGGTCCCTATGAAATAGCACTTGTGTAAGTGGGTGGTGCTGTGGGTTAAACCACAGAGCCTAGAACTTGCCGATCAGAAGGTCGTCGGTTCGAATCCCCACAACAGGGTGAGCTGCTGTTGTTCGGTCCCTGCTCCTGCCAACCTAGCAGTTCGAAAGCATGTCAAAGTGCAAGTAGATAAATAGGTACTGCTCCAGCGAGAAGGTAAACAGCGTTTCCGAGCACTGCTCTGGTTCGCCAGAAGCAGCTTAGTCATGCTAGCCACATGACCCGGAAGCTGTACGCTGGCTCCCTCGGCCAATAAAGCGAGATGAGCGCCGCAACCTCAGAGTCGGCCATGACTGGACCTAATAGTCCAGTCTTCCCTTTACCTTTTTACCTGAACCCAAACTGTTGAAACCTTATGGGTAGGTTAGAAACCAACTGAGTTTCTGGATGATGGGAAACCTCCTGTTTGAAACCTGTTTGTAAAGGCTAAAGAATAAACCCTACACAAATCTAGAGTGGAGTCCCAAAAATGGTTCGATGGCGCCTTGTACGCCTCCTTCCAGCAACTCCTGTAGCCAAGCTGGTGCCAAACATATTGTTCTGCTTTCTGTTGAACCACACCGGTGAGGCTGAGAGTGGGGTCTTGTCATCTGGGCAGCTCAGGACTGCCATATACACTGCCCAGGCTTGTGCCCCGGGGGGTCACTTCGGTGCTGCTAACACAGCAGTTTGATTTCATTCCTGGAGGTGCACTCTGTTGTCTCTCAAGACAGACGGATGCCAACAAATTATTTTCATACAAAGATGTCTCTATTGATTTTCACTCAGTATAGCCAAGTGGTGTACAACATAATTTAAACAATCAAATATGATTAAAACTACATAAAATATACAACATCATATAGCGGAGAGAAATGAGTGGGCAGGTGATCAATAGTCTGTAAATGCTCGGGTGAATTAAAAAGAAGTCTTCAGTTGCTGGCAGAAACACACCAATAAAGGTTCCTGCTGGATCAGCCAGAGAACATCAGATCATTAAGGAGAGACTGCCCTATAAAATGCTACAAAGAACAACCTTCTCCTGGTTTTGCACCTATTTATTGTATCCCACATTTTTAACCAAGGAGATGAAAGTGGCGTACATGGTTCTTCCGCTCCTTATTTAACCCCCACAACAACCCTGTGAGGTAGGTTAGGCTGAGAGGCAGTAATTGGCTCCAGATCATCCAGTGAGCTACATGGCTAAGGGGATTTGAACTATGGTCTCCCAAGTCCTGGTCCGGCACTCTAACCACTACGCCAGAAGAGCCCAGTAAAATTACTGTAGGGGGAAAATGTACCTACCTATTATTACTATTATTATTGCCATGCATGTAAAGCTGAATGCACATAAGTTAACTGTGTGTAAATTGTGGGCTTGCTGTAATTCTTTGCAGAACATTCAAATTTAATTTGTGTTCAGAAGGAAGGCCCAGATTCTTTTCAACTGAGCTAGCTATTCTGAACTAATTACCCTCAATCTTTATTCTTATGCATTTGGCTTTTCACTCTTAGGACACACTTGATAAGCAAGCATAAGACACTGAGAAGCCTTAAGGGTGGGTTGCTAGTAATGGATTTAGGGTATGGCAAAATGTACAGAAGGGAAAGGAGGAGGTGGGGGTCATAAAGAGAATGATTTAAAAAAACTGCCTGTAGTGCATCCACAGTGTGATTGTAGAAAGCCATGTTCTCAACAGTTTGCTTACGTTTACTTGATTTCAAGATGTGTATGTCCTCCTTTAAGCTTGTAAAGCGCTACACTGCTTACTAGCTCTGCATCTGATCCACAGGGACACCAGTAGTTTCGACACCATTCATCTGAAACTGGCCTATCCTTATTTTTGCTGCAGTTGGGGAAACAAATTAGTAATGCAGGAACTCTTATGCTGGAAAAAGCTCAACGCTTCTGGCAAAGGCCCTGAGAAAGTTTTGTCTTTGGCTTGGAATATTCAAAACTATTTGATAGAAATGTGACCCTTTCTCCAAACTTTCTAAGATCCAGAACAACAGACTTCTAAGTTTGGGTCCTCCAAAGTAGAAAATCTCTCATGATTACAGAAGCTTTAAACATGACTGTTCTAAACTTTTTAAAAAATTAAATGCAATACTGCTGTTATTTTCATTACGCTCTTGAGAAAATAAAAACTTATTTGTTTAATGAAAACTTAATTGAAGAGCTTTGCAAAATGAATGCATCTGCCAAGTGATATTCTTAGCTCCCTGTTTTCCCCTTATTTTGTAATGTGTTTCCTGATAAATTCTTGGCTTGTTCCCATTTTCTGTGAGGCTTTTCTTTTTTGGCCTATTGAACTAACGCGTTTAAAGTCATGAATAGAGCCAGAACTATGTCACATGAGGGTCACAGATTCCATAGCTTCCTGTTTATTTGTAAAAGGGTTGTGGAGGTTATTCCCAGAAACTTAATTAGAAAAAAGAGGCAGCTGGGGGTAAAGTTAACTTATTTTCAGAAGAAGAAATCTAAAACATGAACATGCAGCCCCTTTGTATCCCAAAGTCACAAACACCATTCAGAATGAAGGAATCAGGTTAGATGTGGTTGTGGAACTTGCTTCTCATGAATGGTGTAGAATCTCCTTCCTTTATGACTGCCAAAGAAAAATTGGATTGGCATCTATTGGATATATGTTATCCTATGAATTGAACAGATGACTATGAGTAAACCACTGGAAAGATCTTTTGCACAGGTCTCGTTTCAAAAGAAATCGGAACTATGCAAGTGTATGCTGCTCCCATTCATTTAAATGAGGGGTTTTGCAGGAGAACGTCCAGCTGGACTGTTCCCAAGAGGATCCTTTGCAATCCGGTGACTTGAATTGGTTGACTTAATCAAGTAGTCTAAGCAAAACAGATGGTGTCATCATTACATCTGAATTAGCAATTTCCCCCCACAATCCTTTTGTTCCCTAGCCAAAGCAGCATACCAGATCCTAAAGCCATTTGATAGATTTGTGAAATGCTATCTTTCCTCAAGAAGTTGGTGTGTGTATGTAAAAATACGAAACACAATATTGATTGAATTCAAGTATTTGAAAGAGATTCTGTTGATTTACTACTGAAGGGACCTGTAAATCCTTGTTCCCCATCATTCCCCCTTCCCAAACTAGCTGGGGGATGGGGTCCCTCAGCATTGATGATGGAGCCTCCCAGGCTGCTGGGATTAGATTAGATTCATTCAGTTTACGTATTGCTTCACAAAAAAGGGTCCCCAAAGAGATTTACAGGGACAGGATAAAAACCATTGGGACACAATAAAAATTCATTGGGAAACTTTTAATATTCATGATGTGAGTGCCCTGTCAGAAATTCCTGAGGAATTCATGGCTTCCATTGGTCTCTCCTAAGAAGATGCCCTTAACACTACTCTTTCATCCATACCGTTTGCGCTAGGCACCATGTTATCACCCTGTTTATTTTTAATCAGTCTTTTAATTAGCAGTAAAACACTTTTCTTACTCTCTCTCTATCTATCTCTAATATTAGTAGAACACCACTTAAATGAGTGTTATAGCAGTATAACAGAAAAATGCTAATTTAGAAAATGCTTTTTTAAAAAATCATTTCACACACACATGTATATGCTTCCATACTACCTGCCAATCTATCTGTGTGTGTGTGAGAGAGAGAGAAGTGGCAAAAGTGTTTTGGTGTTAATAAAAAGATCAATGTATACTTCTTGATGCTTCGGTTGAAGAAGATGACCTCACTGAAGAGGTCACTGAAGACCACATATTATTAGTGCTAGGAGCCACCCATCTGGAAGCAACATCAATCTGTTATTGAAATATATATATATATAATATTGTCCAGTAGCACCTTAGAGACCAACTAAGTTTGTTCTTGGTATGAGCTTTCGTGTGCATGCACATTTCTTCAGATACACAGAAGAAGTGTGTATCTGAAGAAGTGTGCATGCACACGAAAGCTCATGCTCGTACCAAGAACAAACTTAGTTGGTCTCCAAGGTGCTACTGAACATATATATATATTTCTACTGCGTCAGACCAACATGGCTACCTGCCTCTGCTATTATTTTTATTTTTGGTGCTCAATAAAACAAAAGTGATCTGGGTGTGGTGGAACTTTCAGTAATTTTGTTGTCATGAAAAGATCACTATCAGGTTCATTTTAGGCTTCTGGAGCACTAAGCCTCTCCAGGGATAGAGTACCAACTAGGATAGTCCCTCCTAATGGACTCATGTATCCAAGTGGTTTCCTGACAAATCTTAGGGATTTCCCTGTCACTTAATTTTGTTGAAGGCCTTTAGAACACAAAAATAGACTGAGGCATTGGCACGATTGCTCCTGACCACCCTCTCTTATGTAGGAGAGCCAAGTAAATTCCCTGGTTCTATGGGGAGCTTGGAGTGATGAAACAAATGGGACAACATATAGAGTGATATTGGAGGAAAGCTCAGGATGAGCCTGATCAAACATGGTCTAGAGTCCATTTAGGGCTCAATCTGTGGCACTGGTAGTGATGAAGACATTTTTGTTCTCCACCACCATTGTCTCTGCACAGAGTTGGGTGGTCAGGGGCCTATTGCACCCAGGCCCACAAGACGGTAATGAGGTCTATTCAATAGCCTGCTAAGGTTACCAGATTTTTTTCAAAGAATCCGGGGATACTTTTTAAAAAAGAAAAGAAAAAGTGTTACTTAAAAAGTTATTTTTTAAAAAAATTAGGAAGTAATATCTTTTCTTCTGTGGTCTCCTCTGTTGCGCAGCCTTCCTCTAGGCTCTGGCCTGATCTCTTGCAGCTCTAGCCACCGTGGAGTAGGCTTGGGTTGGGCCTGGGCTGGCCACGTGTCCTTGCCCGCCCGGTGCTCTCCTACCTCTCCTCCTCAGCGGCGGCAGTGCAGCAAGGTCAGGGCTTCCCCCTTTCTTCTCCTTCCTCTTTCTCTTCCTTCTCCTTCTTCTTCTCCTCCTCCTCCCTGAGTCGGCTCTGGGGTTTTTACTGGCCCCGGAGCACTGCTGGGCAGTGGGCCAGGTGCTCTTGCTCCCAGCTCGATTTGGGTCATGGCGGGGGGGGGGTTAGTGGTTTCCCCAGTTGACGCGCCGGGCATTCCCAGTTCCCCCTCAGCAGTGGCAGCGGCAGTCTCAGCAGCCCGGAGCCAGCCTGGTAGCGCAGTTGGCTCTGGCTGGCTTCAGGAGCTGCTCGCTGCCGTGGCACCCACCATTTTGCTTTGCTGGAAGTCCCCATATGATGTGTATTGTGCCGTTGAACCAATCATGCAACATTCATTCCCTACTAATAAATCTACAACACTCAAAATACAAATCCAGGGACATTAAATGAAACCCGGGGACATTCCGGGGACAGATTTTGTCTGGGGACTGTCCCCGGAAAACGGGGACATCTGGTAACCACATGCTGTGACCAATGTGCAATAAGCCTTTCAGCCAAAATGATCATAGCCATTCTGACTTGGATGCCATAAGAACACAAACCATGGTTATTGCAGATCTAGGTTTCACAGCTTGCTCTTAACTTATCCAGTTGTTATGGATACTTTTCAGTTTGTGGATCTTGAGGATGTGCACAGAACTGTTGGAGAAGTGAGACAGATCCCATGATGTGTATGCCCTTGCCCTTCATGGTATATAAAAGCCATCAAGGGGCAACTGGCTAAGTAGGTAGTGGGGATGGTGAATACCTTTCTGCAAGAAGCAGCTGTTCCACTGGGCCTAAAAGAGATGGTAATAAGGCCCTATTTAAAAAGCTCGTCCCAAACCCCAACATGTTGGATCATTTTCACTCCAGTTACAGTAAAGGAAAAAGTCAGGTATAGATTGCCCCTCTGCAAAATGAAGAGGGAGAGGGAGAGATTATTTTTCCAATTCCAGCTTGAAGCTACAGAATCCTCTGTATTGCAGCCAAATCTTGATCAACTGCTTTGCTAACTGATCCAACTGCTTGAGCAAATTATATCCATTATTTCAGGGGCTATCTTGCTATTTTATTAGAAGGGTTGTTTCATTTCTATAGAACATCATAAAGCGATTCCATAGTCCCCTACAGAAATCATCCTGCCATTTTATACTTCAGCCAAAAGCAAAATCTGAGTTGTTTAGTATGTTTGTCTTTTTCAAGCAGTTGTGCAAGGTCTTTCTTTTTCATTTTTAACAGGCGGATGGTATTACAGCCAACTACCATTAGGTGTCCTCTAGCAATAACAATTCCTAAAGACAGTGGATGCTCGGGTTGCGAACATGATCCGTGCGGGAGGCACGTTCCCAACCTGCAGTGTTCGCAACCTGCAGCGCCGCGTCTGCGCACAAGCGGATCGTGATTTGGTGCTTCTGCGCATGCACAAAGAGCGATTTAGCACTTCTGCGCATGCATGAGCGCCAAAACCCGGAAGTAACCCGTTCCAGTACTTCCGGGTTCAGCGCAGTGTGCAACCCGAAAACGCACAACCTGAAGAGTCTGTAACCCGAGGTATGACTGTACTGTATAGAGCTCCCATGTAACAATGGAAGCCCTGCACGGGTTAAGCTCAAAGGACTTTGATTCAGCTCAGTTTTACAGAGCAAACTCCCCAAACAAAAAAGGACCTTTGTTTGATTCTAGGAATGCATTCGACGCCTTTAAAAGAACAACAATAGTCAGGCTTTGAGGTGAAGAGGAGGACAAGAAGCGTGGAAGCATTTTTGCTGATGTGGACTGTATATTTTTCTACCTTTTCCGTCAAAGCCTACAAGCGTTGTGTCTGATGTTTGTCAATACACTATATTAAAGGAACCCGATGCGTGCCTCCCCGTACACATCTGAAAAAGGTGCCTCTCCCTCCCTGTTTTCGCTAGCAGTTCAGAACCGTCACAATTTTCTCTCCGTGCTCAAACACGCTAGTTCTTGGCTCCTTGCCAGTATAGGCAAACTACACATGCAATTTTCCTTTTACAGAACCTGGAGGCTGAGCAAGAGGGCACAGAGGTACGTGACTAAAACATCCGAACTTCCTCTTTCATAAGCCCATCACATGATGGAAGCAATTACAATTCCAGCCTTGTCTCTGTGAATTGCAGACGCATTGCCTCACCCTAGAAACCCGTCTCCCTCTCCCCTCTGCCTCCCTCTCCCCTCCTCTTTATGTGTAGGCAGCAGTTGCTGCAGCCGGCTTGGAAAGGATCCAATTTCACTCTGGAGAAAGAACGAGGGCAGAGGGTGGAAGACAAAAACAAAGATCTGTTTACTAAAAGTATACAGCTTCTTCGGGTGGGGGGGGGGTGGGAGGAGGAAGGCAGAGAACGCAGCTGACAAAGAATTCGGCAGAACAGAACATAAAAGGCATGGCGGCTTTGGAACTGAAAACAAGCCGCGTTAACTCTTGCCTGTCCAAACAAAAAAATGAAGCGGAGGTGGGGAGGGAGGCGGTGCCGCAGTTGCCATTTCTTTTCAGAGAAATTCCAGACGTTACTGATGGCCGTCCATTGTGAAAAGAAATACATTTCTCAGGGAGATCCCGGCTTCCCTGGTTAAACAGCGCCCGCACAAATGTAAATATTATATAGATGTGCCGATTTCATTTCGTGCACGCACGCACACACACACACACACACAAAATGATCCTGCAAGGCTGTTTTATGAGGTTGGACAACGATCGCATTGTTTGACGGGGCCACGGAGGGGAAGGAGCGGGAGTGGGCGTAGATGACTGGCTCAGAGCTGTGCGGGGAAGCATAACTAGGCGAAGAAGGAAGGGCAATGTTTACGTTTCATCTAGCCTCGCTGGGGAGGCATCAGAGGGCAGGAAACCATTAACCCCTCATTGCACGGGCGGGGCGGGGGATCGAATTTCTCTTAACGTATCACCGGCTGCAGTCTCCTCCAGTTTAACAGGGAAGAGAATTGCTTGTGAGAAGGGGGGGGGCTTTGCACCATCTCTTTTGCACAAGTCGGCGTGTGTTCGGTTCGGGTAGCCTTCAGCAACCCCACTGCACTGGTTTGTGTGCTGATGGGATTGGCTGGCAGCCCTTGAAAAAACGCATCGACAGCATCGACTCTGGAAATCCCCACGGGAGTCCTGCCATATATAAATGATTGTGAAAAACAACACGGAACGTGTTGACTCGGGATTAAATGCCTTCCACGATATTTCGGAACAGGTTTATTAATGTGATCTAACGAGGTCAATAAAACCGAGGGTGGTTTGCTCGGGGTGGGTGGGGTGGGGGGAGCCAAACAAACCCTTCCGCTTCATTAGGAAAAGCTGTTCAAACAGTAACTGCATTTTCAATAGCAACACAGCAGAAGCGTCAGCAAGATTCCTCTCCCCCTCGCTTTGCCAATCCAGTTGTAAAGATAATAATCTACACTCTGCTCTTCCAACTCACAACCAGCTCATTCCAGTTCAAATGAGTTTGGTTTTAAAAAAAATAACCTGCCCGGGGCGTGTTTGCAAAAAAGAAAAAGAAAGGAGGTCGGAAAGTTGACAGCTCATGTAACTGAGTTTGCGGATGGCGGAAGAGTTAATAGTGAAATACTGCAAATTCAGCCTGAAGGCCAGCGCGGGCTGAACTGCAGTTGCTAATCGGCTCACGCGCCAGGAGGGTCTGTAACCGTAAAGCAGGCTTAGGGTACGAAGAACTGCTGTTGTTGTTGCTGCTGCTGCTACTGCAGCAGGGAGAAATCGGTCTTATGGCGGCGGCCGCAGCAACAGCAACAAAAATGTGCAAGCTGGCCAGGTTGTAGCACTCGGATCTGCAATGCCAAATCGTTCTCACACAACCCAGCGAAGTCTGAATGAAAGACGAGCGCTGCGCCTCGATTAAAAAGCGGCAGCAGCAGCAAAGGCGTGCAAGACCTAGGGGAGAAAGGCGCAGCACATTTCGCCATTTTGCACCCGTCCTCCACAGTAGCCTACAAGGAGGTTTTCATACTACCTTAAGTAAAAAGTTAAGCCTGGGAGGAAGGGAGCGCTCATCGCCCAGAAATAGCAGCAGAGAGGGCGGCGCTTAGCGCTGTGACGGCGCAGCGGCGGTGCTGCCTGTAAGTCTTTCTCCGTCCCTGGAATGTGCATTTCGTTAACAAGGCATCAAGTGCCAATGGCATAGAGTCACGTCTCCCGACTGCGGCTGCGCACGCCGAGTGTAGCAGAAGCCCTTGAACAAAATGCGAACGTCAGAGCTCCCTTCTCCCTCCCTTCCCCTTTGTAACCTACATAACTCAGCAACAGCAATACTGTGGGAATGGTGACCTAGACGCAAGAGTTTTAGGGAAACGCTTCCACTTTGTTTACTCGGCACAATCCCATGCGCGCACACAGTGACACTAACATATACACACACAGTAGGATCACGCCTTTTCTGCAGGGGAAACGGGTTTCGTTTGGGGTTTTTATTTTTGGGTTATTATTCGTATGCAAATACCGGATGAGCCGTTCGTGGAAGAAGGAAGAAGAATATCTGAAGGTTGCGCGGGGTGGGAAGGAAGCAATTGTTTGGAAAATGTTACACGAAGAAGTGCGGGTGCACGCGCTCTACCTCTACCATCTGCGCAGCACACACTGCTCCTGTTTCATGGTTAAAAATACCAGGAAAGAAAACGGGATGTCCCCATTTCGGAAAGAAATTGCTTTTTCATTTTTTTAAGAGATGAATTCATAATGAACTTTGCTACCAGCAAGCGTAGCCAAAGCAGTGATGAAGCATAATAGATTTATGAGCTTTGAGAATATTGCCTGCATTGCAATACTAGAAACCGTCGCCCCCTCCCAGGTTTCTCGTGCCTCCCCCCCCCCCCCAGTTGGGTTTCTCTGGCGCAAGGGATTTATTTATTCCTATGCCTTGTTTTGTTACGAAATATAAATATTCCACTTGCTGCTAATTCCAAATAGAACACATGCATCGATCCTCTGCACTTACAGTACTTGGGAACAAGACTCGTTGAAATCAGTGGGACTTTACTTCCGAGTAAACGCATAGGGTTGCGCTGGCAAATTGTACATGGTCAGGTTGCAGTCTTTACCGTAAGGAAGCGACTTTGGAAAAGCATTCATACGTCTTAATTGAAATTACATTTATATGGCAAGTGAATCAAATTATTTCAACGGTTCTCACTGTCAAGTTAGTATACTTGGGATCGTAGCCTCAGGTTGTCTGATTCTATGCGTTCTTGGTGGTACTCTGTAGGCATGCTCGAGCCTACCCTTCTTGGAATTTAGTAGGACTTACTCCCAGGTAAGGCTACCATCATATTCACAATTACCAGAGATGGTAATTGCAGTGGCGCTTACTTCTGAGTAGGTATTTCTAGGATTGCAGTGTAAATATGTTTGCGATCTGAGTGGTGTTGGAAAAAAATTCCCCTTGGATTTACTTCCCAGTAAATCTGCACAAGGCTTTTAAAAAATAAATAAATCCTGATGCAACTGAAGGGAGTGGCTGCTCTCCGAAATATTCACTCATAATCCTCTCACAATATCCCTTCCTGTAGCTCGTGTACTATAATTAAGCCTTTTTACAGGGGGCGGGAGGAGGCAAGAGAAGATCAGGGGTTTGAGCTAAAGGGAGAGCTTTCCAATCTAGAGAATCAGACCCCGAGCGATTTGCCGAAGGTCACACGATGAGAGTCAACGTCGAAGCTCGAATTAGACCAAAGGATCAAATGGTAACCTAGATTCCCAAACGCGGCCATTGCAGTATGCAAAAAACCCGTTTGAAACAACAAGTAGTGCCATAATAATGCGACGCAAAATGTGCATTGGGGGAGGGGGGAGTCCAGCCAACATTACTATCATGGAAGCCTTGCCTAGAAGAAGGCAGGAGAAGAGGAAGGCCCCCAGCTCCCCATTTTGCATCCATTCACATGCGAAAGCCTTGCCGCTCCCTCCTCCTCCCCCCTCCCTCCCTTCCTCCCGTGTGCTGACTAGAAGAGAGCTGGTTATTCTTGCAGCTCTTGTTGTCTTGGCAGAAGTTCAATGAGCAGCAGGAGGAGGAAGGGGGAGAGCCGAGCACGCAGGCGCTCCTGGGCACTGTCGAAGAATCGAGTCACTGGAGCAGAGCGCACCAGCGGCGGCGGCGGCTTCTGGAGTCCCCGCCCCAATGCGAGTGTCTGGGCGGCCGGCAGCCGGCGGGCAGCGCTGTAGTAGCGAGAGCGCGGCGCGGGCAGAGAGAGCTGCGCGCTGTACTGGGGGGGTCGGAGAGCGCCTGGTTTGGGCGATGCGTCTCGCCGCGTCCCGGTGAGCGACTGCAGCCTGCGGGACTAGGAGAGCGGGGCCCGGGAAGAAGCTTTTCGCCCTCGCCCCGTCTTGGAGCGGCGCTTGTCGGCGGCAGGAGGCGGCCGTCGGTGCAAGAGACTGCAGCGGCTGCAGAGCGCAGAGCCTCCCCGGTGGCTCGCAGAGCAGCAGTGGGAAGAGGAGGCAGGGGAGGAGACGCGGGGCGCTCGCTGCCCCTGGACTCGGCCATGTCGTCGGCGGCGGTGGCGGTGGCGGCTGCCTCGCGCAGGCAGTCGTGCTACTTGTGCGACCTGCCCCGCATGCCCTGGGCCATGATCTGGGATTTCACCGAGCCCGTCTGCAGGGGCTGCGTCAACTACGAAGGCGCCGACCGGGTGGAGTTCGTCATCGACACGGCTCGGCAGCTCAAGCGGGCGCACAGCTTCCAGGAAGGCCGGGCTGCGCCGCCGCCGCACGCCAAGCAGCAGCCGCCGCCGCTCAGCGCCAAGGAGATGCACTCGGCCGCCGTGGCTGCAGCCGAGGCGGCCGCCCGCGCTCCGCCGCAGCCCCACGAGCGCTACTCTCTGGCGGCCGCCGCGCCTTCCGAGCGGCCGCCGCGCCTGGGACCCGAGTACGGAGCGGGCAGCCGGCAGGTCAACGGCATCCTGGTGCCCAACGGCTTCTCCAAGCCCGAGGAGCCGCCGGAGCTCAACCGCCAGAGCCCCAACCCGCGGCGGACGCACGCCGTGGCGCCCACCTTGGTGCCCCTCATGAACGGAGCTTCACTGCCCGCCGCCATCAACATTAACAGCCGTGCTGCGGCGGCCGCGGCGGCCTCCTTGGCCGCCATCTCCGGAGCGCCCACCCCGCTGCAGGTGTCGGTCTCGCAAGCGCAGCAGAGCCAGCAGCAGTCCGGTGAAGTGGGGGGGCACAAGCGGCCCGGCTCGGTGTCCTCGTCGTCGTCCAGTAGCGGCGGCGGCGGCAGCGGAGCCAGCGACTTGGAGGGCAAGGACAAGGGCCAGCAGCAGCAGCAGCAGCAGGCGCGGGGCTCGGCGGACAACTTGGAGCAGCTCGGCGCGGAGAGCAAAAGCCGCGCGGCGGCGGCGGCGGCAGCAGCTAGCGCCGAGCAGGAGTGGATGGGCAAGCCCAAGACCGTGCGAGACACCCTGCTGGCCTTGCAGCACGGCGGCCACGCGGTGCCCTACGAGAGCAAGTTCAAGAAGGAGCCCGGCATGGCGGGCGGGAGGCTGCTGGGCTACGACAGCAACGGCGCGGTGGCTAAGTCAGGTGAGCTGCGCTGAGGGGCAACTGGGGGGCGCGGGCGCGCTCTTGGCCTGAGCAGGGGGAGGGGCTGGCGGTGGGTTTCTGAGGGAGAAGGAAGGGAAGCACTCCCCCCCCCCCCGCGCTCCGTTCCCTCATGGAAAAGACGAGCCAGGGTCGCCATTTCGGCCCAACTTCCTGGTGCTGAAACCCCAGCGGCGTGCTTGGTGTAACATGGATGAGTCAGGGCTCTTTGCTGACAGACACTGACAGAGGGTTTCCCCTCCCTTGCCCTGGCCGCATTCTTTCGCGAAGGGAGCTGAGGCACGCAGGGCTGCTCCGAGCAACAGCAGACATTTTCCTGAGCCAGGCGCCATATGTTCCGCATATGCTCCGAGGCGCTCGCTTTGGGCGTGCAAATAAGGAGGATGCAGGAGTTATCTGGGCTCGGCAGATCCCGCGCCCCCCTCACGGCTGCAGCTCGGCTGGGGCATAGATTTGCCTTGAGCCTGAATGGGCTCGGAGCGAGTGGAAGATTACCAAGCTGCGAGCGGCTCCCTTGGCCGGCAGCCAGCGTGGGAGGGTGGTACAGTGTGGGCACATTTGAATGCATGCAGCATGTACTGTAGTGTAAGCGCTGGCACGGCGTGTTCACATGCCGACCCACAGCCCCAGATAAGCTGAATTTACTGGGGGTTTAAGCTGGTTTGATCCGTTAGAATTCAGCGAGCAACTTGGCCCGAATCCCAAGTGCTTGGCTTGGGTGGCATCTTGACCCTGCCGCTTTGCACACGTTTTCTGTGGCTGTGCTGCTGCGACACTATATCTCCTCTCCTGCTTTGCTCCGCAGGGGCCCGGGCTGCGAGGAAGAGAAAGCCTTCTCCAGAGCCTGAAGGTGAAGCTGGACCTCCCAAAATCAATGGCGAGGCGCAGTCATGGCTACCAACCTCCTCAGAAGGGATGAAGATCTCCATGGCAGCTGCGTCCTTCATGTCCCCACCGCCGCCAACCGCTTCGCCTCATTCCAACCGGACCACGCCACCCGAGGCAGTCCAGAACGGCCAGTCCCCGATGGCAGCGCTCATTTTAGTTGCAGACAATGCTGGGGGGAACCATGCCTCCAAAGATGCCAACCAGGTCCACTCCACCACCAGGAGGAATAGCAGTAGCCCGCCCTCGCCATCCCCTATGAACCAAAGAAGGCCAACCCGGGAGGTGCAGAGCCAAGGGGCAAATGCCGGGGGGATGGAGCCTGTGCACCCCGCCAGCCTCCCAGACTCTTCGCTGGCAGCTAGCGTCCCCCTGTGCTGCACCCTGTGTCATGAGCGCCTGGAAGACACCCACTTTGTGCAGTGCCCCTCCGTCCCATCCCACAAATTTTGCTTCCCTTGCTCCAGACAGAGCATCAAACAGCAAGGAGCTAGTGGGGAGGTCTATTGTCCCAGTGGGGAGAAGTGCCCTCTGGTGGGCTCCAATGTCCCTTGGGCCTTCATGCAGGGCGAGATTGCAACCATTCTTGCAGGAGATGTGAAAGTGAAAAAGGAGAGGGACTCTTGACTTTCCCAGTTTCTCAATGCAACGTCAACCTTAACATAAAACTGCTTGAATTGTATATATCTATAAATACCTATAAATATCTATATATATATTATATATATATATATATATATCTCCAAGACAAGGGAAATGTAGACTTCATAAAACATGGCTGTATAATTTTGATTTCTCTTTTTGAATACATTGTGTTTCTATATTTTTTTGAAGACGAAAGGTATGTACTTAATGTACTTTTTCCCCTTCTTTTTTTTTTTGTTATAGCAATTATTTGTTGTGCTTCCTTGGTGAGTTACTGTTTTCAGTGTAGGCTGTGACTTGCGCTGCTTTTTTTAGAGAGCACTTGGCAAACCAGAAATGCTTCTAGCTGTGTTTGTATGCACTTGTTTTTTCTTCTTCTTCTTCCTCCTCCTCTCCTTTTTTTTGTGTTCTTTTTTTAAATGCCAAATACATCTGACATTGTAAAGAACGCCTTACTGTTGGTGGTTCCTTATTTTTTGCCCTCACTAATACATGCTGGAGGCATGCAGGTTTTAGAGATAACATGGCATTAAAGGTGTTCATAGGATTAAAGTGGGAATGCCACTCAGTCCAGTCCAAAGACAGGTGAGAAAGCACAAGGGGTTTCATTTGGAAACATCATTCCCTTGCTGCTGCTACTGCTGCAAAAATGGCCAGATTCTTCAAGTAGTTTTGTTTCCATAAGGAAGTTGCCTTCAGAGCATTATGCTAAGTGAGGCGCTGTTGCATTAGGAATTGGGGAGTTTGTTTTTTTTTCTTAAAGGCAGAGTTGACCACAGTTCAAGAGGTTGGTTGTAAGATTGCAAAACTGCATTTATTCAATTACGTAATGTTCCTGCAGAATTTTTGTGATAAGTTAGTTTATTGTCTAACTGTGCATTGGTGCAGACAGAATAGCACTGCCATTTTTTTAAAAAAACAAATCCATACCTTTTCAGCACCATTTAACATCACCACTTCCTCCATGTTCATGTGGAAAACTCTGAAGCATATTTCTTTATTTTTTATTTACTTAATATAGTGCAGGTGGGCTTTGATCTTGCTTATCAAGTATGATAATGTTGTCATTGTTACTATTGCTGACATGTTGCCAGGTTGTGGCAGATAACAGTATGGTAATAACAGCAGCATATGAGGCTTTTACCTGGCTTGCCTATTACGGCAGCATAGAGATTAGTGAAAAATTCTACCTGAAATTTCATAATACTTGTGTTGGAGAGAGCTAATTCTCATCTAAATGGAACAGCTTGGGATTTAAATCAACTCCAGTTTCTTGCCTTTTAGACTACTTTCAAGAATTCTTTTGTAAAATTATTATTTTGATCACACTTTTTTTTTTTGCATCAGACAGCAACATTTTTAATCAATAAATCATCAGTTACTAGAAATAGTTAAGCCTTACTGTAGTGATTCTGTGCTGTTTACAGTTGTGTTAGCAACACTGCTGTGCAAGCCCTTGTGCTAAGTGTTTATAATATGTCACATAGACTTGTTTGAAGCAGAAAGATGGTTATACGGTCCCCATCTCTGTGGCAAATAACACTATACATTTTGATGTTGAGAGAATCTGTTCAACTAGGTTTAACAGTTTTTGATGCTGTTGGGTCAGACTGTTCTTATGTGTTAATGTTCAGACTGCTATTGAATGCAGAATAGATTTTGGTAGGCTTCTTTTTTTTAATGGTCATGACATTTGGAAAATCCAAACTGCACATGCACAGTAACCTTTCTTTTTTGAAGTGTTTTAAGTACACCCACTAGCATTGTGTTCCATATTACAGGTCAGTGTAAATTAAATAACAAGATTTGCATGATAAACCAATTCAATGCTCTTTAAAATGATAGAAATACATATAGTGCAGACTGGTGTCTTATGTAAACACATGTTTAGACAGTTCGAGAGGAAAAAAAACGCACATATATACAACTGTAAAGGATTCTTTGGAACCACTATAGTCTGTGGAAATATGTATTTAGGCACTTTATTAAAAATTGGATTTTGAATTGATAGATGGTAACAAGTTCTTAAGAATCTCTTTGACATGATACCTCATGTATTATACCAATTTGTATGGAGAAACTGCATTCTAGGTAAGAGAATATCCATACCAAAATTTTCCTGGAAAGTTTGTTGTGATGTCTTGGCATGTAGTTCAGATTTGAGCTTCTTAACTTGAAGTGGGGATGATAGTAACTTTTTTCTTGCTAAGACTATTCAGGCATGTCAAGGTATTGAAAGGCATTTGATCTAGATCTCCAACAAAAGCTCTTTTACTACACTTATATCCTGAATAAGTGTCTTCATATATTGTAGCCCAGTAATATCACTGTATGTTCTTTAAAGTAGTTTAAATAGTGGGAAAGTTTAGGCCTCGTCATACCACATGATGACAGCTGGAACACATTTCAAAGCTCTCCACCTGTTCAGTCAACTCCTTCCAAACCTGTTAAGGTGACCGGTTCTAACATGCATTATAAATTCATAATACAGAAACGTCATAAACTAGTACATGCTTTTTGGATCAATTGGGCCTATTGTAATTTTAGTTTGTTTCCTGACAAGTTTATGACATCACCACAGTGGATCACATTATATTTACTATATGTTTTCTTGGCTACAACGTTTTTTTTTAAGTGCTTTAGCTGCAACAGTACTACCATTAATCTCTGATAATAATGCAAACCTTGATTCCATTGCAGCTAATGTGAACCGAGTCATTAATTTCAATGGAGTTAGGGTTTGCACCCTTACTTTTTTGAAGTTTTTAATGGTGATAATTTGTATAGCAATAAAGCAAAATGTTGTTTTAATGGAGAGTGTGATTGTCAAAATCTCACCTTCATTTACACTTTTAAGTTACTTTTATTGAAATATCACCTGCACTATGCTTTCATTGTTTATAGTTACTAAACTAACACATTACTATTTTTTCCTATTATTTTTTATCTTTTGCATTGAATAAAATGAAACTAGGAGCTTTAAACACTTTCTGCGAGTTTTTGTTACCCTTTTCATTTTTAAAAAAATACTGCAGCTACTGAGGTGCATAGTAGCCAAATCAAATGGATTTTTAAGAGATTGCTCTCTTTTGCTAGACATAAAAACAGAACCTAGGCTAAGAGCAGAACAGCAGCGAAACTGAAAATGTACTATTTTTTTTTTTCCAGGAGGGCTGACCATCCTCCTGA
The DNA here is from genome assembly GCF_965153285.1 of Podarcis tiliguerta. NCBI lineage: Eukaryota > Metazoa > Chordata > Lepidosauria > Squamata > Lacertidae > Podarcis > Podarcis tiliguerta. The sequence goes on from NC_139536.1 coordinate 45,363,532, forward strand.
CATAAAAGTAGAAAGAAGCCCAGCAATTGTATGGTGGTCTATAAAGCCTTGAGCTATGTATCTTGTGAAATCACATTTAGGAAGAGGTTTATTTGGGAGGGTTCTCCCAATGGCTTTTTATGGTAACAGGATCCTGGGAAATTTTCTCTGTACTAGGGCCAAAGCCTTCTCACCTTACTACCAAGAAGAACAGACACAGTGTTCTGCTGACATGAGAGAGTCATTGAGGGCAGGTGATTTCACTGTCTACCTTACAGCTTTGCAAAAGGTTCTTTTAGCTAGAGGTGTTAAACCCTAATATAAATAACAAACAAGGCTGGTGGCAAACAGCTATCCTAAGTATATGCAAGTGGAAGAATCTTTCCTTGAATTCAGTCCAAATAAATAAGTTTAGCACTGAAATGCTGGCTAAATATATATAGCATTGGGGTACTTGACTTTCTCCTTGCAATAATGTGGTATGGAGAAACATGAACTACTATGCGCAGATGCAGCCTAGATGCTCCCAATCAAAACAAGTACCAAGTAGAAAAACTATTTGAAACGTTACTGGTTATGCGCAATATTGGGAAAGGCTAAGGTATGATTATGATATATGATTCTTAGTTTTATAAGAACTGGATATTTTAATATATAGTTTAATTATTTAAATAGGAATTCTGCATGAGCACCAAATACAACACTCTGCAGAGGTATAAGGGGTTGGAAGTTGCTTAACACTAAAAGTTGCACTGTTAAAGTGCGGAAATGAGTTCAGCTAAAGATAGTTTACACAAATAGCCCAGTCAAAATGTGTTTTTAAGTCAATGACTTCAGTGGGACTAAATTTGTTTTTAAAATTCAAGGGCTCCTGCACTTCAGACTGAATTGAAAAGTTCCAGTTTACAGTTACATGATATTCTTTGGCTGATGGTGTATATGCAATGCTATAAATAATTAAATGGTAAAAAGTGATACAGGTATAAGCCGATGATTTTTTTTTTTTAAACTTTAACCAATTGCATTTATGTGGAAAGATTGGCCCATTAATTTCAATGGGGTTGCTTCTGTGGTGCGACTATTTAGGACTGCATGCATGGAAAGATTTGAAAAGTAGTTTATTTAAAGCTTGCTCCTGCCAAAGACTGCAACTCTAGTTTTTGTTAGTTTTTTTAAAAGACATTAGCAGATGAGAGTTCTAATACAAAGCTAGGAAGTGTATGAAAGCAGTGGGGTGAATTGAATGGCCCATTATTACCCACTCTTAGTAGACCTACCTGTATCTGAGATTACAAAATAAAGGCTGTAAAAGAAACTCTTCTTACCGTTACATATAAAAGTGCCCTTGATTTTTATCAAATCTACTGTTACAGGTTACTGGCCAGGCAAGTCAGATGTTTTTCAAACTCTTCTTGCTAATGGACAAGGTTATTTAGAGATAGAGAAAAAATCCTGCAGGCAGCTTATAAAATAGTTTTACTTGGTAAAGGGTAATAGGTTTCTCTTCCTAATTCTTGAGTGTAGATGTGTAATCATTCAGAAAACGTTCGCTGCATCTAGGCCACACGAAATCCTGAGTCACCCTCATTTGCTTGCCTTTGTTCAAGAACTGCAGATTGAGAGGACACGCCTTTCCTCAGTCATAGACCAAGGTCAGGCTATTCTAACAGATGAATGGAATACATATTTATCCGTTTCATCATTCCAGACTGGAGCTGGGACACTTGGACTATTAACTCATTGACTGCCTTTGGTTAAGCTGTTGTCATCAGAAATCCTGATAAAGCATTTGTTTTTATCATGATAGTTTTATCTTGAACAAATTCCTAACCTATAAGCGACACTTTAATATCATGCAACAAGCTGAACGAGTAATGTGTTTTAATATATATATTTCTCCTCGTTTTAAATTACCACAATGCTTATACAGTTTTACTGCACTTGGGGGGACCATAAATAATCAGTGTCACATTTATAAATTTATAAATACTTTTCTAAGGCTTTCGCACAATTTAAAATCCAATACTTCACCCACTTAAAGTTCTATCTTATGCACATTTCTGCAGAAGCAAGTCTTGCTGGATTCAGTGCAGCTATTACTACAGAAACTGGAAATGGTTTGGGACCTGCAGCATGGCACCCCAATCCTGAAAACAATTTGTCAGAAAAAAGCCCTCTGTCCAATTGAATTTACAAGCTCATATGGCAGATTTGATAGTGGTGCAGATTACTTCAGAAAGGCATATTCCTACCTCCCCCACCCATGTGGTGATATGCTAATTGGAGTGTAAAGCAAAGTGTATGCTAAGCATATTCTTGGCTTAACAATTTCAGTTACGCACCTTGTGACTGCAAATCCAATTTATCTTAGAATCCCTGGGCTGCAAATTATACATAGAAATACGTCCTTTTGAAAACTGGAATTTACTTGTGTACATTTAGGGTAAGATTGCCAACACAAAGAGAATCTGGGCTTCCCCAACCACCCAGTCCTAGACACATTTATGCGGCATGAAGTTCAAATGCTTTCAATTAAAACTACTTCAAGGACTGCAATCTGCTTGTGCTATGGAAAGTTAAGAGAGTGGCATAAAACTGAGGATTTGTCTAGTCTATTCCTTAAGCACAGTGGTGGGGGAAGCCATCCTTCTTTAAGGAGATGCATCTGAAATAGAGACAAGAAACAAGAGGGAAGCTTTCCTAATCCCACAGTGCTGCTGACAATCAGCAATTATGAATTTTGCAGGTTGGGAGGTAGTGGGAATAACAGGGTGTAGGGACTCTGCCTAGTAATTCAACAACAACCAGCTATGTTTTTTTGTTTGAAAAATAAGCAACTCAGATGAATCCGCCTTGGAGTGAGTCAGATCATTAGTACATCTAACTCAGCATTATTTACTCTCTGCTGGCTGCAGCTCTCCAGGGTCTCAGGCAGCAGATCTTCCCCATTGTCTGCTACCTGACCATTTAACTGGAGCCACAAGACATTGAATCTAGAACTTTTTATAGCAGGGATGGGGAATCCTATTAATCTCAAGGGCAGCATCCCCATGGCAAGCAGAGCCATAGGCAGAAGTTGCTGGGGCAACCAATTTTACCTTTGTACAGCAGGCTAGATTCTACACACTTTCCACACTGCCCTCTGTATCCTTCATCAGAGAAGCAAAGAAGAATTATCAGATACCAAAGATGTATTCCGGCTGGGCAAAAGCATACAAGGAGGATGCAGAGTATCCTCACTTATGTACTGAAAATTTTAAAAAGGATCTACGATTATACTATTAGTCCCATTACATGGATTAAGATCTGAGGCTGAAAAATTACACATATACAACAGTATAATTACACATATACAACAGACTGATCTAAAACAAAAATACTTGGATTTCTGTTCTAAGTGAAGACAATGGGCTTGACGCCACAATCTTAACCATATTACAAGCCACACTGAAAATGAATGGGATTTACTTACATCTGACATGATTAGGACTGGGGTATGATCTAGTGTAAATACAAGTACTTCAGTTTAACTGGGTTGTAGACTGAGGTGCAAGGGCTACTCTGCCTATTACTTGTGTGGGGAAGACTTGTGTTGGGAAAAATGGGTGTGCCATACAGGGGCACAATTGGGGAACCATGATTGGCTGCCATTTCTCACCCTTTTACGCATCTTAAAAACCTATCCCTTTTAATGTGTGAAGCCCTTAGTTAATGAAAAATCGATGTTAAAATCTTGGCACTTCCAAAAGCCAGAGCTCCAGTCACTGGAAAACATGCTAACATTGCATTAGCGTTCCTAGAACCAACTCCCACCATCAGAGGTGCTTTACCGAACTGCAGTCTTGTGATTTTTAAACCCTTACCTTTGAAAATAAAGAGATTGTGTAGGTTAGTAAATGATTAATTTCCTTAGCAAGCACCTGAGCTGTAATCTAGCCATGTGTTCTCTGTGATTAAGGTTTGTTCAAGGTGCTCACTGTGCCAGACAAAGTCCTAAGTTCAAACAGTAATGTTTACACAACCAAGTTCACCTTCTCCTTACAGGTCTGCCATCCCAAGCGTTATTCCACGCAGCTGCTAGTTTCCCTCTCTGCCCCACAACCACAGCACTCCACAATGGGGTAGTTAAATCTGCCTCTACGAAGAACAACCTGTCCAATCGCGATGTGAAAAAACCATACAGATTCTATTGGGACAAACCAGGCCAAATAGTCTAGATGACTGTATCTGATCAAAATTCTGAAAACAGGCTGTGAACTCAGATTGTGTAGGGCTCATCTAACATGTTTTATACTTTATGTGCCACAGTGACGTCTGCTGAGTCATCATAGAATCATAGAATTGTTTATGTTGGGAGTAACCAAGGGTCATCTAGTCCAACCCCCTGCAATGCCCAATGTGGAGCAGAAACCCACAAGCCTGAGAGTCTCATGCTCTACCGACAGAGCTATCCAGCTGTGCCTCTGATCACTTGCAGCTGTTTCAGCATGCACAGAGATCAAAACTTGTGGTTTTAATTCACCATTTTGATACTTTCTGTCAAGCGCTTTACAAATTTGCTAGATAATAATAACAACTCAGCTAAGGTGGCTACTCTCTTTCAGAAAGGAGACCTCGCAAGTGTTGCATTACAGGTAAAAAGGCAGTGAATATCCATGTCAGGAAAAGTCGAATTTTATTAGATTTCTGCCTGCTAAACAGTAACCAGAAAAAAAATAGTAGCTCAAATCACTGGAAAGCTACCAGTCAGCTTACGTGAGCAGATCGATATGCTTCTGCGTGAGGTGCCTGCAGCAATGCCCAAGTGAGACTGCAATTCTGAACACATTGACGAGGAAGCTTGACTTCCAACAGCTTGACCTCACCCCCAAAGGCGCACTCATCCATTGTTTCCCCGAGACAGAGAGATGCCAACTAGGAAGCCAGCCCAGTGAATGCAGTAGGACTTACTTCTGAGTAACATGCCTGGGATTTGCTGCAGTTATGTGCCATATGCCATATAGATCCACATATAAGGCCTTCTGATTTTGTAAGCCCTGTTGTAGTTACAGTGGTACCTCGGGTTACAGACGCTTCGGGTTACAGACTCCGCTAACCCTCGGGTTAAGAACTTTGCTTCAGGATGAGAACAGAAATTGCATGGTGGTGGTGCGGTGACAGCAGGAGGCCCCATTAGCTAAAGTGGTGCTTCAGGTTAAGAACAGTTTCAGGTTAAGAACGGACCTCCAGAACAAATTAAGTTTTTAACCCGAAGTACCACTGTACTTGCAAGTGTATGCCTAAACCTATTCATTTTTTGAGTTGTGCAACTTTCTTCTTTACATCACATACAGACCTTTTTGTTTCAAAATAAAATGTCCCCCCCCCCCCATTTCATTTTTAAAAGGTAGTTCTGGGAATACATTTTGCGGGGGGGGGGGGAGCCAAAGCACATAACCTTCAGAAGAGGCCCAGGTACACACCCACTCCAAGCAACTTTTTGTACTTATGTCACAACAACAGAGGGTTGGATCAGATGACCCCCGTGATCCCTTCCGATTCTCAGTTGGGTTAGACTAGCGTAGTGCTGATAATGCCAAGGTTGCAGGTTCGATCCTGGTATGGGACAGCTGCATATTCCTGTCTTAATAGGCGGCCCCACCCTCAGAAATCCCGTCGCGGGAACGCGGGTGCGCTTGGCAGAGCCACCTGAGAAGAAAGACCCCGGCATTTCCACGGGGCGTCGGGGGGGGGGGTCACTCATGCAGAGGCTTGGATCTCTATTAAGACTTTCACTCGGATCAGTCCATAGCCACCCCAAATAAGCTGGACCACCCTGGAGCAAAGCAGCGTGGCCGCGATCCTGACGAGGGAGGCGCCACCCCGGAAGCCTCCCCTGGCAGCTCCCGCCAGCCCCTCCCGGGCCGGGAAACTGCACCAGCTGCGCCCGCTATAATTAGAGCGAGGGAGTGAGCGGCGCAGGCGTGGCGGCGGCCCCTCCTCCTCCTCCGGGGCCCCGGCGGGAGAGCAGCTCCCTCGCTCGGCCCCTCGGGCCTGCCGGAGAAGGACCAAGAAAGGAATCGTGCCGACCGGCTCCGCTCTTGATCTGGACGGGTCACCTGGTGGTGAACCAAATATAGCCAAGCGGCCCAAGCAGCTCCTGGCAAGCAGCCGCTTTGCAAAAGCGAGAGTCGCGCGGCCTTGCACAACCCGGGGGAAAGGGCAAAGGCGTGACGTGGCGCGCCGCCACAGGCTAGGCCTGCAAAGGGCCAAGGGGTGGATTTGGGGCTTTGGGGTGTCTCTCCCCCCCCCCCCCGCGCGCTTTTGCCTGCCTGACTCATCGCAGTAATAGAGCCGCAGGCGTCAGCAAGGGTTACCCGGGAAGGACTGGTTTGGAGATTGCTACACCAGCAAGCTTGGCCTGGGAAGAAGCATGCAAGTGTCCGCAGTCTTCGGAGAGTCCGGGAAACTGCCTGGTTCCCAAATTCCCAGGATCACTTAGTAATGTTTGTGCCCCTTGTAGCAATCGTAAAGTGCTGTGCTAGACGCTGCCTGCTTTTGGATTCTATTTTTACAGGCAAAGCACTTGAATGAAGCTCCCGGACCAGAGTTTGGGAACACCTGCCCTATATTTATTTATAGTTATTCATTTCGGAGCAGGACTGTAAACTGATATTCTCAGATGCTTTTGCGCGTCCTGGTCTCTAGAGCAGAGAATAATCCTGGGTGTCATAGACTGGTGTTGCCAACCTAACTGTAGAATTTCCTTTTAAAGGTCCAGTGGCAGTTCCTACTGTAGCTATTAACTTTTTGAAAGCGGGTGTTAAAATAACCTCTCTGCTTAAAAGAAGAAGATATAAAACTTACGCAATGTTAATATTTCTTGTTGTCACTGTTTGTTACCCACTTTTCACCACTGGCTCTGCAAAGCAATTAACAAATGTTCAGCTTAATAAACTTCCATCTTACCCATCAAATAGAATTTTACCAAGCAGGGCAGTTTACATACAACAAAAACATATGAAAGGTTCAACTGCAGCTTTTTTTAAAAAAATGGAATTCATATGAGGGTCTGTTTTAGCAGGGAGTTCTAGACATTTTGCAAGCATATGATAAGGAACTATTTAATAAAATGTAGCTCTTTAATTTCATCAAATGAAGCCTATGGGGCAATTTCCCGTTTCCAACAATTACCTTATTGATCAAAGGAAGATATTCTGTGCCAGGGCACCCAGTCTTTTTACTGCCATCACCCTTTTCTAATCTGAATTCAACTTCAACATGTTTTAACTCAGCTACAGCCTCCAGACACTTGAATCAGCACTGAGGCAGCAGCTCCCAGCTGCTTAGTTACCAAAACAGAGAGCTGTGTGTCATAGGCATATGGATGGCATGCAACTGCAAAGCTCTGGAGGATCTCATCCAGCAGCTTCGTAGAGATATTAGTGCTGTTGCCAATACTGACCCCTAAATAACAGACCTTGAGGGGCTGATCTTCCCTCTCTCATCATCTCATCAGGCATCTTCATTATACAGCCTCCAGCATATGCTGAAAACACACCTCTTTACCCTGGCTTGTGGTGTCTTTTTTTAGGACCCACCTTGTTTTTTTTGGGGGGGGGGGGATTATATGTTGTTTTGAACAGTTTTCAGTTGTTGTGTTTTAATATTGTAACCAGTCCTAGGATCTTAGGCAGGTAATTATAAGAATCCCTCTTTGAGTGAGTCTCTCTAAATACAGTGGTACCTCAGGTTACATACGCTTCAGGTTACATACGCTTCAGGTTACAGACTCCACTAGCCCAGAAATAGTGCTTCAGGTTAAGAACTTTGCTTCAGGATGAGAACAGAAATTGTGCTCCGGCGGCGCAGCAGCAGCAGGAGGCCCCATTAGCTAAAGTGGTGCTTCAGGTTAAGTACGGACCTCCGGAACGAATTAAGTACTTAACCTGAGGTACCACTGTAAAGGTATTCTAATAATCCTCCAGTAAATTCTACCCCATAGGTAGGCAAACTAAGGCCTGGGGGCTGGATCCGGCCCAGTCACCTTCTGAATCCGGCCTGTGGACGGTCCGTGAATCAGCGTGTTTCTACCTGAGTAGAATGTGTGCTTTTATTTAAAATGCATCTCTGAGTTATATGTGGGGAATAGGAATTTGTTCATATTTTTTCTTCAAAATATAGTCCAGCCCCTCCCCAAGGTCTGAGGGACAGTGGACTGGCCCCCTGCTGAAAAAGTTTGCTGACCCCTGTTCTAGCCATTGTAAACAAGAAGTCCACCGTGTTGGATGCAACTTAGGAGGTCTAGAAGTCCCATCAGAGAATTATTCCTTTTATGGATCTCAAGAAATACACCTAGTAGGCCTCCTTTGAATGTCTGCTGTCTCCTCCCACATTCCACTTTAAGTTTAACTTCTGACTCCATCCGTGGCATCAGCATTGGCTAACTTTTTATAACCTGTCAGTTTAGATGGTTTTGGTTACTGTCTAGACTGATGAAGAGTTCCGGAGAACTCTAAAGCTCACACACTTTTGCAATATTTTGTCTGACCTAATAAAGGTATTGCCCCAATGTGGATATTGGAATGTTTCTTATGGGATAACATGGTTTTCTTTCTTTCTTTCTTTCTTTCTTTCTTTCTTTCTTTCTTTCTTTCTTTCTTATACAGATCCAATGCCTACTAAAGCTGTCTCATTAACATAGCCAGGAAAGAAGCCTAACTGAAAGGGGCTCTGGGCCCTAGACTTTCACTAGTCCACAAGTACTTAGCTCACAAGTAACTTAGCTCACAAGTACTGGTAATTACCTTCAAGGTAAGCAGGCTGAAGTCATCCAAGCACTGGAGATTGTGGATGCTTCTGATACTGCTCTGGTGGCACCTGAGATGGATCAGAGCTGAGCAGTTTCATCAACCATGAAAATTATCACCATGAGTTCTGTATACCAACGGACTTTGGGCCAGGAGAGGGAGTAATAAAGTGCAGTTCCTTCAATTTCTGTCGTTTCTTCTTTTTCTATTAGAATGTTTTGCAAATTGACAATATTGCTTTACATAATGTTACTTTAAAATGCCATGGCCATATTACAGAAAGGCAGGATATAAATATTTTAATAAATAAACGATCTTATTTTGTTGGATTATAATTCCCATCATCCTTGCCATCTGCCATTTTGACTTGGGCTGATGGGAGTTGTGGTCCAGCAACACATGGACAGGTTCCCCATCCCTGTTGGGCAATCTCCCTCAGAGCATTCCAGAACCCAACTGATCCTTAAATCTCCTTAAACAAGTCATCCTGATGCCCTCCCCTCCCAAATCTGGGGATTTCCTACAGTTTCTGTCTAATCTGACAGTGCTGCTAGTGATCATAACCAAAGCCTAATCTCCTTGTCTCCAAATAATCATGGAGTATCATTCGCTGATACAAAACAGTCATTACAAAGTGTCTCTTGCTAATGGTTGTAAGCACCATCGGGTTACATACACTTCAGGTTACATATGCTTCGGGTTGCAGACTCCGCTAACCCAGAAATAGTGCTTCACGTTAAGAACTTTGCTTCAGGATGAGAACAGAAATTATGCTCCGGCGGCGCAGCAGCAGCAGGAGGCCCCATTAGCTAAAGTGGTGCTTCAGGTTAAGAACAGTTTCAGGTTAAGTACGGACCTCCGGAACGAATTAAGTACTTAACCCGAGGTACCACTGTACAACATTCCATCTGCATCAGACCCAGAGTTGCCATGGACCCATGTAACCAATGGAGCCAAAAAGGTATGCGAAAGCTGTGTAAGCGCAAGATACTATTTTGTACTTAATGACTATGCATGCTTTCAGTAAAATAATACTGTGCACATGTGTGCCATTTTTTAATCACAGAATCTTCTTGTGATTCACAAGCATTTAATTAATTCTCATACTACCCACATAAAGCAGGCATATGTCATTAGGGCCTTTTTCCAGATGCGGAAACAGAAACGCAGAAAGGTTTTGTAAATTGACTGAGGTCAAAGAGCAAGTCATCGGCAGGGCCAAATAGAAAATGGAAAACTTTTTCTCTTAGCGTCTTACTAGTGCACTGCTAGCCGTACAAGGAAGGGGGCTGGGATACATCTGCTAGCAGAAAGTGTTGCTGCGTTGAGAGGAATATACCACTCGGAAAAGATGAGTGCACAGTTTCTGGGGGTGGAAAAGGGAGGAGAAGTTTATAATATCAATAATAAAAATCAAATTAAACATAATAATCAAAATCCCACCAGTCTAATGACCTTGAAGTGATGTGACATGCACAAACCAATAGTTTGTGCATGGGAATATATTTGCAGTTTTTCTTCAACAGGACTTGCTCCCAGATAGGTGTGAATAGAATTGCTGCCTTGCATTTTCTTTTTATTCCTTTTTGGCATTGTTTGGACAACCTGCAAAATCTGTTTGCAGCACAGAACAGGTGACTGACAGTGAGTCCAAAGAACTGTGTGAACACATCTCACTTGCACCCATCTCTTGCCATAAAGTAACAACTGTGTCATTTGCTAATTATTTCTCCTGTTGGCAGTTGAAGGGGTTATTTTAAATATCACCATCACTATAAACTTATTTGGATTACAGTGGATTTACCATATTGAACACAAAGTTGTCTGGCTGCCATTCACTGTTGTCAAGCCAATATAAATAATAACTAATCCAGCAGACGGCTCTCGCTTTGATCTTGTCTTTCTTCTTTATGGGGAAAAAAAAGGACATGTCATAATAGCAACAAGATCTTCCAGGCAGAGTATTTCTGGGAATTATTGCACTTGAATTGGTGGTTAGTACTTTGGCCTCCCGCCACTTCTCTGAAAGTACGAAGAGTAATGGATTTGGGGTTTTAAAAACATTTTGTGTGTGATCTCAGTGCACATGAAAGGTGCCAGAGAGGCAGTTCAGAAGACAGAAGTTGAATGAATGAATGAATAAGTTTATTACGGTCATAGACCAGAAGAAAAGAAAAAAGCATAAAAACAACAGTAGTTTACGAGGGAATGATGGTGTCAATTAAAAGTTGTAAAATTATACATAAAAACAATACACATATGCACACACACCCACACACACGCACATATATACTCATATATGCGCTACAATATATGTGTAGACTTTAAAAAAGGGGGGGGGCTTGTCCAAGGGTCAGATCTTTTACTTTTTTACAACTAATGCCCTCCGCTTGATCGCGGCCGCAGAAAACTTGGCCACTTTCAGTGTTACTTCTGGGTTTTTATCTCCTAGTAGGATTTTCAGCCGCTGAGATTCAGATCGACCTGGGAATTTCTGAACGATAGGGGAGATAAACAGTGACCTGATATCCCCGTAGAGGTCGCAGTGTAACAACACATGTGAAGCCGTTTCCGCCTCCTTCAGACCACATGGGCAAACTCGTTCGGCATAGGGTGTGCCCTCGTATCTGCCCTTTAGTAAGGCAGATGGCAGTACATCAAATCTGGTAAGGGTAAACGCCCGCCTATATTTTGCGATTTGTAGATCCAGCAGATATGGGGTTAGATTAAACCCTTTTCCATAATCTTGGAAAGCTGGATATTTATCTATCTTGCTCATATGGTCCTGAAGCTCTATATCTCCTATTCGCTGGCTCACCATCATTTTAGCCTTTTCAAAACCTGCGGCTATAAGTTCCTGTGGGGAAAGCCCCAGGCCCTTCAATTTTTCATAAAGCGACAATCTCCATTTAGACTGGAACGGGTCTAGTAAAGTCAATGGAGCCACTCCCACTGGGAAAAATATGAGTTTTAGCCAGAAGTGAATCTTCAGGATCCATATCCTGGCATTAATAGGGAGTTGACCTACCTCCAGCCTAATGGCAGTGTTGGAGACACAGGTAGGTAACCCTAGTAGGGAGCGGTAAAATTTAGTTTGTACAGATTCCAGGGACTTGAGTTTTTGGCAATTAAATATCTGGGTGCCATACATCAGTTGTGGAAGTATTTTTGCAACAAAGACCTGGGAGGCGGCAGGAACATATTGACCTCCTTTTCTGTAAAAGAATCTTATGATAGCTCTAAAAGATCTTTGCGCATTTACAATGGAATTCTTAATCTGATGGCACCAAGATCCCTTCTCATCAAAAATTATTCCAAGATATCTAAAAGATGTTACTTGCTCAATAGGTTGGTTATTAATTTTCCATTTATGTCGGAGTTTTCTCTTGGGGAACACCATAATTTTTGATTTAGTGTAATTTATTATTAGGTGTTCAGCTTCGCAGTACTCTGTAAGAGCTCGTAAAAGTTTTCTTAGACCCACACAAGAGAAGGAAATAAGTGCCGCATCATCTGCGTACAAAAGGACTGGGATTGGTATATTGTTTAGGTTTGGGGAATGAGTACTTGCTTCCTCCATCTTTCCGACTAAGGAGTTTATATAGAAGTTGAATAGAATAGGGGCAAGAACACAGCCTTGCTTGACACCATGGAAACTTTGGATTTCCTTTGATAGGTTCCCATAACGGTCGCATCTAACACGGATCCGAGTATTTTCATGTAGTCTACGGATAAGAAGCAGAAGACGTCTATCGATGTTTGTGGCATTTAATTTTTCCCAAAGTCTGTGCCGGGGTATCGAATCGAAAGCTGATTTGAAATCTATAAAGGCTACATAGAGAGAGCCTCCTTTCTTTGAGGTGTATTTCTCCACTAGATGTTGCAATACCAGTCCTTGGTCTAGAGTTGATCTATGTGCCCTGAAACCAGCCTGGGCTTCCTTTAAGACGTGCTCCTGTTCCAGCCAGTCCGCAAACTTTTCACGTAAGTGAGTTGCATAAAGTTTGCTGATGATGCTTAAGAGACTGATTGGTCTGTAATTGGCTGGATCAAGTTTACAGCCTTTCTTAAATATGGGAACGATGATTGCCAATCCCCAGTCCTCTGGTATTATTGCTGTTTGATCTATGCTGGTGAAAAGGGTGGCAAGGACTGGGGCCCACCAGTCAATATTGGCTTTGAGAAGCTCAGGAGAGATATTATCTGCTCCCGGGGCTTTTCTATGTTTGAGTGCCTGAATAAGCCTCCTAATCTCCGCAACCGACACCGGGGGCCACTCATCACCTGCCGCACACTGTATTAGTGGCTGTGTCAAAGGCAGAGCTGGATATAAAGATTGGAAAAATGCCTCCCAAGTCCCTGCAGGTATAGTATACTCCACTTCTGAGGAAGTAGATCGCACTCCATTTGCTACCAGTCTCCAGAAGGTGGCCGAATCTCTCTCTCTGGATGCATCTATTAGGCATTTCCATTCTCTTTTCTGTGCCAGGAGTTTTTTGTTTTTGATCAGAATTTTATAGTTTCGTTTATCTTCAAACCAGCCCGTGGGGAGTTGGGGTAAATTGGCAGATCTATAATTCTTGTATTTTTTCAGTAAGTTTAGCTTCATGTCCTGACATTCTTGATCAAACCAGGGTTTGGAGTTTTTATATACTGAAGATTGCCTACTTGGCCTGTTCCTTTTTTCCTTCAGGGAATCTTGAAGGAGTGAAATTAACTCCTGAAATAAATTTATCTTTAGTTCATGGCTAGAGGAAGTTATGAGGTTTTCTCTCTTAGTGAGGAATTCCTTTGAGCATAGCCTACTTGAAATTTCCTTATGCAGTTCATCTGTCCATCTGATACGCGAATATCTGAGCTCCAAAGCTGTAGGGCTCGAGAAGACAGAAGTTGTCTGTTTGGCTACAAGCTAAGACAGGATTAACCGGCATTGTTTTCTTCACTTCCACAGATACACCTTGACCTTAAATGTGATGAAACCCGCAGGCCTATTCAGTTTGTCTGAGGACAGCAAGAAAAATGGAGGAATGGAGGGCTTTCCCTCCCTTTCTCCTGAGGCAGTGGTTTTTGAGCACAAGGCTAGTCTGAGACATTTGGCACATGATGTGGAACCCCCACATAGGGCAAAAATATACATTTTGAAAATGTAATAATAAATGTAAATATATGTTTACATTATTATATTACATATACATTGAGAGTCCCATGGACTGCAAGAAGATCAAACCTATGCATTCTTAAGGAAATCAAACCTGAGTGCCCACTGGAAGGACAGATCCTGAAGCTGAGGTTCCATTACTTTGGCCACCTCATGAGAAGAGAAGACTCCCTGGAAAAGACCCTGATGTTGGGGAAGATGGAGGGCACAAGGAGAAGGGGATGACAGAGGATGAGATGGTTGGACAGTGTTCTTGAAGCCACCAGCATGAGTTTGACCAAACTGTGGGAGGCAGTGGAAGACAGAAGTGCCTGGTGTCTCTGGTCCATGGGGTCACGAAGAGTCAGACACCACTAAATGACTAAACAACAACAACATATTTACTACCCTTCAATAGCACCCGAAATTTGTTGCCACAGGAGAAAGCTTGTATGGTTTAAGTGTTTTACTGAAACCTTCTGCAGATGACTCCCCAAGTTGGCATGCAATTGGTGTTGTGTGAGGGAGAGAGCAGGGATGGAGTCCCACCTGCTCCATCATATTCTTGTCACTGGCCTGCAGTGGGGAACTGCCAGTGTGATTTGGAAACCTGGAAGGTCACAAGTGGGGAACAACGACTGCCCAAGGAGGATAGGCTCCCCATGGCAGCTGTTCAGCCTCCAACATAGGCAGAAGGGAAGGTGAAAAAGGTTCTTCACCCTGACTTCTGTCAATGCCAAGAGTAGCCACAGCAGCAAGCAGGGCCAGTGAAAAGATGGCAACCTTTACGATGAGGGAGAAAATGCTTCTTACAGGCAGAGAAATTAATAATAATAATAATAATAATACATCCACTCTGGGCGATTCCCAATAGAATATTAAAAACACAATAAAACATCAAACATTAAAAACTTCCCTAAACAGGGCTGCCTTCAGAAGGCTAATAAGTATCTGCAGGCTGAAAATCCTCACATTTGTATCTGCAGGATTGGGACCTAGAGGAGCGGCACCAATTGTATTTTCTATTCCTCAGTCTGTCCTTTCCCAATCATCTTTTTTTTAATGGAAAATGTTATTATATGTAATAATTTTTTGAGATAGGAATTATAGTTTATTACAAAGAGCATTATTATCATTTATTCATCATTTAAATTAGAGCAGATTTATATTTCAGCATTTTCATTAATATGTAATGTAAATTATTTAGAGTAAATTGTGTCACTTGTAGTGCTTGGGAAATGACAATTAAAGTTTCTTGTTGTTTTGATAGAGAAGGATGAGGTGGCAGGAGTTGCCATCGGCTAACTTCATATCCTAATGAGTATCTGAGTAATAGACAAAATACTGAAAGAAGAAGAAGAAATATTATGGATGTGTTTGACTGCAGAAGGATAATAAATGGCAGAGGGGAATGATTTGAATTTACCAGTTGAGAACTGATTAATGATTCCTATTAACTTGCTAAGGGGGACTTCACATGATAGTGCAAAAATTCTTATCTGTATCCCAGAAGACTGCTAATATCCCAGAAGACTGCATTCCTGCAGACTCTGGTTAGAACCAAAGCAGTTAAAATTCTAAAAGACAATGTAACAGTGGTCTACTCACATCTTGTATTGCAATACCTCACATCCAGGTACAACTATAATTCAAATTTCCCTCAATTTCTGCTTTTATTCTATCCCCCAAATCAGTGGTGCAGCTAGGGTACGCTTAGACCCTGGATGCAATTATCTTAGTCCATGCCCCTTCTGCAGCCGTGTGAAAAGATTCTGTGCATGTGCAGTTTCATATTTTAAAGTCACTAACATCTTAGCACCATAATCACTGCTGGGGTTCTGATTGCCCACTGAACCTCAACTTGTTCACCTTTGCATTAGAAATCACCCCAGAACTGGCCCTACTAAACATCTTCCAAGACAACAATGCCCATTTACATCACAAATAACTCATAACCCACCTACTTTCAGCAGCCAGAAACACCATAACCAGACACTGGAGAGACCTGTCAGGAGTAAGCATGGACCAATGGTACCAAATAGTATGGGAAGCAGCCCTACTAGAAAAATTAACTAATAAACTGAAACTGACACGGGGACAAACAGAAGAAGACGCCTTCACCCCGGTATGGCTCCCCTTTATCACATACACAGCCCAACAAGACAATGACAATAATCCACCAACAGCATACAAATCAATATGGCTAACCTGATCCAAAACACCCACCCACCCCACTCACTCATGAAAACAAAGATCACCACAGCCAATCACAAACAAACAAGGCCAACCCCAACCTCTCTCACCACCAAAGAAACACAAGTGAACAGCAGAGAAGATGCACAAGCAACGCTGACACCAAACCCTACATATATTAAGTAAAATAGAAACATTGCCACCCGACCCCACTCCCACCCATCTTCCACCCCTCTCCCCCTTTTCTTCCTAATGTCTCAACAAATGAAACTGATTTGTAAAAATGTTACATGGAAAAAATACAAGAGAGAGACATAACACATACTTCTGTAAATCAAGAAAATCTTTAATAAAAATAAAAATAAAAAAAACTTGTTCACCTTTGCTGTAGAAGATAGACCTTTTGTCCTAGCTGCTCTTGAGAAAGGATGAAGAATTTAAAATGAAACTTTCCTATCCTCTTCCACAGCACACGTCAACACAGCATATGTTGCATATGTTAAGACAGCATATGTTGTATATGTCACCATCATATATAACAACAGGGCTGCATGTTAATTCATATACCAAAGTGTTTCTTGTGCAGCAGTTTTGTTAAGTTTGAAGCACCCCGGTTTATTTTGACTCGTTTCTACAGAAGATGTGCATTTTTATCCAAGATGTGTTCTTGTTTACAATCATTTTAGCTGCAAAAAATAATGTCTACATAGCATAGTAGGGTCTCCCAGTGTGACACTTAGACTCTCTTAATATCCTCTCTCAGTGGTAGGCTCTTAGCTTAGATTCTGTGTGGCAAGTAATGATGACATGCTTATACAGCACAGCACAGGAGTACCAGTGATGAATTACCATTGCAATTGCTCAAGAGTAAATCTGATGTAGCCAGTCACTTCTCTCTTGGCATCAGCAAAAAGTAGAAAAAGGACAGCCCATTTTTGTGCAAAGCTGGGGAAACTTGACGTCAATGGGTTTGGATGCACCACACAGTACAACCCTGTTCTTGTTTATTTGGGAAGAAGCCCTACTGTGCTCAATGGGGCTTACTTCCTGGAAAGCGTGTTTAGAATGGCAGCCTTTGGGTTTATGAAATAGGCTTTTGCCTAGGGGATCCAGGATCCTTTGTTTCTAGCATAGCTCCGACCCCAAAGAAGCATAATCGAGCAATGATTCTGAGGTCTTCTTCAAGCTTTTATCATTCCACAGAGAAAAGGGAAATAGGTTGTTAAACAACACGATCTGTTTAATCAGTCCAGTGCACAGCACTAAAAAGATGCTGTTCGTTTTCTGGAGAGTTCCCCAGTGGGGCTGAATATAGAAACACTAGATAAGAATCAGCTACATGATGGCCCTCAAGTACAGCCTGTGAGGGTAAAAAGCAGGCAGTAGCAATTGTGGTCATCTCTCTCTCTCTCTCTCTCTCTCTCTCTCTCTCTCTCTCACACACACACACACACACACCTGCTTTTCTTTTGTTAGGCCTGAATTTGCTGGAGTTTATTCCAGATGAATGGCTGGTGCTAGTATTGTTTTATTTACTTGTTTGTTGAAAAGATAAGATATCTTTTCAACAATACAGGGAGGGAAACTGAAATATACTCGGAGTCCTGCAGTGATTTCATGCTCTTTATTGCAGCTTGTAAAACAGTGATTGCATTTCCCCAAAAATCTCAGGCCTTTATATACATTATTTACACAATGAGTCCCGTCTGATTGGCTGATTCTGCTTCCCTCCTGGAGCCTGATTGGTCTTCTCCTGCAGGCCAATCAGTTGTTGCATTCTAGGATCCTACTGGCCTAATAGCCTGATTAACTTCCTCCTGGAGCCTGTTGGTCCTCTCCTGCAAGGCAATAAATGCAAGCCAATGCATTCTAGGATCCTACCTGCCTACTGTTCTAGGAGCCAAGTTTAGTACATAACAGAAACCATTTGAAAAGTCAAAGAGGATCACACATTTATTTTCTAATGTCAGGTAATTACAACTGATGGCACCTGTCTCTTGAGAAGCTTTGTCAGAGCAAGAACTAAATAGCAGTTCTTGTGGCTGTTGCGTTTTCAGAAAGGAATCACGGGGGAATCATCCATTATGTCTTTTCTCCTCCCCAAGATGCCTGGGTGCAACCCAAAACCCGCAAAGCACCTGAAAGGGTCTCATCTGAATGGCCCTCATGTGAACCACCCTGACACCTCCGGATATAGGGCGCTATAGAAATTCAATAAGTAAAAAATAAATCTCTCCTACCTTCTCCACTCTGCCTAAAGATGCCTATCAGATGCACGTTCTGATGTTTATCAGATCTCTCGTTATGGGAATTGAATCTTGCTAGAAATTTGTGACTTACTATTGCACAAACCATATCTGAGATCGCTAATAGATGCAAGGTTTTATCTAGGGATTAAAAGAGGTTCTATATACTGAGAGGGCCAGCAAGTCAGAGCCTGGTTTAGAGGAGAGTCTTCCCTTGGAATGTGAGAGAACTGCCCAGTCATTATACTAGAGCTACTGGTATAATTTGTAACATGAGCATTTGGACTTTGATTACAGATTCTAATTTTGTCAGAGCAATTAGAGTATGTACACACACACGCTCTTAGCAGTTCTATTACTGAGTCCTTCATTCGGCACTGATAGCAGAATAACTGGTTAGATGAAATGGATAGGATGGGAACCCTACTGAATTGGAGAGCGTCTAGCATAGAGAGACTGTTTGCCTGTGTGTGTGGTGTGTGAATAGGTCTGCGTAGACAGGGATGCCATTAGTTAAAAAGGCCCTTGTACTGCAAGGCAATTGCTGTAAGGGAAAGGATGGCTTTTATTCTGTTTTAAAGGACTACATGTGCAATCAGGCAAAACAGCAGGGGAAGTGCTCTGCCTGAAAAGAATAAAAACCAAAAACAAAACCTTTGAAATACAGAAGATTGCACAGGGCAGGGCAAGGGATCATGTGCCTTTTTTCCATTAGTGATATCATAGGCACTAGTAGTCAATAGGAGTCTATGACAGCTGCATCATCATCTCACTCACAGCAATCTCATCTTGCACACAGCACAGGCTAGCGGAAAGATAATTGTTGCCAGGACAATTTTCATCCAATGGTGGGAGCAGCGTTCAAATTCTGCCTCTGGTTGCCTTGGTTCTGCTCTGCATGTCCTGGCTGTGAACCTGGAAGTGGGGGGGGGGGGGAGTCAGAAGAGTTTACCCAGCAGTCTGGGCAAGGCAGAGGTTACTCATGTGGCGCACTGGCCTGCTTGAGGTCAGGAGTGCTAGCTTGGCTCTGTGACTGTGGGTGCCCAGGCCGTTGGTGCCATGCAGTGTGCATGGCCCTGGCACTGAAATCTGTGGGTGCCCGGCCCCTTCATGGGGAATTTTGTGGGTGCTCGGGCACCCAGGGGCCCAGGTAGTTAGCGCCTATGCTTGAGGTCTTCCTCTGGTGGCATCGACGAATCCTCTGATACTTTGCCCCTCAGAGACTACTTGAAAATTGCGGAGGGTGTTGGTGAATGACTTAATATTCATTTCTGCCTGTTGTAACAGTTGTAGGGCGCTGTATGGTTTTTTAAATTCAACTTATTGCTTCTTTTATTTCTTATATTGTATTTTATTGTATTACAATTTGAATTCTATACAATGCTATACAATTCAAATTGTAGTGTTTTTCACCGGTGCCCTGTAGATCCCCTGAATGGTGCTGGGGAGGGGAATAATTCACTCTCGACACCACAATAATGATCTCGATGCGGGGTGGGGTGGGAGCTCCTGCAACAATTTATTATTATTGTTGTTGTTATTGTTAGAAATGGGAGAGCAATAATGCATTTCCCATCTTGTCTAGTTTGATGCACAGCATAAAGAAACAGCATTAGAGGAATAAGACTGCTGCCAAATAGGAAAGCACCACATTTCTCTCACACAGATTGGCTTGTGCATAGAGGACACCAAGGTAGCCACAGTGTATAGGATGTTTAGCATGTCTCTCTGCTTTTGGGCTATATCATGAAAGTTCCCACAAGTGTCAAAGAGAATTTTTAAGGTACTGGAGAGAAGAGGTTTATGCTGAAGGAAGGGGATACGACCTGTCAAGCTGGTGATGGATCTAGGCAGCTTTGGAAGATCTTATCTGCTGGATTTGGAACAGACTGAAGTTGACTGATTTAATAGAAAGCTTGACAAGACTATACGTGGAAGATTTTTGCTGATGAAGTGTGGCCTTATTTCATAAGGCAAGCTCAGCCTAGAGTGAACATATCTTTTTGCCTTTAAAATGGGAAGCTGTAAAAAGAGTATGATATTTTGTTCCTGTTGTAAGAGAGAGCCCTGCTCCCAGGAGCATTTCAGGTGAGTTGTCTACCAGTTTACTGAGATGGAGGTATTTGCATGAGTTTCCTGAGACTTAGCTATGACAGAGTCCAGCTGATTTTAATAGGAGTCATAGTGTCATCCTGTGTCTGATGGGACTCATATCCTAGTCAGTGTACAACGTCAGTGACATTGGCTGGATTAGGCTCAAAGCACCTAAATTACAAAAAGTCAGCAATGATCATAGCCTAATAGAGGTGACTCTTTGGCCTTATTCAGTTAAGAATTAGGGTTCCTAGGCTCTCCCATCCCTTTCCAGCCAAGCTGCATGGAGGATATCCTCCTTTTTTTGAACTAACCATTGTTTACTGTTACTTCAGAATCTGGAAAAGCTGGATTAGGGAAACAAATAAACCGCAGCTTATGATTCTAGTTTGTTTCCCTGCACCGTAGTTAAGATTAACCAGTTTCGGATGAAACAATAAGCCACGGCTAATTGAAAATGGAAGTGAAAGCACCTACCTCCCTGTCCTCTGGACTGCTTTCCAGACATACTTGAGTGGAAATGCTGTAAGCTGAGTGGTAGAGGACATGCTTTCATACAAAAGCTTCCAGGTTCCATTCCTATCACCTCCAAGGCAGGCTAGGAAATATCACTGCCTGAGACTCCAGAAAGACACCACCAGTCAGTGTAGGCAATAATGTCCTAGATAGACAAAGGGTCTGATTCAGTTCAGTAGCATCAGCTTTCTATATTTCTATCCCAGAAAGTATTTTTGTCCCCTATGGGTTGAAGGCATGTGTGTGTGTGTGCGCGCGCATGCACTCACGCACACGCACACACATATCTGAGAGAGATAAGCAGGTCTGGATCAGGTAAGTGCCTGGATGGGAGGCTTCCTGAGAACCACATACATGCCACCTTGCATTCCAATGTTAGAATTCCTGCTCCATGATTGCAGTCATGGGATTTTTGTCTATCACATGACAGTATATGTTTTGACTCCACAGAGTGGAAAGTGATGGAGACAGGATGTTTGTGTTACTGTGTTCCGTGTTCTTTTTCTCTTTGCTAGAGAGAGAGGGAGCCATGTTGCAGTGCTCTGTGTGTGTTTATATGTAAATAAAGTAGATTAGCCAAAATGCTGAGTTGCTGAGGTCTGTCACGCAAGCTGCGAAGACTCTGCGGATCCCTAAGTGTGCCGATGTCTGTTGGCATCAGTCGCTGTGATGTTCGGGCAGAAGAAAGCTTTTGAAGCTTCCGAACGATTGACCAGGAGGGAGAGAACATGCCAGTCGGGCATGTGTCTCTGCCTGAGTCCTACTCAAGTGTAGGCTGCACTCTTGACATCCATGATGGAAAAAAGGTGTGATATAAATGAATGAAAATGACATTAAACTAAATATATCTAAGGCAATGCATTGGGGATATCAGGGTCCCTGAAACACTTGTAGAAGATATGAGGAGACACAGCTGTGTTATGGTGTTGCCTTTTTTTTTTTTTTTTTAAAATTTTTGCAATGCTAATGTTGCAGGGTTTAGAAAAGCACCATTAGCAAACTGTGCCAAAGGGCTCAAATATTGTTTCCTCTTAGTGCCAAAAGCAAGGGCAGTTGCTGCCTCTTAGAGACAACAAATGGGAAGCAACAGCAGGTGCTGTTGTACAGGCATGGTGCTCTGGCTGCAGTGACAATAGGAACTGGTTTTGTGGAGTAGAGGTGTTTGGGTTTGTTAAAAACAAAACGTGGGAGACCGTTTAGAATGGAAATTAAGTTTTCCATTTTTAGTATAGACTCAGCGGTAATCCAGATAAAATTAAAAATGTTGGCAAATGGAACATGGAGATTCAGTGGCAAACCATACATTACCTGCCACAGATCAGGTAATTCATTCAGTCTTGAGCAGGCTCTTTCTCTCCTTCAATATACGTGAGATCAGGAGTTAATAGCTCTGTTTTTATGGAAAGCCGTGTTGAAACCTAGTAAACTCAATCATGAAATGGAAATAATAGGCCTGAATTCTGTCCTACACTTAGCTACTGTGGTGTTATTTTAAGGTATTATTTAAGACATTTCAACCTTTTAAAAAATAATGACTAGCTATTGATGAATCCTAGCACCAGTTCAACGTGTTTCATGGGTTGTTTCTACCTGCAGAGTCCCCTGGGCAGTTTTTAGGCATCTGGAAAGTGCAACCTATCTCTGACTGAGGATGGCAAAGAAAGAAAAAGTTATTTGTGTGAGAACCAGCAACATTGGAAAGGGGGGGGGGACTGGACCTGGTTAAAGTTTTGGCCAGGGCATAATTTCAGATTTTGGTCAGGGAGGGCAATGAGATCAGGGTTGGGCAGAATTATATTGCATTATGAACAACTGATTGAAAATATATATATATTAATCAAAATGGCATGCAAAAATGTGTTTATTAGAAGAAATTCACACTAAAATTGTTGATGGGTTTTCATCCATCAAATAGAATTTGAAAACTGATGTGGAAATGATGTGAAGAATTGAGCAATTCTGGGTGCATTCAGATGTAGGGATTATTGTGTTAGTTTTCCTGATTATAACGCTAGTGCTTCTGTCCTGAATCCTATCATTCTTTTTCCCTATTGTGTTATGGTGGAGATAACTGTATGCCAGAATATTGACTCAAATTTTGTCAAATGAAATTACAATGCAAAAGTCTTTCAATTTTCCAGGATAGCAGGGTTGCAAACAGATTTTTTTTTTCCTGGAAGCAAATAACATGGAAACGAGTGCTAATCTTCTGCTAGATTTTGCTGGTTTTCCTGAAGTGGTTATATCAGGCAAGGAAACATTGTGAAAACTGAATAAATTGCTGTCTGACTGCAGCTGAAGAGAAACCAAAAGTGACCTATTTGCCCCATCCTTAGTTGTAGCCAATGAATTTTTTTTGCCCATGCAAGGACCTTCCACTCCCTCGCCACCCCCTGTGCACTTTGATGCACGTTGTTGTTGCTTAGTCGTGTCCGACTCTTCGTAACCCCATGGACCAGAGCACGCCAGGCACTCCTGTCTTCCACTGCCTCCTGCAGTTTGGTCAAACTCATGCTGGTAGCTTTGAGAACACTATCCAACCATCTCGTCCTCTGTCATCCCCTTCTTCTTGTGCCCTCCATCTTTCCCAACATCAGGGTCTTTCCCAGGGAGTCTTCTCTTCTCATGAGGTGGCCAAAGTATTGGAGCCTCAGCTTCAGGATCTGTCCTTCCAGTGAGCACTCAGGGCTGATTTCCTTAAGAATGGATAGGTTTGATCTTCTTGCAGTCCATGGGACTCTCAAGAGTCTCCTCCAGCACCATAATTTATACCCCCCCCCCAAAAAAAACACCTGTGCTGAGGAACAAATCTTCCAGAGAAGAAGTAGAATTCCTTGCACAAACAGGACAGCGCAATATAACCTCCACATGAGCTTTGTTCAAGGAAAAAATCAGGATGAGTGCTCAATAACCTGGTCATCTGGAGGAGCCCATATTTAACTTTCCATGGATATATGTGTCATTGCCCAAAAGGAGACTTCATCCATTGTCCGATCCCTTAACTCCATTTCTAGCCCAGCTTGGAAATGAGATCTTCTTACAGCTATCAATCTGCTAGCATCAGGGCTCTGGCAGAAGCTATATAGGATATTTCTTTTTCCTTTTTATTTTATTTAAAACATTATTAATCTGGCCTTTATCACAATGTGATACCCAGGGCAGGGGTACAAGCATATAAATTTTAAAACAAACCCATACAATCATAAACATAAAAAATAAAATAAAAGGAGGAGATAAAAATCACAGCAAGGGCAGCAATAACAAGAATAATCAAAATGGAAGAGATGAGAGAGATGAAAGATGGGCAAATGGAAACAAAAGCAAAAATGGCTTTTTTTAGAAGTATGAAGAAGGCAGAGGGAGAGGAATACAAAAGTAGCACTAAAATAATTTGTTCTGCTGATTATTTCATGGAGCTTGGAGATTAAACAATTTCTCATTTGTAATGAACTGTATTTGTCCTGGGTGGCAATAAAAATATCAAAAGTAATATTTAGAACTCGTATGCATCATAAATACTAACTCATTAATACTATTTCCACATAGCTACTATATCTAAAGTATGAACTTATTTTTTTTAGCTCTTCAACATCTAATATTAATCAAATACTTAGCAAACAGATATGACAAATACAGGCCCAAGATGATAAAAATGAATTCCTGTGGAATTTTAATTTGCAAAATAGATGCCACTACATTAATAAGGCTTAATTATGTCATCAAATATTTAACAATTGATTTTGGAATCAGTTGTGTTTTTGTTTCCCAGTTTTCTTAAATTATCCACATAAAATAACCCATAGGACCTGATCCTGCAGCCTGCAGAATATTCATATTGCCATCTGTTAGCTACAAGGATTAGGCTTAGTGCAGCCAGTTTTTGTGTGAAGATCTATTAAAAGAGTCACAATACTTTGAAAAAAAATGCTCTTCTGATAACACTAACACACATCTCTTAGCTACATGCAGGAACCTTGCTGTTAATTACCGGATAATTTCTTCCAGTAACACTTTGGCTTTTTAATTGTCGTGCAAGAAATTTAAAAAGCTTTAGACGGCTTATTGCAACATACCGTATATTATTGCAATGTACATGTTCTCTGAGGAGTAAGTTCAATGCCATCAGTTATAAATTTACTGGAAGACTGTGTCTCTAATTTATAGTCTAGTGCAATGCTAACCTGCTGGTTATAATTGTTTCACTGGCACAGTGGACTGATTATTAACCAGCACATCAGCAACATAAACTCTGCACACAAGCAAAAATAGGAAGAGGAAGCATCCTTTCCTGTTTCTGGCACTTCCAAACCATTGTGCACATTATATGGTCTTTCTCTTCTGAATGCTGAGGAAGCTTTCACTATTTTACTATTTCCCAAAAAGAGAAAACTTACTACTGCTCTCTTGTTTTGGGAGCCTGGCACAGACAGCAATACAGATTTATCTGCTCTATGGCAGTTCTCTCTATGACACGGTTGCCTCTCTGCACCCAGACTCAAGTGGCTTATAAACAGTACACATGAACCCTCACTTGTTCCCTCTCTGAGGCATCGGCAGC
Source organism: Podarcis tiliguerta (assembly GCF_965153285.1). NCBI lineage: Eukaryota > Metazoa > Chordata > Lepidosauria > Squamata > Lacertidae > Podarcis > Podarcis tiliguerta. Next base: position 45,389,044 of record NC_139536.1, read on the forward strand.
AGTGCTGACTCCAGACACTCCAACCTGGATGCAGTTCCTCTAAGGCAGCGGTAGGCAACCTAAGGCCCAGGGGCCGGATGCGGCCCAATCACCTTCTCAATCCGGCCCGTGGACAGTCCAGGAATTAGCATGTTTTTACATGTGTAGAATGTTTCCTTTTATTTAAAATGCATCTTCACAAGAATTACCAACTGTGGAAGAATGGCAGATGAAGATGATGGACTTTATGGAGCTGGCTGATCTCACTGGGAGAATCCGTGACCAGAAAGAAGAGGAATATCAAAAAGATTAGAAGAAATTTAAAGATTATTTGAATAAATATTGTAATATTAAAGATTAGTAGTTACTTGAAAGTACTAAATAGGCCTAGGATTAAATTAGGATAAATTAAATAAATGAGATATAGAATGTTAAGAAAAGTTAAGAAATTTGATTATAATCGGAATTTTGTTTTTTGAATAATGATATTGGAAAACTGCTACATTCAGTTACAAGGAAATTCAGAGGGAAGAGATTAGAGGAAATCAAGTAATATGTTTATGAAGTTGGAAGTTTAATTAATTAATTAATTTTTACTGTTTATCTGTTTGTGGTTATATTGTTGGTTATTATTTGTTATATTTCTTTTTTCTTTTTCTTTTCTTTTTGTTTTATTGGTTTCACAGTATGTGTTGTATTTGTTTAAAACTTAATAAATATTATTGGGGGGAAAATGCATCTCTGGGTTATTTGTGGAGCATAGGAATTCGTTCACCCCCCCCATATAGTCTGGCCCACCACATGGTCTGAGGGACGGTGGACCGGCCGACAGCTGAAAAGGTTGCTGACCCCTGCTCTAAGGCTACCACCAGCCCTATACCTCACTTTCCTGCTTCAGAACAGGGAGAATCTGCCACAACTGGTATGGATTTGCCAGCTCCAAGAATCACAGAGTATATTGTCTCAGCCTGCACTCTGTAAAGCTGACAAAACATGCAAGGACAATGTTAGAAATGATAAGGGACTGGAGATGAGCAAAGATATTTACACAACAAGGCTGTGCATTTTCTAACATAAATCCAAGTTTAATTATATATTATGGTCTAGCTACAAGCCTGAGTCTGTTTCCAATCAGTTTCCAGAACAAAACACTGAAAAGTTATTTTTTTAGCATCATGTATACAATTTGTGCCATCGGCTAATTAATGTGACATAGGCCCCCTCCAAACAACCTGCTTACTGAGAAATCCAAATTAGCTTGCACAAAGCTTATGTGGAGGTTAGATTATATCTCATCTTTATTGAGCATTCATTCTGATTTTTCCCCCCTGGAGCCATTATATGACAATGAAGCATTCATCCTGCACTCAGTCTGATTTGCTTGTGGGTTGTTTACATGTCTTCCTGTCAGTCATTAGTTCATCTCACACTTTTCAGTGCATTGCCCCATCACCTTACAAAAGGTGTTGTTGCTTCCTTTTTTCAAAAAAAAAAAAAAAAAAAGAAGAAGAAAAGAAGAAAAGAAAAGAAAGAAAAAGGATTTGTTGTGCTAGAGCAACAGATTTCTTTGATCCACTTCAAATTTGGAAAGCTATGCCCTCAAATCTCTCCTGCAAAATAGTGACGGTCTGAAGGCACCCACTGAAGAGAAAAAGGATGCAGTGAAAGCAGTTTTTACATTTGTGTTAAAGATTTCTTTAATGAATATTGTTTACTTCACGTGTGTGAAAACATGAAAAAAATTCTACTACTGAAATAAGATATATAAGCTACTTGTTTATATTTATTTTAAAATATAGTCTGCTTAATCAGAATTTTTTATTACAAATTCAGCACAACTTTAAAAAACGAGCACACATTAAATATGTCTGGGTTGGCTTGCTGAAATAAAACAAGTTTCAGCAGGTGTCTAATAGTGAAGGCACCTTCTTAATGACAATAGGCAGGGAGTTCCAACACAGGTGCTGTCCCACTAATAGACTCCCCCAAGTGCAGAATGAACATTATATGGATGGCACTAGTATAAGTGCATCAGTGGATTCCTCACCCGCTGCCAAGAGCATCTCTCTTTCTCCAGGAAAGCTTTATCCCTTTGCTTTCTTGACTGATACATTCCTTTTCGCTCTGTACTCTGTCAAATACCTGATCTGCTATCCTTTCTCCAGACAACGTGACTACTGCACTTGCACAGCAAGAACCAAAAACTGACTGGAAGGTCTCTGGTAGGGGAGAAGCAGCAAAACGTGTTACATGACAAAAGTGATGGAATAATCCCTTGGATTTGTGTGAGGTACTTGCCAGGCCCTTTTTGTAGTTATAGGAGGAAATGTCTGCATGACAACCAAGGAGATGCTTTGGGGTGAATAGTCTATAGCAGTGGCCCCCAGTTTTTCAGGAACCTTGCTTCCCGTGACTGGGCCATGTCATTTGTCCAGCCTGACTTTCCTCTACTGATTCTGTGCCATATGCACTGAGGCCTTCTTGTGTGCCAGTCACCAACAGTGGGTGAAGTATTTAATGCTGGCTGCTGTTTTCCTTGCGACCATTGCTCATTCTGTTGTTGTTGTTTTCAAATGGCTTCTTTTCCTCATCAAAGCATGTATTGCTATGATTTCCTTGGCAATGCTCAGTTATGGAATATTCTTTCTCTCTCTTGGGCTGAGAGTCTCCAAGAGTCTTCCTTGCTCTCTAATTCAGAGATGGGGCCCCTTGTGTATTTTATGCCGTTTTTTGTTCATCAATTAAGTGTTTTAAATCTGTTGTTAGCCGCCCTGAGCCTGGTTTTCTGAACCGGGAAGGGTGGGGTATAAATAAAAATTTATTATTATTAAATTATTATTATTGTGGACCAGGTTTGAAAGGTAGTCAGGGCTGCTCACCTGTCAGTCACCTGATGTGACAAAGATGTCAGGTAAGGATTTTCAGGACTTCAAAGCACCACACAGGGCTTGCAGTGTGTGTTCTTTTATCATTAAGGGGCTGAAGCACCTCATCCCCAGGACACATTCTCAGTGGAGCAGAAGCAGCCTGCACCTTCATATGTGCATGTGAAAATGACAGGGCCATCCTTACCCAGGGGTGCAAGGGGTGCAGGGCACCTGGGCGCCGAATTCTGGGGGGTGTCAGGCAGCCGCCGCTGGGAGGAGCAAATGCGAAAACTGCAAAGGTAACCCTTGGGGGGCAGCACAAGAGAATGCAATGTTGCTGCCACGGGGTCTCGACAAGACAAGCCCCACCAGGTTCCTGATGCAACGAAATTTGGCCTCCCCCTTGAAGGGGAAACGCGGGAGGTCACTGCCTTTCACTGCTGGTGGATGGAGCAGGAAGGCACTTCCCTCAGGCCCGGGGCCCGGCGGTGGAGTACAGTGACCTCAGGGCCACCGGCGCATGGGGGGGGGGCACTGGGCGGATATTTGCACCCTGGTGGCGCATATGCTAAAGACGGCCCTGGAAAATGACATTGATCCATATAGCAGCAACCTTGCAATAGGGTCTCCAATGTTACGTTCAGCTAGCTCTGCTATTGGAAGTAAAGAAAAAGGAGGCCAGATATTACTACTTAATCTTAAACTGGGAGGCTTGATAGCAGAGTCTTCAAAAGTGAAAGAGTTTATATGCAGTGCAGAGAATCACATGCACACCCCTTTCCGATCATTGTGTGTATACGTGTGTGTGTGTGTTCAGAAAGGTGATTTTTGTGCTCACCGTTCATGAATAACTGAATACAGCAGAACAAAGCTTTGCACCCATTCAGGAAAAAAGGTGTTTGCCATCTTATATGCAACGAGGAATTTTTGCCCATATGTCTTTTGGAGGAGACAAACATGATTCTACTCCAACTTGATTGCAAGCCTTTGGAAGCTATTTTTCAGGAAGCTAATTATTTATGGTAATTTGAATCCTCTGTGAATTGGGGATTTCAGCTCTTGCTTGGCTCTGGAGAAGGGCTTCAACAACAGTGACAGCTACTGTATTCTCTAGCTGAGCATGACATGCACTAATCATTATTCTGGTGTGGTGAGCAGACTCAAAGTTTCTCAGTCACAAGAAACATGTTCCTTTGGGCTTCATCCTTCTAACTTTTATTGCTGGCGCTGTGACTTGAATAGCAATTCAGGTCTCTCAAGTGCAGCAGCGGGACGCTACGTGCCGGCACTGCAATGCAAAGCAAACAAGACCAAACCATTTTCTCTACACCGCTCACTTAGAAGCTACTCCCCTCTGTACCCTCCCTTTATAGAGCGTAGTGGGACGTGTCACAGATTATTTAGTTTCTTGTTAATCTTCCTTCACCTATATCTGTAAGAGCAAAGGATTGATCTGAGCACATTTTTAAGGACAAATTCCCCTTTGTTTACGCAGTGCTCTATGCACCTAAGTCTTTTCAAAATGTCCTTAATAGCTTTGCTTACTATTCACAGCGAGCTTTCCTTCCTTGCAGCATCATAGACCAACCCACTATGGGCAGAGCTGTGGCCAAGCTGCCGTGGTACATCCTCAGTTGTGGACCGATCCACCTTTCTACTCCCCTCCCCCAATTGCTTAACAGCGGGAAGGTGTTTTGTTTCGTTGGCTTACTTACCTCTCCAATTTGTTGTTGACATACTGACAGGTTGCCTAGAATGATGGCTTCATTTCATCCATAGCTGCGTCCAGAACATGTCTTGAAAGGCAGGCCTATGTAAAATGCTAGTCGTTGAGAGTGTACTTAAGCATGAGCACATTAACCATCACTGTTCCCAAACATCTGGGATTAGGGGGCAGAGATTGTATGCGAAAGGAAGCAGAGTACAAGCTAAGTGCTAATTAGAAGTAAACAGCCTGCATTGAAGGTCAACAAGCAGGCATCTCATCCATAAGAGATGAATGTGGTCTATTTCTAAGCGTTAGGGCATATCTATTTAAGACTGCAGCTAAATCAGTTTTGATCTCCCGCCCGTTCCTAAAGATGTAGAAAATTATTCACATCTCATAGTAGCAGGAAAATAAATCATTGTTACTTCCTGACAGCATTATGATCATTGGCATTGCATAGCATTTCTCGTTCTGGATGACGAATTCTGATTAGCATAGTTGTAGTAAACATCCCTTAGCTGCTGATTGCAGAAAACGTCCAATATTCTGCTAAATTCACTTTACTGCAGACTTTATAATTCACCAATATAACTTGCACATCCTCATTTAACTCCCCGTAGCATAAATCACAAGGTGTTATACCCTGGGTGCAAATGATGAATGCAGCTAATCTCTTTCTTTATCATTCCTTATAAGTGGCCTTAAAAATATTATGTTCCCTTTCATTTCTAGCCTTTGCCTGCTTGCCTGTGTGGGTGCTTTTACGCCTGTTTCCATAGCAACCGGCTCTATTGTATTTAAGACAGTAGAAGAAAAGGATTCATGCGGATCTGACACCTTGCGGCAGCTCGTATGGTGCATTGTCCTCTTATTTCCTGCTCTAATTTCTCCCATCCCTGCCTGCTCTGAAGCCGCCCCTCCTGCACAGTGTCTTAAATCTGGGTAGGTTGGGGGTGGGTGGAGGATCATGAATTTAATTATAATTCCTAATCTTTCTTTAGCTTCTTCATGGGTGGAAAATAATGCCACAAAGCCAATTAAAGTGCGTGTTAAAGACGGGTGCCCTTAAATAATTATATCTGAGGACTTAAAAGTGATTAACAGTGTGTGGCATCCATTTAAAAGCCAGCTAGGAATTTGGAAAGTAAACTTTTTATAGGAAAACATCCCACATTAATAGATGCTGCTGTCTTACCATTGGCCTGATTCAACGGTAGCTTTTAGACACCCACACACAGCAAGCGGCCACATGTTGTGTGTCATCTTCATCCTTTGAACCTGCCTTTAGGAGAAGGTAGGGACAAAGATCCCATGTCAGAAGAATAAGAGTTGCGCACAGACTAGAAACAGTGGTACATCGGGTTACAGATGCTTCAGGTCACAGACGCTTCAGGTTACAGACTCCGCTAACCCAGAAATAGTACCTCGGGTTAAGAACTTTGCTTCAGGATGAGAACAGAAATCGCACGGCGGCGGTGCGGCAGCAGCGGGAGGCCCCATTAGCTAAAGTGGTGCTTCAGGTTAAGAACGGACCTCCAGAACGAATTAAGTTCTTAACCGAGGTACCACTGTACCACGTCAGACCATCTAGTTCAACATCATCTGCACAGACTGACAGAAACTCTCCAGATTTTCAGACAGAGGAACATCCCTAGCCTTACCTGCAGATGCTGGAGATTGACCCAGGAACCTTCTGCAAGCAAAGCAGAGACTCTGTCACTGAGCTATGGCCCTCGACTATTCCCAAGCTCATGTGCTGTTGCCATGCATCTCAATGAAGCTTGTGCTGGAGGACTTCCTAGGAGATTGTGCCAGTTCTTTATGGCTCTCTGCAGTTCCTCGTACGAGTCCTGTATCTGCAGAGAACCAACTCATGGCACATGCTAGGGAAGAATGTTGGGCAAGCTGGTGCTGCTGCCTCTCTCATCGAGAGATCTGGGATCCTCTATGCATGCCTGAGTGCGATCTTGCTCAGTTCTCTTTCGACCACCATGACAGCAATCAAGGAAGCAACTCAAAGGAATTGCTCCTGTGTTTAAAAAAAGAAACAAACACGACCTGCACGAAGCTTTAAGCTGCCATTAGTCTCTGCTGTTTTCACTGCAGCAGACTAGCATGGATACTGCTAAGGGTAACAGACCTGCAAGCTTCCTTGCTTGTTTTCATTTAACATGGCTGTCTTTTTTGGAAATTGAATTGAAACCTGAGTATAGGCCGTAATCAGATGGGATGAAGCCTGTGTTTGTTTTGCAGTTGCCGACAGGTTCTTGCTGTATGCAGTGCTTTTTTTCTAAAAAAATATATGTTTGAGGGTACTCTCGACTCAAGAAAACCACCATTTTATAGTTCAAATGGGGGAAAATAAATACAGTAAATACAACGAAACTGACCAATCACCATGCAAGATTCCAAGTTCTACTTCACACATTAAATGCACGCTTTCCACTGAGACTCAGGAAACACCGTGACAGGAAATGAGGCAGCCATCGGGGGTAGCAACAGACAGTGGCGTCACAACGGGGGGTGGGGTGTGTGTGCCCAGGGGGCCATGTCTGGGGGGTGACAAGAAGGCACCCTGTGGGGGCTCGTGGCAGCGCGAGCAGCCATCGCGCCACCACAGCCGCATGTGGAGGATCCTCCATTCGAGGCTGCAGCCACGAGCAGAGGATCCCGGCGCCAAAGCGCATGTGCTACATTGCATGCATGCGCTGTACATAACAACACCGCACATGCGCTGTACATAGCGGTTTGCCGCCGGCACCACTCAAGCGCCATACGGAAGGTGGTGGGATCCCTCCGTCACTGCTAGAGCTGCATGTAGAGGATCCTCCGTTCGCGGCTGTAGTGGTGATAGACGGATCCCGGCAACATCCATATGGCACTGGAGAGGTGGTGGCGGCAAACCGCTATGTACAGTGCATGTGCAGCGTCGCTACGTACTGCACATGCATCGTAAATAGTGCCGCCGCACATGTGCCCTACATAGCAATGCCCTGCCCCGGGTGTCATAACGCCTTCGTTTGCCCCTGGCAACAGAGCTGACAATTCACCATGCTTGAGAAGAAACTAAAATTTTTAGTTTCTTCTCCCGTTAGATTCACAAAATGTTTAAAGATCTGTGTACCCCTATGTCCCCCCAGAAAAAAAGCACTGGCTTTATGTAAGCAGTCAAACTCATAAGCCATGCTCCATGCACAGAACCAACAAGGGTCTGGGACATGTTGGCACAGCTGCCCCTCCCTGAGAGATCTGTGATTCTCTGCAACATAAAGTAACACAGCTGCAGTGTTACATGTACAGTGGTGCCTCGCAAGACGAAATTAATTCGTTCCGTGAGTTTTTTCGTAGAGCGAGTTTTTTCGTCTTGCGAAGCACCACGGCGGGGAGGGCTGGGGAGAAGCAGGGCAGCTGCCGCAGCCGGTCCTTGGACTCACCCACGCCTTGTGGACACCGCGCGATGAGGCTGCTGGAGGGCGGCAGGGCTCAGGAGCGCGACTCCAGCTGCAACGCTGGCTGCTGGCGGCAACGGCTCCTGAGGGGAGCGTGCGAGGGCGGTGGGCAGCGGCGCGAGGCAACTGGAAGGTCGGAAGGTCGGCCAGAAGGTGGGAGGGAGCCAGAGGAGCCATCAGCAGGAAGGTGGGAGGGAGCCGGAGGAGCGGGGAAGCGAGCGTGCGTGCGTGCAGTGACCGTCGCCATGACAGGAGAGGCAGGGCTGTTTCGTCTAGTGAAGCAAGCCCTTAGAAAAATCCGTCTTGCGAAGCACCTCAGAAAATGAAAAACCCTTTCATCTAGCGGGTTTTTGGTCTTCCGAGGCATTCGTCTTGCGGGAACCACTGTACTTTGGTCCTTAACATTTCCCATCTACAAGAAACTACTGGTATTTCAGTAATTATGCACGATACAGTCTTATTCACTTTTGCTTTGATAGGTCTGCAGTAGCACTGAAGTAAATGTACTCAGTCCAGTTGCACAACTAATAGCAGCAGTAAAGAATTTTACTGAAAATTTATGAGACTAAAAAAAACGAACGAATGAACGGTTCCAGTTCTGCAACTCTCCCCAATGTATCATTCTTATAAAAATGACCAATCTCAGTCTATCCGTCGCACTTGCCTGTTTTTAAGGCCTATGCTTTAGATCTCTTCCCCACCCTTGAGTTTAAAATGCCTCATGCCTCATTTACTGTGCTGCAACTCATCCCATCAGCACAAACAGTATGTTCTTGCCATGGAGCATTATATGTGGGGAAAACCATGTTATTAATTTGTACAGGTAACATTTAAAATGACAAAACAAAACAAAGACAAATCCAGCACAGAAGCATTATTCATAGGACTTGCTGATAACATGCTGCTACTCTAACCAAAGTTGTGGTTTGTACAAATCCACTCACAGAAAGCCATGATCAACGAGGGAACAGAGCCTTTTTTGGAGGCACTTGTTCCCCTCTCGCTCATTATTATAGCAAATGGCTTTACTGATGCAGATGCATTTAAAGTGCCAGACTGCGAAGTTGTAGTTTTATAAATGTATATTTTAATTTGGGTATAAAAGAGCTCGATAAATCAACTCAGTTGCCTTTGGTGGAATTGTGCCATCTTCCAACAGGGTAGAGTCTGGCCTAGGCGAAACAGTATTCCTTTGTCAAAAGCCCTTTATTCTTATTTTCACAGACATGGCAGCCAATGGCCTCTTATAGAAGCTTCTCTGTATATGTGTTCAACATAACATTGTCTAGCTAAACCCAGGCATGGGAGGAGACTGATTTTTGTTACTGATTCTAATTGACTTGGCAATAATGCCTCTCTATTTATTTTTTTATATAGCAAAGGAATTGCTCTTGAATGTCACTCCTGCATATCAGTTTTATATTTCTTTCTTTTTAAAAAAAAAAGCAGCCCAAAAACAATAAAAATGAAGCCGCATACCAGAAATTCAGAATCCTTACAAAGCCTCAGCTGTACCAATTCTCTTTTTTGTCTGACTCACTAGGGCTTTGGCAGCACTCCAAGATTTAGGAGATTGGCCAGGAGGTGGGGGCGGGGGGGACAGCATCCTGAGCATACCAAATGCCTAATTTTGATCTGTGATTCTGAGCACTCATTTCCACTTCACAGGCTCGACTGAGCCATGCCACAGAGAGACAAATCCCAGAAGTGGTGAGAGGAAAGATGAAAGCCGAAAAGAGCTGCATTTATTAAGCTGTTTTTCTTTCGCTGAAAAGAAGCATTTATCAGTGATTTCATATATCATGTGAGAGGTGGCTCCCTGCCAGTTTCCAGGGTTCCAAACAATCCGCTGACATCACATGCTAACTATAGAGTGGCAGCAACAGTAGCAGCAGAAGCAGCTTTTGCTTAGGTGAATAAATAATGCAGCTGTGGTGACACACACACACAGGACTTCCGTGACATGGTCTTTATTTAGGCTGTGTGCGCGCCATACATTTAAAGAACATGGCTTTCCTCAAAGAATCCTGGGAACTTTCGTTTTCTTCCCAGAGCAACAATTCCTGGCACCCTTAACTACATTTCCCAGAACTGTTGGGGGAAAGTCACACACTTTAAATGTCTTGGGTGTAGACAACCTACGACTGGGCCTTGAAGAATCTGAAGAATCTCGCCTAATTGCAACAGTGAATGACAGTTTCAAAGGATGCCGATATAATAATCTACCAGGAAGTTCTCCTACTACAACAAGCCTCTTTGCAATGAGCGTGAGCAACGGATTAACATGGCAGCAGTACTCTAGAAGTGCACACCTGCTTTACTTGCCTTGTGCAGAAGAAAAGCCAGTTGCGTCTCTGTAAATGATGTTGCCACAGTGGTTAGGCAGTTGACCTGGTTACTCTGCACCCAGGGCGCTCCCTCTCCTGGTTTGGGAAGTGGCGTGTATACAGTGCTAGACACAATCTAGAGATCTACCCTATCAATTCCTTTGAAATATTGCATTTTTATGTCTTTTTCTCCAATGTAGCTTTGTTGAAAAATCAGAAAAAGGGCAGCCTCACTGTGTTTTAAGCTGGTAATATGTGCACAGTCAATGCTGCAACCAGCACCGGATTTATGTATAAGCTAAACAAGCTATAGTTTAGGGCCCCACTCTCTTGGGGGCCCCCCAAAAAATTAAAGGAAAAAGAAACTGGATGTACATTTCCAAAATATAAAATAAAAAAACAAATAAAATTAAACCTACATACAGCAACAGTATTTTGTGTTGTGTAGGCTCCTATTTTGTTACGTGCAAATGGCTTTAGATACCTACTAGGTCCATAAATTACCATAAAGCATATATTCAACACAAAAAACAGTTACGATTGGCTGGACATATAAAGGGCCCTATTACCTTCAGTAGCTTAGGGCCTCATCAAACCTAAATCCGGCCCCGGCTGCAGCTAAGGGTAGGCTTCTGTATGCATTTTCACAAACACTGTTTGGAGAACTGCATTGCAAAATTCAGATACGTGCCAATTTTTCAAGTATGCATTTCAGTTCTCATGTTATTTCAGATAGTGCAGATTTGATAGCTGTGCCTTTAAATGAGAACTGAATTGAATTTCTCCGCCTTCCCTAGTGGCAGCCACTGTAGTGGGACAATTACAACAATTTCTCCAAGCGCATACATTTATTATGATGAGATCGCCAGGAATGCATCCTGCTTTGTGCTTCGTTAGAGCAAAATGGAGATTTTCTCGCAGATGGAAACTGTAGAACGCCACTCCCCAATGCATAACTTTTCAAAACAACAACAAACTTATTCATCTTAAAAAGTATGTAATACAGTAAATAATGACACCCATTTACATGAGACCTTGTTTTGTCTACAGATTCTCTTGTAGTTCCTCTGCCCTCAGAAGTTCAGGGAGGGGGCCTTCTCTGTGGCAGTCTCTAAGTTGGGAAGGAAACCCCACACAGAGGTGTGTCTGCATGTTGTTCGTTGAAAGAAAATTATATGAAAATGATGTATCATTGGTACCTAACACTGAGTAAAATTGCGAAAATGTAGAAAACAAGTTCAAATCTGTGTTGGAAATGTAAAGGAAAGGAGGGTACTTTTTACCATATGTGGTGGATATGTACAATGGTAAAAGCTTTCTGGGAAATGATATATAATGAATTAAAGAAACTAAGTTGTATCTTTTTAGGACCCGCCTTATTTCTGTGATTGTAAGTTGTTTTAAACTCTTTGTAACATTGCGTTTTGATACTGTAACTTATCCTGGAACTTTAGGGTGAAGGGCAGTTACTAAATAAATATTCACAAATCGCATTTTGTACCATTTTCATTGTTTTGAGAGGTCCTGTGATCTTTGTCTGCTGTTTGTTATGCTCACATAATAATTATTCTTTTCCGTATAAGCCACCTAGTAGGCCGTGTCGATAGCCACAGCCTGGGGGACCCTGTGGCACAGACTCTGGATTGCATTGTCCCAGTTCTTAGATCCCCCAGAGAGGTGGTTTTTGATTTCCCTGGCTATCTGATCTGACTCAAGGGTTCTGACTCAGTAGCTTGAACATTATACAAGCTACTTATGCAGAGCCCTCTTTGGATTATGCTTAGAGAGTTTCTGAAGTTGTTTAAAGACTGGAACAGGTAGAATATGTCCTTGGCAGTGTGATTCACTTCAAACAAGGGCTATGGCTGTGTGATGAGCTCCATAATTAGTTCCCATGTAATATGATGTGTTAAAAATCAAGGTGTGTGTGTGCACTCAGAAAGTGTCTTTTGCCTATATTGCTGCAGCTTTATGTGGCATTTTGCATAGCAAGTTCTATAGCATGGAGCCTAGGCAACTTCTTCCTAAGTCAATGTGGACAGAATTTCACTGGAAATATGTAAGTGATCTGCCTCTTTGTTGCCGTGTCTTTTGTCTGGCAAAGAAACCCGACACACCCAGTTGACCTCTCCTCTGCTTTCTGGGTAATCTTCCAGGCCAGAGCCTGAGCATCTTTCATCACTTGTGAAACTAAAACCATTGCTACTGGTCAGAATAATGGAGTGCTTCTAGTTTAGCCTATTCAGACTTCTGTAATATTGTATTCAAATCCAGAGCATCTCAGGCTGCAGTCCTGTAGTCAGTTACGTGCACAAACTTGTCAGCTGTGGCTTTGCGGGGGGTGGGAGGTCAAACGGAGTACTAGAGAATTGACTCTGCTTATGTAAGAGCATCACATATCGAGGCCGTGGCTTGTTTTGTTTTGGACTTGTGTTTCTGTATTTACTGTGTAGGGTTGATATGACGTATTAAGCAATAGTCTCATTTCCAATTGTAATTTAAAAATTGACCACAATGAATATATGATGATACATTCATCCATACTTTCCTTGCAGCTTCATTTATGGAATTAAGTGAATTTCTATGCCTGACATGCTTTCACACTTTCAAGGGGCCCTGGATTTCCCTCTTTCTGAGGGTTCCCAAAACCATAAGGGCCAGCACTGCACTTAGCTGTGTTCTCTGTAATGTCAGCAGGTTGCAGATCAGTTTGCTACTTCGCACACAAAAATCTGCAAGAAGGGTATGATTCCAATCTGGAAATTAGTGGCATTTTCTGCTATTAAGGCTAATGCAGAGGCAGAGGCTTCTTTTGTAGCAGTATGCACTGTGCTAGCCTCTATCCTACAGCAATAAGGAGAAGAGGGGAGGAATCCTGCTGCAACAAAGCAGATTGCTTTCCTGCTACAGAAAATTCAGTGTGACCCTTTAAACCATGGGTGGGGAATCCTTTCCAGCCCAAGGGCGGCATTCCCTTGTGCCTAATCTTTGATAGCCAGGCAGGAGGAGATAGAACAGTCGTGGGTGGGGCCAATGCAAAAAAATGAATGGGGAAATGGAAAAAGTGGATGAAGTCACTGCTCATTCTTAAACACCCATTTGGATACATCTACACACAGAGAGATGCATTCATACACATCCACACTTTATATTCACACACATCCATATTCACACGCAATCCTTCCTTCCTTCCTTCCTTCCTTCCTTCCTTCCTCCCTCCCTCCCTCCCTCCCTCCCTCTCTCTCTCTCTCTCTCTCACACACACACACTTTTTAACACCTCCTCAACAGCAATTAGACTTGGAAAAAGCACTGGAGCTTTTTTCAAGAGTAATTTGCTAGAGGAGGACAATCTTCATGGAGATTGCAGCACAGAGGAAGGGAAAGAAGGCTAAACCTTCTCTCTCTAGCTTGAAGTTCAAAGAAACAAACACAAAATGGGAGGTGTGCGCTCTATGCTGGAGTCGAAGGGAGGCACAAATTCTCCAGAGGAATAAAGAAGGATGTCTGCTAAAATGTAGGACGTTGCTGCAGAGAGCACAGCTGTCAGTTCTCCACTCCCCCAGCTTTGAAGAGCCATACGGGCACTTGTGCAATAGATCAGAGAGATACGCTCCTCCTGGAAAGTTCCAACACTCACAAAAAAAGAACATTTAAACCATTTTAAAGTACAGATAATTATGTGCATGTGTGTGTCAGCGTTCTCAGTGACAATGTCATAGGCACAATCCAATAGCGACCACTTAAGTTGTACAAACATGTTATATGCAAGATTTCCCTCTGTGTCGAGGTGTCAATAAAAGCAGCCACAATGATCAGCATAATTTCTGAATGCAAACACAGGTATGCATATACACACAGTTTGCTGGGAGGAGTGGGGTTGTTGTACTGCTTCTCACTTTGCTGCTGTTTGCCTGCAAAAACAGGAATCTAGAGATGAGCACACCATTCACAAATGGCGATCATGAATCAGTTCACTGGGACATAAAATTCCTCTTTCGGCATTCAGTATTCTTGTTAGCACACAAGGGATGAGTGAGCTGCCTGCCCCTGCTATCACCATTCTAATCACCCTCCGTGACAGGTGGGGAATTGAGAGCGGAATGAGGCCCTCCACATCTTTGTATCTGGCCCTCACAGCCGTCTCTTGGCCATGCGCCTTCCCTGCCATCCCACCCACCTACCCAGTGACCTGATTCACACCCTCCTGGAGTGTTTTTACCTGGCTGAAATGTGTCCTTGAACTCTGATAATGCCTCTTGCTTAACTGGATGAAGGATAGATTGTTGGGTGTGTTTAGAAACTAGAAACTAACAACTAACAATAGCAGCAGCATTTATACTCTACCAATCTGGCTGGGTTGCACCAACCACTCTGGACACCTTCTAACACATATAAAAACATAATCAAAGACAAAAAACTTTGTACTGTACAAAGGTGATATTTATGTTCATTGCCCCAGCCAACACTGGCATGTGGCTCCCAGAAGCTTGCACAGAAGATAGAGGACAATCTTCAGAAGCTGGGAGCTCCCTGTACTTGTATTTTCAACTGTGTATGGATCCTCCAAGACTATAGGAGGCGCCACACTTCAAAAGGCCTCCCTCCAACTCACGAATTGTGATCAAAATGGTGATGAGGGGAGCAGAGAGAACATGCTCATCCCTATGCCACCAGCCCCCACATTAAGAGGGTTCTAGCATGAAGAGGCCCTAAGCCTTCAGAGGAAAGCACACTGCTTCCACCCGGACTTGTGTCTCTATGAAGAAACCTTTATTGCATTCTTGAATGCTTGGCTGGCATCCTATTATGCAACTGTGAGAACAAGTCAAGGAGTTGACTCTGCTCCCTCTGGGCTGCGATGACTCAACCCTATCAAAACTGGTTCACCTGCTGTGATTCATTTTCATCACCGGCCTTGCATTTGTCATGCAGCAACACTTGTATGCTTTGCAGGAGCTTCTCCTGGCTTTCATTTTGAGCGCAGATATTCACACCTTCCTTTCCCCCAAACATAGCATAGCCTTGTCATTCATCATATGTAAGAGATCACTCTTCTACAATGAAAAACTAAACACATTTTTCCTTTATGCTATAATTAAGATTCTTGACGAGTTTCAGATCTGTGCACTTTTGCCAGTCTGGATAATAACTGTAATAAAACGACTTAGATAAACATAGATATTTCTTTGTCTTTTTCTTTCCCTGCTTATTTTGTTTAAAATGCTTAACTGTAACCACAAACCCGTTCATTGGGAGAAAATGGCCATTTCCTTCTGACATACATTTTATATCCAAAGGAGTCCTTTAAAAAAAGAAGAAGTGATTTGTGTATTTTCTGGTACTCCTGTTACATTAGAGGAAATTTATGTGTGTTTTAAAGGGGGCCTATAAAAACATTGTGCTTGGATCGCTTTCTCCCTACTAAAGCAGAGGCTAGTACCGTACTTGTTTGCAGAGCAGTCTTGCAGTTACATTGTACCACGATTGGGGATATACGGCTGCTGCAGAACAGCCATTAGATCCAAGGCAAGGGCAGGAGGGAAAACATACACAGACACGAAAATACAGTCTACCCATCAGTGCCCAGTCATTGGAGTGGGGTTTTGTGTTGGCTGTTTGTGCCTGGAGTTCTGAGGCAGTGCATCTGTTGGGGTTCTAGGCAGAGAAGCATTAGCAGTAGGCTCAAATAAATGTGCTGTAAGGCCAGGGTGCATTTTTGTGCAACGAAGAAGGCCCCAGCTTCAGTCTCAGCTTTGTGCAACGAAGAAGGCCCCAGCTTCAGGGCTCGGAAAGATTCACAGCTTGAAACCCTGGAGAGCTGCTGCCAGCCAGTGTACACAAAGCTGAGCTAGATAGACCAACGGCCTGACTCAGCGTAAAGCAGTGTTCTACGTTCCCCTACTTCCAAGGGGCAGATGTTCTGTGGGTTGGGGAATATATCAGCAGGGGCCTTGTGGGGACCAAGCTGTATTCCTTCATGTAAAGCCTATGGAAGCAGATAGGTGGTTAAATGATGAGGCAGGCATGATGGACTTCCTAACTGTGTAAGAGCAGAAGTAACCCAGGTCCCCCATATTAATTGGTGGCGAGGCCTAGGCTCCCACAAAGAGAGGCATGAGGCTTCTGCTGATTAGCTGCTTAGCTAACAGATCTACAGTACAGGATTGCACCCTTAATTGTTATCCCTGAAACTGAGGTCATCTGAAGAGATACACACGTGCAACACCCTTTTAAAGTGGACGGGAGGCATTCATGCGTGTGTGCAGCTGCCTTCATGACTTAATGCCTGGCCTGTACAAGCCAGATCTTCAGCTGGCTGGGCAGATTTGATTGTCCTCAAACTTCATCTAACAAGGTCTATTTGCCTATGAGGGAGTTATGGATGTCCAAGGCACAGAGAATGAAGCTAGTGTTGTTGTTTTGTTCTGTTCTGTTCTGTTCCTCTCCATGGGATAAGGAAACATGACTCCCTAGCACTTCATGTTTCTTCTTCTTCTCTTTCTTTCTTTCTTTCTTTCGTTCCTTTCCTTTTGTGCAGACTTCTTCCTGCAGCCTTTTCCCCAGCCCCTCCCTTTTGGTCCTTGTGCTGATCACAAAGGAAATCTGCTTAGCCTTTGCTTTTCTCACACATGTTTCAGATGTGCAGGGGTGTGATTGTAAACAATGTTGTCAAATGCTCCAGAACTGTCTACTCCTACCGTGTCTTGTTCCCATCACCCTAGGGGGGGTTCCAACAACAGGGCGTAAAGCAAACAAAGCAAAACAGTAATCTGGCGTTCCGATTGCATATTTATTTTTTTGTTTTGTTTTTAGAAAATGTTAATGATAGGTTATGTGATTACCCTAGGTTTGGCTTCACTTACTCTTTATTAAGCACATCTGGTATTTTGTAACAATATAAGTAGCAGGAGATTTTGGCATGCAAAATTACCCAGTGTTGCCATGCAGGATGGAAACTCATCAGGGAAGCCAGCGAACTGCGCAGCTCCACAACCTTCTTGTACTCTGGGCATCCAGCCAGAATAGCTAAAATATGTGGATTGGCACAGAGTTCTTGCCACGCAAACACTTCTGGAAATTTCTGTGTTTGGGCCTGCCAGGTCCTTTATGCGTAACATGAGTTTCTCTCTTCCTGAGCAAGTCGGCTCTTAAGTCCTCGCTCGCCTGTACAGTTAAAAAGAAATACAATATCTCTGAGTCAAATTTCCATGTCTCTATTGCCAAGGTCACCATTTCAATGAATTAGTAGGAATTTCCTAAAACATTTGTTTGAGTTACATTAAATGTAACATGTGGAAGAGAACTCCTGTTTCCTGGAAAAATTTGAAAGGAAAACTGTCTCATTTCATGGATACTGCCCAGCATCTGGGAAGGAATACATATATATAAACACACACACACACACACACACACATTTAAGATAAAGTGATTTAATTTTAAGAAAAAGTTCTCCTACCGATAATGTGACATCCTTAAAACATCAACATTTGAAAAGCAGAGTTCTAGCTTATAAAGCAGGGGTTGTTGTGATCCTTCAGTCATTGGTGGACTGTAACTCCCTTCATCCCTGACCATGGACCATGCTTGCTGGGGCTGATGGGAGTTGGAGTTCCACAACATCTCCAGCCCTGCTCTAAGGATTAAAATTATGCAAACAATGGATGGTGAAATCATGCAAGCTGACAAAATGGAAGTCTCTTTTCTCCCCCAGGGTTCAGTGGATAGGATATTGTGGATACAGCAACCCTTGTTTGGTTTTGATTCATGGCAAGATTCTGATTCATGACAAGATTTCAGAATTTCCCTCTTCATCAGCAATTCATAGAAAAGGGATTTGCTGGCTTTGATCCAGAGCTATTCAAGCTAGACATGTGCAGAGTCAGGCAACTTTGTTGGAATAAGGAATGCAGAGCAAGCTACTGTTCAGAATATGGGGAACTAGATTTCAAATTGCACAAAACTCCTCTTCAGGTATAGGTGGCCACAATGAACATTGAAAATAAAAGAATGTTACCTGCCAGACTGAAGTTAATGTAATAAAATATATTGGGTAAATACTATTTTACGGTGTTGATAGTATGAAGTTGTTTCCAGAAGACCTGTTCGTTTGGCATCTATCTCAACTTGTTTGCACAAAGCAAGTTGACAATGTCGACTGTTTAATGAGCATCCATTTTGACATGTTTATGCAGAGGTTATGAGACGTCACAGAAACAATTGTTACTCCACCATTTCTGGTGCATTTCTCCATGACTTTCTTTAATGAAAAAGGTCCAGCTTCTTTTTTCTTTTTAAGGAGGTTTGTTGCACAAGAGTGCCAAATGCACTTGGATTGTGCAACTTGATTTTACTGAATCCTGCTTGCGAAATAGTGGCAGACGGGAAGCTGTCTTAGTCAAAGGCAGTGAGATATTTGCCACTATGACGTGGCTGGGGCCAGCCCTGGTACAGGGTAGCCCCCTCCCCCTCCATCTCTCTCAGCAGGAAGTTCATGAATGAGACTTGTATAAGACGAGCAAACAGCTTCTGAAGTGGAAAGAAGTGGGAAAGTTTTAATCAAAATTGCAACAGTGCATGGTGCAGCAATGAGGAGGCTTTGTTGTGTACCCAACAATGATGTCACAGGCATTATCACATGACCATCCCCACAGAAAAACACCCACGACAAGATTTACAGCTTGCCAGCAACTCCAATTATTGGATTGCATACACAGCAGTTGCCCCACTCATAAGCTCCTGTGCCCTATAGCTCTTCTTAGGTTAACCACAACATGTGGGAAAGCCATAGAGGTTGTGGGGTTTTTTTTGTTTGTTTGCTCAACATACGGGACATGAATGTACCTTTGGAGCCTGTCTTGGGCTACTGGGTTATATCCACTTAAGTACTCAGAGTAGACCCATTAAAATTAATGGGTTTAAGTTACTCATGATTAATGCCAGTGGGTCTACTCTAAGTAGGAGTAGCTTTGGATACAATCCACTGATTCCATCTAAGAACATTGTTAATGCGAGTTAGAACATACAAGGGGGAAAAGGGAATATTTATTTAGGCCAACTTTTGCATTCATGTTACAAATCAGCTTAAAACCAAGGAGAATTCAAACCTTGGATGTGAAAATGACTTAAGGGATCCTGCAGGACTGAGCTAGGAGATATTGATCTGTAAGAAGGTAGAACAGTAGCTAGCTTTTGCTTGTCTGGTGCCTTATTCTAGCCATTGCCAACTTGGTGCCTTCCACATGTTTTGGACTATAAATTGTAGGCCAAGACCTCTGGAGGGACCAGGATAACGCTATCAATGGCTACCAGCCATGATGGCTGTACCCTGCCTCCATGGTCAGAGGCAGTAATGCTTCTGAACACCATAGGAAGTGAGAACGCTGTTTGACTCAGGTTCTGCTTGTGAGCTTCTCATGGACATCTAATTGACACTGTAAGAACAGAATGCTGGACTAGATGGGCCACTAGCCTCAGACAGCAGGTATCTTCTTTTGTTCTAATGAAGGCTGTCTTATTTATCTGCAAGGAACTCTTCATTAAAAAGAAGAGAAAGAAAGAGAAAATAACATTCAGGAACATCTGGCAGACATTTTTACTTCTTTGAAACTGTATTTGCTTGATACATGTAAAATACAGACCATATTTAACAATGAACAACAAAGGCAAGGACAAATAATAACACAATTCTGTGCATGCCTACTCAGTAGTATGTCCCTTTGTGCTCGGTGTGACTTACTTCCAGGTAAGCATGTAGAGGATTGCTACCTGAGTCATTTAAAATGAATTAATGACTTTAATTGCAGGCTCAATTATTTTTTCATTCCCAGGAAAACAACCAGTTCTGTCTCCTGCAATTTTTATAATGAGCGAAAAATTGTGGCAACCATCTCAAGAATTTCCCTGAACAGATCTGCTTTTGCACACTGTATTCTTAACTGCCAATGAGGATTATCAAGCTGCAAACCCCATACAAATGTTGTCTGAAGATTACTAAAGTTGGCAGCAAAGCAATATCTTTCCTTCTCCCAACGCCTTTCTCCTCCTCCTCCTCCTCTCTTTGGCAATCACTCGTAGCCAAGTAAGATTGTCTTCCATAAACACAGTTTTAACAATGAGTCCGTAAGTGGCTGTGGAGGCCAATTCTGGATCCACACATCCTTCCACGGTGGGGACATTGGTTTCCGGGTGGGAGTTGAACACAGTGTGGATTTGCCAAGTGTGCCTTCCTCCTAGCACATTTCTCCCTTGCGTCCTGAGTTCGAGTGTCTTCAAAGCCCATGACACCTTTGGTAAAGGCAGTTCTCCAACTGGAGCGCTCGCATGCCAGTGTTTATACTACATTTTAAAAGATTTGCCTTGAGACAGTCTTTAAACCTCTTTTGTTGACCACCAGCATTACGCTTTCCATTTTTAAGTTTGGAATAGAGTAGTTGCTTTGGAAGACGATCGTCAGGCATCTGCACAACATGACCAGTCCAACAAAGTTGATGTTGAAGAATCATTGCTTCAACACTGGTGATCTTTGCTTCTTCCAGTACACTGATATTAGTTCACCTGTCTTCCCAAGTGACGTGTAAAATTTTCTGGGGACACCATTGATGGAATCTTTCAAGGAGTTGGAGATGGCGTTTATAAGTGGTCCATGTTTCACAAGCATACAGTAAGGTTGGTAGTACAATAGCTTTGTAAACAAGCATTTGGGTTTCCCTGCGAATGTCCCAGTCCTCAAACACTCTGCACTTCAATCAGGAGAAAGCCGCACTCACAGAGCTCAGGCGATGCTGGATTTCGGCATCAATGTTGGCCCTGGTGGAAAAATAACTGCGTAGGTAGAAGTGATTGACATTTTCCAGTGTTACACCACTGAGTTGGATTTGTGGCACTGAGGAGGTTATTTTGTACTTGTTGGTGCAGCACTTTGGTTTTTTGGATGTTGAGTGATAGACCAATGCCTTCCAGGGTTACCCTTACATATAAGATTTGCTTTTCTAACTTTTAATTTAGTTTTTCAATAAAGTTTGTTCTTTTAGTGCCTTTGTCTGGGATCAGCACCTGACTTTCCATTTACTTTTAAGTGATTGCTGATCCACTGCTATTAGATATACCTCTGGGGACAATCTATTTGCTGATGAAGAATCATCTTTGAAACAGTTCATCCAGGAAAAACTGTTCTGTTTGCTGCTGTCTTTTGCTGTGCTTGGAATACCTTATTTCTATGTTTGGAGCACCTGTCACCGCATATTTGCAGGATATTGACTGTTGAAAGGCATTTTGCCTCCATCTTAGTGTTCTTTGATATGACTGGCCACGCCTACCGTACTTTTTCTGTTCATGGAACATTTATTTGACTCTTATTATTTGTGACTTTATGCACGTGTTACATGTTTGCTGTTTATGAATTGTGAAACAATATAATGTTATAAATTTATTGTCAGTACATTATTAGCCGCATGTTGCTTGTGGTTGTTCAGAGTTTCCATTTACTGAAGCATTCACTTCCCTTTGTCCAAGCAAGCTGAAAGCACTTGTATATTGAAATAAAAAACAAAAGCTTAAAAATTAATTGGCCAATTGTTCATTGCATCTAGATTTACATTGTCCAAACACTGGAGATACTTATAATGTGTGCCTTTGGACTACAGGTGTGATATTTAGCCCTCATGGAAATAGTGACACAAAATGATATTTCTTCATGGTATTAAAAAAATCACATAAATTTGTCTTGACTTTGCACTCACGTATTTTTTATGTTAGCAATAAGGGCCACAGTAAAAATCCACCATCCTATTATACTAGAATTTGGAATGCATGGCACTGTATTGTTTTTTTTTATTTACACACACACACACACAACTTTATGTGGTCCATAGACCCAAAATACACAGTACTTTTTATTGTTGCTGTTGTTTTAATTTCGTTTTTGTATTATTCACTTGTATTCATGGATGCATATTTGTACTGTACTTACATTTACACTGATTTGAAGTCACTTTGTGTCCTTCCTAAAAGAGGCTCCTGGGAGGTCGGAGACATATTGCTGGAACAACTCTGGGGTTGGGACAACTGGGTAAATGTTTTAAAAGGGTCCAATTTTGCTTTTGTTTTTGTCGAGTTGATGTGGATTAAATGTTTAATTGGGGTTGGTGGTTATTTTAATTTGGGTATAAGTGTAAACTGTTTATTATTGCTATTATTGCTATTATTATTATTATTATTATTGGTTTCTTGGTTTGTTTGTTTTGTTTTTTAATGTTTTATGCATTGTTGTGTTGTAAGCTGCTCAAAGTGGCTGGGGAAACCCAGCAAGATGGGCAGGATATAACATTATTATTATTATTATTATTATTATTATTATTATTATTATTATTATTATCATTAACAAAAGTCCTCCCAACTGGCTTACACTGGTCCATTTCTCAGCTTCCTTTACAGTCACTCTGACATTTGCAGTCTTAATTGATAATTTTGCTTGTCTGAATGTGTGTGGGATTACTTATTTACTTATTTATTTTATTTCATAAATTGAGAAAATGGGGGGGGATCACAGTCATGCTTTAAAGCATACAATAGTTAAAATATGAAAACAGATTAAAAGAGAAATACAGGGGGCAGCAATCAACTGATGAGTCCCTCTAGCAAAAGCTCGTGTAAGGACCTCTGCTAGTGAAACAGGATTTCCCACCCTACTGCTCCCCCGTGCATCCAGACTTGGTTCAGGGAGGTGAGCGACCCCCCCAGAACAATGTGAGGGGAGATGAGGGGAGAGGGAATTCTTCCATTGGAATATAGCCATAGCGCTATGTTGAACTCCTCCCCAAACCACCTTTTGACATTCTCACTTCTCTGAATTTTGCAATGCAACTCTCCAGCCAAGTAAGGCATACAAAATAGTAGTAACAATAATGCATTGTAACAGGGAACATTATTTCGCAAAATAATGCATATTAGACAAAACTGCATCCATTTAGAGAGATATTCACTTTAAAATGCAGATTAATTTTCATGAGGGTATATATATATATATATATATATATATGCAGGTTTTGGTGTCCTCGGGTGTCTTCCCGTGTAAAAGTTGGGGTGTCTAGGCGACGTTTCGACGAGGTCTCACTCGTCATCTTCAGGCTGGTGCTTTCGGCTTCTTGTTACTGGAACAGAGCAGGATCTCAGTGTTTGAGTTCCTATAAATACTGTTGAGGAGGTGTGGTGTATAGCCTCCAATGTTCTGGGCAGAGAGGAGGTTCCCAGGCTTCCTATTTATAGGAACTCAAACACTGAGATCCTGCTCTGTTCCAGTAACAAGAAGCCGAAAGCACCAGCCTGAAGATGACGAGTGAGACCTCGTCGAAACGTCGCCTAGACACCCCAACTTTTACACGGGAAGACACCCGAGGACACCAAAACCTGCATTCCTGTACCCGTGAAAATCTACGAAAGCAAATATATATATATATATATATGTAAAGGGACCCCTGACCATTAGGTCCAGTCGTGACCGACTCTGGGGTTGCGGCGCTCATCTCGCTTTATTGGCCAAGGGAGCTGGCGTACAGCTTTCAGGTCATGTGGCCAGCATGACTAAGCCGCTTCTGGTGAACCAGAACAGCCCACGGAAATGCCATTTACCTTCCCACTGGAGCGCTACCTATTTATCTACTTGCACTTTGATGTGCTTTTGAACTGCTAGGTTGGCAGGAGCAGGGACCGAGCAACGGGAGCTGACCCTGTTGCGGGGATTCGAACTGCCGACCTTCTGATCAGCAAGTCCTAGGCTCTGTGGTTTAACCCACAGCGCCACCCGCGTCCCATATATATATAATGCAAATTGATGCAGAAAGGTGGAGAACTGAACTTAAGACAGGAAAAATGAGAAATGGAAAGAAACCATCCCAGAGTCATCTATCCCTAAATGGCAGTGTACTTCCCACCAACATGGTTGTATGAATCAGACCCTTCTAGCTAAGACTCTCTCTCTCTCTCTCTCTCTCTCTCTCTCTCTCTCTCTCTCTCTCTGTGTGTGTGTGTGTGTGTGTGTGTCGGAAGGGGGCTCTCTGGGCGTCTTGTTAAGATTCCACCACCAAACTGAAGGGAAGCTGGAGGTGATTTCATTGCCTCTGATGGAGTCAAGCAACTTGCTTCTCTTTCTGCCTAATCATCCCTGCCAGACATGACTGATCCCCAGAACTCATGAAAGTACTTTTGAAGAGTAAAATCTTTGCCTTGGGAATTAATCAGATTCTACAGTGAGTGTCAGATATTTTCAAAACAAATTTCCTCAGGGGCACATAGTAAATGAGCCTGGGTGGGAGACCATGTTTTCTTTCCCTTTCCTCCTGCTTTTCTTGTTCCCCTCCTGTCCCCCCCCCCACCAGCCCCCTTCTCTTGGAAATACCACACAGGATATCAGAGGCGCGCATAAGGCAAAAGGAATTTGTCTCCTTAATCGGTGGGACAGTTTCTCCAGAAAGGATAATGATGGTAGCTAGCAATGGTTTGTGCTCATTTTAAATGCAGAACTTGCTACTGAGTCAGAAATATTCGGATCATTCAAATGGAGGTGGTTTTATTAGCTGCATCATTTTACTCGGGGGGGGGGATTGGGGGCAAACTCTGCTATATTTTATTTCAGGGCTTGGAATTTGGCAGGGGGTAGTGGAGAAGGAGCTCTTTAATGAAATCCACAAATCCTGCTTCTCCACCCACCCACCCCCCAGCAAAAGCAAAAGCATAGTACCTAAGCCCCCCCTCTATAATCTGTCTTATCTAAAGTAGTTTTATCCTATTCTTTCGCTGAAAGGGGTGTCCATAGCAGCTTCCAATATCAAAGATATGACAGTTCCTTCCTTCTGATTAATAATCTAAAAGATATGACACAAAAGGAAAAGGTACTGGGAGGGAGGAAGAAAAAAGCAAAGTTTAAGAACTAGTTTAAGTTACAAAGTTCTCGCAGTGAATAGCTGGAATGGAGCAATTTGGAGCCAAAAGGTGCTGGTCTTTCAGCAGAGCCAACAGAGCGGACCTGTAGTCCCATCTTTCCCAGAGCAGATGGGATGGATGGTACGGCCACAGGTGCGATCTCCTCTCTCACTTCCCTGTAGCCTGATGTAATGGCCTGTGCTAGATGACAACTGAAGCAGAAGCATGACGAAGCTGGCCTTTTAGAGGCGATTCACAGCAAGGTTCAAGGACTCGCTCAGGGTTAAATTGCGAAACTGAACTGCAGTATGTTCAAAAGCATTTGCTGCGGTTACTTTTTATACCACAGAGTCACCAGCAATGCAGAGGTGCTCCTGAGGAATAATGGTGTGTGGTCTGAAGCACAATGGGGTGAGGAGGGGGGTGGGGAGGCAACTGTCCCCACCCTCTTTAAATGGTGCTCCCTGTCTGATGTACACAACCCAGAGCCTCAAACCAGCACTTCCAGAAAGTGAGCAGCTAGTTTGGACAAGTTCTGACTCAGGGTGTTCCCAGACAGAGGCTTTTCGGTTTTGTTGATGTCAGGCATGATCAGCATGTCTTGCACCTAAAAGCCACATGACTTTTATTGTGAGGATTCCCATGCTGCCGTCCGCTGTAAGGACAATAGCCTGGGTGCATTCTTCCCCACTGACTGTAGCACTCAGCTTCCCAGCTTATCTTCAAACTGCAAATCACCCTCTAGAGCAGGGGTCAGCAGCCTTTCTCAGCTGTGGGCCAGTCCACTGTCCCTAAGACCTTGTGGGGGGGGGGCTGGACTATATTTGGGGGGGGGGGGATGAATGAATTCCTATGCCCCACAAATAACCCAGAGGTGCATTTTAAATAAAAGGAGACATTCTACTCATGTAAAAACACACTGATTCCTGGACTGTCTGTGGGCCGGATTGAGAAGGCAATTGGGCCGCATCCAGCCCCTGGGCCTTAGGTTGTCTACCCCTGCTCTAGAGACACCTTTCCTCTCACTTTCAGTTCAGCACCGAGAGGAGGAAGCTGGCCCCCAGGTGCTGCCTGAAATTGTAGCATTGTTGCATAGGTTTAAATCAATTCTGATTTAATTTTGGCATCTCTTTCTGCCTGGAGAAGTCCTGCGGCACCTTCTAGACCGACACCTGCATTATTTGCCACCTGATGACACTGGATGTGGGAAGATCCAAAACAGACACAAGGAAGCACATTGTCACTCAGCACATCATTAAACTGCAGGATTTGCTACCATGAGATGTAGTGATGGCCACCATCTTGGCTGGCATTAAAGGGGGTTTAGAGTAGACAATTTCATGAAGGTTAAGACTCTCAGTCGCTACTTGTCATGATGGCTGCATATTGCCTCTGGACTGCAGTTGCTCTTGCCCTCATACATTCCTTTGCAGACTTCCCATAGGCATTGGATCAGCCACTGTGGAAAAAGGATGTTTTGGTCTAATTCACTTGGGCTCTTATGTTCTTTCATGGACTAAGCTTTTGTGGACTCAAAACCCATTTTTCATCAGCTGCAACAGACATACATGGTGACACCCACACCCCCCAATTTTGGGCGCAACTCAGCACCTCTGCCAACACCCTTCAGCCCTAAGGCCGGGCAATGAGGAGATGATGGGATCTGCAGTCTGAAGGCTATAGATCCCTGTCTTGGTTTACTGTGGCATGCTGATGCTGCCATTAGGTCAGCAATCCTCACAGTATCCATGTATGGTAGGCAAGTGTCATCATTCATATAGTACAGGTGGTAATTGAGGCTGTGAGATCACATCGCATCTGGTTGGGCACCAAGGCTGTAATTTTATACCTATTTACCTGAGAGCAATTGTACTCGGTGACTAAGTAGATATGCATAAGACAGTTCTGGAAAGAGAGGGTCATTCTGTGAGAATTGCATTTAACGTGCCTGTTTAATGACAGCAGCCATGGGGGAGAGGGAGGGGGAGGATTGGAAGAATGACATTCAGGAGAGGGATGATAACCCTTCTTTTGCTAAAGCGCCCTCACCTCGCAAGCTTTTATTTGCTCTGGAAGGGAAACTTCCGTTGACACCAATTGAATCTTCCTGGAAGTTTCTTGGGATGAACTTTAAGACTCTTGTACACTTCCTCTTGTTCCGCCCACCACTTCCCCTCAGGAAAACCTGCTGTTTGCTGCTGAATTGGAGCAAACATCAGTCAGGTTTTCTGTTTATTGACGTTTGTTCTGATTCAGCAGCAAACGGCAGGGTTTCCCAGGGAAAGAGGGTCTGTGCCTAGAAATCATGGGGCGTATGGATGAGCCCTTTGTGTGCTCATGGCAGAGGGGAGGCTTAAGCCTTGGCTGTCCTAATTAAAGGGGGAAAACAGGCGCATTTCATTTAGACCAGGGTTTCCCAAACTTGGACCTGCAGCTGGTTTTGGATTACAGTGGTACCTTGGTTCACAAACTTAATCTGTTCTGGAAGTCCGTTCCAAAACTAAAGCGTTTCAAAACCAAGGCGTGCTTTCCCATAGAAAGTAGTCTAATGAGACCATTGATCCATAAAATGAAAGCAGTAAACAATGTACTGAGTCACACAATCAATCCGTCAGTAGCTGAACTGGGTTCCACACAGTCACAAAAACAAAACAAGAAACGAGCCACAAAAATGCAAAATAAATGGCAAAAACAGACAGACCTCAATGTAACACTCAAAACAGAAGTGTAACACTCAAAACGGAAGCGTGGCACTCAAAACGGAGCACGTTCAGCTTCCAAAAAAAGGTTCACAAACCGGAACACTTACTTCCAGGTTTGCAGTGTTTGGGCTCCAAGTTGTTTGAGTACCAAGGCGTTCGAGAACCAAGGTACCACTGTACAATTCCCATCATCCCTAAGCACTGGTCCTGCAAGCTAGGGATGATGGGAGCTGTAGTCCAAAAACAGCTAGAGACCCAAGTTTAGGAAACCCTGATTTAGACTCTGGTAGTGGCTTGCCTCAAGCCACCCATGAAGGTCATGGCTGAGGTGAGATTTGAACCAAGGGACCTTACAGCTCCTTCTCTTAATCCCTACTGCTACACAGTCTCTTCCTTTATTTACCATAATAGTTCCTTAATTGTACCAAACTTAAATGATCAGCAAGACAAGGTGCTGTCACACCTCAAAGTATGAGAGCTGACTTGTATTTAACAACCAGCTCTCAGCCGGGATTTGTGGGTGTAAGAAGACATACCCTAAAGGGAGTGTCCATTTAATGTTCTCAGTTGGCAGCATTGACCTTCCTATTAGCATGGACGTTTCACATGTCCACCCAACTTCCCATTGAGTCAGCTTTTGTCACAACACTGCAGTTATTCTAATTTTGGAGGTGGAATATTACAGGGCTTCACCTGACACGGTAGTAGTAGAAGTTTCTGTCGCGCGGGAGAACAAACCACACCCTGGTTTGTTTTGCTTGTGCATGAGAAAGACATGTGTTTGGTCTGCAATTGAAGGAAGATGACATCAAACAGAAAGGGTAAGTAAGTGTGTGTGTGTGTGTGTGTGTGTGTGTGATATAGTCAGAGGACACTGCAAACAGTTGCCACATCCTCCTTCCCTGTAGATGACATTCCTGTCTTGATTGTGGCCTTGCCAGGAATGAAATGCAAATCAGGATTTGCATGGTAATTTTATACAATTATAGGTCTTTTGGTGAGGTTGTCATTGGGGAGGTGGAAGGGGCTCACGTGGCATGAAAATACCCCAACAGGTGAAGCTTTCTTCATCACTGCATCGACAGTAGGAGAAACTGCTCCTGTTGAACTTAGGTCTGCCACAGACTTTTAATGGTACAGGACCCATGCCTGGGTGGCATTGCCATTCTGGAGGTACAAGATCCTTATCCAATTCACCTCCTGCACAGAATACTCCACTGGACGTAGGTTACAGAGAACCAAAGTAAGCGATGCACATTAGCAGGCTTTGTGTAGGAAAAATAATACAGTGGAGCGCCGCAACCCCAGAGTCAGCCATGACTGGACCTAATGGTCAGGGGTCCCTTTACCTTTACTTTAGGCGCTTCAGGTTACAGACTCCGCTAACCCAGTAATAGTACCTCGGGTTAAGAACTCTGCTTCAGGATGAGAACAGAAATCGCACAGCAGCAGCGGGAGGCCCCATTGGCTAAAGTGGCACCTCAGGTTAAGAACAGTTTCAGGTTAAGAACGGACCTCCAGAACGAATTAAGTTCTTAACCTGAGGTACCACTGTATTTAACGCTGTGCACCCAGATCAGATGACTTGTCTAAAATTACCACTTGTTATTTGACATCATTGTCTTTCTCAAATCGTTTCTCTCCGAGGCATGCCGTAATATCAGAATGACACCAGCGAGGTGGGGTGTTATGAGTAAGAAGCATTGCATGATAACACCTGAGTCATACTAATTGGAGCATTCTCTGTGTGTGAGAGACTAAGAAGGCAACACACCCTTCAGGGCACTGAGACTGATATGTATCTTGTTTTTAATATTCTGAGCACACCCTTACCTGGAGTCAACTACGTGCCTACTCAGAAACCTAGGCAGACTCGTTCAGAGTCTCCAAGTTTTCCCTCTGAATTGCAACCTCACTGTGCCAGCATCACAACCACTGGATTTGTGTGGGTTACAAGACAAAGTGTCCTTGGGATTTGTGCATCTGCTAGAAAGCAGGAAGCTTCCAAAGATTCCATCATGTTTGGAGGCTGGGGACTCCCAGCATGACGGACTTCCGAGTTGTGAAGCAAAGAAGGCAGGCAGGTGCCTGGAATGCCCAATATATCCAGCTGTGGAAATGGGACTTGAATGATGTGCAGGCTAAGCATTTTGGTGGATGGGCAAACTGGCTGGGTGACCAGGCGTCACTTTGACAGAGTGACTTTTGGAGAGGCTTCCTATGATGTTTGAAAGCTGGGTATGGGAAGGTCAAGTTCAAATCTCTACTCAGCCATGACACTTGAGTTGCTAAGAGGCCTTGAGCAAGTTCAGCTGCCATTTCTCAGCTTCGCTTACCTCAGAGGGCTGTAGGAAAGGCAACACGGGTTAATGGTTGCATATGCTCTCCTGAGCTCCTTGAGTAAAGAGTGAGACAAAAATCCAAATTTGCTGTTTCTATATGCCCTCAAGCTTGGTTCAGAAGCTGCAGCTGGTGCAGAATTTGGTGGCTAGAATACTGAACAGAGGACTGCACAATGCACACAAATCTTCAGAGAAGTTCTAGCTGATGGAGCCTCAACCTGTATAATGTCATCTGGCAGCAACCTCAAGCAACCTTCTCTGTAGTGGTACCTATGTTATGGAATGCCTGCTCTCCTGTAATTCAGAGGCAATGACTGTTTATGTGCTTCCAATGTTTATTAAAAACTCATTTGTTTGCTTGGGCTTCCCATAGCAGGGGTGGGGAACCTTTTTGGCTCAGCAGACCAGATCTTTATCCCTCCCCCTTCAATAAACAGGCACTCTGACAGGTGAGCAAGACCAGGCACATCTCCACTTGCCCCACACATGATCTCACATGTATCAGGTGTGGGGCAGGTGGGTGTAGGTCTTGGAAAACATCCTCATGGGCCAAATGGGCAGGCCAAATTTAACTTGTGGGTCAGAGGTTCCTCACCCCTTGCCCATACTATTGTTGAAATTGTTTTAGTGCAGTTTTTATTCCTATCTTTGAAAGCCACTTCATTTATTTGCAATGATTGGTGTGTGTGTGTGTGTGTGTGTACACACACACACACATTTCACAGAGCTCAGTTGCTTCATTTATCTGAATGGAGAAAAACTGGGAGAAGCCCAGCTACAACACAGGTGATGGCAAAGAGAGAAGCAACTGAATGAAATAATTTTTGCACATTAGATGAGCAGATCCAGGTTTCAGCTGAAGAAATCCTTTTTCGTGGACCACATTAAATAGGTGTAATGGAATCACTGTTTAGCACAATGACTGTAATCAAGAGTTCTGTGTGTATTGCAAATGAATGGAATAAGCTTGTGCAGGGTCACTGAGTAACTTGGGCTACTCAGCATGTGGTTTGTGGTTACTTGTCATCTCTAATGGAATTTGAATCTCGTTTCTTAATTTGCTACCTGTCAAGACTTGGTTTAGTAAAACTGTGGTGATGCACAGTCAGGTAATGTGGGAAAATCCAGCTACTTCCTGGCCCAGTCCCTGTGTTAGCTGTGAAAGTATTCATACAGGCCTGGGGCTTCTCTTTAAGGGGGCAGATGGAATTTCTCTGGGAATGAACAAATGTGGACATGTAATATGGTTCCCTCAGAGTACTTACCTGGTCAGTGGTACCCCAGGTTATGTTTAATTGACATTGGGATTTCCAGTTTGGACAAAATGCTTTCAAGGTGTTTCAAGGATCAAGAAGGTCAGCTGCTATTCTATTGACCAGGATATAACTTGAGTAGAAACACACTGAGGCTCTACAGAAAGGATAAAGCCGAGAACGCAATATTGAATAAACTCTAATCTTCGTGTGCCCTAGATTTCTTACTGCATCCAAGGAATTTAAAATTGCATGGTGTTAGATAAGCACAGTGTACAATGAAACATATATTCTTATGTGCTTCCCCTAATATTTGTTTCTATAAAAAGCATAAATTAGTTTTTAGTTCTGGGTGGTTTATTTGCACTTCTATGTTAGGGAAAGACTGCCAGCCTGCTCGGTTAATATTCTGTTTCTGTTTGAGGTTTGGTACCGATATAATTTTTTATTTTGCAGACTTCCATTATTCTTACAGTACCTCCAATGCCTGTCAGAGGGTTGAAGATGCTTTCAGTGTTATAAACAGCTGGACAACGGTTAATATTGAAGCATCACACTCCTATTTCTGCAAAATTTCAATCATAGCAAACTATAGCTTTGTGTTCTGCCATCCTCTGCTTGCATAGAAACAAAGCATAATGAGAACACAGCATAGGTAATTCAGAGAAAAGGGAGATGCCTAGTGACTTATTTCTATCATTCCCAATAAGCCAATGATTCCCAGATGCTAATTTGAGGCCAACCAATGGAATGTAGAACAGAGTCTGGTCAGTTAATTAGTAAGCGAGCATTAACACTATCAACTTGATCAAAAGGGCAAATTGCAGCTATTGTAGCTTGCAGTTTGATTTAAGGTGGACAAGCTGGTAACCCAACAAGATTGTGTATTAACTATTCTTTCATCATGGGACTGCAAACATTTATACAAAACAAACCAACTCTAAATTAAAACTCTCAGCTATTGCAATCCCCCCTGCCCTCTGTGACCTCAAGGAGATGCTTTGCTACATTTCCAAAATAGTTATAGAGAAAAGCTACCGTATCATTAGTTGAAGTACTCTCCTTTATCTTTTCACCTCTGATTTACACTGAAAAATTTAAATGCAGAGAGATTTGAGTGTTCACAATACACACTTTCCTCCATATGCAAGACAACATCCCAACTCAAGGAGATTTTGACAAAACCAGGAGTAGGCAGCACTGGACACTCCATGGGGCAACAGCCGCCGAGTGAAATAATTCTCATTATATCCTTTTCCTTTCAGTCCAAATTTTAATCACCCAGCTCCACAGGCATTCTAGTATGTCTTGGCTTTTACAAAGCATAATTAACGTTTATCACTTTGAGGTATGGAGTTAGAACAGGAAAACGATTACATTAGAACCCTCCTTTCCCACGCTTTAAGTACAAAACAAATATTATTTTTTCCAGATTCACGCTGCTTGTTTTCTCCTCTTTCTGTGCTTTCTAGCACAAGCACTCTATTCTTCCTGGTTGAGAGTCGGCTGAAGTCAATGAAATGGCTTCCATTCATTTTTTATTTTCATTTTTTGCAGGGCGGGGAGGTTGTAAACTAGCCTCCACATCTTTCTATGCAGAGATTTACGAACCCATGGCCACATATGCAAAAGCACCAAGAACGTTTCACTTTGATCATTACAGACTTTCTTATCATGTTTTTCATGATCTTATGTGTTTGGAGGCATTCCGTTTTTTAAAGAAACCTGCTTTGCTTCTTGCTTTTCTTGTGAAAAAGAGCCCTACAGAATATTGATTGCAGCAGAGAGCTGCTGTGGTTGATAGCTAAGCACTAACCCAGATAGGGCTTAGCATTACATCAGACATCAGGCGAGAGAATCTGGCAGCATGCCAGCCTGTAAAAATGGAATGCATTTGCGTCACTGTTCCCTTGGTAATGCTTCTTGGAGCCTTGTCAGCTGTCCCCCGAGGTTGTTTCCTTAATATGTCAACAGACATTCCTAAATCTTTAATGCTGAATAGCTCTTTTCCTTCACCCAAAACAGTTAGGTGACAGATTTTGCAGTGTGTTCCACAGAACACAAGTCCAGTTAAAAGAATATAAACGTTTAAAGTCATTATGGTCTTTTAAGGTTTATATTTATGCTGGAGGAAAGCAAATCCTCTGTTTAAAGATTGGCTTGCTGGGTACATTAAGGAGAAATGCAAGGCATCTTGACAAAACAGCTCTCTCGCTCGCTTGCTCGCTTTCCCCCCATTTCTACTCTATATTTTAGAGAATGAAAGAATGTCCATTCGGTATTTCTTATTATTTAAACGGTGCTCTCTGACTCTGTTTCAGAAATGGATGCTAAATAAGATGCCTCGAAAAAGAAAGCTCTCTGGTTTTTAAAATTGTGACAGCAGTGACCTCTAGCTTCCATAAATAATTTGCTGAAGTGTTAAGGATGGTTTGACATTGCTTTAAATGTAGCTTCCCCAAAGGGCACTTTCCCCTCTTGCTATATGATTGAATATATTCTCTCTCTTCATATAAAATAGCCGTTCCTTGCAGAGCGCGCCAACTTTAGAATAAAATCACAATTCCCTCTGAGAAAAAACTAACAAAGAATAAGGCAAGTAAATAGATTCTGCAGCAGCATGAACATGCTTGTGTTAGTCTAATTTACATGCCTTTTCCTCCACCCAGTGTTTTTTTTGGGGGGGGCACAGGAGTACGCATACCCCCAAACATTTTGTGAATCTAAGTTTGGCTTCATAGAGGGGTAGAATTTCAATATGAGTAGGAAAATGAGAGTACCCCTAAACATTTTTTTAAAGAAAAAAAGCACCGTCCTCCCACCCCACCATTCTTCTATTAAGACGCTCACTGGTTGTTTCTCCACCCACCCAAGAAACATGGCGGCTGGTGGGCTTGGAGGTACAGTGCACTAGTTTTGAAAGTGATTGGTTGTCGTCTCCCCTCTACAACAAGGGGTTGCAGCGGGTTAGGAAAGTGGTGGGAGAATAATACCCCAGTTGAGGTGAAAGAATACTACCCCAGTTGTGTTATTCAGCGGACAGGCAAGCACAAAGTGACCAGCACTGATTTAGAGAGTTGAATGGAATTATTCAGGTGTTGAGAAAGACTCTCTGTCCCTCTCTCTATGTCTAGTTCCTTTTGTCACGTCATGGTGGTTACAATCTGCCATGACATCTTTTCTGAACAATACCTAGATTTGAACACAGATACCCTAGAGGCAGTTTGCAGAGAAAGGTTCTTGACACAGGGATTTGCTTCACAGGCTGTTGACTTTCTGTACATGAGTCTGTTAGAACTGTTGGCTTAGGTTCTGATGAGAAGGGTGTGGGAAGGAAGCTTCATGGGGTTTTTTAACCCTGTCGTACAACCTCAGACACTAGTTCTTTAGTTACAAAGTTCTTATAATGACCAGTCACAGTGGAAAGAGTTAAAGGAGCGGAGGAGCAAAATATTTTCTCTACATTAGGTTTTTTAGATCCAAGCACCTGTGCTGTAGAAAGTAAAAATGATGTCATTGGAAAGTTAAGATCTATGGACATTTTCATTTCACTGCAAAAGAAAACGTATTAAAATGAAGACACGTAATTCGGATAAATGACACTTGCATTATAATAGGCTTTTCAGCTTGTTTCATCAGAGTTAGGGAAATGCTGACCCAGTTTGTTAAGTGCTGTTTGATGTAACAGGTGATTTTGATGACCAAAGCTAGATTTCAGGTGTACATATACTGAGGGAAACATAGCGCTATATTGCTAATATGATAAGGACTATTGAAGCACCATCACTTGCATGGACTGGTGCAAGGCCGGTTGGGGATAAAGAGCGCTGTCTCAGAGGTGCAGGATTGAATTAGAATCTGCTAAATCATGGCATCTGGTCCCCTAAATTAAAGCCATGTGGAATGCCTTCTGTTCCCAACCCCTAGGCTTTAAAACCTGTTAATTAGTAGCTCTTGTTTCATCTTTCTGACTGGTTACAACCTGCTACAGTATCAGGAATAGACTCTGACAACACAACAAACCAAACAGATGAAACTAAGGAACCCAGGCCTCCCTCTGAATCAGGCCCTTCCCTTCATAATTTGGTAATCTAATGCCCATTTGAACCACACATTAAATGAAAATGAACTGATTGGATCATTTGATAGTTGTATACAAATGAACTATCTCCGTTGTTAAAGGCTAGCATAATACATGAACAGAAATGACGCAGGCACTGGTGGCCCACAGTAAACAGGTTTCACAGGCAGAGTGTCTGATGCATCAGATAATAAAAAGGAAGGGGCATTTGCCTTCAGGGCATCCAGTGTAAAGAGAGTTTTGTTTGCTTGGGCTGTGGCTTTTTTGCCGAGATTTAAAGGGGCCAATGTAACTGTGTTACACTCAGGCAACTTTAGGAGTTGATCCTCAAGCAGAGTTGTGGCTACGGAGGGGGTGGGGGCTAGCCAGGTGCTTTGCCCCAGGTGAAGACTCCAGAGGGGCCCCACTGAGTCTCCCAACTTGTGTGTGTGTGCCTACACAAATGTGGGTGGGTGGGTGTGCCAAACTGGGTCTTTGACCCAGGTGAAACAAAGCCTAGTTTCGCCCCTGCCTCTAGCATCCACCATATTTTAATAGAATTTCTTTTTTTCCCACCATTTTCAAGGGTTGCATAAAGACCATTCCAGGCTTCGGATTTGGAAGAAACTCAAAAGCCATCTAACGCAGCCCATTCTCATCTACAGCATATCACTTTCTCCAAAGAATCCTGGGGAGCTACAATTCCCAGCCAGTGTCTAAGCTTCTCTGGGGTGAAAATATGGTGAAAGTAAATAGTCAAGGCCTAGCCAAACCACACCCCAATTAATGCGCTACTTGACCATGCCTGTATTATTTATATTTTTTCTTGTTTCACTTGCTGACCTCATATTTTGAAGCAATTGTTTAATTTCCCTGGTGGTTTGCCAGTTGCCCTTAGTACCTGTGTCACACAGTACAACAGTTCTCATTCTTCAGCAGCATGATTAATTCAGTTAAGCCCATTCAGCCAAGAGGCAGAACTTTGTAAACTCTTGAGGGTGGTAACATCACAGAAAATATTTAGGCATCTATTTTCTCCATCAAGCATCTATTGGAGTGAATGCTTGGAATTCCCCTGGGCTGACCTGGTGAATATAGGGCTGCAGCACCTTTTACCAGTGGGAAAGAGGGGATTTCAGCAGGTACAGCTGCTGAAATCACCCCTGTCTAGAAACCTCTTTTACATAACTTAAAGGTATGGGAAGCCTTTCCCTTTTAAACTGTTTACCCCAAAGCTCCTATAGTTTTAAAATACATTTGCTTTTTGGAAGCAACTAAAATTATTTGATATGACTAATAACTTGGCTTGCTTAGTTTTCTTCAACTCCAGACACTAAACCTTTTAAGATTTAGAAGACCATTTCCCTTATGAACTGGCCAAAATAAAAGTTTGAGCTCCTTTCCAAACGATAAAGACCAGAATAGCAAACAAACAGTTGCTCATAATTTGTCACACAGGATCTGACTTATATGGGAAGTATGCAATCCTATACCCACTTACCTGGGAATAAGGTCTATTCAATTGACCTTTCTTCTGACAGCAGACATGCAGGATTGCGCTGTTAAAGACAGAATATTTTTCCTGCAATGATTTGTAACCATAAATGGCATTTATTGGATAGTGCCTGCGTCAACACGTTTTTCAGTGACACAGACCCCTCCCCCTTGCCTTGCATGTTCTACCCCCTATCACTGGGAACCAAAACTTATGCATTGGAACTCCCATAACTTTAAGGGAGTTATGGTAGCCAGATTCAAGAAACTACAGAATTTTTTCACCTTTAATAGTTGTGTTGAACAGCATGTCAAACTGAAGTTATTTCACATGTATTAAAGGGTAGGAGTCTTGCCCTCCTTTTCACCTAGCCTCCCTAAAAGGAGGTGGGGAGCTGCATATCCACACTACAACCATTATGTTTACTGAATAACATGATATCATGTTTAGATTAAAACTTAACTAAAAATCTAATCAAATATATTTCATTTTTACAAATATTTTGGATGGCTCCTCTTAACTTGGGTGTCTTTATGCACCGCCCCATATCTCAAACAGTTCAGTTCTTGCTACAATACTTTTTTATTTCTTCCACCCTATCCAAAGTCGCTTTAAAATGAAACGAGATCAGTACTGTACTGAACTTCTTTACATCCAGTGGAAACCTCTTTAATTATGGTTTTTCTGCCACCTGCTGGATTGTAGCTGTAATTGCAACAGCAGTCCAAATTGCTAGAGTGCTCCAACTTTTCTTCAAAGTCTATACGTATACTAATTCATTTCACTTAAGTGTCTTTGGCTCCTTCCCACTTATTGGGTCATAAGTGGGAGTAGCTGGGGAATAAAATAATTGCCCTTCCTTCTTGGGGAAACTGCAGTTAGCCTGTTGCGTAAATTGCACAGGAAAGCTGTTGAGGCCAAAGTCTGCCCTAAAGACATGTTTCCCAATCTCAGCTACGCAAGGCTTGCTTGGGTTACCCAATACACGGGGAAGATAACTTCATCCACCTTACATCTACAAAGCAACACATTCCCAGATAATGTGATACAGGGTTTGCATTCCAGAGCCTGATGTTGGCTTTCAAAGCAGATTCTGGTCCCTGACATTGGTGCACCGCTGCCAAAATTCAGCATGATGCTGGTTAATTGCGATGCTTCTTTATTTTAATCTTCCATTGCATCCAAATCATCAGGAGGCTGTATCCTTCTACGGCCAACAGCACCAAGCACAAACTGATAGCAACAGCAAGTCTTAAGGCAAACTTTGCAGAAATCCCATCAAATCCACAGCGAGTCCTTAAACTGGATCTGAAACAATTGCGGGAACACACGCGAAACCCTGTCTGTGGCGCCTACCCCTTCCCCCCAAAGAATGAGACAAGAGACCAGAGTTTGGGTTCAAATTGGCCACAACTTTATTGAGCCTCAGAAGTGGGAAACTTAGCATAGGCCTTGGCAGATAACCCTCTCAGCCCATCTGGCTGAGGATACGGAGGCTGATGAGGTGCAGTGGGAGGGGACTGTAAAGCACAAACTTACACAGCATGCCCTTCCACTAACCTCGGCCCGGGAGTTTGACCTACATGTGGCCGCTCTAGAGCCAGGGACTCCTGGTTTTTGCCCTTTAACAGGCCCTGCAAGCGCCGCCGCATGGGAAGGGAGCATGAATGCATCCCCCACAACTTGATGATAGACTAAAGGATACCTTGCCAAGGCCTAAAACCGCCACCCAAGGCCCCCTAAGGGCCTCACCGCCAAGAGTCCCACAACTGAGGAACAATCACCCATGCTCTGCCATCAACACCTGCTGTCTACCCAGTCCCTGAGGACTTGTCGCAAGTTGTGCAGCCAGAGGTCATTACCAAGTGGGGTCAGATGCACTCCATCCGCTCTGAATAGGCCAGCCGTATCTGCCCTGTGGAATAGAGAACCCGCCAGTTAGCTGTATGGTATTGCACATGGCCCTGTTGATTTTTTCCACCATATAATTGATTGCGAGAGGGATTGGAAAGCCCTCTCTAGCGCTGGCGGGGGAGATTGGACCAGCCGATGGTCATTGTTGGGTACAAGGCGTGCAAGCTTTCTATATCTGGCCTTGCAGCAGGGGTCAGGGCAATGCCATTTTGTTCAACTAGGTCATTCTCTCCCAGGTGCAAAATCAAGACTTTTGGAGGGCCATGCGGCGCCGCGGCCTTACTCAGCATGGGCATCAAGCCTGGCCAACGCATGCCCCACGTTGGGGTGGATTTTAAGGTTATGGCCCCCATTGTGCGACCAGGCACAATCCACCGCCCAATGGACAATGCTGTGCCCCACCACCCAGATCTTCGTGGTGGGCAAACCTGTAAGAAAATTAAATTGCAAGCTTTAAGGAGGAGGACCCAGGAAGGGAGGGTGGAAAATGTCTGATGGGGCACTTGCCAAGGCTATCTAAATAAATAAATGGAGAAGCCTTGAGTCATACCAGTTCCTGTGGAATTCGAAGGCTGAGCTCTCCCTGCTCCAGCATTGGAATATGCATCATCCAGCATGTCTTTACATGTAACATGATGACTATCCACTCCTGACCTTTCCCCCAAATCATTGCACTTGGGAGAGCTACCAGGCTGCTGGGACTTGCAGGAGCATCCCCATTGTATTAGGATATAAGCGGCTCAGCTGAGGAGGCTTTGCTCCTTGATCATGTGGGAAAGCTCTGAGTTGCATTTAATTTACATTTAATTTTCAAATATGCTTCATAAAGATGCCTGCTATGTGCAAAGATACCAGTTGTACAGACATTATCTCCCTTTATTTGATTTATTTATGGATAAAATGAAAGGGTTTGTTAATAGAAACAACTCAAATACAGAATGAGTTTAGTTTTGAAAAAAATATATTGTCTTAACTCTTGGTTGGTTTAGCCTAGGCCAAAATTAAAGCAGCAGCAATGCCATCCTGACGCCTTTTAAACGCTATTGGAGTCAATGGGTCTCACACCCAGGTAAATGGGTTTGGGATTGCAGCCTAAAGTTTCTTATATAAACTATGCAAAACCCCATGCTAACCAGCAAAGGCTTAGCCAAGCTCTCCCGCCTAGCTCCTCTGGTCCTGCTCTTACCATAGAGCCTTCAACCTGTTCTTGCTATGTCTACTCTGAACTGAGCTGTTTCGTTACAAGATTGCTCCACTACCAGCTATTCAGTTGCTCCCCCTCTATGGTTAACTTTTTACAGCACAATCTCAGTATCTGTGGTGCATTCAAATGTAAGAAGGATGTAGAACATGTGTTGTAAAGCACTCAGTTGTTAACAGCTTTCAGTAGACTACCATACGCCCACAGGCATTCCTCAGATTCAATCCTTAACATTTCAAATTTGTTTCTGTTGTCAACTCCTGCACTCCCAGCTTCCCTGAGCGGTGAGAAACTTCTGGGGCAGATGCACTACCTGAGTTTGGTTTTTGTTGTTGTTTAGTCATGTCCGCCTCTTCGTGACCCCATGGACCACAGCACGCCAGGCACTCCTGTCTTCCACTGCCACCCGCAGCTTGGTCAAACTCATGTTCGTAGCTTGGAGAACACTGTCCAACCATCTCGTCCCCTGTCGTCCCCTTCTCCTTGTGCCCTCCATCTTTCCCAACAAATTTCACAGAAAAGCAAGTGAGCAAATTCTCCAAAACCTGATTCAGACTGGTTCTTAAAGAAAACAAGGGTCTTGTAGCAGTGGGGAAGGGACCCTCACATGTTGAAGTTGTGGAATCTACATTTAGTCACAGACTTCAGATGGAATGTGGGAGAGCATAGAAGATCTGAACAGATACGGGGCTTTACAGGTTTCAGGTTATTGCACCTAGGGCTACCCCTAGGACAAAAACTATAGTGATATTTGCTTTATTTACAAATATTTTAGAAGCAAACAGCAAGTAGACCTGCAAGATAAGTAACGGTAAAGGTACGCCTGCTCGTACGGGCCAGTCTTGACAGACTCTAGGGTTGTGCGCCCATCTCACTCAAGAGGCCGGGGGCCAGCGCTGTCCGGAGACACTTCCAGGTCACATGGCCAGCGTGACATCACTGCTCTGGCGAACCAGAGCCACACACGGAAACGCCATTTACCTTTCCGCCAGTAAGCGGTCCCTATTTATCTACTTGCCCCCCGGGGGTGCTTTTGAACTGCTAGGTTGGCAGGCGCTGGGACCGAACAACGGGAGCGCACCCCGCCGCGGGGATTCGAACCGCCAACCTTTCGATCGGCAAGCCCTAGGCACTGAGGCTTTTACCCACAGCGCCACCCGCGTCCCTATGACCTGCAAGATATTACCCCACATTAACTCCAGAGAGAGATGCTGCACCCACAAGGCCAACAGACCACTTTCTCTCCAATCCTCTTTCAAACTGCAGAATTGCGCCTGTTTCCTAACTACTCAAGGTCATTCTCTTTTGCTTTCACACATACCTGCCCTTTCCCCTCAGAGAACAGGACAAGCCTCAGGCTAAGTTCTGATGGCTCTCTCTCTATCAGGAAACCCTCTCCTCGCCCACCATCAGCCAACCATCCAAGGCTATTAACCAGCAATCTACCTAACAAAGTGAATGGCTGGCCAAAGGGCCATAAAACCATTTACCGGTAGTTTAAAGTGCCAGTCAGAAAAATGTCATTGATGATACAGTGAAAACATGACACCAAAAATCCATTGCTTAGGGGATGCATAGCAAGGCCAAGGGGCACACACAGCTGTGCCCCCCCAAAAACATGCCTTGTTCTCTGTCTCACAGCTGCCTCACTCTGCCAAACAGTAGCTGCAAGTGCTTTACCTCTGTAGGACCAGCTACATTTGCCAAAATATATTTTTCTGCACATTTACAAAAGATGCTGGAGGCCATATTTCTCAGCACTTGGTCATCCCAGCAGGAGAATGTAATGGCTTCTTTTTCTTCTTTGGCGATCACTCGTAGCCAAGTAAGATTGTCTTCCATAAACACGGTTTTAACAATGAGTGACTGTGGAGGCCAATTCTGGATCCACACGTCCTTCCACAGCGGCAGGCACTGTTTGGCCATACCTCTAACAGTGACGAAACTCATCCGTGAAGAGTGCTATCTATCCAGGCTATCTGCAGCACTGTCAACAGCAAGTTTTTCTGTGGGACTTTGCTACCCCAGTGCACTTACAGTTAATACTAGCATTTTAGTAATAGCTTAGTAAATGGGCTAAAGGTAAAGGTAAAGGGACCCCTGACCATTAGGTCCAGTCGTGGCCGACTCTGGGGTTGCGGCGCTCATCTTGCTTTACTGGCTGAGGGAGCCGGCGTACAGCTTCCAGGTCATGTGGCCAGCATGACTAAGCCACTTCTGGCGAACCAGAGCACCGCACGGAAATGTCGTTTACCTTCCCGCCGGAGCGGTACCTATTTATCTACTTGCACTTTGACGTGCTTTCGAACTGCTAGGTTGGCAGGAGCAGGGACCAAGCAACGGGAGCTCATCCCGTCGCGGGGATTCGAACCGCCGACCTTCTGATCGGCAATTACTAGTCTCTGTGGTTTAACCCACAGCACCACCCGCGTCCCTCAGTAAATGGGGTAGCGTGCTCTTAAATATGTGGGTCAAGAAAAAGTAGAACTTGTACACAGAATTTAAAAATAGACTGTAAATGCATTTACTAGTGGAGTGAGCATTCCTAAAAAAAACAACTGCCGCTCTTCAATCCTGGAATTTTCTGATCCTTTGAGGGTGGGGCACCACAGGCCCTGGAACCAAGTGCGATCACCACTCTCAGGCCTCTCTGTCTGGTCCTTGGGACTCTCCTCACACCACACTTCCTCTCCAACCCTCCCCATTTTTGCCTTAGCTCACCACTGCTAGTGGTGCTCAGTCTGAAAAAGGTTCCCCACCCCTATTCTGAGTTAAAATGCAAGAAGGAAGAGAGGAGGCTCAAAGAAAGCCTTTTTATAGCATCCATAAGGGCCCGCCTCTGATGCTCAATTAAGGAGACTCTAAGTGATATTGGAGTGAGTCAGGAGTTTTCAAAGCAATTGGCAAGCATCAGCTGGGCCCAGGCTGCTGTGTATATGAGCCAACTGGGAGGATTAGCCACTTATTAAAGGGAAAGTGCTGCATTAGGATGTGTTTTCTAATGCTTTTGCATTTGTTAGCAGGTGGGGGGGGTTCTTTTCTTTTGGAGGCCATCATCCCCAACCAAACAAATGAGACACTTGTATGTTTACCCTGGGCAAAAAATCTTTCAAAGGGATCAGAGGAAGTGCAAGGAACTCTTTGAAGTTTGGTGTTTGAAGCACAAGCCAAACTAATGTGATATTGACACAAAAATCCTTACTCATTCATCCATTTGTTTTGATTCCTGCCATCAGAAGGTTTTCAGGGTGGCTTTCAGAAAAATAACAACATATAATTTACTCTAGGGCTTGTTTCTACACCCACTGGCATATAGCATTGCTTTGTGGGTAGCATATCCCCATCCCTTGTTTTTGTTTTCGTTCTGTGGTCACTTTAATGGCAATGACTTCTTCCTCTCTCTCTCTCTCATCCATGGCTTACATTTTTGTTTGCTGCTACTGCTGCCTTAACTGTCCAAGCTCTCCTCCTGGTGGCTAGCACTTAGGTGTGCCCTGCAGTAAAGTACAAAGATCAGGGCTGCCACCCCTTGCTCTTGCCCCCAGATGGCCCTGATGGTTAGGCCCTAGTTGTACTGTGTTTTGCTTTATTGAGTCACAATGTGAAGAGTCAAGATGTGAAGTAGCATGTTTATTTGATACCTGTCTAAAAATAGGCAACTTTAAAAAAAATGATGAGAGTTGCGTGTGCTTGTGAAATGCAGAAAATGCATTAGGCAGAGCATTTCTAAAAAGAAATGGGACTTCATGGTTTGTATAGAAAAGCTACAGTCCGCAGGTCGTTCCTAAGCAGATGTCTGAAAAGTATGTTTTTATCTTTGTAACTTCCATAAAAGAAGGCATTTCAGTATTTGTTCCGGA
The DNA here is from genome assembly GCF_965153285.1 of Podarcis tiliguerta. Classification (NCBI taxonomy): domain Eukaryota; kingdom Metazoa; phylum Chordata; class Lepidosauria; order Squamata; family Lacertidae; genus Podarcis; species Podarcis tiliguerta. The sequence goes on from NC_139536.1 coordinate 45,433,119, forward strand.
GGTCCGTTCGTAACCTGAAACTGTTCTTAACCTGAAGCACCACTTTAGCTAATAGGGCCTGCTGCTGCCGTGCTGCTACACGATTTCTGTTCTCATCCTGAAGCAAAGTTCTTAACCCGAGGTAATATTTCTGAGTTAGTGGAGTCTGTAACCTGAAGCGTATGTAACCTGTGGTACCACTGTACAAAGAAGCATGTGGTATAATATCAAGGCATGTGCTGACTCATTTAAATGAGCCAATGAGAACATGTGGGATCTAAAGCACCTTTGAAAGAGTAAGTTCCTAAGGGTAGAATTCCACTCCCAGTTGTCCCATTCGTGAAAGCATTGCAGCTTCCCGCCACTGTTCTGCCCCCTTTGCACTGTTCTGGGGGCTCTCCTGACCAACACCAGAGACAATTCTATTGTCTAAAGAGAGACGAGGGGGTAAAGCCCTCTTGCACAAGTGGAAGTCCTTGCATTCAGGTTCTGCTGAATGTTCATGAATGTTCATGTTCTGCTGACATGGCTAGTTAGGTAAATCCTGCTCCAAATGTTTAATAAAACACCCCTCAAAAACTAAATCAACGTTGAATAGCCTTTGTCTAAATTTTGTCTCCATTTTGCTACACGTTCATGGCACAAAATTCTTGGTCCTGGACCAGTTTTATGGGGCTCTTTAAAAAGGTTGATACAGATCAAAATTATCTCTTTTTTATTTTAAGGATTATAAATTTCTGAAAGACTATTAAACTTTTATTTCCATTCACCTGTTCCTTTGGGGGGGGGGCGCAAAATAGTAGGAAGTCTTGACAATAGCACCATCTGGTGTTCTGAGAGAAACACAGCAAGATGTTTCCAATTCAAAAGAACAGACTTCAAAGATAAAAAGAATAGCAGAGAACAAAATGGGACAGATGCCATGCTCTTGAATTTCTTATTGAGAGCCTACTGATTGCTATGAGAGTCACATGCTCATTTAAAAGCTTGTTATGGTAAAATGCCTTCTCCATGTTGAAGGATAAGAATGGCTAATCTAATCATATAAACAAATCCTATGTGTATGTGTTTTCACGGGAAAATATATTTGTGTTGGCCCCTAAATGCCATTTGGTATCATGTTCCTTTTGTGCTATATTAATTCAATTTTAATCACCCTACTTCATATAAATACGGTTATCTCTGGGGCAATTTATTCTAGTCACTATGTCAGTTTGCCATATCAGCATTTATAGTAATGTTGCTATCATGTGAGACACAGAGAAAGTGAAATCATATCTTTTACTGTAAATTACTATGTTACAAAAATCTGAGTGCACACCTTCTTTATGCACAGGGGTTCAGACACAAAACAAAAATAAAACACACATTCTGTATCAAGGCCAACATACCTAGTTGCTTGTGTTTTTCAATGAAACAAGTGAAAACAATTACCTTGCTCCAGCATGAATAATCCAGCACAGCCTTTCATTAGTTGCACATACAGACATATGTTTGGGTGCAAATGAACTAGTATGATCCAGTTCATGAGTTGCTCTGCTCCTCTAAGGGTGGGAAGAACCTCACAAAGATGCTGTAGACAATTCTTATAGGAATTAGGTTCTTCCCACTGATATCCCCTTACACCCACTTGTGTGAACATTTTGATTTAGCCAGAACACCGAGTGCAGCCCTACCCTCAAAATTACAGCACAGAATCAGAGAATTGTAGTGTTGGAAGGGACCATGAAGATCATCTAATCCAACTCCTGCCATGCAGGAATCCTTCTTTCTTTCTTTTGCCCAACGTGGGGCTTGAACTCACAACCCTGAGATTAAGAGCCTCATGCTCTGTGTTTCGGACACGAATGGACAACAGTCACGTGTCTGTTTATGCTAGGATTTTGCTTAGTTATGCACTGCAAGTTTTTGAAAAGGGCCTAGAACACTACTGGGTCCTGCTGTCACTTCAAGGTAAATTTTGTGGAGCACAAATTCTGACATAAACGTTCTGCTTGAGCAGAGCAGAGGCCTTTCTAGTTCAGCATCCTGTTTTCCAAGGTGGTCCATATGACAGGGACGGCTGTAGGCAGGATTCTTGCATTTGTAGCGGAGTGGACTAGATGACCCTCGAGATGCCTTCCAACTCTACAATTCTGTGATTCTATGCCTCCAGGAAGCACACAAACACAGAGGGAAAAAGCCATCTCTTGCTGCTCCTGTCGTTCCCCAGCAACTGGTCATGTTTCAGCATTACAGGATAAATGGCTCTGGCAGGTGCAGCCTACTGATTAATTCAAAGCTGTCACTGGCTGGCCACCACCGGACTTACAATCACAACTTCGGAAAACGTTTTTCTCTAGGACTCTGTAGTCTGGGGTACAGAGGGGAAGTATTTGTTATGTGTGTGTTATATCTTCGTGCTATTTTTGAAAATCAATGAAAACTTTTTTTTTTAACTGTCACTGGCTGCAGTGCACAAACCCTATACTTTGGTGCAGCTCTTTTGCATGTGCAAGGATACACATTTTTTGAAGAAACCCACATGACATATACGCAGCCTTCCCAGGCAAGCCTGTCCTTTTAGTTTACACTTCCCAGCCTTAACGTTCAAATCTTTGACCCAATCCTGGTCGCAAGCGGTTCCAAGGACATTAGAAACCCATTCATTACCCGGCACGGTGACGGGGTGGCGAGACGACAAATGCGGGCAGGGGTTAGTTGCGTGGTTTCACCTGCTGAATTTCTGCCTGTCAGGGGTACCGGAAAGGCAACCCGTGCGAAAGAACTGCTAGGCAGGCCTATCATCAAGCCAGCCCTCGCTTTTCCCGCAGCCACCTTAAACGCAAGGGCTGCTGGGAGAAGAAAGCGCGAGGAAAGGCGTCCGACAGGCCTGCTAGGCCGCGCGCGTTCCCCGCCATGGACGCGGTCCTAGCCGACACGCTGCTCTCGCAATGCCCGGACTGGGGCGCGCTGCTGCGGGCCGTGTGCGGCGGTGGCGCCGAAGGCGGGCCGCTCTCCGTCGAGCAAGCGGAGACGCTGCGCTTCCTTCTCGAGCGGGTGGCGGCGGCGGCCGGCGGGCGGAGCGAGGAGCGGGACGCGGCGGCTCGGCGCGTGGCCTGGGAGGCGGCGCTGGGCCGCTGCCTGCCGGTGCTGCTCGGCGTCGCCTCCTTGCCGGGGGAGTCCCCGGAGGAGCGGCTGCGCCTGGCCAGAGCCGCGTGCGGGGCGCTGCGCTGCTGCGCCTCGCTTTGCGGAGCCCCTTTGGCGGAGCGGCTGGCGCGGGAGTCGCTGGAGGCCCTGGAAGGCAGCGCTGGGAGCGGGCGGTTGCAGGTGGAAGCGGCCGTCGAGGTCCTGGCCGCCGTGGCCCCTTGGCTGGAGGAGCCGGCGCTGCTCGGGCGAGCCGTGGCGGCGGCCCTGAAGCTGCTGAGGGGAGATGGAGAGGACGACGAGGAGGAGAAAGCCTTGCTGGCGGCCGGGAGGCTGCTGCCGGCGCTGGGGCGGAATAGCGCCGCTTTGGGGCTCGTGTGGGAAGGGCTGATGGTGCTGCCGCCGCCGCCGCCCAAGGGTGCCCCGCAGCGGGTGAGCCGGACCCTGCTGGTCTTGAGCGCCCTCTCGGACGCGCTCTTTCCCTCGAGCGCGCAGGTGGAGGCGGCTGCTCAGCTACTCGACGCCAGGCAGTGCAGCAGTTTCTGGGAAGTGGTGCAAAAGGGGCTGACGGAGAGCGATGCCTTGTGCAGGAAAAGAGCCCGTTATTTGCTGAAGCGAGCAGTGGATGTCTCTGATAAACTACGCCTGGAGTGCAGGTGCAACCGGCACAGTGGAAATGGTACAGCCCTGGTGATGTAGCATCCTTGCTTAACTTGCTTCCACAAATGCCATGCCACACACACACACCAATCTCTTTTCTCTCGGCCACTTCAGCATGTGGTAGGTTGTGGAGATAAGCCTTGCCTTGGTCGGCTGTGTGACCCGTGGCAGGCTGGACATGTGTATTATTCGCCACGTATAATATCCGACCTACGGCTTGGCTCCACAGAGCTTTCTAAATATGGGTTAGCGCTGACTTTGAATTTTACCTACGGTAGAGAATAACCATGACCAGCAAGCCATAGGCTGCAAGTGAAAGACAGGCCTTTTCTCCATAACTCCCACACTCTGAAATGAATTACATTACCAGTTATCTTGTCTGCATCTGTACAAGATTACAATCAGTGCATAACATTTGTGTGCATTAGCTGGGATGTAATAAAAGACCAGGTCTCCTTCAAGCGTTTGTCAAAGAGAGAACATGGGCACATGTACACATGTCTTGCCACAATGCTGTATCTTGTAAAAATGCCCCTTGTAGGCACAAGAAGTGCCATCTTCACTTGTGCTTTAGTTTTAAGTAGCCCCAGATTGTTGTGTCATACTTAAAAGCTGCAGCCCCCAAACTTCTTGAATGGCACATTGGTGAGATGGTCTGAGTAGCGTTAAATTTAAGAGACTGGTAGAAAGTGAGCAAGTCTCTTTGGTTCTGCTGTAGCGAAAGCAGGAGTTTGTCTATCATAGCAAATGTGGATAGCAAAACCACAGTGGTGTGCCTCTAAAGGTGTCTATAAACTTATTTAGATGAGCAAACAAAATGAGAGGACCTTCACTATGGAATTATAGTATAGAGCCACACAGGAAGCTAGCTGCCTATTTCTGAATCGTACCATCAGTCCATCTAGTTCAGTACAGTCATACCTTGAGATAAATATGCTTCAGGATAAGTATTTTCAGGTTGCGCTCTGCGGTGACCCAGAAGTAATGGAGTGCGTTACCTCCGGGTTTCACTGCATGCGCAGATGGTCAAAATGACGTCACGTGCATGCACGGAAGCGGCGAAACGCGACCCACGCACGCACAGACGCGCAGTCGCATCTTACGTTCTGTTCAGAATGCGAACAGGGCTCCGGAACGGATCCCGTTCGCATCCCAAGTTACCACTGTATTGTCTACAAGCAGGGGTCACTAAACCTTTTCAACAGGGGCTGGTCCACTGTCCCTCAGACCTTGTGAGAGGCCGGACTATATTTTGGAAAAAAATAATGAACAAATTCCTATGCCCCACAAATAACCCAGAGATGCATTTAAATAAAAGCACACATTCTACTCATGTAAAAACGTGCTGATTTCCTGGACCATCCATGGGCCGGATTTAGAAGGTGATTGGGCCGGATCTGGCCCCCGGACCTTAGTTTGCCTACCCATGGTCTACAGTGACTGGCAGCAGCTCAGGTTTTCAGCCAAGGGTCTCCCCTAGCCCTACCTGGAAATACAAAGGAATGAACACTCAGATCTTGTGCATGCAAAGCAGACACGCTATGACTGAGCTACAGTTCTATCCCCAACCACCATTTCTTGTCAGTGGGCTATTCTTGCAAATACTGCTTAGGGAGATAACAACCTTTTAAAAATGTTTTGACTGTGAAGGAGGATGGGCGAAACAGTAACCAAAGTGAAGGCCGTTGCTTAATTGTTCATGCAATACCTCATTAAGCATGAATTTACCTTTTCACTGAGAATGGAAGAGAAATGCTAATGAAAGCAAAACCGAAGGTTAGAAATAAACATTAATGATAGAAGAAAGACACTTAAAAATCTGGTGGCACAATCCTATCACAGTCTTTCCTGGTAACTTAATGTTGTTCCACAGCTCAGATATACTTATGGGGAGGAGCCTTTTTCAAAACAAAAACCCATCGGATGTGGTGTGCTTGTGATATACATGAGTGGCCAGTTTGATGACAGGTGGTGGGGCTGCTGGATGGTAAGATGTGAGTTGCAATAGTATCACATCTGCATTGCACGGCCTGTTATATTATGCCTGACACAGTGATAGTGCGCCAAGATAGGAGGAGGCTTCCATGGAAATAGGTTGCATTCCCCTCTGCATGGGAAGGAAAGCGTCATGCTCTTGACCTACATTAATACTTTTTGCTGTCCATTTAAAGTTTTGTCCACTAATACTGAACGATTGCGGCCTGTGCTTTCAGTGCATACTGTTCTCATGGAAAGAGATATCTTTATTGACACTTATAGGCTTGGTATAATAGCCTTTTCATGCTAATGACATTAAACTGGATGTAGTATCATTCATATGTTCCCTTTGATTAGAGGGAAGAGAAGAAATGCCTCTAATTTGCTTGTATCGTATTGCAGAACCATGTCTGTTCTGGTGGTGTGCCGAAAAAAATGATCAACTTATTCAGTTTTGGGAAAATTACATCTTAATTATGGAGACTTTGGAAGGAAATCAGGTAAATATGTAACGTTTTTACAAAGTGCTGCTGAGAGTCGCTGTTCTTCATTGTTGCTATGAATACGCAAAATAACAGAGGGTTGTTCTATACAGTGAACAAACGCTGAATGCTGAAGTCAGGAAGTGTAAAGACTATTTTTTTTTCTTAAACAAAAATCTTCCATGCATTTTGAATGTATCAATTTCCCTTTGTATGTTTATGGGGAAACGAGTTAAAAAATGAAAACGACACCTCAGTCTTAAGTTAAACTCTTCCAAGTTCCACTGAAGTATATCACAGCATCAGAATTATGTATAGATTTGCTGTTCATAAGGGGCTGAATCTTGGTTACACAGAGACACTGTGTTATAATTTTTGTTATTGTAAAGTCACTATGTTATGTAATTTCATGCCAGAGGTCAATATCTAGCTCTTAACTGTAGTTATGATACATTTCAGTTACAGAGTAAATCAAATTAATGTAATAATGTCTGTTTTTCAATTTTAGATACATGTTATAAAGCCAGTATTGCCAAAGTTAAATAGTTTATATGAACATGCAGTATCAGAGCAAAATGGTAAGGCTATTTTTTTTAAAGAAAAGTGCCAATAACTTTGACAGGAATCAAAGGATTGGTTTATATGTTGCAAAAATTCCTGGCACTTGGTTGCTCAACAGCCTAAATAATGCCTTTTTCAGGTCAAAGGCTGTAACATTGATAATTTCTAAATGTACGCAGTTTAAAGGCCAGTTCATACAATATCAGTTTAGAAATTCAGTACAGAACAATGGGACATCAGAATTGTACCCCACATTGAACATTCAACATAATGTGTGTGTAGCCTGAGAGTAGTCTTTCTGCAATTCCTTCCCATAAAAACCAAGTTGGAGGGAAAAAACCACAGTGGAGGGAGGGTTGCAAGCTAATATTTTCTTACTCACATATTCATGGGATGAGAGGTGTGTGAGATGCCCTGCCACATTTACATAATGTAGAAAAAAAATGGCAGTTAATTGCATGAATTATCCCTCAGTTGTATAGGGCATATTAGGACAAAAGTCAATATGAAAGGTGAGAGACATGGAGATAACAGGGGCCTTCCCAGCCAGATTCACGTGGATGTGCTACACAATGAAATGACAGTTTCTTAAAACTCTTTTTAAAATGTGATTAGATGTAAATATATTGTGAAAACCTATAAAGGTACATATGAATAATATGCATCCCTCCCTCCTTACTTCCTGCATACAGATAAAATATATGTCGAGATTGCTGTCATTGTGTACCCTTGTAAAAATTCTGTTTTTTGCAACAGATAGTTGGGTGTTTCACCCATCGTGGCATATGTGCATTTACAAAAGAATGTTTGAGAGTGAAAACAAAACATTGACAAAGGAAGGTGTAATTCACTTTCTTGACATCTGGCAAACAAAACACATCCCTATGTCACCAGGATTTTCAGAGGTAAAGTTTTCTTCCCTTTCCCCTCCTAAGATTTCCTGTATTGTACCTCCTGAAGTTTGCTCCATTGTCTATATTATCCTGGGGGGTGGGGGGGAATGTTAAAAGTTTGCTGCTCTTGAAGGGAACACAAGGAAAACATAATTCTCTTCGTAAGCATACCAGCTTGTCCACCAGTGTCTAGGGTACACACTGCCTGGTTTGCTCTGATTATAAGGGCAGAGAAAAACAATTGTGCCCATTACCTTAGTAAGGTTCATCTCATTTTTGATATGCGGGAAAAGTGGTAGTGAGTAGGATCCTTCTAGCCACAGCATTTTTGGTGATTAATTGTAATGGTAACAGATCTGCACTTTTAATTTTATTTTTACGGGAATAGCCTCATTACATAATACAGTTCAGGAAGTACTTTCGTTTCTCTTACTCCCTGCTGTCATGTATATAAATCTTTTGGGGTATTTTTTTCTTTAGCATGTTCATAAGGCTGATTCATAATTTCTACAGTTTCATACTGACTTTTCTACTAATACAGGTCTGATTAAACATCCATACATGTTTTGCAGGATAAATACCATTTTGTGTCTGTGTTACAGCTTTTAATACAAGCACGCTTCCTTTCTTTCTTTAGTTTATTATTGACCCTTTAATGGATGCTCTTTCGGAAAGTTCTCTCTATAGCAGGTAATAAATTATTCATTGACAACTTGTTGAATTTCTATAGATACTAAAACAGATTTTTAAATGCCACTTACATAGGGCTGAATATTTGCAGGTATTTATGGATTTTCCTCCATTGAGGACAGGGATTGAAAAAACCCCACCAGGTTTCATTGCCATAGAATTATGTAAATATATGGTGCACCTACATTTATAGTACTGCAGGCAGTTCTAAGGGTCCTATCCCACAAAAGATGAGAGAGAACTGGAGCAAGTACAGAAAACATTACTCTCAGATTTCTAGATTTTTAGTGTTAAATGATGATGATTATAATTATAAAAAAAAACTTCCTAGGTGTGTTAGGAGGATGTTCTTTTGTTGGGACGGAAACTTTTCTAAGTAGAGCAATTCTAAGTTCTGGAGTAGAAGTGGGAATCTGGGGCAGAATCACTTCCACATCCAGAGGCTCGATGTGACCAGGGCTTCAGCATTTTTCTGCCTTTTTATTTCTGTATTCCTTACCCTTAAATTGTCTCACCCACTGAAACCAATGAGAGGGGAAATTAACTGCACCAAGTTCAGACTAGTGTAGTTATGGGGTCTAATCTGCAGGGGGTACAGGGGACACATTCCCAACCTATTCCATTTTGGCCCTTGCTATGACAGTAGCAGCTGGTGCTGCTCATACACTTACACAGCTTCCGTGGATGTACTGGGAGGTTTCTGGGATGGATGTACCTTCCTTTGACAGGGGTTTGAATTGCTCTGTTCATCAGTGGTTTACTAGCACAGAATATTTTTGCTCGTTGAGAGAGGCTAGCTTGGTTCCGACATATTGGTCTGATATTAAAGGTGGCCTGTAAGTTATTTTATAAAATAACCTGTAAGTTATTTTATACTTCAATGTAACAAATATCTGCATATAGTTTCTAGTAGTATGTAAACTGTATTTGTTTAATTGATAAAGTTGACAGTTTTGTCTTTGAATTTCTTCTACCATATTTCTGTTTTTCATTTAACAGGTTATCAGGACAGATTATCGGAACCTGTCCTCCTTTAGGAACGAAATTGCAAATGTTCTTGGCTACCTTTTTCACAAGCCTCCCCGAGAAGGAAAAAAGTATGTTTATTTAAAATATTACGATTTGGAATTGCATAGAAGTCACCTGTCCGCTTCATTCATGCCAAGTGGCCAAAGTAGGGAGGTGGTTGGAAAGAGAGGAAGTGGCTGTGTGTGCCCGGCATATAAAGCCATCTCACTTAGACTTCCACCCTGCTTATGCCATGAGTCTAGCACAGTTGAATGCAAAAAGTGCCCAGCCTTCATTCTCATAGCTTTGTTTACATGCATTCCCCTTGAGTATGGGTGGACAGACTGGAGAAGCTGGCAACTACTGTGCAAGGGCACAGAACTACCTCTGTTCTTGGATTGCTGCCTTCCTTCCATTCTTCCTAACTTGACTGGAGATAGGCGGTCCTGAGGGGACCTTTACTTTTTTCTCATTTATTATATTGTCATCCCATTGTCCAAAATATAGGGTGCCGTGTGTCTCTTCCCAGGACTCATCTTGAGCTCCTAACAAGCCCATGAGAAACATTAGGCTCAGAGAGACTGATTGGCTCAAGGTCACCCAATGAGCTTTATAGCTCAGCTAGGATCCTTGATCCTTGAGTCATACACTCTAAGCACTGCCCTACATTGACTTTCCTTTAGTTATGCTTTCCATGGTGGTTGGGGTCAGAATCTGAGGGAGATGGTGAAAGCGTTTACACTCAGGAATCATTCACAGTGCATAGTAGGTTTGTGGTGTTCTTCTGCCCATTTAAGTCAGCATGTGTACAGTGTCATAATGCTGCTCTGTCCGGCACCCGCTGTGTGTCGTACAGACAGCAACAGTTTTGTGTGAGGGTTGCATTCCTGGCCCCTGTGCATGTTGGGGGGGCCTCTCCTGCCCCGTCTCACTCTGTCCCCATTCCGCCCTTCTTCTGGGTCCAAAAGGACCTTCATGTTGGCGGTCATACAGCAATTGGACATGTGCGAAACGGTTACCGCCTGTACTACCATGTTTTTCTCTGCTGTCACGTACATCTGAGCCCTCGGTCAAACAAGCTGTTGAGGCTGGAATTAATGAAGAGATCATGTGGACTTAGGGAATGTAATCCATCATTTTTCCCCCTTGGAAAAATGGCTTTCTACTGCTGGGCTTACTTTTGGGGTTAGCATTGTTTTATGTTAGATGATTTAACAAAAATCTTGTTTTTCTTTTGTTTTTTAAAGGTAGTTTTTTGTTAAAGTTTATACAGAAGATGAGCAATAGGCACTGGTGTGCTGTTCCAGTTTTGTTTCTGTCCATGGCACTGGCAAATATTCCAGCATATAGAGTACTAGATACCAAAGGACTCCTAGCTCTGAGGTACCGTTTTGAGTGTTGTTTGTGTGACTAGTCCTCAGTTCATTGTTTTAACTTTTCAAAGCATGTATCTTATCCTTTGCAGAGATGTCCTGCAGTGCACCATGATCACCCATCAGATTCTCCTACGGGGAGCTGCTCAGTGCTATCTTCTTAAAGCAGCTCTACTCTTGACAGATGTAGTAAGTCTTCCTATTCTGAAATATAGTCGCACTGGAAAGGCATAAAATATAGCTGAGTACTTTTATAAAGCTTTAGGGGATAAGGTTTGCTACTTCTTTGAATTAAAAGATACAGAATTTTAGAATCATTTGATTACCATTCTTAAATCTCAGGTGAAATGTTTTCCTCCTTTGCTTCATTTTTCTAGATGCCAAGTTTTCAGAAAACAAAAGCCATTGGCTTGGACATTCTTACACACCATTGTGGCATTAAAATGCATGACTACCCTAAGTACTGTGTTAGACTTGCGATGACATCTTTGCATATTGCACCTTGCACTTCGTTCTATTGGAACTGCTCTGAGTAGAACACTTGCATTGTGGTACTTTGCTATTAAGCTTGAAGGAGTTTGGAGTAGGGAGAGATGTGTAACATTGCAAAATGATTAACACAACTCTGAACCTAAATATTGTTTTTCTTGGTTTCAAATGAATGCTACTTACATTTCTTTCCTTAGGAGAAAGTGTCCCTTTCAGATATTGCAAACTTCATTGTATCTCTGAAACCAGAAGAGTCATTAGGCAGAGGGACTGTTTTGTGGACAATGGTGAGAGAAGTGAAAGCAAACTTTTGTGAAATTGGTTAGTCATTATGGCATTTTAGATGTGTATTATTATTATTCCGATTAAGCCTTTTGTGTTTCTGTGCTGTAAACTGCCCTGTGATCTTTGAATGCAGGGCAGTATAGAAATTTAATAAATAAAACAAAAATAAATAAATAAATATTTTGTTTTTCTTAGCTTTGTAATTGGTTGCGTGTAAATGACAAGCACTTTCGAAAGCCTTTAAACTGCAATGTGCCTCAAGACAAAACTGCATTAAGTGTTTATGCACAATCCCTTGTGGAGGATTATCTGAAAACACCTATAGCCAATTGTAAGTAGTTTTATAAATATTATAAATAATACTGTTTATGTAAGCAATGAGCACATTTGTTAAATAGTTCCGTTCCTAAGGATTAAGGATTATTTAGTTCTGCATAAAAGTGTTTGGAACACTTCCTGGTTTATACATGATGTTGTTTTGAAGGTGGTGCTTTGTGAGGAGGGGTCAAAGATCAGAGGTAGATTGCCGTGTAATATATTTCTGCACACCTTACCAGAATTCCCAATTATGCTGAAATTGTGGGTTTCACTGCCCTACTGCTGGGACAATGCCACCAAGTTTGCTTTTGTATAGAAGCTCTTTGCAAATATTTATAAAGACTCAGATTTGATGAATTACATGCATTGAGAAGGGGGTTGGATTTGTGCTTGTGGAAAAGTAGCCGCTCATGCCTCTTGGCAAACCACTTTTGAATCCAAGAGGAGTTTGAAAAGCACTGGTGTGACATGCTGTTCAAAGCAAAAATGTCAAAAATCCCACTGTGTGTGCACAAGCCCTTCAGCATATATAAAGTAGCTCTTTGCTTCTTAGTCATTTTGTATCAATTTCCTGGGGTTTATCCCTCATTAAAATCACTAGGCATATTGTTCGCTAATTTAACTGGGAATAGGATTTCCAAAGTCCTGGTAAATTATTAAAACGACTGAAGTTCTCAAGCGCAATTCTTATCTCAGTTGTTTCTATGTTCTATTAACTAAAGAGTCTACTTCAAAGCATATCGTACAACAGCATTCATAAAAACAATCAGCTTCATTGCTTATTTCATTTTATTTCTGTGCGTGACACTTCTGTCAGAGACTCTTAGCTACAGAATGCATTATCTCAGCATGTGTTCTCTAGCAAAGCCCCTTACCATCGTTGATCCTTCTCCCTTTCCCTCCAGAACCACTTTGCTGGCACAGGAGAAGCCAGCGGTGCTGACTCGGGGCCCCAGACTGTGGGTGCCCAGCGCGCCTGCACCCGCACCGCAACGGCATGACATACTCGTTCAGGCAGAGCTCTGCAACATTGTACAAACTAGTATTATTTTTTTACAGCTGCAGAAGACTGCCTTATGCCTGACTGGTTTGAAGCTAAACTTGTTGCTACGATGATTCTGCTGACTGCAGATGTGGAAGAGATGAAACATGTATACAGGTAGACACCCTGTTTTCTTTGCATTTGCTTTGGATGTGGACCACAAGTCACTTGAGCCGGCTTTGTCCTGTTAGCTTTAGTATATTACATCCAAGGAAAGGTTTGAGCTAAGTGGAATAATGTAAAGATTGTAGATATATATGAAATAGCACCCCAAAAAAAACATTGGGTTCTTAAAACACTTTCTTAACAATGACATTTTGAGTTCGCTGTAAATGAGCTGTTGGTCATATTTGGTGAAAGGCAGCTCACAAATTGGCTTTAAGCACAGAGATGTTTGCTTGAATGTTTTGTGGATTACCTCGCCTACATCTTGCATAGAAATTTATTGTTTCTTTTCAGTGTGTGTGGACAAAGTGATTTGTACAGATAATAACAAACTTTTGTGACACAGCCAGTGTATTCAGAGGTATTTCAGGAGCTTTGAGTTCAGAATTCCTATGAGCAACTGTGGATTGGTGGAGTGTTGACTTATTGTCTGTTCATTGATTACTACCTAGAGACTGGCACCATAAGAAAAAAAATGACTTGATTGGGCATTTGTTTTTTTAAGAGAATTGAAAGTGGTTTGGGAGACCACATTGCATGTGTTTCTTCTGTTCCGCTGTTGTCTCTGGCCAAACAGGCTTTACAGATTTTCTAAATAATACAAGAGAGAATGAGAGAGACAGAGAGGGAGCCAAAAGTTGGTTATGTGTCCCCAGTACAAGCAGCTTTCTGTCTTTCAAACTGCCTTCAGCTATCAAAAAAACCTCCTGTCATCTGTTACTAACCACTGTTGTGTTTTCCCAGAGTATAAACAAATGTTGGAACATTTTGTGTATTTATTTTGGTTTATCCACTCTTATAAAAATAACTAAATAAACCGTGCCAGCCCTGGGTGTTCGAACGTGACACCATTCCTGCTTGATAGCATACAATGTAGGCTGAGGTATGTTCTGCTTTTTGCTCAGTTGGAAGGTGAATGCAGTTTATCTACCCAGAAGTCAGCAATACAGACAGTGGAATATGTTTCTCTTTTTAATGTTTGTTTTGTGTAGTGTCAATGGCAGCACAGAACGGATTGAGCTGAAGGCTCTCCTAAACCCTCTGCTAGATGTCTTGCTGAAACTTGGCACTAATCCCTACATCTCATCACTGAAAACCGATAAAAGCCTACAGCTGCTATTGAAGCTACTGCAGACTTGTTCAATCAAATGTTCCAGTCCACGAGTTGGTTAGTGGTATATTCAGTATGTTGCTCTTATGAATCTTGCCCTTCTAACTGCTGTAACAAAATTAGGCTAATAGACTCATCAATACAAATTGTAGTAAGTTGCTTTGAAACAGGAATTCACATGAAAAGCAGATGGCCGTATTAAAAATGTCCAGAATGCATCTAATAAGGAATTACTATATTCTTAACAAACACCTAAATTCAGAGATAATTTGGATACCTCAGAAAAAACAGGCATGTTAAGCTACCGTGTGGTATACAGTTAGTGTTGATAAACCTGGTAATCTTTGTCCTGTTTTGCCTTACAAGTAGGGGTTCTATTTTTCTTCAGAATGAGGCATGCGGAATAAAAAGTACTTCTAAAATATAGCTGTTGTTTTAAACATCTTTGTGGGTTTGATCAAGAGGTTTGGTAAAGGTGAAGGGGGCTGGTGGAAGTGCTTTGCTGCCCTATCCTCCCATCAGCAGGCCCCCAACATCCCCACCCCACCCCAAAGTCCTTCCTGAAGGTCCTGGGACCCTGCTGAATGGGCTGCCCTGTGGCACAGGAGGGTGGGGAGAATGGGAGAAGTTACCTCTACTTTTCAGGGATCTCTCCCTACACCCGGCATCCCAGCCTCTGTCCCACATTCCACCTCATTCAACAGGGACTCCTGTCCACAGGAAGAGGCTTTTCAGGGCAGCAGAGGGAGGGAGAGGGTGGGAAAGTTTGATTCTACCAGCCCCTTTCAGCATGCTTCATCTCTGGATTAATTCTTTAAAATTTCCATTCAAAATGGCCCCAAGAGCTGCCTTTAGAATGCCAGACATTTGGAAACTGGGGGGATCAATAATGCATTCTACGTTTTTAAAAAAGTAAAAGCATGCAACTGGGGACTGTGAACTGTGATATGGGGTGTGCATCTGTCATTTTGAATGATACATCCTATTATATGTCTTACCATGGTAACTTCATTGTGTACTACATCACATGTGTATGATACTGTAAGCCTGCAACATTTAACTTGTGCACATTCAGCTTTTACGCACATGGCTTTTATGCAAACACTAAGTAAAACGGGGCAGAAAGCAGGCAGGGTTCCTGGACTTTGGCGATCCTACTTGCCCTTGAACCCAGTGAGGTTTGGCTAGACACAATTTTGGTTTCAGGGGCAATCCCCGGAATGCAACCCTTGCATAAATTGCAGGCTTACTGTTCAGCTTTGGGAATAATGGTACTACCAGTATTTTAATTACATGTATCTTCATACAGATGGGATAATAGCATTTCTCCAGAATTCATTTATGACTGCCACAGAAAGTATTTTGGATTTTCTCCTCAGAAGACTTACAGCAAATGAATTAAATACTGTAAGTACTTAGTGTAAATATTGGCTTGGAATTATTATTATTTTAATTCAGAAGGGTAGCAATATTGTGAAAGTGTATTCATTTGGAATGTTCAGAAAAATATTTAAAACAGAAATGCTTTGTCAACAAACATTGTGAAAAGCATTTACTTAAACAGATGTTTTAAAATTTCTCTCTAGCCATGTAAAAATATTTGAAACCAAATGCAAAAGTGCAGATCCAGTCACACAGTTAAAATGAGTATGTTGGTTGACAAGTTATTGTAATGGAGGAGCTGGTGTAGTATTCACACTGGTTTTTAACTGAGGCTTAGTGCAAACCAGGCCATTGAGGCTGTTAGATTAATGTGAAGCAGTTGCCTGCCATAACTTGAGCAGAATGTGGGGATGGATGGGGACATACAGACCTTTGAATCTGTGACCTGCTCTTGCATGCTGCCTGCCTGCACATTCCTGCATTCATGCCAAGCAGGGGGACGGAAGGACATTAGGGCTCTGTTAATGCTTTGAAGAGCTCTCTGCAGAACAAGAATCATTAGATCTGGATCTAATTAACCATCAACATAGTTTTGCATGCCCAAATGTATCTTATATCAGCAGCCTTCTGTGTCACATGGCAATCTGCTTTTGAAACAGAGATTTGTTTGTTTGTTTGTTTGTTTGTTTGTTTGTTTTCAAGGCAATCCATGGTGTGGCCTGGAGGCAACATGCCAGTTAAAGAAAAGTCAAAAATTATACTGAGCATGTCTAAAGCAGCTACTTTGGAACTTGGCATTAATATTAAAGTAACTAATTGTGCAGACAGTATATCCTAGGTTTTGTTTTAATAACGTATCCCTTCAGATTTCAGATCTGCAGCGCTGTAATTTATATCTAGAAGTGTTGTCAGAGCTGATGAACATTTGCTCAGTCAATGGCTGGAAAAAAGGACCATCGATCTGCAGCTTCATCTCCTCTCTGATAAAGACCTCTCTCTGCAGTGTTCAAGAGGGAAATAGTGAAAAGGTATTGAGTCATAATGCTTAGGCACAGTGCACATATTTTCACAAAATACTCCTTTGCACTACTTTTGAAAGGAGAGGAGAGCAGCTTGGATTTTAAAATGTTGTGGCACTCTTCTGTTTACAGTAGAAAACCAAATACTCTTGATATGCCATAATAGATACAGATACATTTACCAGCTAATGTTTTCCAGTTTTCTGATGTGTAGTCTAAAAGTAATGAAAACAGACTATGGTCAGATATCCCAATTTTTAGTGCTGTATTGAAATAAGACCAGATCAGTTTATTAGGGCTAGGGTCCAAAGAGCCGTGAAACTGATTACGTGAGCCAAGTGCCCTCCATGTCTAATGGCAAATTGCTTTTGAAAGTGGGTGGGAAGTTTCAAAAAGAATTTGTGATGCCGCTTTGGCTCCAAGCCAGTACAAAATACCTCAATGTAGCTAGTGAAAAGGAATGTAAAGTGAGACTCACACACTTCTCTCTTTGTGCTTTGATATCAAGAGTTTGGGCAATAGGTATAAAAAGAAGAAAACCTTGAAATAAAAAGTGGCCACATTTTCTGATAATCATCTTGTGTTAGATGGTTCACATGGCAATTATACAAATCCTTACAATTTGACATTAGAAGGAAATAGAGTCCCTGCCTAATTCTATACCCAGCCTGCTGCTTTCCTCCAACCCAAAGGCAACACCTTTCTTCAGGCCCAGTCTTCATATCCTACTTTCGCTGTACAGGGCCTGTTCCCATCCCTTTGTCTCCATCTTGTGTAGAACATGCCATGCTTCCTCCTCACAATGTTAATCTAATCTATTCAAACCACCTGGCAGCTGAATATATACTGGGGGAGGAAAGGGGGCTTCTCTTCATCTACCTCATTTGCTGAACAGCTACATATAAAATATGTCACTTATTTGAGTTTTTAAAATTAAACTACTATGTGGAACAGACCTTTTATTCTATATTCAGACTAGTATAATTATTTTTATTGATATTTATTTTTTCCATACTTTATTAGAACACATTGTAAGAGTTTGAAAATTACCTGTGTAACTTCGCTTTCAGGAGGTAAAACTTGGGGAACAGATTCAGAAGGTAGTGAGTATGGCATCGCTAAGTGTGATTTGTGAAATTATTGATCAGAAGCCAGATCTTCAGCTTGAATCTCTCCCAGCTGTTGAAACCCTAAAAACAACTATTTCCTGTGCTCAACTTAACCATGTATTAAAGAAGCCTTGCAGTATGGAAAAAGATAGGTATTTGTGTTAATCACTTTGTTTAACAAATTTTAATTGGAGAGAAATCTACTATTCTAACTTCTATCTGTTTTCTTAAATCCTACCTTTATATATATAAAAGCAGAATACCTTAAAGGCTTCTTTAGTCTTCTGCCATTCCTGTTCTAGATGTGTTCCTACTATCCCATTTCCTAATATGTAAGCATTTTCCTCTTAGGATTTAGACTGCAATCCTAACCATGTCTATTCAGGAATAAATCCCATTGATTTATATGAAGTTTAATCCCAGGTAAGTGAGGTTAGGATTGCAGCCTTAGTTAAATTCTATGTGATCATGAGCTTGGAAGTATGTTCCCAGTTATGTCTGTGGGGTTGTACTGTTAATTAATTTTATTGGGTCTTGAGCTGTTGCTAGACATTTAATTTAGTCTATTCCTTTCCTTGGAGTACAATACAGTACATTTCTCTTTTTTAAAAAAAGCAAAGGTGAACTGAAATATTTTTCAACTTTTATTACAGTTATCTTGAAGAGCCAGCATCTCATCAAGGATGGGGGAAAATTGTAGCGTGTTATATACATGATCAGTGGGTTTGTCTTCATTTTGTTCTAAATAATTATCAAAAGCTTTCTAAGGACAAAAATATGGAGCACTTTTTGCCAGATGTTCAAAAATGCACAAGAATTTTACAGTCTGCGCTGGAAGCAGTGACAATTCTTCCTTCTGATCATATTTTACCTGTGTTTCATTCCATGAAAATAGTTGTTTCCAAGGTAAATGGTTTAAAACAATGTATGAATTTATTACATGGCTTTATATTTTCTGAAAAACTAAATGCTACTTCTTTTTGTCTTTAGCTTTTGGAATCCTCTGAATCTCTGTGCATAGAGGCTTTTGACTTAGCATGGAAAATTATATTTGCTCTTAGTAACACACAGCTGATCTTTTGGCCCAATCTAAAAGCTTTTGTTCAGTTTGTGTTTGATCCTGAAATTCTTGCTGCCGCAGCAAAGAACAAGAGTCAGGCATACACCAGGATAAAAGAGGTAAATGTTTTACATTTCTTGTTCTTCCTGCAATCTCTATTCTTGGCAGTTGTGTTCAGATTATCGTATCTCAGCTTGTTAACCTGAGGTGTGCACAAGTGTTCTGCTTCTGCACATAGCCCTTGAGCCATGGTTAAACTTGGAATCCCCTGGTTAACTGGGAAACTATGGTTACTAACTCTGGAAGAAGCCAGAATCAATTCATTGTTTTAATTTGGTTTAATATCCTAGGTTGTTCTGGAGCTGGTAACCTAGTTTCCCAGTTCGGAGATTCTTCGATCAATTAGAGACTTTCTGATATGATGGCAGCTCATGTGAAAGGGCCCTGTGCTCAGGCAAAATCTTATGCTATCTTGTTTAAGAACTATGATTTTCAAAACTTGCTCATAATCTTTAATTGAGCTTTCCCCCAGGTCAGTATGAAGCAAGCATATGGAAGCTTGGTTGCTGTTATGTTTTTAACCACTAAATCTAGGGATGTAGCTCAGTAGTAAAGAATATGCTTTGCATGCAGAAGGTCATAGGTTCAATCCCTGGTACGGTTGGGAGAAACTCCTCCCTGAAACTACAAAAGCTGCTGCCACTCAGTGTAGACAGTATTGAGGAAGATGGACCAATGGTCTCACTTGGTAAAAGGCCACCTCCTATGTACCTGTCAGGGAACTGCCATCAGCTCAGAGGTGAGAGGTGGAAGGGCAACTGTGTTACAGGGGAGCCTCCAAAGATATTGTGAAGCAGTTCTTCCTCGGGCAAGGAGGGAAGCCCCGCCTCCAGTGGGGAAGGGCGCAGGGATCAGAAGATGCTAGGGAGAGCCTTAACACCGAGCCTGAGCAAAGTGGAGGGGAGGCAAGTCCCCCTTTGCCAGCGCCCACTCAGCGCAGTAGGTTTGGGCGCAGAGAGGGGAGGAGAAGGATGGGGGTCACATGACTGTTATGCTGGGGAAGGTATAAGGACCGCCCACTCCCAGATTCTGCTAGCAACTGAGCAGGCATGGATTTGCGACACTCTGCACTGAAAATAGTTTTGTACAGATAATAAAGCCTGGAAAAGACAGTTTGGAGTCTTGCCTGTTTGCTCTCGAGCAACCACACCAGCACCTGACAGCACCTATGCAGAATATAAGCTGCCTCCCATCAGACTTGTGTAAAAATGACAGCTATGTATGCTATACAGTCAAACCTCGGGTCCCGAACGCCGAAAATCGGGAAGTAAATCCTCTAGTTTCTGAAAATTTTTCGGACGCCAAATGTCCAGTGTGGCGTCCGCTGAGTGCAGGAAGCTCCTGCAACCATTCGGAAGCCGCGCCTTGGTTGTCAAACATTTCGGAAGCCGAACGGGCTTCCGGAACAGATTACGTTCAGCAACCAAGGTTTAACTGTATAACTATATAAACTATATATGCTTTTGTTTTACTTCAAATCCATGTTTCTTAAACTTCTTAAAATGCAGGAACGTATAGGAGAAAAATGTTACTTAAACAGTAGTATGCAAAATGTGAACTTTTAATGCTAACTTGCTTTTACAGAGGTACTCATTTGTACCCACTGAAACAAGACTTGCTTTTTTTAAAATATGCTAAAACCAGTAAATGATTGAAATGATTTCCCCCCTCTTTAAGATCATATTTCAGATGATTGAAATGTCTTCAACAAGGACTGGCGTCTTTAATATGTTGTTGACTTACTGCTGTCAGTCTTGGCTATTTCCTACTTCTGATGACCCGAATGCTGTTGAAAAGGCTTTTTCAAATGCTAGCAATTACAGTGAACTTGTAGTAGAGGCCTGTTTATTTGGAACTGTTTTCAGGCGTGATCAAAGGTAAAAAGAAAAGCAATGTTACTTTTGTGTTGCACTTGGGAAATGTATTGCTGATTTATGTAATAATTTCCAGAGTTGGTTTTTGTTGTAGCAAAAGTAACAAAGGGTTGTATCCAGAAGGGGAACAAAGTTTCACTTGAGCGATGGGGCTTCCCTTTCCTCTTCTACTTCCTCCAGCTCTCTGCACAACCTCAATACAGGCATACCTTGGTTTTCGAACAGCCTAGTTCTTGAACATTTTGGCACCCGAACAATTGAAACCCAGAAGTGATTGTTCTGGTTTTCGAACGTTCTTTGGGAAGCCGAACATCCGATGGGGCTTCTGCAGCTTCCGATTGGCTGCAGGAGCTTCCAGCAGCCAATCAGAAACCAAACTTTGGTTTTCGAATGCGTTGGAAGTTGAATGGACTTCCAGAACAGATTCCATTCAACTTCTAAGGTACCACTGTATTGGCTCGAGGGTTTAGGGATCCTCCTCAGGAGAACTTGAGCCTGGAGGAAGAGGATATCCTGTTGTGCAAGCAGGACTTCAAAGCGTCTTGTGTCATCTTAAAGATCAGTACATTTATTATGTATTATTTTGCATGGATCTGTACCACAAGACTTTCTGTTGTCCTTATGGATTTATCTATTTTTTCATTTTTAGTAAATGCAAAATGAAGCATAAACAAAATCCTCACAGGAAACAGGTTAGAAATATTGAAGCAGAGACAAAATGGGGGTCAGAGATATCAACAATACATACCAGACTTTTCAAAGAATAGAAATTATAACAAGTCTATAAAAATAGAAACATGGAGATTCCTTAATTTCTCAGGGTAGTGAACTGCATTTCCAGCAAACCTTAGTTTCTGAAGCTCTGCACAAATTTCCCGCTTTATTGTATCATCCATTTATAGGCTGGGGGTGAAGGTGATTGGTATGATTATGATGTTTATGTTAATAATGCAGAACAAAGAAATTTCTCCCTTTTATGTGGATTAATGATGGCAGGGAACCTTACACTATAATAAGTAAATATTGAAAAAAAAACACTATTTTTTTCTTCTCCTTTTAAATACATCAAGACTCGTTCAGGAAGTATGTGCTTTTATAGAAAATATTGGAGATGAATGTGCAGCAAATGTTGTTACAGAAAGGTCGGTATTTCATCACCTGGTTTTATAATAGTTATAATTCACTGTATCTGTACCCTTCATAACATTCATCTCCCCACTTCTGTTTCTTCTGAATCATTGTTTCCTGAATTGTGCTTCAGAAAAAATTATCTAAACAGTAGGGTGCTAGGAAGTCATCATGAAAAAGAAAATAACAAGGAAACTGTGCTCTTACAAACATTATAGCCAGGATCCAGAGAACTGCACAGCTAGTTTTGTTCATCCAATGAGATTCTGGGCTTGTGTGTTTTCAACAGCAGTCTTCCATGGTTTTGAAACTGAGCAGAGTTTCAAAAGTTGTTTGCCATTTGAAGATGGGGAGTGAAAAATCCTCCAAGGCATGTCCCAAGCCTTTTGGACATGTGTAAAATAGCTCTTTAGATTTTGTTTCCATGATATGGTCAGACAGAGACAGCATGTTGAGCTAGGTAAATTCTTAATCCTGTTATGAGAGCCACATTTGCCCCCCCCCCCCCCAGCCTCAGATTCCTCATTCCTGATCTATGGCATAAATCATGCTATATAGCTTCAACAAGATTAATTCCACAGTTTCAAACTTGATCCTGGTAGGGCATCTGCCTGTAAAAATGCAAGTGTTTGCTTTATCCTAGCAGCCCAGCCAAATTAGAAGTGGGGGGGGGGGAGCAATTATTGTGGCTCCCTTAAGTAGATGTTTGCACCACTGAAATATAAAGCTGAAATGGGGAGTGACTTATGCAAAAAAGGGAGCACACGGTCAGAGGATTAAAAAAAGTAATATATTGTATTACAGTACGAACAGAGATGACCATTATGTGAGAGTTTGCGCCATCAAATTTCTGTGCTTGCTGGATGAGACAAATACATTGCACAAGAAGTTTATAGAAGACTTTGTGATGAAACTACTTGATAGGGTAGGTATCTGTTTATGGTGCTTTGTGCATATGTCTTGGCTTTACAGTTGGTCTGCTCTGGTTGCTGGGGAAATAGCAGCCCCCGTACCCTCACAGAGGTTATTTCCATACTGTTATTGTTTTGTGGCAATCATGCCCTTCATTTCTTTGCTTGCTTTGCTGTCACTGTAGCTTGTAATAAAGATAAGATGGGAAATGATGGAAAAGAAGGGATGGAAAATGTGAAAGCCTGGGGGTGTGTGAATGAAGCAGCTTATCCAAAAGTTGCTGCTTATATGACACCTATTAATCATGGGGCAAGATATACAACAGCATTGTGTTAGCTACGTCAGATATTTGTGTTAGCTGCTTCAGAATATGTAAGGTTGCTCCTGAAGAAGGAACCAGTTCCAAAACTAGATTGAGCTACACTAAACTTTAATAGTTGTCGCTTTTCAGAACCAAAACTCCTCTTTGCATTCTGTGTATACTGTAGATATCTACAGCGTTCAAATCCAGGATGTATTTCTGCAGCTAGAGTACTGTCATCTTTATGAGAGTTGTGTACAGGGTCTTCCTTACTTGCGAATTACTGCATTCAGTGATCTTTCATCTAGCTTGGAGATGCTAGGAAGAAGTATCCTGCATCTGCTGTTCTTTTGACCTAGACTCTCCCTTGTGATTAACCTTTTCAACCAGAACTGAAAGAAACTAAAGTACCAAAGCATTCAGCTTGAGCAAATTTATATTCTCTACAGGGTGAACTCATGACCAAATCAAAAAACCGCTATTATGTGAACTCCTTACAACACAGAATTAAAAATCGACTGTGGCAGACATTGCTAGTTCTGTTTCCAAAACTTCATGAGGTACTGTTTTTCATAGCATTTGTTTTTATTACTTATTTTATTACTTATGAAGGGAAAGCTAATTAATAAAACAGCTTTTCTATTTATAAAATGGGGTGCATGTAAGACTTCCTTCCAGCATATAATTTCCCTAAGAAGAATTGCTTAGAATTAAGAAGGTAGGCTGCTTTTGTGGCTGTACTATTAGTTTTTTAATTGACTGGCTAAATTGAAATGATTCATTTGCTCTTTTACTGCTTTTTATTTTTGTTAGTTTGTTGTCTGTTTTGAAAGAAAACCCTTTTAAAACCCTGGGAAGGAAGGAGTAGTGTGTTTGTGTGTGATTGATGTAGGTTTACAAAGTATAATTGATTTCATACCTGTTATTTTATCTAGGATATTTTAACAAGAACTATTGACAGGATTCTACAAGCTGGACATAGTAATAATCAAGCATCAGTAAAGTACTTAATAGAATGGAATATCATATTGATTCTACATAAGTTTCCTCATTTTCTTCAAAAGTTCTGGGATTGTTTTAACTATGTGAGTAGTAAGGTATTTGGTTGTTCAATTGTGAATAAATCATATATGTTTTTATTGAGTCCTTAAGTACTATTCAAGTATTAATTTTGTTTTTCTTAAATGGATTCCAGGGACAGGGGTAACATTTACCATTGAATATATTGACGTTGATAATATATGTAATAATTGTGTTAAAGCAGTTAAGCCCCTGTATTTTGGAGGCATGAATGACTGTTTCTGGGTTCAAAATTGGTTGCTAAGCTGTAATTAAACTATAAGGAACTACATGCATTGGGAAACCTTGATACTAACAGATGGCTTATTTTTCAGGGTGAAGACCAGCTTAAAACTAGCATTTGCACATTTTTAGCAGTGATGTCACATTTTGACGTAATTCTCCAAAATATATCTGAGAAGGTACATTTTTTTGGTTGAAACTGAGAAATGGGGTGTAGGGAACAAATAATAATCATCCGCTAACTATATCTTGTTGAGGTTACTGCAATGTGTTTTATGGGGCTGCCTTTCAAGACCACTCAGAAACTTTAAAGACCAAGGCCTATCTACTCCAAACCAGTGGCAAACCACTGGATAGCAATTACAAGCCACCTAGCAGGGTATGAGTACAGTGGCTGTCTCTCCTGCTGTTAATCCCTTAGCACAGGCATAGGCAAACTCAGCCCTCCAGATGTTTTGGGACTACAACTCCCATCATCCCCAGCTAACAGGACCAATGGTCAGGGATGATGGGAATTGTAGTCTCAAAACATCTGGAGGGCCGAATTTGCCTATGCCTGCCCTTGCAGCTGGTATTCAGAGATGTGCTGCCCCTGATTCTGGAGGTAGAATATGGCTATCATGACTAGTAGCTGCTGATAGCTCTGTCCTCCATGAATTTGTCTAATCCCCTTTTAAAGCCATCTATATTGGTGACCATCACAGCAAATCCCATAGTTCAGCTATATGCTGTGAAGTAGTACTTCATTTTGTCCATTCAACTTAATTAGATGACCTGGGTTCAGGTACTTTGAGAAAGGGAGAAAAACCTTTCTGTATCCATTTTCCCTACACCTTACTCATCATACCCCTCCTGGTAGAATGCCCCCCCCATGCCTTCACTTGGCTAGATTGCTGACTATCACAGGTCATTTGGACCATATCTTGCATGTTTAAAAGTTTCACTGGTTCCCCATGCATTTCTAGGTTTAAATAAGTGGTTCCAACCTGTAAAGTTCCGTATTTTGAAGACCACTTGCTCCCATTCAAGCCTGCTTCTTCATTAAGGTCATCTGGAGAGGCCCTTTTTTAGATACCTCCAGCTACAGAGGTTAGTGAATGGTGACTGAGAATCGGGTCTTCTCAGCAGTGATGCACTGGCTCTAGAATGTCCTCCCCAGGTCTGTGCACGTAGCGTCTGTACTTAGGAGTTTTAGGCTGCATGTGAAAACAGCTCTCCCCCCCCCCCCCGGCTGCCTCTTTAATAACTACGTTGTAACATCACAACACTGATGTTCACTTTAAAGCATCCCCAAACTCGGCCCTCCAGATGTTTTGGGACTACAACTCCCATCATCCCTAGCTAACAGGACCAGTGGTCAGGGATGGCGGGAATTGTAGTCCCAAAACATCTGGAGGGACGGGTTTGCAGGTGCCTGCTTTAGAATGTATTGGTCTGTTAAGTGAGGTCCAGCTCCGAGGGCCTTCTGGTGGTTCCCTCATTGCGAGAAGTGAAGTTACAGGGAACCAGGCACCGGGCCTTCTCGGTATTGGAGCCCGCCTTGTGGAACGCCCTCGCATCAAATGTCAAGGAAATAAACAACTATCTGACTTTTAGAAGACATCTGAAGGCAGCCCTGTTTAGGGAAGTTTTTAATGTCTGATGTTCTATTATATTTTTAATATTTCGTTGGAAGCCATCCAGAGTGGCTGGGGAAACCCAGCCAGATGGGTGGGGTATAAATAATATGTTGTTGTTGTTTAGCAATATTAGGAAATGTTAATAGTTTTTACTTTGCAATGTTTTGGCGTTTGTTTTGTTCTGTTTTTAATTTGTAGGCCACTTTGAAAATATGTTATTGAATGATGGAAGACAATTTATTATTAATTATTAAAATTAATATACATTTGCAGATATATGTTGCTTTATAATGCTGCAAATTAGCTAAGAGTTGAAGGCTATGCATAGAAGTATAATTCTATATGGACTAAAAGCTAGAGTAAATCTTATGTTTGGATGTAGGATTTCTTGATAAAACTTCAGTTGAACTTCCAGCTCATTGCCGTGTCAATTTAAAAATGTTTCACGTTAGGAATTAGATGAGTTATAGTTATACGACTTCTTACATATTGCTTCTTACAAGAAATGTATGACCTACTAAAGGAATGCCTTTCTCCCTCTAGACACCAGCCTTAAAGAAAGCCCTCGTCGTTGTTCTACAGTGGTGTTTCCATCACAATTTCAGTGTACGACTTTATGCTTTAATTGCCCTTAAGAAAATTTGGGGAATGTGTAAAGCATTGTGTGTGGAAGATTTTGAAGCTTTAGCTCCAGTTATTGAATGTAGTCTCAATCAAGCAGAAAGCATGCATGGAACAGGGTTAGTAGCACATAATCCTTTTAAAATACTGCTATGAAACTAATGATGCTCCAAAATGAAAACACTTTCTAGACCACTTACGGATGAATCTGATTTTCTCAAGGAGCACTTTGTTATACCCATAGTTGTGTTGTCTCATCTGAACAAGTTAGAACATTTTAAAATAAACCAAATTCAGCAGTAACAGATAAAGTGAAATTACGAAAAATGTCTGGGGATTTCTTTTTCATCAGAAGCATACCTGGCCTGTGAAACAGAAAACTAGACTGCTTGTCTCTTGAATTTTAATAAACTGACTTGCACTCCACTTATTTGAATATAGGTCAGTCACTTCCTTATTATTATTGATGGATTAGATAGAAGATACTGGTGGCTTGTGGAGTAAAAGGGAGAGACCAATAGTGTGGCAATTTGTTTATTCTTTGGGAGACTGTGAGGTTAAATTGATCTGAAAGTGCTGCATTAATATATGACTTAATGTCTGGAAGAATGTTGAGTGGTGAACCAAATAAGGCAGGTAAGTAATAACCGTGTAGTTGTATAAAGTAGGATTGCTCTTGTATAGTGCATTGTATATAAACACAAATAATAATGAAATTGTAAGCATTTTTACGCAGAAGAAAGTCCCATAGAGTTCAGTGGATCTTACTCTTGAGGTGATTATGCTTAGAATTGCAACTTTGAACTATGCACGGTCTGGGGAAGAAGGTTTAATCCTTTGAATATATTTCATTCATTATATTATATTATATTATATTATATTATATTATATTATATTATATTATATTATATTATATTATTAACCTGGCCAGAGCCTCTGAAATGGGACAAGTTAAAGATATAAATTTCATAACATATATATATATATATATATATATATATATATATATATGTTGTGATTCACAGACCCACAAATGAGTTTTTCCAGCTGTTTGTTCTGCAGCAGCTTCCACTGCCAAATCATGGAACTACTGTTTAAATTCCATAAAAAGCAGCTGCAATATGTAATTTGCCCCAAGTGTTTCAGCACAGAAAAGGGCTGGAAGAATTGTGATGCATATTGCTTAAAACAATGAGTTTTATCAATGAATCAATGAGTCGTAGCCATAGAATCTAACTCACAGATATGTGTATGCTCAAATGTGATTTATTCAGTGGAGAGACCTCAGCTTAGTGTGAAAGGAAACCATGTGGAGATCAGGTCCCTCTATTGAAACCACGTGGCGCTCTTTGCACCACAAAGAAATTCCCTTGATCGAGGCGATGTTGTGTAATACCTCATAATTACCCTTGTGCTTACTAGTTGGAAAGTGACCAAATCGTAATAGAAAAGAAGAATTATGCTGCAATCCTTACCCGACTTATCTGGGAGTAAGCCCCATTGAATTAACTAGGACTTACTTCTGAATATACATGGTTAGGATTGCTTTTTGGTAACGTTCTAAAAAGAGGCTTATTGAGACATTTTCTTGTCATACATCATACTATTATGCTTACAATGCAGGAATGCTAAAAAGAATTGGCAGCGCATCCAAAAACACTTTTTCTTTGAAAACTTTCATCCACTTAAGGATTACTGTGTTGAGGTAAGTACATAAATATTCACTGTTTTGTTTATTTTGTTTTTTTAAAAAAAACAACCTTAGATCTGTCTAATCGATGACACTGCTAGTGTGATCAAGGAGACATGGCTTCAAATTTCCACTCATTCAAGAAACTAACTGGATGACCTTAGGTCATTAAGCAAAGGCATTTTTGTGTGTGTGTTGAAAACATCAGTCTCACTGCCAAAGTCATCCTAATTCTGCACCATACTGTTTTTATATGTGTGCTTACTTTGCCTAATGTACAGTTCAGTCCTGTGCATGTCTTCACAGGCATAAGCCCCATTGTTCTCAACAGGACTTACTTCCAGATAATACACGATTGCTTCCTTATTCAGCTTTTGCTACAGGACCCTTAAATCACGCACCCCAGATATTTAGAAATTCACTAAACCCCTTCTGTTTCTTGAAATTTTATCCAATATTGTACATATTCATAAAAGCTAGAAACAGACATTAAATAAGAAAATGAAAATCCAGGGTCTGAATTTCACGTTTCTTTGCAACCTCAGGATGTACGCAACCCTGAACCCCATATAGAAGCATGTGCTTTGGGAAATGACTACTTACTTGGAACATGTCTTATTTTATGGATTGCCATTATGCAGTTAGAGAAGGTGGGCAGAGCAGTTCAATTAGGGTGGAGAATTTATGGTGGTTTGTTGTTGTTGTTTAGTCGTTCAGTCGTGTCCGACTCTTCGTGACCCCATGAACCAGAGCACGCCAGGCACTCCTGTCTTCCACTGCTACCCGCAGTTTGGTCAGATTCATGTTTGTAGCTTCAAGAACACTGTCTAACCATCTCGTCCTCTGTCGTCCCCTTCTCCTTGTGCCCTCCATCTTTCCCAGCATCAGGGTCTTTTCCAGTGAGTCTTCTCTTCTCATGAGGTGGCCAAAGTATTGGAGCCTCAGCTTCACGATCTGTCCTTCCAGTGAGCACTCAGGGCTGATTTCCTTAAGAATGGATGCGTTTGATCTTCTTGCAGTCCATGGGACTCTCAAGAGTCTCCTCCAGCACCATAATTCAAAAGCGTCAATTCTTCGGCGATCAGCCTTCTTTATGGTCCAACTCTCACTTCCATACATCACTACTGGATTTATGGTGGAAGAACCGCCAAATCCAGAGTCCTCCTGACCAGGGTGGCAAGACACGAAGTACACCAACTCTTGGTATTTCCCCTCCAATGTCAGGAAAGTGGGAAGGTTTTGGATACGGCAGATCTTCTTAATATACCCATATGATGTCCATTTTATCTCCCTACTGACATTGCAGGTGGGGTTGTACTCTAAATATGCTTGCCTTCCGTTAAAGTCAATAAGATTTAAGCCCAGTCATACCTTGGCAGTTGAACGGAATCCATTCTGGAAGTCTGTTCAACTTCCAAAACGTTTAAAAACCAAAGCACTGCTTCTGATTGGCTGCAGGAAGCTCCTGAAGCCAATCAGAAGCCGCAGAAGCCCTGTTTGACGTTCGACTTCCGAAAGAACATTCACAAACCGGAACACCCACTTCCAGGTTTCGATTGTTCGGGAGCCAAGGCATTCAAGATCCAAGGTATAACTGTACACTGAAATATCAGTAGGACAGACTGAATCATCATTTCGTTTCTCTTATTATAATAGGGCACTAATGCTTCACTTCGACTGGTTCATGGCTAATATACTTCGGCATTTTCAGTGCTAGTTCAATTTTCCAAATATTATTTTTCAGACAATATTTCACACCTTGCCGCATCTTTCAGAAATTGCAGAAGAGGAATTGATTTCTCTATCTAAATTTAAAGCATTCACAGACATCCCACTGAGCTCAACATTTCCATTCTCTCATTCTCGAACTTCACTTCTTGATCTGAAGCAGTGTGACTGGTCTCAGCAAGATTTGGGTAAATAACTAGTGCTGGCTTAAATAGTCACATATATTTTATATACTTCTTTTAAAATTAATTGTGCAGTATTTTAACAACACAAAATGTTAAATGGTTATGAAGAATATTATCTGCCCTCAGTATTTAATTTCTAATATGCTAGGATTCTCAGCAGAGTTTGTTGCATTCAGGTAACTGAATAATCAATCTTAGGTTTGAGTTCAGCTGAATCAAGCAGCCAAAGGCAATGGACAGATGTTCAAAAAAAGATAATTCCTTGGAAGGACAGTACTCTGGAGCTTGTATTTCAAGATCGGGCTACTAAACTTGGAAAAGCAAACAATAAACTGATTGTAGTGGCTTCACTCATTGATAAACCTACCAATTTAGGAGGTAAGATCTTACTCACTTGAAACTACTAGTATTTGAAAGTATGTTATGTGACTTACATTTTTTAAAAAGCAAACTTTATATATTCAACCTCTATATATAGAGGATTTCCAATGGAAATTGCATTTAATCATCAAACTACAGCACAAAAGAGAACTGCCTTTCACTTCCCCCCCTGACATTACCATAAATTAGTGTACTTTAGCCACTTGCAGTAATTAGTTGTTTGCGGGGCCATGTTATAGGCTGATGAGGATGCTTAGTTTAAGATCTTTAAGGGAAGAGTGAGTCATGCTATTGTATTTTTGTATAGCCTGATAGACCCACCATGAATGCCCTTCTTCAGCATCTAAGTGCCCCATTCAGTTAATGAAATATGACTCATATTAAATGAAAGTGTTCTGCTTCTTTGTAGGCTTGTGTCGTACATGTGAAATATTTGGGGTGTCGGCTCTCATTGTTGGCAGCCTTCATTATATAAATGACAAGCAATTTCAGTACCTCAGTGTTTCTGCTGAACAATGGCTTTCCCTTATTGAGGTGAGCAAAGAGTATATTACTTGTTGACTACTTAAATGTAACTTAACTTGCCTCAGTTTTTCATGAATGGGCTTGCCTAACATTGTATGGGATTAAAATTCTTTATGCTAGTGTTGAAGTGTTATGTATTAGTCTGCTACCTTTACAACTCTTTCCTGTGATTGACTGGGTTGAGCCTCTGGCTGTTTTACTACAGTTAAGCACTTTGACATTTCTTTGATTTCAATGGGAACTTTAAGCATGTGTGTCCCTGAAGTTATCTCCGACTAGCATTGCTGGAGTGGGGGGCAAACCATGGGAGTGAGGGCTACTGTCTTCATAGCTTGTTTGTGGGATTTATGGAGGCATCTGGCTGTCAGCTGGAAACGAGTTGCTGCACTAGATGGATTCCCAACCTAATACCCCCCTTTTTTGTTTTGATTGATTGAACCTAGCAGTGTGGCTTTATGAATCTTATAAGGATACTGTATCACTCTACATGATGTTAGCCTTTCAACTGATCAAAATCTGACATGCTTTGACTGATACAGCTATTTGTACTATATTAATAGAGGTTTGCATTCAAACATTTCTAAACTAATCTCACTTTTTAAAAAATAAATAAATGTGCAGGTAAAGCCATTCCAGCTTGCTGATTATTTGGAGCAGAAGAAAATGGAAGGCTACACTATAATAGGTGTAGAGCAAACGGCTAAAAGTTGTGATCTGACAGAATATTGTTTTCCAGAGAAATCCCTCTTGCTGCTGGGGTAAATAAAAAAACCAAAACTTTTTAAATATAACATGATTCTAAATAATTTTTTGGTAGTGAAAGCTGAGAATTGTAGAGTTTGAGGAAAATGAAAAGATCAGCTGTAATTGTTGTTCCCATTTACTGTAGTGGCTGAATAGGACTAGAATAGAAATATATGAAGGCCTCAACCACCCAGCTGTCCATCATTGTAGTTTTATTTCTGATGGTCCCCTGGTATAGAACTCACTCATTCCAGATACTTTTGTCCTCCCCATTCAACAGGGCGGTAGGCTTATTTTTCATGTGCTTGAAATGGATGTAAAACAGTGACACATCAACTAATTACACCATATAACAGCACTGAGCACTGTTTTTAGGAAGTGAGGCAGGAGTCATATTAATTGCAATTGATCTGTCTTAAAAGCAATATTAGTTATGAAAGGGGACTGAGGAAATGTTATCACTGTATCACAGTGCTGTCTTCTCTACTAAGTATATGATTAACATTATCTGGCCCAGTAGCAGCAGTGGCTCCTCAGGCAGGGTCTTGTTACCCAGTATCATTTTATTTGGATATTCCTTTGATTAAATCTGGGTCTTTTTGCACGCTGAGTAGATGCTCTCGGACTGAACTGCACCCCCTCTGCTAATTGTGATAAATGTTTGTGTGCTTTTCTTGTCAGAAATGAGCATGAGGGAATCCCTGCAAATCTGATTCAGCAGTTGGACACCTGTGTAGAAATTCCTCAGCAAGGAGTTATCCGGTCACTTAATGTCCATGTAAGTGGAGCTCTGCTCATTTGGGAATATATAAGGCAACAGATCGTCAAGGAAAAAGAATGAAGATAAATACATGAATCTTGTCAAAGCTGTTGCTCTGATGGTGCTAAGAAATTCATGGAGTAGAGATACTGCACAAAAGAATAAGTTTTGTATTTTGCATGCCTTCATTTTTTAAAAGAACTCAAATGCCTTAAACCATGACTGTATTGAAATATTCATTGATAATAAATATTCTTTCAGTATACAAGTTTCTTGGTGTAGTTTATGTTGCTGAAAACATCTCTTTATATTCTTCTTCGGTGGGTTCCAAATGACCATTTTGTAGCAGGGTGACAACTCAAGTTTGTGGGTTCCCTTCAACCATACACAGAGCTGCTGGGGCAATGCTCCTATTTTATCAACTAAATATGCAAACAGACTCAATGTGTACACTGGCATGACTGCACAATAACTAGCATTTGGCTAATTTTATTTATTCACTTGTGAAGATCGACTATCAAAATGGATGTAAGTGTTCTGTTAATGCAAAGGAAACTACTTGAAAGAAGAAACTGGTAATGAACTCACAATGTAACATTTGAGTAGATACAGTGCACCAATTCGCCCTTTATTGGTAGTAGCAACTTCAGTGAGGTGTGGTTGGGAGCCTCTTCTCTTCACTGTGCACTTCAAAGTACATACAGGCTAGGAGCCTTCACACCGATGCCAGAAAAACAAGTATAGCTTTTGAAATTATTTATAGGCCATCACTGTCCTTTACTGATACTGACACTTTTAAGCATCACTCAAGTGCTCTTCTTCTGCAGGCTCCTTTGTCGTGGCTGTATTTATAAAAGCTGATGAGTAGCTATGACTTCTCAGTTGTCTCTGAAGGCTGAAATTCTCCTGCTTCCAACTTTGCTTTATATTTTAGATAATCTCTTCTTCTATCAAAATATTTAACCTGTTTTGAACAAGATCACTGTTAGGAAATGAGATTGACACAGTAAAATTCTAGTGTAATGAAAACAGGAAGAACCTCTTTTGATTATCATGGCAGCATTTCAGATCTAGATATGTAACCATGCTGATCTACTCTGAACGTTTCAGGGTCCTCAACTCCCTTAAGGGAGAATTCTCCCCAAGTTCTACTACCAAACAGTTCTAATGTCTTCTTACAGTGAAATGTGGGGTGCCACAATCAACCCTACCTAATTGGTCAGGCAAATATCTCTGAGATGCTCACACAACCCTTGAGGTATTTGATATAGAACACTACAATTTACACCCCTATCAGTGCTATGCCAGTTTATAGGGTTTATCTCATTGCTGGTAAAGAGAAGTACATACTGGAAACCTAGGAAGCCACCTTACAAGAGTCAGACATAGCCTAATGTTGTCTACAGTGACTCTTCAGGGTTTCAGACAGGAAGTCTTTCTCAGTCCTATCAGGAGATGCTGGGATATTTGGTGGGGGGGGGGAATTTGTGCTGCTTACCCACTGTTGTGGACACACATTTTCAAAAGAGCACCTAAGTTTCTCACACTTTGATGCCTCTTCCATATTATCATCTAAGCACTTCCAGTACTCATCCCGAGCTCCCCAGCAAGCCTTCCTTTCCTTCATTGATGGAGCTGTCATTTCTGTCACAAGAAACAAAAGATTGCTGTTATTCTTCAACTACTTAACATAACTTAACAAGTCACCATCCAATCCTACACTTTATTGAACCTAAACTGTTTTTTACTTGAGTCTAACATTGAATGTTAGTGTTTTTTTTAAGTATTTTGAAAGGCACTGTATTTATAAGGGGGCAATACTGAATTGAAAAGATAATCATAGCTATGAAGTCTGATACTTTGTATGTAGCCTGTCAACATTGTTACAGTTACAAGGCCTATGTCAGCTATCTGAAGTATAACTGTGAACAGCTAAAATAGGGGTGGTTAACCAGCAGCCCCCCAGGGGTTGTTGGACTACCAACTCCCATCATCCTTGACCATGATGGGGGCTGATAGGAGCAGTAATCCAACAATATCAAAAGGGTCATAAATTAGCTGCCCCGCCCTGCAGTAGATAGCAGATGATCCTGACAGTAATTGCCCGAAAGGACTGTCACAACCTTGTCCAGTCAATGTGGTCTGGTGGTCAGGGGAGACAGAAGAACCCAGAAAGAGTGTGAAGAGCTGAAATCTCTTAAAAATTGAATTCGTGAAAGCAATAACAGTATTCACATTTTAAGAGAGTATTCTTGACCAAGATTCAGGTGATTTAAATTCAGGCATAGCTTGCTTTATTGAGCTTTGCTTTACCATACTTTGCATATATTGCCCCTTATATAAGGACATTGGTGCAACTGCTGGCAGCCCTTACCTTCCACCACCTCTTCTGGTTACAGCTCACTAGGGTTAGAGCTGGCTTTTTTCTAGCATGTAAAGCACTGTTCGACTCATGTCCTGCTTTTGCGCTTCCAATGGGCATCTGGTTGGCCAATGCAAGATCGAGACACTGGACTAGATGGGCCATCTATCTGATCCAGCAGGTGCTGCTTATGTTTTGGGAGCCTTTGGAGGGGGTGCAATTGTGTGGGCCACAATCTGCCTTACGATTACATAAATATACTGAGATTCCAAGGTTGGTATTGTTTGGTTCACAGCAGAGTCTAAAGCCCAGAGATTTTAACTGTAGTAAAAAAACCTGACACACCTTATGTTTAAGGAGGCACCATTTCATAAGTTCTCCGAAACGCGATCTTCTTAAAAGCAGACAACAATGTCTACAGTGCACTGTTACTTAGTGTTTCAAGAACACTAACACCATGTAAGACTGGTTCGTCGTACAAACAGCGTGCAAAACTACTGAACACTAGAAACCCTACAGTTTGCCACCTGCATTGGGCACATAAAACAATCCCAGGTTGTCAGGTGAAGAGTTTTAAGAAAAGCATTGTATTGCTGGGCATTTGCCACATTGCACGCGACCAACCTGAGCTGCTGAACTCGGGGCTAAAGAACGGGGCTCCCCAGGGCACCTATCCCCAAAGTCCAGTTTCTGCAGTGAATCGCCGAAAGGAGCGCGCGCGGTCTCTCCCGCCGTTTCCCTCCAGGGGCCCCGCAGAGCCGCCTGCACGGAAGGCGCCGCCGCGTGACCGAGTCCCGCGCCCTCGCCGCGCCTGGAGAGCGATGCCAAGTGGGCACAAGGCAGGGGAAGCGCGCGGAGGAGGCTCTGCTTGCCCTCCACGCTCGGCTGCTACAGTTTGGGGAGTCACCTCCTCCTCTCCGCCCGCAGAAGGGCTGAGAAGGGTCTCCCCGCTTTCTCGCGCTCAGAAGGGTCTCCCCGCCCGACAGAAGCGGCCGCTCCTCTGCGGGAAGCCAGGCTCCCGACCTCCAGACAAGGTGAGGATTCTACACGCGCCGCCTTCACTTACCCGCCGCACTTCCGGCTGAGCTTGAAAAGCCCGGATGTGCATCCAGGTGTCGAACACACAACACACCGGAAGCGCATGCGCAGCTAACATGGAGCGCCTGAGCTTATTATGACAACGCGGAGGCGGAGAAGAGAGGATGTCTCTCTCCGCCTGCTGCGTTATAGGCTGCGCGTGCGCACTTACGCAGCTTGCTTGGCGGCTTTGTTGCTAGGCTACTGCCCGGCCCCCTTCAGTGCTGCTCTGCGGGCGGGAAAACAAATGGCCTCAGGATGAAGCCCTGGGACAGGGCAGTGACCTAAGAGACATGAATTGCAGTTCCATTTCGTGCGTCGCACAGGTTTGGAAGCCCTAATTTAGCCGTTAATATTCTGGTGCTTTCGAATAAATGGCAATAATATAATTCGGCAATCGAGTGAAAATCTTCAAAATTGCCACCATGTATTTTTTTTAAGTTTCAGTGTTAAAGCAGCGGCGTCTGCATTAGCAGGTGGGGCTTTTTTGAGGATGGAAGCAGACCAATTAAATTGACATTTGCAGCTGATTTTGGTAGCAAACGGACGGGACTGTCCTTACGCCACTTTGGCACCCGCCGTGCTTGCAATTGTGCTGCCCGTGAAATTCCAGTTTTTTTTAAAAAAAATCCTTCCTGGTGCGTGGTGAACTATGCGCGCTTTTCGAAGTCACGACAGGTCAGATTTTGTTAAGAGACGAGGAACAGAAGCGGAGAATTCGGGAGGCTCCGAAAGCGCAGCCTCCCTTTGTCGCGCAAGGGTTGCCTGCCGCCACCATCCGAGCAGGGATTCTGTAGGAGGTTTTAGCTTTGTAGTTGTCAGGTCACCTCCGTGAGTCGCGACAGAGACGAGGCCCCAAACGGCTGCAAAACGGAACAACTTTATTAATTCCTCCTGATTTAGCAGCAGCGCTGGCGGCTTCAGTTTGGACGCAGCGCCGCCTATGGTTGATCTAGCAACACAGGAGCCCAGACTCCCCATATTCTGACAGTTTAAGGGGGGCAAAGTGTCCAGCTGGTGGCTTGAGAGTTGCATTTCATCCCTGAGAAAAGCATTCTTGGACCCCAGGAACCGAGGAGTTCCGGGCTACACCTTGAAGGACCAATGATGGGGAAGTTCCTCTCACAAAAACAACTACTTCCCCAAGTCTGAGTAGATTTTCTCAATTCAGTCACAGCCTATTATTTCTAAAGGCTGAGAGTTACAAAAATCTTCCCTTTGTGTGTGAGTGAACTCTCTCCTCCCAAGCAGCAAAATGCTGAAGCAGATGGGTCCTTAAGCCTAAAGTCTGATCTAAATGATCACAATATGGGGTTTGGGACCAATTCTGCTCACCTCCCCAAGTCAGATTAAATAATGATTGTAGGGTGACCAATGCATCTGAACTGGATCTATCTGCTCTGCGGGTATCTTGGTGGTGAAGCTTGATTCCTGCTCTTTACTTCTAGTATTGTGAATGGGATTGTGGCATTTGAGGGAGGGGGAGCTTCTGACATAGGAGCCAACTCCTAGGGCCCAAAGTCCCTTCACCACCCCCAAATAAAATATTTGAGGGGGGCTGGCTCCCCCAAAGTTGATGGGTATTGCCATTCAAATAGTGTTGAGTGTGTGTGCTGCATCATGTGATTATCTCCCCCCCTCCATGTTTTATTCAAGTTTTCACCCTTGGCTGCTGCTGACCCTGTTCTGAGGCAGGTGCTGGACAGAATGGTCTTTTGGTCTAGTGACTGAAACCAAAGCAACCAGTGTCTTAATAATTTATCAGTTTCCTAAACTGATTGTAAACCCCACACACCTTTACATTCTACTAGTGGAACAGTAAGAAGTGCTGGCTCGTTTCCATGGGAACCAAGGAGCTGCACTTCTGAACTGTGTGGCTTTTTCACAGCATTGAGGTAAGAGTTGATCTTGAAAAGTATTGAATGATTATAATTAAAATTATATGTGGTCTATGCCACTTTTGAACTCCCAGGATATTATCTTTTTAGTTGGCATACATGTAGTTGCTTTGTTTAGGTTCTTCTTTTTATTTTGCTGTATGATTTTCTGTAGAAAATTGGTGGCTTGTTGATAATTTGCTGTCTGTGGGGCATAAATCTAAAGCAATATTGTTGATACTTAGTGGCTGGAGAAAATGCAGAGTGGGTAACTCTATAGACAAGCTCCCCTGTCTGGAAGAGGATGCCCTTCTGATCTTTTTTCCCTCATTGTCTTATAGAATGAGTTGCTCTGTCATGGTTTACATGAAAATAGCATCTCTCTGTTGCAATGAGTCCTATGTATTCCCATATAAATAACTCCTAGTGGTCAGAATAGGCCCAATTAATGTTTTACATTAAATCCTATAGCAATGATGAAGCTACCAAATTATATACCTTTTCATTTGATGGATTGGAGACCACTGGATGCCTCATGTAAGCTCCTCTGAGCTTTCTAAAGGAAGAATGAGACCTGTGCATTATTAAAAATTAGCTTCAACTTTTATATAGGTAAATAAATAAATAAATAAATATCCCAGGCGTATTTCATTTCCTTATTTAGGGAAGTGACCATAATTCATTGGCAGAGCACATGCATTGCAAACAGAAGATCCCATCTTCAATCCCCACACCCCCAGTTTAAAGGGTTAGGAATCAGGTGAGGGGAAAAATTTCTGCTCAAGACCCTGAAGAGTGGCTTCTACTCAGAACTGATAGTATGGGTGATAATACTCTGTCAGGATGTAAGGCATCTTCCTATGAATAGTAGTCATTCTCAGAGGAACCATGTTAAATTTATACAAGGAACAAAAACCTCAGGATAGATATGCTAGAATCTGGCCAGGTTTGGTGTTCTTCCCCCATTACCTTAGTGAAGATGGCAGATCCCTCTTCCAGTGTACAAAGTCATTGATTAAATCCTGACCAGCAAGAATATAGTGTAACCCAGGGGGTAATTTCTACCACTGATAACCCTCTTTTACTGCCCCCAGGAGCTGCCTACCATCTCCCCTAATTCCTGAAGCTACCACTTGTCACTAAAATCTAAACCCTTATAAAGGGGTCTGTGGCCATTCAGCCTTTGCCCCTCTTGATTTCCCCAATGTGCAGCTCATGCCTGAAGCTGCCAGTGCCAGAGGTGACCAGTGAGAGTAAGTTTGCAGTGTTAGTTTGGATTAAGTGTAGGGTTATGTTAAACCAATATTCTAGTATTTTGAGCTGCACACTTGCGATTTCTCCCCTTCTGCCTTTTTTTTTTAATACATACTCCATTTGAATAAACTGCTTAATTAGAGCTGAACACACTCAAGGCCTATGCTACTGATTGTTAATGTGCCTAGGAAAGTGGAGACGAGACGGGCTGAAGTTGCCAAGCCAGAGCTCTTGAGGAGACCACAGTAAGACCTTGATGATGCATAAGCAAGCAGTGGCAGCAGAGAGAAAGGACTAGGACAGATCCCTCAAGACTATTAGCCCACACTACAGGGTTGTTACTGGAGCAGGGACTTCCCTCTCATTACAGAATCTACCTGGAATATAACACTAACTTAATGCTTCTTGTTCATGTGAATTCAAGAGAAGTTCCTTGGCAATGGTAGATGATGACATTTTTAAAGAAAGAAAGCTCCTAGTCAAACTAACTCTATACTTATATTCCCTGAGCCAAGCTATGTATCATGGGGGGTGCTGTCTGGCAATGAATAGTCTGACATAACAAAGCAACTTCATCTATCTAGGTGAGTACTTCTTCTTGTGGCTGACAGCCTACCCCATAAGCAAGTCTACTGATTCATATTTGTTGTTGTTGTTTAGTCGTTTAGTCGTGTCCGACTCTTCGTGACCCCAAGGACCAGAGCACGCCAGGCACTCCTGTCTTCCACTGCCTCCCGCAGTTTGGTCAAACTCATGCTGGTAGCTTCGAGAACACTATCCAACCATCTCGTCCTCTGTCGTCCCCTTCTTCTTGTGCCCTCCATCTTTCCCAACATCAGGGTCTTTTCCACGGAGTCTTCTCTTCTCATGAGGTGGCCAAAGTATTGGAGCCTCAGCTTCACGATCTGTCCTTCCAATGAGCACTCAGGGCTTCTTTCCTTAAGAATGGATAGGTTTGATCTTCTTGCAGTCCATGGGACTCTCAAGAGTCTCCTCCAGCACCATAATTATACTATGCCTACTGTGAATGTGACAGCTAAAAAAGTTGCCAAGTACTGCTTTCAACAAAAAAGGTATATTTTAATTTACATAAATTTGAATTTCAGATTCACTTTAGGGTTTTCAATTAGAGTTTTTAAACTTCTGTTAATTTTTCAATAGTTATCATGCTCTGCTTAGTATTAAAACTTCCCAGCAGAGTGCAGCCTCATTTTTTGTGTGCCTATTGTATTGCCCTGAAAACTATTTTGGTAAGGGATCATGCTGAGCGGCAGTCTTCATGCTGAGAATGGCTTTTAGATAATGGAAGCTCCTTATATCCAAGTCATTGTATAACCTTTCTCAGATAGTAATAAGAATCTGAAGACGGCTAAGTAGCTAAATAAACTAGCCATTTCAAGTGCAGGTCTGTTGTGCTTTAACAATGCAGTATCAGTATGTGAAAAGATGCGCGGGTCTTTGAATTAATGCCATTGCTTTCACTGAAAATTCCTTGTTGCCATAGGAAACTACCTATACACCATGGAGTACCACCGACTACAGTATCTTTCAGTACTAGTTTAGTTGTAGTTGCAGTGGCTCAAAGAAAGCCTTGTTTTACTGCAGTTTAAGTGGCATTTTGCTATGCATGCAGCATAACATCTAGGAGCCTCATGCCCTCAGATTTCCCTCTTCTCCCAGTAAGTACTAATTTGATGGCACAAGGTTGTGCTAGGAGCTGGACTGCTGCTCTTAGCTGAAGCTCTCACCTGTGTCTGTCTCCATCTCGATC
The DNA here is from genome assembly GCF_965153285.1 of Podarcis tiliguerta. Taxonomy (NCBI): domain Eukaryota; kingdom Metazoa; phylum Chordata; class Lepidosauria; order Squamata; family Lacertidae; genus Podarcis; species Podarcis tiliguerta. The sequence goes on from NC_139536.1 coordinate 45,474,020, forward strand.
CTTCTCCAGGGCACAGGCACAGTAGCAACCACCAATTCTCTTGTATAAGCAAAGAAGGTAGGCAGGCTGGCCCACAGTTCCAAAGTCAAGGGCTGAGGTGTTCCATAGCATCATTCCATAAATCTTGCACTGGATGCTGGACAGGGCTGCTGGGCCAAACTACTACAGCTCTCAAGTTCCTTGGGAGTAAGTAGCACTGTTTTCAGGAAGATCTACTTATTGTGTGTGTTCAGGACTTGAGCAGAGTTTCTAAATAGAATAAAACAATCCATGAGGCTGGTAAATTGTTGTAGAAAAGAGTTTAACTACTGCACACATTTTCCTGTTCTGTTTTAGAAACCTAATTTCCATTAGTGCATGCAAGAACAAAATAAATGCCCTGTTCTGTTGACATTTGAACAGAGGACTGTTCTGTTTTGAGTGAGTCAGAATATTAACACCCTTGCTTTGATCTTAGTTGCACATACTCCATATGAATTAATGCACACTTGAATAAGCAAATGGCTCACATTTTTCATTTGAACTGTGCAGATTAATTCTGGCAACTATCTTTATTTTTTGGTGGGCAGGGGAGGGGGAATTACAGATATGTAAAATCTCTAGACAGTATGTATACATAGCACACTTGCTTAGAATAATTTCTAAAAGGTTTTGAAATATTAACAAATAGAACAACCACATTCAGGCTTTTTTCCTATCACCTAAATCTTGCCGACTAACAGGGTGTTATATAACTCATTGCTCACATGGCTGGCTGGGCTGCATGTCCTGGATAACATTTTCAACCTAGCTTTTAATTTAAGAAATGTACAAGACAAAGGAAGGAAATAATAAATTGCGTAGATAAATTTGTATTACTATTTGGTATCTAGATCTTTGGGGAGGTCCTTCTTATCTGCATGCTACATCTACCACTAGTACAATGTTGGCTATGCATAGTGTTTCGGGTCAGTGATGCACTGATAGGTCTCGAAAACTAGAAAAATATGGGCGCACTCTAGCAAAAATTAGGTACACCTTACTCCCTTAACTATTCCCAAGTGTATTTAAAATATTGAGGCTGCAGTTCTAACCCCCAACCATACTGCTGGTGTGTGTGTGTGTGTGTGTGTGTGTGTGTGTGTGTGTGTAGGATTCAGTGAATAGCCCTGCTCACTAGCCTCTGCCCACCACAGAGCTCCCCACTGTGGCCTCAGCAAGTATAGTGAGAGAGACATTGGTCCAGGGGGTGGCTCCCAAGTGGGGTGTTACAGGGTCTGGGTTGGGGCTGGAGCTGGGCTGGACCATGGATCCATTTTGTTGTAAGCCAGTTCAGCTCCTGGGCCCCATCTACTACTCTGGACTGGAGCTGATGCAGTTTTGAAAAGAAAAGAAAAGAAAATGCCCACCCCATCTTCGTTCTTATACAGAAAGAGCTGACAGGGCTATGGTTGTGCCTGCAGATCTGTGGCTCTGCATCTCCATGGCTCCCTTGAAGTACTGCTCTTCCCACTTAAGTCTTTTTTGATATAAACAAAATCAGTGTAGCTGAAACAACCTGGAGAAAGAATTTTTCAGGGTCACAGCACTGGGCTTGTTATCCCTTTCTTTTCTTTTGTCACTTCCACACAAGTAAAATATTTCTTAGTAAAAATAGCACAGTATCTCACCAGAAGATGGGAAACAGAAGCAGAAGCCATTGACTTGGTATGAACTTTCAGTAGTTTTATTAGTTTTGTCAAGCAAATAATTGAATCTGAAATTGATTCAATAAAAATTTGAGAAGTGAACACCACCTCCATTTGACATGTAAAAATGCCACAGAGACAGCATGTACCATTGGGTTATGGCAACATTTCAAAATAACATTTTTAATTTGTATGTAGCAATGTAAACTTCAAAAATAGTAAACTATAACCTTTGCCTCTTTCTTTGTACATATCACATAGTCTATCACAGATAGAAATTTAATGGCGAACCTAAATTGTAGAAGTAAACAGCTTGGTGCTTACAAGTTTTGTAAAAAGTGTTAGGTTTGATGTTAGTATCTTGTGTGTCTTTAAAAAAAACCACCCTCAAAGCAATGTAATAAAAGCAAGTGGCGATTCACCTCTTAGTCCCCTTTTGTATACATCATAAACTGTGTTCCCTGTAAGTGGCTGCTAGCTTTATTGTTGGTTTTTAAGCAAGGTTCTTACATGCAGGGCTTGATTCTTTTCACACTCACAGAAATACAGATCAGGAGGAGAGTCCCACCTGAAGACCCATGTAAGTGGGAAGCAAATCTGACCTAGCAAGAGACCTTGAAGTCCCCAAGTGTTCAGTACTCCCATTAATCAGTGGCTTGAAGCAGGCACTCATTGATTTCTTTGGGAGTTTCAAGAGCACTGTGTCTGCAGAAGAAACTTTTCATGTTGTAAAGACCAATGCAGAAGCAACTTGCAGTGTGACCTAATTCTACACAGACAATGGACTAGATTTCTGTAGAAGGCACTGTATTTTCCCTTGCATGAGAAAAAGCATGGATTGCAGTCATCATGCACAGTTACAAAGATTGGATGCACTACCCCAGAGAACTTTTCCTGCACAAACTCTATTGAGATGGATGGGAGTCATGCAAGACACCACGCAGGAAGAAGCCTGCCATGTTCTTGCACACCTGCTATTCACTTCAATGCGGCTTTCACAGGAAAAATTCCTGGCTAATGGTGCCCTGATACTCTTGACTGCTTTCACCTTCATGCTTTTGTGCAAAACTTAACATTTTATCCGGACTCTGCTCTGGCACCAAGGGCACTAATATTCACACAGCAATTCCCCCCTCCCCATTTTCTCCCCCACCCCCCCACCAAAAGATTTTCTTTTGGTTTATATGAAAACATTTATAGAGTACAGCTCTGTTTAAAAAATAAGCTTATGACATAGTATAGCATCTGTTTTTCTCTCTATATATATTATATATATTTGTAAATCACAGTGTGCGATGTGTCATTCAGTACTTAATGTTCAAATTATATGCCCTGCTTTTCATGATGATTGATCATTAAAACAATATACGCAATATAATTCATTTATACGTTACATTCATTTAAAAAGAATTCTGTTTTTGCCTTTTTAAATGAGTTCTCTCAAGTGAAATATATGATGTGAAACAGTGCAAGCAATTTGGACATGCTGAAACGTGATGCCTCAGACTCTATTATTATCAAAACTGTACATCTATGTACACTGTATTGAACATATGTGCTTTGCAAGAAAAGATCTGTGAATTATAGCATATAACGTTAAAGACTTTCCATAAAAAAACAACATTAATGTGAGAATGATGACATGGATGGGCGTGTTCTCCTGCTTTTATTTTGTAATCCTGAAACAATGTCTCCATTTCCTTCCGGTATCTCTTCTTTCTTTCGTACTTTGAGGCGAGTGAGGAGCTTTATCAACCACTCATCCCATTCCTCTGGTAAAAGCAGCAGCAGGAAGCCCAGGCCAATGATGACAATGGCAATTACGCGGACACTGTTGAATTCAATGTCACTCAAGTAGTGATCAACAACTGCATGAAACATTGAACTAATATCATTAAAGGGTACAAAGTATCACATACTCAACAGAACATCACATAACTAATAGCAAAGAGCCTGCATTTCAAGTCAGTTTCACAACTTTAAGGCCCCAAACATGCAACCAAACAACACTGATAAAACTAAACATTATCAGTGGTATTAAATATTGCAAAGGCCTGGATACAAAGAACTAGTTCATGCATGCTCAAGGGCATGTATTCTTGTAGGTACTCTTGCTGGTATAAAGCATTTCTCATTCATTTGCTTCTTGCATTTGGGTTAGATTATGCAAGCAGCGGCAGTTAATTTTTCCTCAAATCAAGTTCATACACGATGCAGGGTGAAATATAAATCCTAAAGAAATAAGTTGCCTAGAAGCCTGTTTGGTCTTCTCCTGTTGCATGTGGTTTAGATACCTTGTTTCAAAACATTTGAGAGGATTGCTTTATGGGTATAGTGCTCCTCTTCTCTGTTTGGAGCACACTGGGGTTATGGAGGCTAATTTGTGACAGGGCCTAATTTGTGACAGAAGGGTTTTCTGATAGAGATGATCACACTTCCAGAAACCTCAATCAATTAAGCTTGAATGTCATTAGGTGCTAAAGAATATTGCAGAAATAGCACGGTCATAAGCTCCTGCCAACCTAGCAGTTCGAAAGCATGTCAAGTGCAAGTAGATAAATAGGTACCGCTCCTGCAGGAAGGTAAATGGTGTTTCCGTGCGCTGCTCTAGTTCACCAAAAGCGGCTTTGTCATGCTGGCACATGACCCGGAAGCTGCACGCCGGCTCCCTCGGCCAGTAAAGTTAGATGAGCACCGCAACCCCAGAGTCGTTCGCGACTGGACCTAATGGTCAGGGGTCCCTTTACCTTTTAAGCTCCAGCCAAAAGTACCTATCAGATACTGCTTTTTATCTCACTGAGGAGTCACCTTCTGCTTGTCCCGCTGCTTTCCCCCAGTAAACCTGCTGTTTACTGTTGAATCAGAGCAAACATCAATCAGTTTTCCTTTCTGGGTACGGGACAAGCTGAAGTGTGGATGAACCCTGAGTTTGATCTTACAGCTACTAGTAGTTTAGGATGGGTATTTTAAACTGCTTATTCCTTACAGATTCCCCCACTCAAAACTTGCATTCATACTCTCAAGGCTCATATTGTCTACTGAAATGGCTATCTTTTTGCATTTTTTTGAATATGATTAATGATTAATATATAATTAGGAATCGATTTACTTTTTCAAACCATCACTTTCACACCTGGCACCGAAATAAATGGGACATGCATAAAACCTCATTATTGTGCCAGTAGAAAATTAGAGATAAATGCTTGAAATCAATTTATTTTGACATTCTTAATTTGTTAATCTAAAGACAAATACTATAAAATTATATTACTTGCATATAGGAAGAATAAGAACTCTGTCGTTCTTTTGGTATAAACCAAGTATATGCTATACATACATGCACTTATAATTCAAATTCTTAAAAAGCATTCTTACCGACATTTACAGGTACACTTAGTACAATTCCAAGAGATATCAAGGTAGGATATGTAATAGCAATCCCAAAATTTAATAAAATATTGAATGCTGAAATAAGAAACAAAATTATTTCACTTTTGAGAGAGCAGTTGTAAAACCAATCCTCTTTAGTCATGCAGGTTTAATTAGTTCACTTTAAGCAGTCTCATTTATACCAGTGTGAACATTTGCTAGTAAAAAGTGTAAAGATTAAAATCTATCGAAATTCTCTGGATTTTGCCCTTATAAAGACGTTCCTCATGTCTAACTTCTTGTATAAAAAGGAAAAGTTCCAGCAGATATGCAATTTGATTTGGGGTGTTGAAAAAGATGACTGAAGGTGGAGATTAAAGTTAGGCAATAGGAAGTATTTCACATAGCACATTGTTACATTACAGAACTTACAGAAGCAAGGTGTTGTGAAGGCCATAAACTTAGATGTCTTTAAAAAGGGATTAGACACATTCATGGAGGATAAGGTTCTCAATAGCTGTATGGTACCTCAAGAATCGGAGCAGAATGCCTCAAAATATCAGTTGCTGAGGAACAACAGCAAGAGGGCGCTCCTGTCCTCCTGTGGGGCTTCTCTTAGGTGCATGGTTGGCCACTATGGGACACAGGATGCTATACTAGAAGAACCTTTGGCCTGATTCAGCAGGGTTCAATCCAGCCCAGTTGGCTATGCTGGTCTGGCAGGGGGTCAGAGGCACTGCTATTATTGGAAGATTATCAGAAACGCAGCATTCACTTACTCAATAATAGGACTGAAAATCCGCAAATGCTTCCCCAAGGAATGTCATCAAAAGAACTCCAGTATTCAACTTTGGTAAAGTAAAGGATGATAGGAATACAGGTAACAAAAAGTACATTGAAGACCGCTAACACTGACAAAAATAAGGCAGCTTCCCCAAATTTAGCACTCCCCAGGAGAAGCTTAAACAAAACCTGTAACACAGAAAGATAAACAGATTGAAAACCAGGTTTCTTCATCTATATTTGGTTTTAAAACCTTAATTCAAAGCATATAATTTCCTATTTAAATCATGTTTTCCCTGTGCTAACATCGTAGTGGATAGAGAATATACAGGTTGTGCCATCATGCAAAGGCAGGTTAGTGCTTTCTGTATTCTGTGAACGAGTAAGAAATAGCTATGAATGATGGGGCTTACTGCCACCATGGTTACAATGTCATCAGTGCTTCACTGGAGATGGGGCTGAAAACAGCTCAGTTTGGGAATGTGTTGGTGTCGTTAAGGATCTATATGATCTTATGCCAGCCTGAGAACAGGTATTTAATTACCTGCTATGGCAGCAATGTTAAGGGACACGGGTTGTGCTGTGGGTTAAACCACAGAGCCTAGGGCTTGCCAATCAGAAGTTCGGCGGTTCAAATCCCCGCGACGGGGTGAGCTTCCGTTGCTTGGTCCTGCTCCTGCCAACCTAGCAGTTCGAAAGCACATCAAAGTGCAAGTAGATAAATAGGTACCGCTCCGGCGGGAAGGTAAACGGCGTTTCCGTGTGCTGCTCTGGTTCGCCAGAAGCGGCTTAGTCATGCTGGCCACATGACCCGGAAGCTGTACGCCGGCTCCCTCGGCCAATAAAGTGAGATGAGAGCTGCAACCCCAGAGTCGGCCACGACTGGACCTAATGGTCAGGGATCCCTTTACCTTTATGGCAGCAATGTTAGGGAATGTTAGGGAACTGGTGGCAATCCTAATGGATTGGATCAATATTAAAATGCCCTTATTTCCCACTAACACCTATGGGATGTAAGTCATGTTTAACTGATTTTAAGGGGATCTAAATGCAAATAACATAAGACTGCATCCAACCTGATGAGTTTAAGACTTAGGGGTAATGAATACAAATTGTTTTTAGGTTCTTCCAAGGAACTTGCAAATTATCTTACATGGTCTTGTGTATGTGTCTGCACCACTGCAACTAACATGTAGCAACTTTCTAGCTAGGATGCTAATTTCACTAAACCGATGCAATTCTTTAATGCAAACTGCCTATAGTCCACTGAACCTTTACCTCATATTTATTACTCAGGAACTCTAAAGCCCATTGCCAATGATAGGCCTGCAGTTGCAAATGCCAATCCTTAGTAGCTTCAGGCTTTGTCAGCTTTGTGTTTTTACCACAAGGCACCATTAAAAATGGGGAGTTGCTTCACCCAAAGGTGACATGCAGTTTAGATAAAGTGTTGTTGCCAGTGGAAAGAGATATACATAATTCATTCTGCACTGCTTCGAAGAGCAGCAGATATTATTGTTATGATTTCCACAACAATATTATTGCTCCAACCTCAGCTGATTTAATACTGGAATGTAGAAACAGAAATTGGAGCAAAGGTCCCTCAAGGAAGAAAGCTGACTAATGTGAGGGTATTGTGCTATAGACCCTGTTTTGGATTGTGCCACTCGTGCTATCTCTGGATCTGCTATTCGGCCTAGCATATGCATAAGCCATAGATTCCCGTATTGCTTGTGAGTGACAGATTTGCTGATTCAGTGCACTTGGCACTCAGAAGGCTACTGAGTTAGCAGTGTGCTGCTGCTGCTGCTGCTGCTGCTCTTACCTTTATGACATGTATCATACAAAGTGGCACAAGGCACTGAATAGCTCAAGGCTATGCTAGGACACCTTCCACTGTTCTTGATACTGAAACCATTATTCTCTAAATGGCATATTTTGATTGCTGCCTGTGATAACTATCCACCACCCCCAGGACCTGCCAGGTATAATTGTTGGCATTACACTGTGGCTATTTCTTCACTATACACTGTAAGAAGAATGAGTGCAAGCCTTTAGATGAACAGCAGATACACAGAAAATTAATTTTGACAACTTTGCTTAGGAGTGATATGCTAACATGACATTGGATGACATCTGCTGCCCCCAATTACTTTCAGAAGGCTTGCTTCAGGTCATGAAGGGAACACTGTATAAAGTTTCTGTTCTGGAGTCCTGCAAAAATCAACGCCTCCCCCCCACAGCTCTACTAAGAAGCTCGTATGGCTATTTATCCCCAATCATGTAGCTAATGTACTAAAGAGCCCTGCTTATTCTGGTGCCTACTAACTTATTTTTATACAATCAGTATTAATGGTGTTTACCTCCCTCTTTCCAACCCTCTTCTTTTTTGTTATCCTGACAGCATTCTGATTTGACATGAAGGAGTGTTATAGACAGAATAGCAGAAGTGCTTCTGCAAACAGAGCTGGCTACTGTAGCCATATTTTCTGCTCCTTATGCTGACTCAATTATGGACCAGAAGGTTCTATATTTAAATTTCGGCTGCTGTTCTCCTAACACCCACAGGCAACCTGCCGGATAGCTGTTCCACCGAAATAAGACAGCAATGGAAAGAAGGCAATGGAAAGAGCTCGTCTCAATCAAATGCAGAGAAAATGACAGCAAAGGATTTAAACCACCAGCTGGTGGCAGACATTTCTCTTCCATGCACTATTCTTATGTCTGCCTTTCACTATGCGCAGTAGGGAAACAACCCTGATCTGTCTAAAGCATGACTGAATAGATTCTCAACAATCTGAACAAATAACACTGTAAGATTCTTAAGAGGCATAAACAAGCACAGCTTATCAAATTACATACTAGATCTTCATGTCACAGAGAGATATAAAATGGGAAGAGAACCCATTTATTACCTTCTCGCCATCAGAAGACTGAAGCATACTCACCTTATAGAGGGCTGATGTTGATGCAGATCCCACAACAAGTGCTATTCCAATAACTGAATGACTGTGGAATCCATCAGCATAAGTCATCATGACTATCCCTGCAATAGCAAGTATAGCAGCCACAATCTGTTTGGATACAGAGAAGCAACATGTTAATGTTCTCTCAAGCCCAGGAAAAAGGACTACCTTAACAAAGAAGACATCTAATTTGTATCTTTTGTAAGACTGTGACCAGTATTAGAACTTTTAAACAGTGATTGCTTGTATTAAAAAAGCAAAAGAAGTGAAAAAACAGTCACAGTGGGGCTCTATGAAATCCCAACATAGCAAGCAAGAGTATTGTTCTTCAAAGTACAATCTCCCTGTACAATATTCCTTGGGTAACTTTACGGTCACTAGAGCATGTTGATTCACAGTCTACAGTTGGAAGTACCATGCTCCATGACAAAGAAATTACAGGGTATTGCAATCATTAGTATTACTGCAAGTATCAAAATCTCAATTGTTTGGTTAGTCATCTCTAAACTTTCGTGTGTGCTATAGGGGAACATAAACATTTGCAGCAAAGGCATCTGAAATAGGATTTTAAACAGCCAAACAAAACACACAGAATGATAAATGTATTGAAAAATGGTCTCTATTCATAAATTATTGGAATAATAGAAGATAGGATAAAACCTTTTGACTTTTCCATTCTACTTTATGACCCAGTCTTTAATATTTTTAGAATTCTCAATATACTTGCTATTCTTCAATATTTTCAGTATCTCTAACATTCTAGAATTTCTAATCCTTACTTGATTCCCATCTTCCCATAAATTATTGCTCTCATAACTTTTTTTCTATGACTACATGCCTAATTTAAACTTAATTCATGTCTTTATTTCTGCACATTTAGTAACGATCTTAAAAATATCTTTTTTTTCAAAAACAGGTGACTAACCTTTTTCAGCCATGCTCAATTCTCTAGGCACTACATCTCAAAGTGGTTGTGGTTGAAATGTAAAGGTTGGTGCGGCCAAAGTGTAAAAGTGGGTGTGGTGAGGGAAAAGATGCCTTTTGATGTGACAATATCACAGTGGGGTACTTGTGGGTGCAGTCAGAAAGAGAGAGAGAGAAAAGGATCAATTGATCAAATGAAAAAAAAATTTAAATGGGGGAAAAATTGGAGGGTCCTTGTGGTTTTTTACATGGCATCACAGCCAATAACTTTTTAAAAACACACACACACCCTTTTCTTTTTTGGGGAGTCCAGAGGGCCACAACTAGTTATGCCATCCCTGCTTTAAAAGAAAGCCACAGGAAGAGTATTGCGTTTAACATGTTCAGAAAAGAAGTGAAAATACTGTAAATTTAAAACTATTCATTGTGTGTAAGCTACAGTCAGTTATTAACTGAGTTGCCTCAAAACCAGTAAGATTTTTTTCTAATAGAACTAATAGCTTAGTGTCTTTCAGTTTGGAAGCAAAGGAGGGTCATCTAAAAATGAATTCCAAGGATGTTGTGGAAGAATATAAGTTTGCAAACTGAATAAAATGCATTAAAAAACAACAACAACTTTATAGGACCAATTGGTTCCAGGGTGTACATAATGTTAAAGCATCAGTTAAGGACAGTGGGGAGGAAAGTAGTGTGTGTGGGGGGGGAGTGAATTGGCCTGATCAAGCCCCTAGTGGGGGGGGGGGATTAGGATTGAGTGGGATCTGTGCCATGGGCTTACAAAACCCTCCTTCCGCAGCCAGATGGGTGGGGTATAAATAATAAATTATTGTTATCATCATTATATAGTACTGAATTAGATGGACCAATAGTATGATTGATTCTAAGCTACTATTAGAGATATAGGCATTGTTTTACAGGAAGAATATTGAAATGCTACTGTTAAGCTCCCGTTGCTTGGTCCCTGCTTCTACCAACCTAGCAGTTCAAAAGCACGTCAAAGTGCAAGTAGATAAATAGGTCTGGCGGGAAGGTGAACAGTGTTTCTGTGCATTGCTCTGGTTCGCCAGAAGCAGCTTAGCCATGCTGGCCACATGACCTGGAAGCTGTCTTCGGACCAACGCCGGTTCCCTCGGCCTATAGAGCAAGATGAGCACCACAACCCCAGAGTCATCTGTGACTGGACTTAACAGTCAGGGCTCCCTTTGCCTTTAATTTACCATTTATCATTTACTCAAGGGAAAGCTGGCAATGTTCCAGGAGAAGGAAGTAATGTTAATTCAGCTTTACCAAGAACATTACAGCTTTCAATCAATAATCTTTGGCACGATGATCCCCATTGATGTCTGTGAGACATATTCCAAGAAGTGTGGATCACAACTAAAATATCCTCCCACCCAAGAAAGAAGAATGTGCCTTCTTTGCTTTCATTCAGTTCCTTTGGAGGCAGCTTGACCTAAGTGGGTGATTATGTATGACTGAACTCTCAACTGAGCATAGAGCATTCCTCCACTCCCGGCCCCCCTGTATTTGAGGCCTGTGTTTACTACTAATTTTCTGGCAACTCAGGTTCTGTCACATCATTAGTAGAAAATAAGTGGGGAAAGATGCAAACTAAAATTCTAGATTCATCATAGTCACCAAGACCATATGCTCAAAAAGAGTATTTGGTTCCACTGTTCAGGAACAACTTCACCCAATAGCCATTGAGGTTTCCTGAAATTATTTGTCAAGATGTATTAAAAGGCACTAAAACCCATTTTGACAGCCTTCTGGTTTTCAATGTTTGGATTAAAATGTTCATTCATTTTGTCTAATTTGGGTGGAAGGTGGCCCAAAATAATGGGAAAGGTACAGAATGTATTGAAATAATGATTGGACTCATCATGCAAAAAGTGCAGAAGATCAAAATGTGTGCAACGTACCTTGATTCAGATTTTGCCCATGGATGTAGTTTATGGAGTCTAGAGTTTTCACTCATCTTCTGCATATTTAACACCCATCTACCCCTATTTAGCCTGCTATATTAGTACTATATAGTACAATAAAAGCTGTACCTTTTTGCCCCCCCCTTGCTGCTATTGATTTGCTATAGTTTTTTTAAAAAAAACCTGCTGTCTCCTGTGTGTTGATTGTTGTAGCGTGCATATTTTGAAATAATTTATGATTGTGATGTAAGCTGTCTTGAGCTTCTCTTCCGAGGCAGAAAGTCTAAATATACATGTTTTAAATAAACAACAATGCATGTATATTTACAATAACATATTTTTAAAACAATGATGAATGTTTTTCATGGGAAATAGTGTAACTGGCATAGAGGCAACATTACAGAAGAAAATAACACCCACCAACAGGTGCAAAAGGAATAGTTAACTTGACCATAGCAGTGTTGTAACACTCTGCTACATACAAAGATAGCATAGCCAACAGGCTAACAAGTCATGTTTCTATGTTTCAATGAAAGATTATTTTAATTGCCAAAATTTAATTTAATTGCAAAAATATATACTGTATCCATATGTATACACTTTATGTTGTTTCTTTATCAGTGCAATTTATAAAATTTTTTATTCAAAAGCAAAATCTATCAAACACATTATGTACCATGTATTATAAATTTTGCATGATTCTTTTTGCTACTTATGTTAAGGACCTCTTGCAATACTTTTAGAGCTCTCTTACCTACAAATTAGAAAAAGAAAGTTTGAAAGTTTTAGTCTCAAACTCTTGAACTGATTTCATAATGCTATACACAGTTGAGCTTCTTTCCTATGTTGCTCTGCATGTGGAAAGAGAGAATATCTGGCTTTAAACATGCTTGCATTAGGTTTTAAAATCAATTGATGGCTATGAAAGAGGGCGAATTTATAATCACATTTCAGCTTACTCTTTTTTGGGGGTGTGTGTGCATGTTATGAGTGTACATGGGCATTTATTTATTTATTTAAAACAGAAATGGCAAACCTTATGCCCCCTACATATTGCTCGACCACACTGCCCTTCATCCCTGACTACTGGTCATGCTGGTTGGGCTAGATGGGAATTGGAGGCACTAACCTGGACCCCTGTGAGCATGTACATTTGTATACTCAAAGACCATCTGAAAAGCACTTTAGTGAAGGCCAGTAGTCCAGGAAGGGTTGAGATTTATACTTAGTAGGAGATAAATCTGCTTTACAACAGAACTGACTAAGCATGAAATCCTCTTAAAATAAGCAAATCATTAGTAAGGCTGGCAAAGCACAAAGTCTAAATTTTGGCTGTAGGAGGCTTCACTTTATTTTTAATATATCTTTTTCAACTAGAAGAGAAAAGCAATAAATTTAACATCATATGGTCATGTATCAGGTAGTGATAAATTAAAGTAGGAGGTTAAAATGATTATGTTCACCAGTAACTTTGTTTTGGAATGAACATTCAAAATCTTAGGAAATAACACAGGAAGAACCACTTTAAAGAGTAAAATGCAATCTGTTATAGCGATGTTTTCCCAGTAGGGAAACTCCTGAAAAGTTGAGTGGTGGAAAAACAGGTCAATAATCACTTACCCTCACTCCCATGAATCTGTCCCTGAGAACGATCCACGAAAGCAAAAACACAAAAGCTTTGTTGCAGCAGAACAACACGGAGACGTCCGTGGTGTTTATTTTTTTTATTGCATGTAAGTACAGGTAGTTTGTGAGTGTCCAAAGAACACCAAAGGGTGCTGCCTTGGTAAAAAATGCCTTCAGTGTCAAGCCGTTATCTCCAAAAAATTGACAGCACTCCCTAAAACAAGAAAAAGAAAATGATCAGACCCTCTATGTTTCATATTCTGTAGCAGCTGTAAAATCAAACCAAAGACTTGGTTAAACTTCTTTTGTTTTTCAAACCTGAAAAACCTTAATTTTTATTTGTAAGTTTCTGAAGAGCCTCAACCGGGACTGAAAAACAAAACATTCAGGTTATGAGGTGAGAGAAGAGTTGGAATTAAAGGAGATACTGTATCCTTCCAAATTCCCTCTATTGCCAGTTCCATTATAGAACAATCAGAAATTAATTAAGACATATTTGGGGAAATTAATACATGTGTGGCGTTTATTTAGTTCTTTCTGCCCTATTCTGGGAGCAACATATTCTCCTGGGCTGACCTGGTGGCTTAGGAGAGGGAGGCACAGTAATATAATGGTTCCACTCTTAGCTGAGGAGCAAGTTCCAGTGACTGGTGTAGGGGACTTTTGCTTGGCCCCAAGGGAGTTGTGTTGTGGCATCCTGCAAAGTTCCAACTTATTTCCCGTGCCTTTTAACCTCCAAGTGAAGCTGTGCAGTGAATGGTTATTCGGGATTTGAAGGAACAGTGCCATCAATATGTGAATGACACCCAACTCTTATTTCTCCCTGTCACTTGAATCAAGTGAGACTGGGCAGATGTTAGAGCACTGCCTGAAGGAACTATTGTAATGCCCTTGAAAACAATTTAGAAGCTTTAACTAGTGCAGAATGTGGCTGTCAGAGTCTTGACTGACTCAGTTGCTCAGAATAATTTAAGAATATTTGAAGAACCTACTTTAAAGAACCTATAGATACATGTCTACTGTGCATAGGGAATCCCTTTCTATTTTCCCTCCAAAAGGGGTGAGGGCATTGTTTGGAAATAAAGGGCAGTAAAAGCTTTTCTAAGAGCAACAAAAGTTAGGTCTTGAAAGTAGTTTATAAGCATATGCTGTCCATTTCTCCCAAAACAATCTCTGAAATTATTCAACCAACCCACAAGGTATCATTAACAAACAATGAACACAAACAATAATTCTGTAGTTTATTATGACAAAAGTATCTCAGAGACCTTACAGATGGGGCTGTAAGAATGCAGAGAAGGTTCAGTGACACACTTGGACTGATGGCTCCTAAGCTAACTTACACTAAAAATCCTTTTGGTTCTCCATGAATATTAAGCAAGCTTTTTTTTAAAAAAAAGGGAGTTAAAGTTTCCAAGGAAATTCCAAGATGTAACAAAAATGAAACACGGATCTTAACTTCCCTTTTCCCCTTTGCATGCAGTAAATTGTATTAGACATCTTTATGTGAATGTAGTCAAATTTGATCTGTGTGCTAAGGAACCAACGAGCCTTCTTGAAATGCAAATTACACAATATCACTTCATTGCAACGTAGGTTCAAAAGAATGGCAGGAAAATTAATTTTATAACACAGCAGAACAGAAAGAATAACACTGCTTAAATTATTGCGTGAACAAAAGGTCTCAAGGTTCCAATATTACAGAGCACATGTCAGATTCTGTTTGTGATGAAGTTCTTGACAGTATAGCAAGGTCATCAAAGGGATGAGGCCCACTTATTTCTGCTAACAAAGCATAATTGGTGCAGTAATACTCACATTTAGCTGGGGGGGAAATGAACAGGAAGGTGGATCAAACACTATAATGTAAATGCAAATGCTTACAGAATTGCATAAGGGAGTCAAATGCACCATCACTCAATACTCAGTAATGAGGGCTTTTCACTGTATTTATCCAAATGCAAAGCATTTGTGTGGTGGGTGGGGGGGAGCGATGGAGTGCGGTCTGCCAGTGGCACTTTGTGGGAGTCAGAATTTCTTAAATATTAGTTTTCCTCCAGCTTTCTTCCAAGTTGCTCAAGGTAGTATGCATGGTTCTTATCCCAAGAGCAAAATAAATGCCCTGTCTTCAGCAGTGCCATTGTGTCCCTCAAGGGATCAACATAAAAGTTGCTAAAGTGATCCAAATGAAAAAGAGAAAAGTGAAATCTTCCTTGCTGAGAAGTATGAGGAATTTGCTGCAGTGTAGGCAAGGTGCCAGCACCAGAGTACTAAGATGCAGTAACAATTCCAGACATTAAAACAGCAGAGCATTCAAGTAAATGCCTAACCAACTACCGTATATCTTTCTAAAGAGTTCCATTCCTTTAGGGGAGTTCATTAAAGATCTTCCCAGAAGATTAAAAAAATCTAGCTCTTCCCTTTAGCATGCCGACATCCTGTCCCGCACCTAAGTAATCAATGAGGGAATGGTAACAGTGCTGCAGGGAAGAGAGCCTTGCTATGGGTATAGCTCCATGCTGATTTGAAGGTTTGAAAAACATGGAACTGAGAGGCACCACACACAACAGTTTAAAGCAGATTCGATGCATCCCATGTCTGCATATTTTAGTACTGTCCACACAACATTGACCTCATTCAAGTGACAGCCTGCACTCTTGCCCTGTCCCCAATTCAATTTGGATTTTTCTGATTCATGGGTAACGTGATAAAGGAGGGGGGAAACAAACACAAAATGGTATGTTATCCAAATATGGAAACACTGAAACACATTGCGTGGATGGATGTGTGTGTGTGTATAAGATGTTTTGCTGGGTGCTGTCTAATTACCCCACCCACTATTTTTGCTTTATCGCCTGAGCACAACTTAGACATTTTGTTTCCATCAGCCCCAAGGAAAGGATGAGAGGGTGGAAAGCAGCGATTTAAAACAATGGCAGAAAGTTGAGTAAAGCAGGAGCAGAGAAGCACTGAAAGGAAAATGGCGCAGAAGAGCAGAAGATGTTTTAATAAAGCAGGGATGGATCAACACTGAGGATTTTTCTTTCTTTTAAAAACAGTTTTACCAAGGAGATATAGCAGAGATGAGTACAACACAGAAGGTAACACAAAAATATTTTTCCTGCTCTCTTTACACTATATTCAAAGTTTGTTTTAAACTGCCATTTCAACCACTCAGTGACCTCTAGTATCTAGTAAAACCTCTATCATTGTTTAAAACCACCACTTCCCCCCACAATCATGCTAATAAAATTTATTTATTTTCTAACATTTCTATTTCGCCTTTCTTCCACCATGGAAACCAAGGCATAACATGGGCTTCCCAGGTGGTCTCCCATTCAAGCACTGACTAGAATCAAACCTGCTCAGCACCACTGGCATGGTGGTCACATGAGTCTTCAGACTATATGCTGCGACCTGAATCTTTTCTGCAACTCTGCTTATCTATATTACTGATATACCGGTTGTGCTTCTCTAATAATTGCTGAGGCCCTTTTCACACATTATGTTAAACAGAACTATGAAGGTGAGGGGAATGTACCCTGTGTACTTTGTACCCACACTTGGGTAAAGGTGTGAGGAAAAGTTTAAACACATTCAAACTGTGTTTGTAAGCTATGTGAAACTTTCATGTGGATGGATCCTATAGTCTGTATATGTATAGGCCCTTTTTGCATCTTCAGCCACCCAAATATTGTTCAAGAATTGCTCTCTTTAAATGTAGAGTCTATTATTATTATTATTACTACTACTACTACTACTATTATTAAGAGATTTTGGCTCTTCTTCAGACTCTTCCTAAGTTCGTCTGCTGTCTCCACTGACCACCAGACCACACTGACTGAATGAAGCTTTGGCTGTCCTTTTGTGCAATTTCTGTCAGGATCACCTGCTGTATGCCTTAGAGTGGCAGAGGGTGGCTAACCTATGATCCTTTGGTATTGTTGGATTACTGCTCCTGTCAGCCCCCACAAAGTGGTCAGGCAGTACAACAACACTTGGGGGACTGCTGGTTATCAAAACAGTAAACAATTTCATAAGCAGTTTGTATTTCTGTTGTATTTCAACTATCTGAGATGTTTTGTACATTAACATGAGACGTTTGCAACTTGAATGGGAAAACACATTTTACTTTCATTGATGCTGTAGAACTACATCGATTTAAATATGCTGTGCAGTTGTGGTTGAAATTAAATCCTTCCATCTTCAGAGGAAGGAGGAATAGAAATTATTTAGCTGATCACAAGCAGAATTTAGACCTATCTATCTGTCACATGGGCTTTTATGACTTGCAGCAGCTACTGGAACTGTCTGTCTTCCTTAAGATGTTTAGGCTGAGAAACAGTGCCATCAACTTTATTTACTAAATTAATAACATGTTACCAAAATAGCCTAACAGTGCCTTTAAATCAGAATTAAGTGAATTAAATGAAAACTTCAAAATGCTATGATTATACTATGATAATAAGCTTGCATGAAAACATACCAGTCAGTCACCTATCTATAGATTACAGCTTTATTTTGCTCCAGTTACAATTTAGGCAGAGAAAGACATCAAACCCCAAGAACAGGACTTAACTTTTGAACTTGCTGCAGGTTTAAAGCTTCCAATAAAGTTCCTTATAAAAATCCAATTACCGTATTTTTAGTTTTTATTTTAGGCAGTCTTTCTCCCTCATGTATACATGTGCACACACACAACGACCAGGCTAGATTCAAGTTACAAGAAAGGAGGTTCCAACCAGTGCTTTTTTCCCAGAAAAATAGGTGTCGGTACTCACCATGAAGTTGTTACAGTAAGTACCACATGTTTTAACAACAACAACAAAAAGAGGTGCTGGTACTGCATACCCTTGAGTACCCCTTGGGGAAAAAACCACTGGTTCCAACTAAAAATCAGGAAAATCTTTCTGACAATAAGAACTGTTTCACAATGGAACAGACTCCCACAAGAGGTAGTGGACTCTCCTTCCTTGGAGGTTTTTAAGCAGAAGCTGGATGGCCCTCTTTCATGTATGATTTAGTTGAGATTCCTACATTGCAGGGGGCTGGACCTGGTTAGAGCAGGCTGAACTGGAATACCACTGAAGACCAAAACTAGAGAAATAAAAACGGCAAAGCTTTAACATCCTAATACTAGAATATAAACAACAAAATGGAAGGTAAAACCTGCAAGAACTGGAAACAGAACTTTACAATAGGATGTCTAGAAGCCACAATTGTACAATTGCTGATAAAAGTCTAAGCACTTGACAACTTAATAATTGAATAATCAGCTCCAAAGTGCCTGATATTCTTGTGTTGACGCCTAACACTTAGAACCATTACAAAGAGAAGTTCAGTGAGAACTAAGTTAGGTGAGGAGCAGGACAGAGAACCTCTGACATTTCTAAGTTTAGACAATTATATGGTCACTCTATCACCTGTAAAAATTCAATACTCATGCAAGTCAAAAATCAAGTAGTCAATAAAGTAATTGATAACCCTGAACATATCCATAAAGCCAAGGCCTCTATAAAATATTATATGGGTGAATCATTTTGGTAAACCTCGTGGGCCATTTATTCTAAGCATCAAGTAACTCTTCAATAACATTTTAAACAGCCCTAGACACCATGGCTGTTCTCAAAACAGAGTTCAGAGTACAAAACAGATGACCAAAAACAAACAAAGCAAATGACCATTATGTAACAGAAAACTTTGGGACAACCCTTGCTTAAGCTGTTAAAAATGTATCAGAAATTAATGTATTTTTTGCCTTATTAATTCATTTAGTTATGCTATCATCTATTTCAACCTGGCAGAATCAGAAATATCAATCCAGTATAGTATACAGTACTGTCAGTTGAAAACCAGGTTCTGGCATAGTAATGTACTGACTCACGTACTTGGACATATAAATCAATAAAACTGCTCCAAAGCTATCCCTTCCCAGCTATGACCTCAACAGATCCCATAATCTAATCATAGTCAGCTGACTAGAACTAGTAGATGACTTTGAGATTTCTTGAAAAGCAGGAAGAAATGGTGAATAATGTAATTCTGTGTAGTTAATTCTCAGCCTGTTTCCTGTAGGAGGTTTTTGGCAAGAACTGAGGATCACTGTCACAGTTGTGCTATGATTTGATTTTGCCTGTAAATCTGTTTATGAATTTGGCATACTTAGGCATTCTGGAGATAAAGTTGTAAAGCTTTATGGCTGAAGTGAGATTTAAATCAGGGATTTCCCAGATTAGTGTAGTGCCCCATGGCTGCAAAAATAAATAAGTTTTCAGCTCTAAAGGCTAAACCAATCTATCCAACCTAGTCCTTTCCAGATGTTTTGGCCTATAAGTGCTCACCTGTCCATGTCAGCATGGCTGTAGTCCAACAAAATGTCTGAAGGGCACCAGATGGGGCTGGGCTAAATAAATAACATGTATGCAACTTACTGAGAAACACTCTTAGTAATATTTTTAAATAGTTTGGAGGTGCTTGCCTGGCTTGAAGGGAAGAAAACTAGCCTGCAATATTTCAGATGCATATATAAAAACAAGAATCAAAACAATCTACTCTCTAAATGGCCTACTGGAGACAAACATAACGAGGAATCTCATGCACGTAGGAGTAAGAATTGCCCATGATATTCAATAGATGATAAAATTTTATAGGAAATAATGCCCATTTTATTTAACCCAGTGCAATCAGAGGAGGGACTGGAGCAGGTAGATTTGTCAACCAAGCTTTAGCATGTGGGCTGGGACACACTTTTAGGGGCAAAGCTTGACACTTTGGATATGACATGTCCAACACACACAAAATAAGCACCTTGGGGAGTTGGGCCATTGGCATGCTTCAGTAATTAGGAAGGTGAGACAAGTAAAAGGTGAGACCAAGAGAAATTTCCAGTCTACTCTTGGTAGATAAGATTTATAAGAAGTGAGTTCTGTCTTACGGACACGGATAATGCTTGAAATGTGCTAAGTAGGTTGCTATGCAATGAGGAAGCTAGACCATTGTGCCAGGTCTGTTGACTCCCAGGGTACATTCTGAAGGAACATGAGGCTGCCAATCTTGCTGCAGCTAAAGATGTTTGGGTCTAGTCAGTGCCTGGGAACCAAATTTATATTGCAATGGGTTCCATGATAGATGAAAAGCTGGATATAAATGCTAGAAAGTAAACAGAATAGAGACATTTTAGAATAGAAGAGAATCATAGTTAGAAGGGACACTGAGGATCATCTAGTCCACCCCCTTGCAATGCAGGAATATGCAGCTGTCAGGTATCCAACCTGCAACCTTGGCATTATCAGCAGGACGCTCTAACCAGCTGAGCTATTCAACAGATTTTAGACACCGGCATTTTGTTCTCTAGCATTCACAATCAAGACTGGAATACCATCTTCACAATCAAGACTGGAATACCATCTTCAAGACTGGAATACCATCTTCAAAACGCTACCAGCTGTTTCTCCAAATGTTGTCTACCTTTCATAGACAATCATGTGGTCAATTTATTGGCATTTGGATTTCTAAGAACCTGAGTGTAAACATAATCTTGCTTTTCTTCACAACCGCAAACTAAGCTTGAGGAAATGTGAGACTTCTGAGTCAATGTTCTAAGAAGAGGTTGGTATACATCTTGCTCAGTCCTACTACGGTGTACTTTTGTTTTACTTTTCTCTAAGCAGTGCAATATTTTTAGATGAGGCAATAGAAGAAAATGTACTCTGGATAAAATGCAAAAACAAAGAATGTCCTGGTGAGAAAAATCAGCAGCCAAGTAGCATTTGATTTTTGTTAGACAACATATTAGTAATATGGACATAATGGATGTAATGTATCTGACTAACAATCAGTAAGAAAGTATATACAGAATTTAGGTTGGTCCTAAATTAGGTTAGATCTTCTGGCTGCTTCCTAGCACTGTTATGCATGTGTTCGGGTAGATCCAGGAAACAGGGATCTCTCACCTACTGAAATATTTCTAATCTTTGCAGAGCATCTTATTTATATACTGCAGTTCAGGGCTACACAACCTCTCCAAGAAGACGTCACACAATAAGAATAATAAAACCAATAAAAAAGGATAAATTTGCAGTCTCAAAACAATTCAATCTGAAGGCCAGAAGTAAAGCAGTAAAACAGCAGCTGTGGTTGAAATTACAACATAAAGCTGAGGCTAACTTCAAATTAATTAAAAGTGGATGTAACCAGCCAGGTCTTTAGAGTCCTTTTTTTTCCACCAATTATTTTTATTGATTTTCCAATTTTTTTAACTGTCACCAAGTCAATACAAATTCAATACAAATTTAAAAAGCTGACCCCCCCCCTGATGTCCCCTCTATTTTCCTCCCTCCTTTGCTGTACCCAATAAAATAACTTTTCCAACTATCATTTCAAAATACATTCATCCCTTCTCCCTACACATCACCTGTTCATTTACTGATTTCTGCTATGGCTTTTATACATTGTAACAACCTGTCCTCAAAGAGTAGTGTAAATACTCTTTTATCTATCTATAATAGTCATTTATCAATTTTGATGGAAATGTTTCAGTGTTTTAGAGTCCATTTTAAAGCAATCAATGGGGGAGCTTGGTGCACTTCCCACAGGAGAGTGTTTCATGGTTATGGGGCCACTACTGAGAAGGTCTTGTATCTTGTATCAATCCATCTGATGGACCTTGCCGGCAGGTCCACAAGTAACATCTCTGTGATCAAATAAAGAGAGAGAAATCTGGACCACAAAATATATTGTAGAAACTCAAATCTTAGAAAAATGTATAGATCAAATAGGAAAAGGATAAAATATGAAAAAAGTCTCAGCAGGTTCTATGCTTTGTAAAATGGGAAACCTCTCAGCTGTGTAAGAAAATAATTACTACCACACCACATTCAGATATGTAAATTATTGCTGTAGTTTTCCTGGTTATAATGCACTTCTGTTCTGGTTTCTAACATTCCCTTTACACTTTATTTCTGGTTGCATTATGGAACTGTGGCTTTCTGATAGATATACTACCATGTCACACTAATTCTCATACCTACCAGGGGATGTGATGTGGCATAACAGCAGACATCATTGGACATGGCACCACTCCTCCCCCTTTATGTACATGTGCACTTCTGTTCCCCCATGAAAATGTCTGGAAAGAATGGTATCCTGGCAAACTGCATCAAATGTCAACAAGCAAATTTTTTTTGAAGGGGTGGGGGTGGGGAATAACAGGGTTGCAAATGATATTTTCCTGGAAGCAATTAAAACTGAAATGTGCGCTAAACTCCCAGTAGATTCCACAACTTTTTCAGATGAAGTTTTTACATTGTGTGAAATATTACATAAAACACAAATCAAATCAGGTAAGGAACTGTCGGGGGGGGGGGGGAATGGAATAAAATTCTGTCTGAATGCAGGCTGCACTTTTTGAAGACCACTAGAAATATCAAGTGAAGGATACATTGGTGCTATCTGTGTTTGTAGCATGATGTTTTGAAGCAGCAATAATACTGTCACACTTAAAGACATCTCATTTACATTGACTGTTTCCCCAGCGCCAAACCTTTGCTATTTCCCTTTTTATTTCTCTCTCCTTTGACCCATACCCCTCCATTCCTTCCTTTTGTTTATCAAACAATTCCTAATCATATCTTGCAACAATATGAAGGAGAATTTAATACAATACCAATGAAAATAACATAAGGCAGCACAAGTAAAGCCATGAATCTGCCTTACCTGTATTTTTGTTGTGGAGACTGTTTTTCAGCTGACTTACAAACATGTCCAATGTAATACAAAGGAAAGAATAAAAAGTTCCAGTTTGTTGCAAACCATGTCAAAGTGAAGGGCGCATCAAATTTCTTAAAGGTCAGTTTTGCTAGCTGGGTTGAACCTGACCAGGAGGAGCAGACGCCAAGCACCACCAATACACCCCAGAAAATCTTCTTAAGCTGGGTCACAGAGCATGTCCAGCAACACCGGCTCCCTCTTCCACCAGCTTCCATCCCAGCTTGTGCCTGGGCTTCTGCTGGGGCTGGGGAATCATGGGAACGCTCATCCCCTGCGGAAAAAGGGAGAAGACGAGATAAGGATGTTGGAATCAGCAAGAATATTCTGCACAGTTTTATTTTACAAGCAGCAAATCCTGAGCTATTTCATGCATGGTTCTCTACCCAAGTAGAGAATGTGCATGCTATACTTCTAAAGCACACCTGAAGCACTTTTTCTCCTTCAAAGAATTCTAGGCACTGCAGTTTTTTATGGGTTGGTGGGAATGGCCAAACATACAACTATTTATTTCTAACAGAGAAAGAAAGAAAGAGCCTGAAAAAATAAGAATGAAGGCTAGAATACAATGAGTAAGTATATTACTGCCAAACCAGCCAGCAATCACAATAAATGCAAGTAGGTATTAAAAGAAGACTTATAGCCAGTCCAAATGTAATATTTACTATGTGTCTGATTGATTTTATCATTGGAGTAGAACCAAAAAACATAACAAAAGAGGAAGGCACCACTATGAGATGCATAAAGGTAAAGGTACCCCTGCCCGTACGGGCCAGTCTTGACTCTAGGGTTGTGTGCCCATCTCACTCAAGAGACCGGGGGCCAGCGCTGTCCGGAGACACTTCCGGGTCATGTGGCCAGCATGACAAAGCTGCATCTGGCGAGCCAGCGCAGCACACGGAACGCCGTTTACCTTCCCGCCAGTAAGTGGTCCCTATTTATCTACTTGCACCCGGGAGTGCTTTCGAACTGCTAGGTTGGCAGGTGCTGGGACCGAGCAACGGGAGCGCACCCCGCCGCGGTGATTCAAACCGCTGACCTTTCGATCGGCAAGCCCTAGGCGCTGAGGCGTTTATCCACAGCGCCACCCGCGCCCCATGATATGAGATGCATATCACACCATTAATATACATATTTGAAGAAAAAGAATCCTAGAATTACTAACAGCAGATTTTACTGAGCTTTTACCTGTAACTCAGACTTTATTGGCTTTGCTCTAGCTGAGTCACTTTTTAAATAATCTTTAGAAAGCACCCAGTGAAGTCATGGCCATTTAGGAGCAGAAGGAAATACAATTTCTCTTGAAATTTGCTATACCAATCACAAAACATATATATTCAAACTCTTCTATGTGCACTTTTCAGCCATGTGTTAAATACACTAGCAAAAGTGTTTACACTGCAGAAATACTGTGACACACAATACTTCAAGTATCACTTTACTGTGAAAATGATCTCACACATCAGGAGTTGAATTCCAAGGATGCTCTTCTGATCTTTTACTGGAAGGAGTAAAGCACATGCCAGACAAAACACACAGCACCATTTTGGGAAGTAGTACCTGGGCTCCCCAAAATGTCTTTCTGTTTGCAGTGAGCGTCATTAAAACTTCCTTACCTATTCAGTAATATGAAAAAAACAAGTGTTGCCTGTTTCCAATGATATGATTTTATACCATGGCATAAATACACTTCAGTATCAAATGGATAATCCATCATCCCTGTACAGCCTACTGTTTAGCCCCTGGTGTGTAAGACCATCTATAATGTCAGAGCAGCACAGCCAATGACAGGAATGGAAACTTGTGATATCTGTGATTTCTATCAGTACAAGCTTTTGACTCTCTTGCAAGAGTAAAGCATGTCCAACTGTGATACCAGACTAAGTAAGCCAATAGAATCAAGAGAAGTAAACAAGTAGAGGGGATAGAAGCAAGGAAGAAAGATGAAAGATTCAACCATCTTAGCAAGTATTGCTTGAACTCACTGAACACTAGCCCATAACCTATACAATAAGAATGGAAGTAGCCTACAGTTATGTTTCCCTGAAAACCAGGGCCTACTCAAATCCAAATCTGACCTCCTACTGTGAATTATTCCTAACTTCACCTGATTTGGCATCATAACTGCACTCCAATACACTTCTCTCTCCTATCCCAAGCCTAATTCATGCCTTCATAAATATATTTTATCCCAGTGTGGAGGTGTTCATGTAAGCAGATCAGTGCCTTCTGAAGCTTTGTTCTTGGGTTTGCAACTTGTGATTTGTCTCAAGCAAGACAAACCATGAGGTTGGCTTGTGGATGGCATGGCTAAGATTACAGCAGTGCAGCAACTGCAGGACTGTGAGAGTAGCACAGCAGCTGTGATCTCCTCTTTGAGAAGCCTCACACTTGCGAACTTGTGCCAAGGCATGGTTTGACTTAGTATTATATGTGAACCTGTCCCCCTCTTTTGTTCTCCCCCACCCAATTTCATATTCTTGGGTCATATTAAGCATCTGCCCAATTACCTGATGCTATGGCACACTGCATATTATATTTCTCCCTCTTTGCAATGCCATAGATTTTGATGCAGCCTCTGTAGCACAAGCATGGGAGACCGGCTGTCCTCTAGCTGTCAGATTTCAATACTCAGCAGCAGCAGCCCACTTGGGAAGGGGTGATGGAAGTTGTGGGCTGGTGTGGAGGACTCCCTGGTCCTGAATAGGGTAACTGTGCCCCTGAAGGACCAGGTGCACAGCCTGGGAATCATTTTGGACTTACAGCAGTCCATGGAGGCACAGGTCAATTCTGTATCCAGGGCAGCTGTCTACCAACTTCACCTGGTACTCAGGCTGAGACCCTACCTGCCCATGGACTGTCTCGCCAGAGTACATGCTCTACTTATCTCCCGCTTGGACTACTGCAATGCGCGCTACGTGGGGCAACCTTTGAAGGTGACTCGGAAACTACAACTAATCCAGAATGCGGCAGCTAGACTGGTGACTGGGGGCGGCTGCCGAGACCACATAACACCGGTCTTGAAAGACCTACATTGGCTCCCAGTACGTTTCTGAGCACAATTCAAAGTGCTGGTGTTGACCTTTAAAGCCCTAAACGGTCTTGGCCCAGTATACCTGAAGGAGTGTCTCCCCCCCATCATTCTGCCCGGACGCTGAGGTCCAGCGCCGAGGGCCTTCTGGCGGTTCCCTCATTGTGAGAAGCAAAGCTACAGGGAACCAGGCAGAGGGCCTTCTCGGTAGTGGCACCCGCCCTGTGGAACGCCCTCCCACCAGATGTCAAAGCGATAAACAACTACCTGATGTTCAGAAGACATCTTAAGGCAGCCCTGTCCAGGGAAGTTTTTAATGTGTGATATTTTAGTGTATTTTTGGTTTCTATGGAAGCCACCCAGAGTGGCTGGGGAAACCCAGCCAGATGGGCGGGGTACAGATAATAAATTATTATTATTATTATTATTATTATTATTATGCAGCAACTTCTGGAGGGCCACAGACTCCTGCTGCATGTAGTGACGGCAATCAGCACTACTGGTTCTGTGTCATCCTATACCATCAAAAGACACTATAACTAACAGTAGTAGAAAGAGGAGGTGAGCCATGCATCTTATCTATCCAGATATTTCCAGACATAGCATAGGAAAGCTAGCAAAACTATGTTATGCATCCTTTTCTGGCAGTACACTACTGGGAAGGAACATTACTTGCAAAAATAAACATGCTGCCATTGGACTAAACACACTAACCAAAGTGGGAATGGATGTTTTGAATTATTGTTTTATGTACCCTTGTCTTTGTCTAACAGAGACTAAACAAATGGCCAGCTTTAAGAGTCCTGACTATCTGACTTATTGTATACACACACTGTGGAAGGATTAAGTGCACACACCAAAAGGAGGGTCCTTTGCCCTTGAATTGTAAGAATCACCAGTAGAAGATGTATTTTAACAAAACTGATGAACAGCTTATCCCACAATAAATGTTGAAGAATTCCATATCCTATGTTGTTTTTAATCAGAGAGGCTAACAGCATCAAGAGAGTTGCTTCAGTCAAGTCTATGTGATTAATATTAGATAAACATGAAGTAAGGAGCTTGAAAAGGATCACAGCTAGAGGCTGATATTCCTGTGCAGAGTTATACAAGAATAAATCCCAGTTGTAAGCCAGATTTAATAGCAACATAATTAATTTTGTTATTTAGTAACTAGAAGAAAAATCTTAACTCTAAAGACAGGATGATGAACACAGAGAGCTGACATATCTGTGCAAACTTTAAAAAATATATTCTTTTGCCTTAAGAGCTGGATTGGAACTCTCTTAAGTATTCTTGTCCATGGATTTTTCTTGGCAGGGATACTGGAGTGGCTTGCCGGTTCCATTCTTAAGGAAATTAGCCCTGAGTGCTCACTGGAAGGACAGATTGTGAAGCTGAGGCTCCAGTACTTTGGCCACCTCATGAGAAGAGAAGACTCCCTGGAAAAGACCCTGATGTTAGGAAAGATTGAGGGCACAAGGAGAAGGGGACGACAGAGGACGAGATGGGTGGACAGTGTTCTCGCAGCTGACCAAACTGCGGGAGGCAGTGAAAGACAGGAGTGCCTGGCGTGCTCTGGTCCATGGGGTCATGAAGAGTCAGACACGACTAAACAACTAAACAACAACAAAATGATTGTTTGTTATTAGTAACATCATGTTTTTGTTATTAATGTAAGACGCAGTCCCATATTAGAAATATTTGAAACCAGATTCCCTAACAGTGAGCCTTTAATTTGAGAATGCCTTTAAAAACCCCATGTCCATTAATACAACTATTTCCTAAGAACATTCCACACAGTATGCAAGTACACTTTTTACATTTCATTTGACATCTAGCATCACTTACTAGGGAGACCATTAAAACTGCATCAAGTAAACTTTTAGTATTTGCCATTATACTTTCTAAAATCACCACTATTACTATTCTTTAATTGGTGCCACATATCAGTCAGAAGATCTATTTGACTGAATCTTTATTTATCACGGAAAGCAAAAATTTCAAACACTCTACAGGTGGCATCTTTAACAGAAGAGACAACAGGAAGTACTAGGATTGCCATATTTTGAAGAGCAAAAAAAGAAGACACTGTGATGGCCATTCAAAGCAAATAAATGCAATTTGTCTCAAATTTTACCCCTGAAAAAGAGGATGTGTCCTGGAAAAAAAGAACACATGGCAACCCTAATTAGTACAAACTCAGCAAGATACATACTGATGGCCAGTAATAGATTCTCTACCTAATTTAATGAAAAACATTAGTTGGATTGATGCAACTAATTTCGAAGGGCAGCTTAGGAAGGTCTATTTGGAACAAAGAAACAGCAGACAAAAACGGTTTGTATACACCAGCCACTTCTCATTCTCTTTACAGGTTTCCCAGAAAGAAAGAGTCATTGGTTACAATATGTATGTGTGTAACATGTACAACACAAAAATTTAATTGAGTTGTTCTCTTGTTCCGAGTTTCATTTGTAAGCAGTGTTTGAAGTACTAGCTCTTGATAAATCAAACAGTGGTTACTTGATCAGCCCCATGGGAGATTGTATAAATCTGCACTTATTATCCAGGATTAATTAAATAGCTGCTGTGTGTTTATGAAGAAGCAAAGTTGATTTAAATATCACTAATGCTCTCCAGCTTAGAATAAAGAACACTGGAGACAAAGAGTAGAGCCTCTTGTTTTTATGGCTGAGATAAACAAAATCTGGGACCTATTGCCCTCATTTTAGATTGGGGGAAAATACAAAAAGTTTACAGTTGTAGACGATACAGAGGGTGAGAAGTACTCGGGTAGATATCTCAGAATAATAAAATAAGGCTTTGTCAATATGCTATTGGGAAATAAAATGGGAATCTTTGTGGAAAGACTGATGAAATAAAGATGCACAGTGAATTGGGAGCTTCAGGATGAGGATGAAAAACAGCTATAAAACTGAACTAATAATGAAACTTGGATGATGATAAAGGGATATATTTGGCACGAAGCTCAAATGCACAACAACAAAAATAATAAGAGACTGTGTGTCAGGAAGGAAAAACAGAACTAATTTCTTTTTCATTTAATATGTTTCAACTGCTTGTGGAAGTTATATGTGTTACCAAAGTTTACACACACTCTCTCTTATGTGTGAACACTCACTGATGTTAAGCCTCAGGGGACAACAGTTAGTTTTCTTATTTCACACAGTGTAAGGATGCCGAGTCTCTCAAGCCAGGTGACTGAGCAGTGAGGCTCTAGTGTCTTGTTGCCTGTCTCACCAAGACAGTATGTCTGCTGAAAAGAGTGCAGGCTGACCTGTGTTGTTTAAAGGTGACACCTGGATAGCATTACAAGCCCTAGCAGTTGACTCAGCACCTTATCAGGAGACCCAGGCAACCAATGTATAAAACCTCAGCTTGATCTTTGAGCATCTTGGTTCCTAGTGAGAACAATGTGCCAGACTAAGCGCCTGCTCAGCACCCTTTTCTATATTCTGTCTTTGCAACTTGGCCACCTGCCTTCTTTTTACTACTCTGCTTGCTCTGGCACACCTGCTTGTTAGCTGCTGTCTCTGTAACCTAACCTTTGCCAGTCTTGGCTGCTTGCCTTTGGCCTCCACCTAGCTGATGGCTGGTTCCTTTCTAACTTTGGCTTCTGACCCTGTTAACAGTCAGGGTGCAATTCCCCAGTGAATCCTGACACAGAACCCAATTTCAAGACCTTAAAAGTATCTGTTTAAGGGAAAGAAGTACAGAGTTCTGGATTTATGAATAAGCAACAACTTTCGGCAAAGGTGCTTTCCTAAGCATTGTAAGTCTCACTGCAATTTATTTTACAATACACTGCTGATAATGGTATAGTAATGCAAAATGCAAAGCTAGGCACGCTACTCGAACCCTGTGGAAGGGTAAGTGGCTTAGAGTTGGAAAATGATGATGGCGGGGAACCATATTACCCCTCTCCCCATATTTTACCCACTCTAAAAATCTCCTTTCTTGAAACAGTTTTTTTAAAAGGTGTTGAGGTGTCTTACATGCATTCACACGTAACTCACTGCTAGTCCCACAGAAACTAAGTTGATGATGTCAAAAGACACAGAGTTAATTTATAACAGTCCTTTTCTCCCTTCCAATGCAGCATCTGACCATTATGGGCTTACATACAGAACCCCAAGCATCAGTAAACTCAGGCTGTTTTACAGTCATCAAGTTCTTAACAAGAATCAAGCCCAATGTGAAAAAGTGAATCTCATAGAAAGTCTAGCTGTATTTTAGGCACAAAGAGATAGTAGGAGCACAACCAAACCATGTGCCATGTGAGGAAGAGCTGCTACATATTGCCCCCACCCCAAAGGTAGAAATATTTAAAGTATTACTACATGTCACCCTAATCTCCATGAGCGGTGAGAGATTCCATGAGTTGCAGGCACACTTTCCAGAGTCTGTGTTCCCTTTTGGGAAAATAGGGCACAGCAGAGACGATGGTGTTTTTATGATATATGGTTTT
This sequence comes from Podarcis tiliguerta, assembly GCF_965153285.1. NCBI lineage: Eukaryota > Metazoa > Chordata > Lepidosauria > Squamata > Lacertidae > Podarcis > Podarcis tiliguerta. The sequence goes on from NC_139536.1 coordinate 45,504,568, forward strand.
ATTTACACATATGTACAACCTGCATCTAGATGGAGGGAGTGCAGAACATTCACATCCTATGAGGGTCTGGCTTTCCCCATAAGGGCAGCATCAGATTCCAAGGACAGCAAAAAGCCATATTCTGTGTCTCTTTGTTCCAGCCTGTCATCCCCAGTTCAGTTGGAGTTCTGTCCCTCCTTCTCCTTCTCTCTGCTAACAGACTCCAAGGACCTCCCCCACATCCTATGTCATTCAAAGCTGAAGCCCTAAAACTGGCCTCTCTGCCTGTGCCCGTTAGCATGCAGCAAACAAGGGCCCCCTCAAATATTCATAACAGTGCGAAGCACTGATTTACAGGCACTTAATTATTCATACAGATAACCCCAACTAACAACAGGCAGAACCAAGAGCAGGTAGTAAACTTCTACACTTTGTTTTCTCTTTGTTATTCTCTATCAGTGACATTTTAAACACAGCAACACTTGAGAGCGGTGAGTAATCTCACAAACCAATGAGTCAATGCTGACCTGATTCCCATAGTCAGATGGGTAGTAAAGTAAAATTTCCCAGGAGCTAAATATCTAATATCTAATCTAATGTCAGGTAATGACCACTGGAAGGAGTGCAGACAGAAGAAATGCCATTGTGCATCTGCAGCAGCACAACCAGATGCCTTCATCTGCCCCAGCTGTGACAAAACATGTCTCTCCCATATTAGTCTCTATAGTCACAGCAAGCGCTGTAACCTACTAAGAATTTGACTTCACCTTCCTCCATTATCTCCCAAGCAGATGGATGCCACCCAACCAAAGACGTCAGATAAAGAGAATCTCCCAACTAAAGTTCCTATAGCTAGACTTCATTAATACTTCAAGGTACCAGATGAGCCATAGAGACGTAGAGGGCAATTGTTCAGTACTAGAAGTGTGAGAGCCAGTGTGGAGTAATGATTAGGTGTTGGACTATGACCCAGGAGACTAGGGTTCAAATCCCCACTCAGGCATGAAGCTCACTGGGTGACCTTGGGGCAGTCACCATCTCTTAGCCTAACCTGCCTCACAGGGCTGATGAGAGGATGAAATGGGGGGTGGGGGTGGGGGAGAGAACCATGCATGCCACCTTGGGCTCCTTGGAAGATAAAGAGATGGTCTATAAATTTAATAAATAAATAAAATAAACAAAGTTCATTTAAACTTTTTTTTTAACATTTAGAAAATCCTTAAAGAAGCAATATCCCAAGCAAAAGGAAGATTGATAATTTATTTCAAGCCACGTTCCCCAGGACTTGTCACTGATAAGAAGAATGATAGAAAAGGAATGGCTTTTTGATAAATCGAGGAGGGCAAACCTCCTTAATAATAAATAATTTTTTAAAATTAAAGTTTGGATGTCTTCATATGCCAAAAGATCCACATTTTAATGCTACTGTATGATGGCAGGTGCTGAAGGACAGCAATTCTTCACCAAGAACTTGAAACCTCTTTTAAATCAGTTCTGTTGTTTGCTGGTGCTGTTTTTAATCTTTGTAAACTACTTTAAGAAAAATATCCCAAGCTAAATAAATAAAGGTATTTCAAATCAATGTACAGAAATCCTACAAGAGGAGCATTATTTTTGGCAAACATAGCAGCCGGAAATTGAGTTGTGATAGTAAGGGAGACAATATGAATTGCAGGTTGTATGTTACTCACCTTTTTCTAGTGACTGCACCTGAGACTGCAATTCTATCTATGCACAATTATTTGGGAGTAAGCGCCATTTAACTCAATGGGGCTTACTTCCAAGTAGACATGCATGACATTATGCTGTACAAAAATGATTTCCAGCCTGTGTTATGGGAAACCCCAGGGTTTCTCAATTAGAATATGGTGGGGAGTTTCTCTGAAGGACAGTTTGCCCACAGCTACTGCAATGTGCAAGCACCACAGAAGACATTGGGCGTGTTTTAGGATATACCTGGAAAAAATGGATATAATTTATGTGGTGGACAAACTAATGATGAAAATGTTTCCACCAAGACAGAAATATTGATGGCCATTGGAAGAAATCACTAAAGACTGAGGAGCTTTAGAAATTCTGCCTACTGTGATCTAGGGGCAAATATTCATTGTGGAGTAAGTAGAAATCTGAAAAAAATGAGCAGGAAAATGTAAGAGAGCACAAAGCTTTTAGACAGTTGTTTCATCCCCCTTCCCATAAATATACATGAAGGGACACCAAGCCTAAATTTTGAAGCAACCTCAGTGTTTGTGTGTGTGTGTGTGTGTGTATATAGTGATATATATATATATATATATATATATATATATATATAGTGCTACAGAGGTAGACACACACACAAAAAGACTACATTTGCTGCCTTGAAGAATAATGCACAGGTATGTGAAGTGGTGGTTTTACAGGCTCAGTGGGTATTGAGGAATAATTTGAAATGGCAGTTGTGTACTGGAAAGAGCAGGACGTTCTCATCTCCCTTTGGGGACAAAGAAGGTACTGTACAAGCAAAGAGAGGGAAATGCTTGAAGGCATTAAGGGCATGCATATCAATGAAAGATTCCTCCAGGCACTCCATCTGGTAGGTGCCACATCCACTCAGGATCCAGTACCTCTGTCTAGAACTGGATCAATCTTACAATGGCCATGGGAGGGGCAACCAGTGAAGCAGCTGCTGACTTCCTGCTAAGTTCCTACTGCAGAATCCTAAGCATTTCCATTCTAGCACCATTCTAGTGAGAAAAACTAGCACCATAATAGCTTCATGCTTTTGCTGAGGTGAAATAGGACAGAGTACATGAACCTTCTTCCCTCTTGAAGCAAATCATCCCTCAAGCAACCTCTTCACTCATATTTGACATGGGTGGCGCTGTGGTCTAAACCACAGAGCCTAGGGCTTGCCAACTGGAAGGTCAGCAGTTCAAATCCCTGTGACGGGGTGAGCTCTTGTTGTTCGGTCCCAGCTCCTGCCCACCTAGCAGTTAGAAAGCATGTCAAAGTGCAAGTAGATAAATAGGTACCACTCCAGCGGGAAGGTAAATGGCGGCTTAGTCATGCTGGCCACATGACCTGGAAGCTGTACGCCGGCTCCCATGGCCAATAAAGCGAGATGAGCACTGCAACCCCCGAGTTGTTTGCGCCTGGACCTAAGGTCAGGGGTCCCTTTACCTTTACATGAACTTTCTTCCCTCTTGAAGCAAATCATCCCTCAAGCAACCTCTTCACTCATATTTTCCAGGAAGAAAAATATACTGTTGATAAAATTTTGTATACTGTAACAAGAGTAGCACATACATGGTTGATAGAAGAAATTGTCAAAAGGCTTTTAAATCCTGCACATTAAGCAGTATATAAATGCCTGAAGTAATTAAATGTGCCTAAATTCCACAGATCCTGAAGTTATTCATTACTGAGTTTCTATTTTTTAGCTTTGGAACCTGGGGGGTGGGCAGCTTACCCATGATTACAGTTTTACCCATGATTACAATGGCAGCAGGATTTGGACTTACAGCAGCTAAAGACGTCAGGTTCTTACTAGCTCAGTTCAGTGCCTGGAGGATGTTGAAACACTATTAGACAAATTCATGGATGTCTATATTAACTTCTGTATCAGACGTAGTACATCTCTGAATACCAGTTGCTGGGGACCACAAGCAAGAGAGTGTTATTGTCCTGCTTTTGGCCTTTTCATTGGTATCTGGCTGGCATGTTGGACTACACAGGCCTTTGATTTGATCTAGCAGAACTCTTCCTATGTTTGGTATTGGAAAGTTAGCCACTAACCAATGCCGACACACACAAAAGCCATGTGAATACAATTTAAGTTGCAGAACACAGAGAAAAACCACAACACTCTGACATAACTATGAAGCTGACCATTCAAAAAGTGACAATACGACTCTTCCCATTTTTCTTACCTTTAATCTCTATGGCCATGGAAGAGTTCTTAGTATTGTGATGAGACAAAAAAGAGCACTTGTTTCCAGCCCAGGGAAGCTTAAAAATTCTCTCTCTTACAACACAGTCCTGTACCTGTCTACTCAGAAATAATAATCTCCACTGAATACAATGGGAATTATTCCCAGGTATATTTATAGGATTGCATCTGGGAATAATCCCTGTTGAACTCAATAGGACTTGCTTCTGAATAGACAAATGTTAACAAATGTTCCTTATCTGTTTTCAGCAATGACTTACTTTCTACGTGCTAATCTAGTTTTCCTCCTTTAAACACTCAAAGATAAATTATCATGGTTTCTATTCCATCCTCTAGCCGTGCAGTACAAGACCTACATATAAGCTACCTCTGTCCTTGTTTCTGTACATTCCAGTTTTTTCCTTCAAGAAGTTATCCTTTCTTGAATTCTCTCACTTCGTCATCGTCTCTTTTACCAACCATTTCTTCACTACAAAAGCACTTCATCAATAAATAACTTGTATAGAAAGGCTGCAAAATACTCTTCAGAGATTTTCAGGAAATGATGGGAAAGACACTGGGGAGGGGAATATTGTAGTTACATGAGGTTTTTTGTTGTTGTTGTTTAAAGACAATGGAGTGAGTCAGACCAAAGGGTCCATCAAGTCCCTTGCAACTCAAATTACATTCACAGCCCTATGTACTTTTTCACGCTAGGAGTAAGTCACAGTGAAATAAATAAAACTTACTTCTGACTCAAGACATGTAGAGTTAGGGTTGCAAGGCTCAAACCTTTTCTTACCCTCTCCTGAGCCATGTCCCCACCTCCGCCAACATTATAATCTGACCCATTCTCTTTTTCTGATTTCCTTACTCTTAAAGTCTACTATTACTAGTTTCAATTATTCATCGCTTTATACCAAAGAAAAATGAAGACTCTAAGCAATTTAGAACATGGAAAAAAATACAAAACAGTCAAAGCAGTTAAAAGCCAGGTAACAACAATGAGTAAACAAAAACAAAAACACAGTAAACAAGATTTCTTGAAGTGCTCCTTCAGCCACAGGGGTGCCAGCTGCGCACACACAATTGATCACATGATGCAGTGCACACGCACCATTTGAATGGCAATGCTCATCAACTTGAGGGGCAACCCCGATGCCCTCAAATATTTTATTGGGGGGGCAGGGTGGGAGAAGGGACCTCGGCCCATAGGAGTTGGCTCCTGTCTAGCCATAAAGTAAAAAGGACAAACCTCACCCCGTCGTACCCAATTGCAGTTCAATGTATTCCTGTTGTGTTTTATGATCTTCCTGATATTGTAAGTGAGCCAGAACTGGTCTGTGACTGTAATAATAACATTCAATTCAAACCTCACCCCACCCTATGCTTCTAGCGGCAGAATCAGCACTTTCCACCACAGTTGCAACAGTTAACTTTCCCCCTTGGCACCTCTATCTTCTTCCTCGCCTTTCATAATGTCCATCTTTCTCTTGCCCTTCGCCATCCCTGATTCACCCATGCACCCCTTCCCCCCCTCCTCCTCCTCCTTCACAGGCGCCCTTCAGCTTCTTCCTCCCGCCCGAGGCTTGGGAGCATCCCCTCCTCCCCGCCCGGGCTTTTCACGGGCTGCTCTCGCGACGCCCCTCTTCTCCCAGCGCCCTGTATCCACGGCACAGGCTGGCCAGCCTCTGAAAGCCAACTTCCAAGTTCAGCCGTGCGGTTGCCTCAGCGCAGCAGAGCATCTCTCGCAACTGCTGCAGCCCAACTTGAAATACGGCAAGGCTCCCCCGCCAGCGACTGGCACTATCCATCTGCCTGGCTCGAACGGGTCCTTTTTACCTGGCATCACAGCTGCTTCACAGACTTCGGTGAGCCCAGGCGACCCGACGCCTTCTCATAAAATTGCGGGCAGAGTTTGCGCTTCGCCTATATCCAGACCCCCATCCTCCGCCCGGAAGCGTTTCCAGAAAGCTCTCCCCTCTCCCCAAAAGGACCAGGACATCCGAGGAGACAGATCTTAAACGGAGGCGCAGCAGCCTGAGGGCAGCATCTTTGGCTGGCGACAAAACGCAACAGAAGGACGCGGAGTTTCTTCCTCGGAATGGATGCCCGCCAAAATTACCTCACATCTTCTCTCCACCCAAACCCCGAAGCGGAGCGCTATGATGCTCCATCTCCCACTGGTGACGCCGGGCGACGTGGGCTGCGCCCCTGCCAATGCACCAAGTTTCCTCAGGCGCCCCCGGCTCCTTCCCGTCCGGAGGAAACGCCTCGTACCTGACGAGAGAACTTATTGCGACGAGGGGGCTCCCGCTCCGCTCACTTTCCTCCCGAGAGAGAGGCGAAGGGAGGGAGAGAAGAGGAGAAGGGCATCCCCAAAGCCCGCATTGGCGAAAGCTCCCTTCTGAGGGAGTCCAGCGCCCCCTCCTCCCTCTCCCGCGCCCTTCGCCGGCACAGCGGCGGAGACTGCAGCAGGCGAAGCAGCCCGCCGCTCAGCCCCGCGTCCCCTCACAGCCCCGCCACGCCCGCCGCCGTCCAGCCGCCGCAGAGCAGGTGTTCCGCTTCCCAGCGCAACCCTCCCCCGAAGGAGCTCGGCGCGGCCCGGCGCCGGCGGGAGCTTTCCTGCCGGCGGGAATGCCGCGTTCCCAAGGCTCGTCTCGCTCGAAGCACTAGTTTTGGTGCAGAGGCTGGCGCGCCGAAATTACCTTCCACTTTGGTGAGAGTCAGCACGGGGCTGTTGCAGGCGCTGAGAGGGGCGACCCTGGCCGAGTGTTTCTTCATGATGAGCCCTTCCGCCAGTAAGAGCCCGTCAGCCGAGCGCCTACATCCTGACGCCGGCTGGAGCTGAGCGCTCGGCTCCCCGGCCCGCTATCAGCCCGCCTCGGCGGCAGCCTGCCTGCCTGCCTCACTCGCCCGGCCTCGCGTACCTTCTGCTGCTACTGCAGCAGCTTCTCGCCGCCTCCTCGCCAGCACGCTCTCTTTTACTTGCAGCAAACAAAACGTCACCAGCCCAGCCATCCCCTCCGCCCACCCTCCCTCCACCGGCGGCGGGGCTGGAGCGTCGGGCTCTTCCACACGCTCAGGGAAAGGCTGTCCCCGTTAACAGCCGCAGTTTAGCCTTGGCTGGGTATTCCCGCAAGTGCCCAGAAAGACCGACGAGTTCCTTCCAGGCCCAACAGAAAAGGACGAGTCCTCAGAGGCAGCTGCGAGGCTTAGAGTTTGTCTCGCCTGTTAACTCGTGAAGCTCGTTGCTCAGTTAATCTCTGCAGTAGGTTAGCCCTTGCTATCAGGCTGATCCAGAAACTGTAAGGTTCGTCTGAGAAGCTGAGTTCCACGAGGGCAGGGATCCTTTGCAATCCATTAGAATGCCTCGATGTAACACTATCCAAGGTACATAGTTGGTGTTCTTCCAATTCACGTATGTATGGTAGGCGTAGTCATCGCTGAGATATTTGGTAGCTGCTTAAGTGTGTGGCCTTATCTCTGAATGCAATAAAAATGGAACCTTTTACTGTATTTGCAGAACCAGTTTCTAAGTGGACCACTCTCATTCCAAAATGAAATCATCTTTAAGCAATTCAATATGTTCATAAAGGCAGTTTTTCTGTAACTAGCTGTTTAATTAACACTTTAGTGGAGCCAACACGCTTACTGTACTTAGATCCAACTCTGAAGCAATTATGCTTGCAAAAAAAGGTTTCCCATAAATACTGCTTCTTCCATGTATTTACAAGCACACAGTACTACTCGCGCCTTGTTTTCATGCACACCTATTGCAAGATGGGCATATGATCCCCATTGTGAGATTTCCCCACAGCTTCAGTGTGCCTCTATGTATACAGTACTAGCATCATGTGAGAAGAATGAACTGTGTGGGATCCCTGACTCCACATGATCAACAGCCCACTGGGAGGAAAAAAAGATTTCTTAGCAGAAATCTGAAATTTATTTGAAATTGTATATCTTTTCTTATTGGGAATTTTTATTTTTGCAATCCAGTCTTTTTAAATATATATAATTACAAAATAGAAAGCAGAAACTACAGCATTGCTCTGTTCTTCAAACCTAACAGTTTCAATGATACCATAGGATTTTTTTTGTTTTTGTGGGGTGGGGGGATCCGTGTTGTTGTTTTTACATAAAATCCAGGAACAGTTTTTTCCACTGGGCTCCAATTAACAAGGCGCCTGCTGGTTGCATTCCTCTGTGCTGCTGTTCCTACTTCAGACACTTGTCTGTCCCCCTTGTGGTTGGAGTTTCCAAATAGCAGCTGAAAAACTTAAGTAAACAAATGCAAGAAAATGAAGTAAAGCCACAGCCAGCAGCATGTCAGAAAGGTTGTGGCCAGCAAATGAAATGCTGGTATGTGAGGAGCTCACTCCTTTATATTTGCAGCAACTAAATTTTAAAGCCAATGTGTTCACACTGTAGAGCAAGAATAGTGGCATAGATCCATTTACAGATATTCATGGAGTATGTAAGGTTCAAAATCCTTTCCTGGAGATCTTTCAGGGAGGACTATTTTTCCTACTGGTACTGCAAAGATCAAGATTTCCTAACACATCATACCTGGTACTGAGGTAGCAGCAGCAGCAGCAGCAGCAGCATGCTTAAACTATTCTTCTTATTTAATCACCTTCCACATATATGTCTCAATACAATGTGCAAAGGAACAAGGGCACTCTATGGAATGTGAGCACCAGCATCCAAGCCACCTGTTGCCACCTATTCCACTAGTAGTTTAGACCATATTATAAGGAGTGAGTGTCTAATATCAGCAACTTACTTATCACCATTGCCAATTTTTATCTGTACTTCATAATTCTTGACACATCAGATTAATTTTTTTGAAGTTAGTTGTAATGATAGGACTAGTCACTGATCACAGGGCAGAGATGCGTATGGTGAGATAAATGTACGCTGTGCAGAATTTCTGGATCCCCCCTTTGCAAAACCAGCCCTATTCCCTGTGCTAGCCAGTAAGCCACCTTAGTGGCTCTGCTTGTCTTCCATTGCTTTACAGGGAGCTGCTTGGGGTCTTGGGATTGTGCAGCACATAACTCACTTCCCCATCTTTGAAGAACAAGATGCACTGAAGTAATTAACAATGATCTTAAACTAAGTTAAATCACTTTAATGGGACTGTGGCTCAGGCTGTTCGCCAATGTAGACATAACAGTAGGAAACTGCTTGCAAAAATAGTAAACTACTCAGGAAGTAGTCACCATTTTCTAAATAAGATCATCATACATAAAATATTGATATCACACACTTCTCCACTGTCTTCTGAGACAGTTGGTTGCCAACATATTTGATAATTATCTTATGGTCATAATCTTTCTTTCTTTTAAAAATGAGTGTACTTTTTATTTAACTCCTCTTCTGATTGTGAGACCACTGTATTATGATTTCAAATATTCATTCAGCTAACTAGTGCTGTCCCTGTGTTGTATATTAATTTATAAAAGGAAGGAGACAAAGGAAGGGTTAGCACACAAACTACAAAAGGTCTTATATTTTACCAGTGGCATCTCCAGTTAAAAGGATCAGGCATGTTGATTTGCGTTCTTGACACTGGTCTTATTTAAAAAATGACTGGACATAAGAAAGTAAAGAGATTTTTCTCCAAGTCCTGTCCATACATATCCTTATTCTTCCCAAATAATGTTGTAGTATCACAGTGATTCATGATTTCTGCAGTCTCACAACCTCTCTAACTCTAGCAGTCACTTCAATTTTACTTTTTGACTATGGCAAGTACTGAATCATTAGTTCTTCAGAATTGCATTATATACCAGGATATATTGCATGCAAGCATCACTGTCATCAAGAAAGGGTATGCTGCATTATTTAAGTGAAAAAATACTGAGGTGGGTGGGTGGGTGGATGGATAGACAAACAGACAGACAGACAGATGATAGGAATAATCATTCATTTTTTGGGAAAGGATAATGAAATTGTATTATTTTCTGTATCAAAGTATGCAATGGAGAAAGCATGTGCCAGTCAATAAGTGAAGCGCAGCTACTATTCAACATCAATACAGCAATTCTTCTACAGTATATTATAACGCAAGTCCTGACAAAAGGGATCCTGAGAAAGCTTTTAACAACTCACATTGAATGAACACAGTGCTATCATTTCTAAATAATAACAACAACCTTAAGATCTTTTCATATTCCAATTATCATATTTGTTACACAAACATTCTTCTGTATACAAGACTAACATTCAGTATGATGGATACACAGTTGAAATATTAGCCAGCCACACACAGGACCATCCCAAGACATTTTGTCTCAGGTGAAGGACAAGAGGACACTCTCTCCTAATTCAGAATCTTACCAGACTGGCAATTGAATCTAATGCCAACACTGATTATGGGATGGGATAGCATCCCTCAGCCCACCTGATGCAGCATGCTAAGCTAGGAGGCCATCTGGCAACAGAACGGAATTACCAGGGGCTCAGGAGACATAACCAGGGGCTGTTCCTAAGCATCTACCACCTGAGGTGGCTGCCTCACTCTGCCTAATCATAGGGCCTGCCCTGGTCACACAAGATGGCCTGATCAGTAACAAAAGGTTCACATTTTGCCTGTTATATTATAAAGCTGGCATCGTCAGTCACTGATTGGTTGTATATCCTTGTTCCCGCAGTAAGCCGTACACATGGGAGGAGAAGGAAACAATATTCCAGATGTATAGGAAAATGTGTTTCACACTTGGGAACATAATGGTGGTTTTAGACATGCAGAAGTTGCAGCAGAATGCAAAGACCAAATCGACCACCAGGCTCCAACAGCTAGCCCATTTCCCTGGCCATCTCTAAGTTTATATTTTCTCTCCATCCTGCTACTAGGAGTCCTGTCTTCTTCAAGCATCCACCTCCCACTCCTTCTCCAACCCATTGCTCCATTTAATGCCACCTTCCTGTGCTTCTCCTCAATCTCCTTTCTCTTTATGCACTGGAATATAAAAATACATTTGAACTATCAAAATCTTGTCACTCTGAAAACCTGCTTTATATACCAGAATGATGGCATAAAAACTGTGGGGAAATATGAATCACACAGACAGCATGATTGTTGCTTTGCCTGCTTGGCGCATGACTCAGTAAGAAGCATTGTAACGTATTAACAGCTGCCTTAGTGCTGCTTGAATGCTGGCAGAGAAGCTTAACAACACAGAGTTTTAAAATACTAACTTAAAGATTTATGCATGACCTCCTTAAAAACTTGCATCAGCAAGGCAGTCAACATAATGCATGTATTGTTTAAGGACCAGACTCAGTTGTGCTCAGTGAATGATCATGTTAGACATCAGCAGAATCAGGCATTCTAGATTCAACAATAATAAACCTGAATACTGCATTCATCTGAAATTTCAGCTTAGCTTTTTTTCCAGCATGGAAGCTGCCCTTAGGTGCTAAGCATATGGTAAATTACACTGTTCCCAGCATTGACAGAATGGATGAGGTTTCCATACCATTAGCCAAATATTCAAAAGGACTGGAGATGGGTTATAATATCCGTAAAATGAAGGCTGGATATACAGGCAATAAGTCCTGCAACATTTACAATACTTCATAGTACAACGTTTTGCTGTCAAAACCTGGGTTTTCACTAAATACTAAACAGCTAGTAGCTTCTTACCATCAGACTCAACTGAAATTAATTATTACTTAGACAAGTCTAATTTTTATTTTTATTATATATTATATATTTATTTTTATTATATATATTGTGGTGTTTTATGTTGAACTTGTTCTGTGAACCACCCTGAGACCTCTGGAGTTTAGGGCGGTATATAAATTTAATTAAATAATAATAATAAATGCACAATAGTTTTTGCTAAGCCATCTGTGACCAGGAAGTTGCTTTGTGGATTCAAATACATATTTTGGATATATAAAACTAGCAAGAGCTAGGAAGCAATCCACACCAGTTTAGTATTCATTCCATATTTTTGTCAGTTCTACAACTATATGTCATGTGCAAATGCAACTCACAACATAGGAAGCTGCTTTGGCCCATCTTGCTGTATATTGTCCACACTGAGTGGCAGCAGCTCTCCAGGGTTCCAGATGGGGGACATTGCCAACTCTACCTGGAGAAGCTGGGGATTAAACTAGGGACCTTCTGCAAAGCAGATGCCCTATGGCCTTTCCTCATGAGCTGATTTGGAAGCCAACTGTTATTTGTGGTTGCCCACAAAGGACTCTGGCCCAGCAGGTCTCAGTATAATAAGAAAAGTGAATGAATCTTGTACTGCTTTGTCATTTTATTATAAATTTGCATAAGATACTATAAATTTGCATAAGATATTGTTATCTATTAATGTCTTATGCAGATAGCTCTGGGAAATTGTTCTGACTACACATAAAAAGCTGTATAGCAATCTTTATTTTTTTAAAAACCAGGTATAGCTTGAACTTTTAATACTGGTATTGATAACTGAAATGGGCTGCAGACAGAACTGCGTATCAGCTATATGTATAACCCCACTTTTTTTTAACTGCACTGAGCCTGAGGAAAGCATTCCATGTCACTCAGAAGCTCACATACCACATTATGAACTGTCTTCCTGATGAAGGTCTTATTTTACTATCCTTGAACTTTCTTGTTCTTCAACATCTTAAAAGTTCTACTTTAGCTAGGTATTTACTACTTAATACACCTTTTCTCAGAAGTTAGACGAGTTAAATGCAGCAGAACAGGACTGCTGCTCTAAATTTTGGTATTTTGCACAGGTTTAGAGTTTGAAATTCCCATATGAAACTATCTCTCTCTGTTCTTCTCCTCAGATTATTTGGCTGATTTATCTCTGAGAAAATCTTACTCATTTGCATGCAGAGGATTGAAAAAAAGGTCTAAATAGTTGTTGCTTTAAAAATTTAGCCTGTTGACATTTTCAGCTTGGTGTACGGAACCTCAGTCAGAATGTAGTCCTCCAGGGATCTCTGTCTTGCTCTCAGGACTCTGCCTGAGCCATGTCCCTTCTACAGGCCACACCTCTCACTGGACCCGGGACTACATGATAACACCTACACTTTTTCAGCTGCACTGGCCATCAGTTCATTTCCAGGCTCAGTTCCAATGCTAGTTTTGACCTTTAAAGCCCTTCACTGCTTGGGACATAGAACCTCAAAGACCACTTGCTTCCACACAGGGGCATCGTGCGGGCAGGTGCTAGGAGGCTGTGGCCCCTGGCACAATTTTTTGTGGGCGTGTGAACCAGGCACCCCCACATAGGGGTCCCCAGTGCAGCATAGTGCTCCTTTCCACCCGCCAAGGGCTGCGTTGGCCCGCTTGGCTCACTGTTGTGTCGCCCTGCTTTGCTCCAGTGGGGGTGGGGTCACTCTGCCAGTGAGGGTTGGGATGCTGCCTCCCCCACCAGGTACACACGCACACCCCGGGCACCAACAACTGATGCTACGCTGCTGCCTCCATATGTGTCTACCTATAACACCAAGGCCCTTCTTTGGGTACTCCCATTATGGCAGCTATCTACAGGGGAAAGGGCCCACTCAGTGGTGGCACCCTGACTGTGGAGCCCTCTCCCTGGGGAGGTTCACCTTAATGAAAGTTGGATGACCTTTTTATTTTCCCAGCCTTTAAAATCCTCTCTATGCTGCTTAGTTTTTTTTAAAAAAATTCCACTTACTCTTTTCATGCTTCTCTTTTATATTTAAATGTTTTCATGTTTTCGTTTCATTAGCTTTATCCTAATTTCATACCCTCCAACTTTCTCTGATGAAAATAGGGACATCCTATTCAATAATAATAATAATAATAATAATAATGGCAATAATTTTATTATTTATACCCCACCCACCTGACTGGGTTGCCCCAGCCACTGTGGGTGGCTTCCACCATATATAAAAACATAATAAAACTTTAACCTTTTTTATTTTAAACTTCCCTATACAGGGCTACCTTCAGGTGTCTTCTAAAGGCTATATACTTATCTCCTTGGCTTGGAGATCACATAATTCCATAACCTCCAACATTTCTCTGATGAAAATAGAGACGTCCTAAGGAAAAGTGGGACATTCCACGATCAAATTAGAAACCGGGAGAGCTTCTGTAAATTCGGAACTGTCCCTGGAATATAGATATACATGGAGGGTCTGTAATTTAACTTACTGAGTAAGCCATTCTGGGAACTTTTTGGAGGGTGGGCTATAAAATAAATAAATAAAACAAACCAGGTATATAGGTGTCCACAAACAAAACACAACGACCTGAAGAACTAAGTACTGTACTCCTGTTGCAAAGGTTGCTAAGATTCAGTGTAACAGCCCATACTTTCTCTACAATTTAAAGCCTTGACAAATCAAGGATGGCCACATCATATTAAAAACAACCATGAAAGCAGTTTCAGGTATGTTCTCATTTCCCCTCTGCTGAATGGCAAGCATTAGTACTGTGCTTTCATTATTTTTTACCTTGGACCTCTAGCCTTTAGGGAAACCCTACAGTGCAAATCCAGAACACCTCTTTTATTTTGGAGACAGTTTCTGCTATATTATTTGTAAGAGCAGCTGCTGAGAAACGAAATTTATGCAGAGAAGCCTTAGTGAAAGTGTTTTATTGCATTATGGCTAAGTTTAATATTGAAATTCTGAAGACTGGCCTGATTAGAAAAGAACAAGACGTCATTTTTAATTTCCAACTGCTCATTCCACAGAAGCCACAGTGGGAGACCGGAATTAATATATTTTTTACTACCGAAATGCAGTCAGACTGCAGAACATAGCCTATTTCAGGACTGTGCTGGTTGTTACCGTTTAGTTTTCAAATAAGATTTTTGTCCAATGCATGACAAACTGAAAATCTATTTTAGAGACAGCCAGGTACCTTTAAGGACATCTTGTATTATAATCATGTACACATACCTTCCCAACTGGATGTCAAGGTAGTTATAAAATCTGTGTGCATACATTCCCAAACTGTGTATTTTGTTTGATCAATGAATTTGTATACATCATAGAATTCCAAATTAGCTTTAATTGTACAACCTGAATTCGCTGGTAATTGATTCCCACCTGGGAAGGCTACTTATGATGAGTAGATTCAAGAGATGACTGCAGGCTGCTACATGCAGCAAATCCTTTATCAGCTATTAGATACATCTTTTATGGTAAACTGATCCAATGTTCCTTGCAATGTCGATTCAGACATTACACTGAATATTGTGGGGAAAGAGGTACTTCTTTAATCAGAGACTTACTTTTCCTGTAACAAAACAACTCCACCCAGAATGTGAAGGAAAGTATACTAGCATAAGACATTTGATTTCATTACTACACCTTCAATTAACTTCCTGTTATACATTAATTTGACTGCAAAACACAACCAAGTTATTCCAGAAAAATGACTTATCAGCAATTCTTAACTTTTTTTTTTGCAACATCATTGCTTTAACTACCAAACAAATGAAAAAAAAAGAGAAAGCTATCTACAGATTAGCAAGCGTAAAAGCACTAAACATGAGGGCATATCATCGGATGAAAGGCAGTATAGAAATTTAATAAATAAAAACATATTAAAATGTTCAGGTGATAACTCTAAAATTATAGCACATGATCAGTGTTATATATTACATATATTCGCCCCTTAATCCATGCTCCCTCTGCAACTACTTTCCTAGTATTGAAGACCTTCAGAGAAGTTCATTACAAATCTCACTGATCGTCTTAAAATGAACTTCAGAGTAATTAAAGGATCCATTATTTGACTAGTAGCCTAATTATAAAGTCCCATTGACTAACTACAGTGTACATTTATAAAAGTCTTTCTAAAGAGAAGTTAACAAAGCTGCTGCCTATATATACTGTTTGCAACACCTGAATCACCTGCAAGTGCTAATCTCATAAAAATCATTGCATCAGTTAATGGGAGGTTTGCAGCATGTAGCTTAGACCTTAAGTGCTGCTGGTACTCTAATTCTACTTATTATTGGAGGCTGCAGAACGAGCTCTTTAACACTTGACAACCTACCCAGCTTTGAAATTGCATTAGTGCAGCAGAATGCCTAGGGTTCAGGCAACTTGGGATGCAGCAATTGCCATGGGGCATCTTGCCAGATACAAGGTCTTGCACAAGTTAAATGTGGGCACAGAGGAGAAATCAGTCAGGAATAATGCAGAACATAATCTTATTCATTTCAACAGGATCAGCACCGCCCCCCCCCCACCTTTATGCTATGTTGAAATGCAATGCTCTTTAACCTCGTTAAGGCTTAGGTACATTAAAACCAATTAACTCAGAGTGTACCAAGCCTGGTCAGGTTAAGAAACAGAAAGCAGTAGTGCACTGCTGGTGGGAGTGCCACAACTGAGCCAGTGCATCCATGCAACCTCACCACCACTCTGCTATTGGTAGAAAGCCTGTACTCAATTGTGCACTAGACCAGTAGATGTATGCTCCTCCTGTGCATATGATGGAAGCTGAACTAAGGAGCAAATATGTGTATGCTTGATTCCCATGATCCTTTCATCCTCAAGGGACTGAATCTACATGCATATAGATGTATGCAAATATGTGCCATGTCATACATTTTGTGTGGTTGGGGGCATGGTGCATACATGCCTACTGCTCTGCCACTTATGTATACAGGATTCTTGCCTCACCTGTGTGAACCAGCCCCTGGTTTCATAAAAGTGCCTTCGTTATATCGGATTTACTTTTATTGCTGCAGCATATTTTGAGAAGGCCAAGGGCATGTAGTTAAGATGCATTTTTGACAGCTCTAATTAAAAATGTGACTGAGCTCTTTTTATTACCTAAATAGTGTGTCTCATTATATAAGAGACAGCACAGTTGTACTCTGCAGCAGATGTAATTTGGAATATTTAGCAAGAGTGCTTAAGAGCAGAATTCCCTGAACAGCGGTAAACCAGTATTCCTGGCAACTATGCATCATACAGTAAATTCACTATACAATTACAATATTGGGCTAGAAGAACAAAAAGAATGCTTAACTTTTGGCTTTCAGTATGATGATGATGATAATAATAATAATAATAATAATAATAATAATAATAATAATAATAATAATAAAAATAGTTTCTTATTTACACCCCACCCATCTGGCTGGGTTTCCTTTTGTTTTCAGATACTGTGATAATCCCTCCCTATGTGACCCCCCCCCCCCCAGCTTCACAACTACCACCTTAGCTTGCCCCATCCCAATAAGCATAGTGTCATCAAGAGGACACTACTGCCTCTGCCCACCCTGTTACGGACCACTGCTGTGTGAAGGCAATCAACCAAGGTAGATGATGTTGCCAAGCATGGTGCCCCACTGGATGGAGCTCATTGGCTGCATTGATGCTTGCAAAAAGACACACTATGATAGCAAAGTGTATCTGAAAAAAAGAGAGCCTCTTGGTTGCCAGAAATAGTTTTTGCTACTCTCCTGACTCACAACTTTTACCAATAAAACATTAAAAAGATAGATTTTGGTAATTCCAGACAATATTTAAAAGAACTGCACTACTACGTTCCTTAGTAAATGAGAAATCCTGTGTTCACAAACAGATATAAATTTTCATTGGCTTTATAGACATGTCAGTCAAGGTGGCAAGCTGGATTTCGAAGGGGCAGAGGAACCAGAGACCAAATTGCAAACATGTGCTGGATTATGGAGAAAGCTAGAGAGTTCCAGAAAGACATCTACTTCTGCTTCATTGACTATGCAAAAGCCTTTGACTGTGTCGACCACAGCAAACTATGGCAAGTTCTTAAAGAAATGGGAGTGCCTGATCACCTCATCTGTCTCCTGAGAAATCTCTATGAGAGACAAGAAGCTACAGTTAGAACTGGATATGGAACAACTGATTGGTTCAAAATTGGGAAAGGAGTACGGCAAGGCTGTATATTGTCTCCCTGCTTATTTAACTTATATGCAGAATTCATCATGCGAAAGGCTGGGCTGGATGAATCCCAAGCCGGAATTAAGATTGCCGGAAGAAATATCAACAACCTCAGATATGCAGATGACACAACCTTGATGGCAGAAAGTGAGGAGGAATTAAAGAACCTTTTAATGAGGGTGAAAGAGGAGAGCGCAAAATATGGCCTGAAGCTCAACATAAAAAAAAACGAAGATCATGGCCACTGGGCCCATCACCTCCTGGCAAATAGAAGGGGAAGAAATGGAGGAAGTGAGAGATTTTACTTTCTTGGGCTCCATGATCACTGCAGATGGTGACAGCAGTCACAAAATTAAAAGACACCTGCTCCTTGGGAGAAAGGCGATGGCAAACCTAGACAACATCTTAAAAAGCAGAGACATCACCTTGCCAACAAAGGTCCGTATAGTAAAAGCTATGGTTTTCCCAGTAGTGATGTATGTAAGTGAGAGCTGGACCATAAAGAAGGCTGATCGCCGAAGAATTGATGCTTTTGAATTATGGTGCTGGAGGAGACTCTTGAGAGTCCCATGGACTGCAAGAAGATCAAACCTATCCATTCTGAAGGAAATCAGCCCTGAGTGCTCACTGGAAGGACAGATTGTGAAGCTGAGGCTCCAGAACTTTGGCCACCTCATGAGAAGAGAAGACTCCCTGGAAAAGACCCTGATGTTGGGAAAGATTGAGAGCACAAGAAGAAGGGGACGACAGAGGACAAGATGGTTAGACAGTGTTCTCAAAGCTACAGACATGAGTCTGACCAAACTGCGGGAGGCAGTGGAAGATAGGAGTGCCTGGCGTGCTCTGGTCCATGGGGTCACGAAGAGTCGGACACGACTAAACGACTAAACAACAACAGTCAAGGTGGCATTGTCACCAAGGATTATCAAACTATTATCAAAGGCAAGACAATCTCACTGAACATAAAATATAATTATATATTAGTTTCTCTGGTGTCAATTATTACTTGACTCCAAAACAGCAAAATTTCATCACAATGTGACTAATAGATTCCATGCCATTTATTTTTAGATTTCCTAATTTTATATTTTTTAAATCAAGATAGAAAAATCTGATATAGATCATATTGTAATCTGCTTCCTTGTGATCTGCCCACTCATCATAATATGCCATAGGTCTGTGACATGCATGACTCATGTGCACATTCATAATATACTTATAGTTGACTTTACCATAATATTACCTTGCTGCTTGTAGGGACACGGGTGGCCCTGTGGTCTAAATCACTGAGCCTCTTGGGCTTGCTGATCGGAAGGTCGGCAGTTCGAATCCCCGCAATGGAGTGAGCTCATGTTGCTCTGTCCCAGCTCCTGCCTACCTAGCAGTTTGAAAGCATGCCAGTGCAAGTAGATAAATAGATATTGCTGTGGCAAGAAGGTAAACAGTGTTTCCGTGCAGGCCTGAAAGCGAGATGAGCACCGCAACCCCACAGTCGCCTTTGACTTGATTTAACCGTCCAGGGGTCCTTTACCTTTACCTTTTTTTACTTTGCTGCTCCATAAAAAGAAAGAGAGTGAGGCATGCCAGAGTATCTAGAGTTGTTAGGCTACATGAGTTTTGGTGTACTAGGGTTCTTCTTTATGAAGGAACACATATACTGACAGACAGCAGTCATCTAAACCATCTTGATCCTTCAGCTCCTTCTTACTACTATTGTCAGTTACCTGCTCTGAGCTGGTGAGCAATGAGAGAGCAGTTACCTCTGCAAACACCTTGTCCTTTTCCTAGTTAGCAGACACAAAACTCAGTATGTTATTGAATATGTTGATTTGGTAAAAATAATATAAATGTATTTATGGAAAGAAAGAATGAAGAAATATTTCCTGCACTTTGTTAAAGAGAGACAAGCCTTCTTATGATGCCTATGAAGAGAAATGGCTCTTTTCAAGCCACTGTCCCATAGCTTTTTCCATTTTTGCTGAAATTCTATTCATTCAGAAATGCTGCTAATGCAACATCACAGTCAATGAGTCTGAGCCATCCTATATAAAATTTAATTTCTTTTTCCAATTTGTTTAGTAGGCACCAAATACCCAGCCACTTAACAATCACACTTCAAGAGCACCCACTTGTATACATTTGTGAAAGAGGCAATAAGTAATGAAAAGCACACATGAAAGGGAAATAAAGATTGGCACGAGGAGCAAAGCAAAATGAAATCCAAAAAGGGTGCTGGCTGGTACCACACATCTGTACCCAGTGAAACCTGGAAGGATCTGATGCACATTGTACTACTTAATGCAGCTACATTAAGTAATACAATAGTCTTAAGTACTGAAGTACCATCATAATTGGTACTTGTACTGAAAATTATGCAATTAAAGGACCACTGGGAATAATTAAAACACGATCAAGTTTCATGCAGACCTATTATGCAGAGACTTCCTTTAGGCATTCTGTAGCTTGGCCACCAAGGAGAGCACCAATGAACCATTAAGCTGACATAACAAATCAATCCGCTTGCCAGGGAAACCAGTTTAAGAGGGAGAAGGAGATTGTGCTTGCAAGGAAAACGGCTATAGTTTTGAATTTTGTTTCTGGTTGACAGGGCTGCTATGTGGTTTCTTAACTTTATAATCCTGGTGGAACTGAACAAATGTGTTAATCTAATACTGCCTGCATGTTTACTATGGCACCCTCATATTACTTACCTGGCATGCATGTTCCTAGATTTAAAATACCATTAAGTCACCACTGGCCACTTCTTAATGTGTAGACTACATTAAGGATGCTGTATTTTTCTTTCTCTTTGGAGAGGGGACAAGTAAACCCCATCCTGCATAATCAATCACATGACAAGGAACACCCCCCCCCCCATATGAATGGTAATGCCATTCATCAACTTTGGGGAGACTACTCCTATGGATGACCTATGGCTCCTATGACAGTGTATGGCAGTGTATGGCAAGCATATACTGGCTTGGATCCAAAGAATCTCTAGAGTAAGTTCTTCTAGATGCCACTTTTACTGCCTCCATTTTGGGTCTTGGGTCTCCTATCACCGTATGAGATCTCTTCCATCTGAACATTTCCCCTCAAGACAAAACTTAGGTTTCCAATTTTGTTTTGTTCAGTTTTGAGTGACTGCATTTATAAAATGACTTATTGAAACCACTTTGGATGAATGCTTGTTCACCCATTTGTTATTTTCGGATCCAGCACCTAGCACTGTATATAAATACTAAATAGCACTAGATACTCTATTCTAGATTTTCTAACATTAATGTTTCTCCACTTTGGGTAATGCATTTATTATTATATTGTACCCACATTGTCTACTTTTATTCTTGAAATATACATGCAATAAGGTGGACCACGTTTCTGCACCTATATAAGCTGGATGCAATATAGGCCTAACTTGTGTATAGTGTGGGACGCGGGTGGCGCTGTGGGTTAAAGCCTCAGTGCCTAGGGCTTGCCGATCGAAAGGTCGGCAGTTCGAATCCCCGCGGCGGGGTGCGCTCCCGCTGTTCGGTCCCAGCGCCTGCCAACCTAGCAGTTCGAAAGCACCCCTGGGTGCAAGTAGATAAATAGGGACCGCTTACTAGCGGGAAGGTAAACGGCGTTTCCGTGTGTGGCTCTGGCTCGCCAGAGCAGCGATGTCACGCTGGCCACGTGACCCGGATGTGTCTCCGGACAGCACTGGCCCTTGGCCTCTTTAAGTGAGATGGGCACACAACCCTAGAGTCTGTCAAGACTGGCCCGTACGGGCAGGGGTACCTTTTTTGTGTATAGTGCTACTGAAATGCCACGTTGTGTAACATTACTTGCATATTAGTGTGTGTTAAAATCACAGCTAAGTGGTGCTACTTTAAGATATTCATATCTGTAACTCTAAGTAGCCACTGTAATTATATATATATAACTTCAGCCCTATGCAGAATCCATCTCTTCACACGTTCCAAACTCCTTCCAGTTCATAGAAACAATAAAGAAGCAAAACCTACAACCCAATGACCTACTTGTGAGCTTCGATGTTGTATCTCTCTTCACACAAGTGCCCATTAATGAAGCCTTGACAGCCATTCAAAACAAATACAATCCCCCCGAATACATCTTGGACCTGACCAACCACTGCCTAACCAACACGTACTTCATCCACAATGGACAAAGATACAAACAGATAGAAGGAGCACCTATGGGATCACCCCTCTCACCGGTCATCGCTAACCTGTACATGGAACACTTTGAAACCAATGCTTTAGACAAGTCAGAACACAAACCCAAACTTTGGCTCAGATATGTTGACGACACCTTTGTAATTTGGCCACACGGGAAGGAAAAACTGGATAGCTTCCTCACACATCTCAACAGCCTACACCCCAAAATACAATTCACTATGGAAATAGAAGCCAACAACCAACTTCCCTTCCTTGACGTCCTAATCTACAAAAAACCTGATGGCTCCCTAGGACACACTATCTACCGGAAAAAAACACACACCAACCGCTACTTACATGCACAATCACACCACCACCCTGCACAAATAAACTCCGTAGCCAAGACTCTCATCTCCAGAACCAAACGCCTGGCTGACGAAGACCACTTGACAACTGAGTTACAGAATCTCTCAAATGTGTTAATTGCCAATGGATACCAGCAAAACAGGGTTACGAAGCTAATCCAAAAAGAAACACCCCCCAAAAACCAAGACACAGAAGAAAACAATGGCATAGCCCTCCTTCCTTATATCAAGGGCACTACAGATAAAATTAGCAAAATCCTCCATAAACACAATATCAAAACAGCCTTTTGCACCAACCAAAAAATAGCCAATATCCTCAGAAACCCCAAGGATAAAATTCAGTTGGAAAACCAAGGGGTCTATGAAATACCCTGCAAAGTCTGCCCAGCCACGTACATTGGACAAACAAACAGACGAATAAATGCACGGATCGCAGAACACAAGAATGCCGTCAAAAAAGAAGAAAAAACTTCCTCTCTTTTCCAACACATGAAAGAAACAGGACACGAAATTAATTTTGCAGAGTCCAAATTGCTCTTTAACATGGAACATCACCACAAGAGAATAATCATGGAAGCCATCGAGATAGAGAAACACCCTCACAACATGAACAAGCGTGACGACACATCCCGCTTGCCAGACATCTGGAAATTAGCCCTCCCCACAAAATCTGACACCAGATCCAGAGGCACACAGAACGCCATCACCAATCAACCACACCAGACCCAAACCCAGACCCTCTCCACAGATAAATTACAGACACCATCCAGTAGCCAAACCAGGATGGCACCTCCGGATGCTGCACCCCCCTGCAATCCCTACACAGATCTGGCTGGCACAGGCCACAAAACCACAGCTCGCCCCTATACACGAAGCCAAGCCAGAGCACAACCAAGTGCAGTACAGCCATCTTCTCAGAAAAACTCTTCACAAAGTTCAAGAGTTCAAGACACGAAGGCTTTAGCAACTAATCCACACCTAATGACCCACCTAAGTGGGATTCAGGAAATCACTCAAGAAATCACTCAAGATATCCCTCAAGTAATTAAGGAACAAAAGAAGAAAAGGCACACTAGCCTGGGAACCTCCTCTCTGCCCAGAACATTGGAGGCTATACACCACACCTCCTCAACAGTATTTATAGGAACTCAAACACTGAGATCCTGCTCTGTTCCAGTAACAAGAAGCCGAAAGCACCAGCCTGAAGATGACGAGTGAGACCTCGTCGAAACGTCGCCTAGACACCCCAACTTTTACACGGGAAGACACCCGAGGACACCAAAACCTGCATATATATATATATATATATATATATATCACCATGCGTCTATTTTTACAGTTTCAGTGTTGCTGCTGTTGATTTTCTTGACTTTTAGAATATGTTTGTATATAGTGCTTTTCTTCTTGAAAAAAGGGTGCCTGTATTCACCATGAAGTTGGTACAGTAAGTATCACATTTTTAACCAGTGCCGGTACTGCGTACCCTTGAGTACCCCCCAGGGGGGAGAGCACTGATTGTATGCCATATTCCATAAAATATGATTGCCCTGTGTCAAAGGTCCACTAAGAGCATGCACATGACACACTCACAAAAAACAAACCTTTCAAAAAATTTATAATGTACAAAATTAAAACAAACAAACAAAAAAGCCCCAAACCAATACATTAGAACACACAGTAGGAGAAAAGCACACTGTCAAGAAAGCCTAGTCTTCTGGTGCCATCTTGTGTTCAAAAGCCAAGCACTGATTTTCTGAGCACAAACTAGGTATCTTGCTGGCAGCAATGCTATCCAGCATTTCAAACTTAGACTGAAATCTACTGCACTATCACTTAGGATAAGGTTACCAGATTTAAAAAAAATGAATCCAGGGACACTTCTCAACTTCCTACTAAACAGATGGATTTTGTCAGGGGACTGATTTGTAAATCTGAGAACTGTCCCCGGGAAACAGGGATGTCTGGTAACCTTAACTTAGGAGCCTTTGAGGAAAGGGATTTTTCAGTGTCGGGGACTTATTATGCCTTTTGTATTCTCAGCATCTCTCCCAAATTTACCTGGATGGGGTAAGGCATGGCGGTTAAACTGTTAAAAATTGATATATGCTCATAAAACAGAGATCTCCATTTGCTTAGAGCAGAAAGTCACACACAGGCTGTGCCGATTCCTCAAGTCCAAATGGCATTAGAGAATTATCACCAGAATCAACATTGGTAAACTTTTACAATGAAGTGTTTCCCTAGGGTAGGGTTGGACTACATGCAGCCCTCCAGATGTTGTTGGATGAGAACTCCCATCATTCCCATAACTATTGGTCATGTTGGCTGGGACTTATGGGAGTTGGAGTCCAATGACATTTAGAGGGCGGCAGACAGTAGGATCACAATTATCAATGTATTTGTGTGAGAGGCAGATCTCCCTTTTGAGAGAAGAGGGTAAAAAGAGAGAGACCTAAGATCCCTATTGAAAGCAGAGGGTAAACAGTCAACAGAGAACTATTGGCTTAGGTAACAGAAGCAAGAAGCAGAGTGAAATCATGCACATGTGAAATTAGACTGCCCCAGCATCTTCCCCTCTTGATTTTACTGATTTGAGCCAATTTGGATTCAAGTTAAAATGATTGGGTTTCTACTTCTGTAATTTAGGGAATTTTTTGAAAAACAATTTATTTATCCTTTGGCATTTTAGTAAAAGGGCAGAATTAAAATCTGATGTTTAAACTAACCTTCTGCTGCACTTGACAAGCATATTTTGGTGTTTTAGTTATAACATCACAGCCTATTATTTGTACCACGGCAGGAAAAGCATGCAGTGTTCACATCCCTTTAACTGGCTTTTCAGAAGACTTTAAAGCCATTAAGGGAAAATACTCGCTGCTGTTAAAAGGCTGAAAAACTAAGCAAGAATACTGGTGTCTAGACTTGGTAGTCTGCTGGATAAGGGTCAACTAACTGCATCTTGGCTATATGGCGGTGCTGTGGATGGTTGGTTCCTGAATCCAGATACAGTGGTACCTCGGGTTAAGTACTTAATTCGTTCTGGAGGTCTGTTCTTAACCTGAAACTGTTCTTATCCTGAGGTACTACTTTAGCTAATGGGGCCTGCTGCTGCTGCCGCCGCATGATTTCTGTTCTCATCCTGAAGCAAAGTTCTTAACCCGAGGTACTATTTCTGGTAACAATGCCAGGATGTTTGTGTTATCACCAATGCTTTCGTAATGGTCACTCTGCCTATTTTACAGATATTAAAGTTGTCAGAGTCTGTACTTTTTGCATTTCATTTTCACTCACTATTTACATTTCCCTCTTATGCATACCTGCTAACTTAGGATGACACTTCAGAAATCTGATAAAATGGATTTTTTAAAGTGATTAGCCAATAATTAATTTGTCACTTTTTAAGGTGCCACAAGACTCTCTTGTTTTTGCAGCAAAGAATATGCGTAGATAAGCAGAGCTGTCAAGTTGCACCAGAAAGCAAGGTATGTTATCGGAAGAAAAAAGCCACTTGTGACTGACAGATATACAATGAATCATTCCTATAAAAGGAAACTCTTTTGACAATAACAGAAATGGAAGAAATGTGAATTTCTGATAAACGTGGCACTGCAGATCTCTGGATAATCCCACCCGCATCTATGGAGCTGTGTATTTCCTTTCTGGTTATTCAAAGGCAGAGAGAGTACATAATGCACAAGCTTTACTAAAATTACAGATAAAATCTGATCAGTCACTAAAATATGAGGCAAAAGCTTGCACGAAAGTTCTGCATGTTCCCAGGAGCTTCTTATGCAGCAGGAAGTGTCAGGGCAGATTAAAGAAAGTGCATTCCCCCTTTAACCTGGACGTTCATGGAAAGAAGCAGAGTATCCTTATACTTTTTTCTATTTAAAAAAAAAATCCTGTTAGCGTCACAAGTGCAGGAGGCTTGTGAAGAACCTTCAGGGCTAGTTCACTGAAGTTAGAGCAATTACCCAGAGAACCACAGATGTGACCTCATTTTATCTCCAAAATAGAGAGAATTGCCTTTTGCACACATTGTTCTTATTGCAACATGATATACAGATCAGACTGAAGTAGTTTGTAATAATAATAATAATAATAATAATAATAATAATAATAATAATAGACTTTTCCTTGGAAACAGCTCTCATTGGGCTACATGAAAGATTTAAAAATGGCATTGGCAGATCAATGGATAATAAAATGTAACATTTCAGAGATAGGACATTTTTCTTTTGTTTACAATATTGAGGTTGAGTTACTTTAGATGGTAAGAAGGGAAGAGGGCACAAGTGAGAGGAGGCTAAAGGGTGGAGAGCTATGGATGGTGGAGAAAAGGGAACTCTGTTGCTTATTTAAAGTTCTAGTTCAATGTCTTACACTTAAAAAAATGTTGATTTTTTTTAAAACTGAAAACATAACAAACATAAAGAAAATAAAATTTGTGAACCACAACACGTCACAGCCTGCAAGAACTAAAGTACAAAGATGCAGAACAGCTGCAAAGGGATAATAAAGAATTTACAAAAAAATCACTTTGCAAACAATATGTCTAAAAATAAAAGCATTCTTCACTTGGGAGTTCCTCCATTACCGCAAATAAAGGTTCTGTAAAGTCTTAGGTGAGCCATATATTTGCATATGCTGGTGGCACTGAGCAACTGTGTGCCTCAATATTCATATAAGAAATAAAATCCTGCCATATAGGAAAAGAATGGTCATTCAAGCTCAGTGTCTTATATTTCCAGAGAAAAAGATTTCAGAAAAGCAGGGCAGGGAAATATCTCTTCCTTAAAGAGCCTCTGCCAGTCACAATGGGCACCATGGGACAGAGAAACATATGGTGTAAGTCAAGAGTTTTATATCGCAGTATTTAATTAAATGGTCTCCTGTGAGTCCCAGTGCCTGATTGTGACAATATTTCATAATCCATCAAGATCTTTTACTAATTCTGAACTCAAACATATGTTCAGTAGTACTTTGTAGCTCATTTATCATGTGGCAAATGCACATCATATTAGTTGTTTTATCCCTGTTATATAAACCATGTGTCTGCATTTCTGTTTCCTTGCAATGAAGAGCTGGTCTCAAATCCAGCACAGTCACTAATGTTCTTTCACTCCATAAATCTGTGGGATCTAACGTTCGGCTTCTAAAATTAATCAGCTGTTGTTGTGAGGTGTCATTGGCCCTGCTGCAGTGTCAGGATCAGGCCTGGATCGGAAGGCTCAGACACAGCAGGAGGAAGTAATTGGGGGGGTATCCCTTTTTTGCCCTGACTTTAGCCTCTTTGGAGGCGAGAGCAGGGGTGTTGGCTCTCCCCTCTGACCTTTTTACTGAAATGAGAGCCAAGGAGCAGGCTTGGGAGGGCTATGAACAGCTGAGTAGGGTGGCTGACCAGGAGGCAGTAGTGACCAAGCAGGAGAGTGCAATGTTGCCACTTAGAATCAGGTGCTGCCTTTGCAGATCTGGAAGTTCCAGACCAAGAAAAACAAGGGGAAAAAATAATTTTGTAAGGGATTGCACTTGGGTAAACTCAACCATAGGTGTCAGTAATACTCCATTTGTGATGTATAAAGTCCTGGATCATTCTTTGTTTCCCAAGGAGCCTCAAATAGAACACAATAGGTAGAAAGGATATGTACCTATGTGTGTGTACACGCACGCAGACACACACACACACACACACAGAGAGAGAGAGAGAGAGAGAGAGAGAGAGAGAGAGAGAAATAATGTTAAACAGCCTCTCTCTGAGTAGGATCATCCTTCAACACACACACACGACAAATATGTTACCTTTTTATTCAAAGTGGACCTTGAAGGCTTGTTAATTTATTCCACTGCTTTCTTGCACACCGAGAAAACAATTCAGATTTACTAAGGATTAAACCATTGTTTCAATTTGTTCTGAATACATATCACTTGGAGAAGCCAAACCAAAGGGGGCAGGAGAGGGTGAACCTGAAACTGATGAACTGCCAAGTCCAAAGCCTTGCTGGTGGAAGCTGCATTTTTCATTCCCCTCTTTCTGCAGTGTTTTATTTTTTTTAAAAAAGGAAATGATTTTCCTCCCCCAAAGAGGAAAACAAAAATTTTGTGCTTGAGGCAAACCACAAAATGGTGCCCCCTCCCTTTTGCCAGGGAAGAAGGGGTGAATGAAGATCTACACTGGGAACAAAGTGTTGGGGAGGGGTAGAAAAAAATCAACATTCCCAAGCGGCTGAAGTGGAAATCATAGTCTGTCACAGGGGATGGTGTGGTGTGGGGAAGGGATTCTGAATCATGCTGGCCAAATGTAGACTCCAGGAGACCCTAGAAAGCAGCGTCTGCCATTTCCTCCCTAGGGGTGGGAGGAAACAGAGACCTATTTGGCAAGAGGAAGCTGTATTGGTAGCACTGGGTGGGAAGGGCTGCCAGGAGGATGCAGATGTAGCTGGCAGCAACAGCAGCATTGTGGAATGCATTCCTTGGAAGCCAGATCTGCTGCCCCCCCCCCCCCATGGATCCTGCCACCCAAGGCTTCACCTCACCTTGCCTCATGGGTGGGCTGACTCTGTCTACCACTTGTGGAGAGGGAGAGGTACACAGTCTTATGGTCCCTAGGATGCCCTTCCAGTAACCACTGAATTGTACCCTTATTTAGGTTTCTAATGCACGCTCTTTAACTTTCCTTGGTTGGTTGAAAAATGTAGTCAAACAAGGCTGCTTGCATCCAGATCAGGTTGGATTGGTTATATCATCATGCATACGGTTTAGTATTTTTCTTATCTACAACTATCCTGTTCTATACTTTGGTGGGGCCTCCCTGTCTCCAGGGATCAATCTGAAAATAACTAGTAAGTGTGAACATTATTTACTGTGTCATGGGATACAACCTTAATGTCATTACATTCAGTGGATATTTTTGCTACTGGAGTGTAATTTGTTAGGACTGCTCCCAAAGACTCTAGAAAAAAATATTATGCCAAATCTGCACAGAAAACACTGCAGGAATATCATCTAAAATACTTGTTAAAGCTCCACTAACATCTCTGATGAAGAACAGGAATGACAAAGGTTTCTAAAATATCTTTTCAGATTTGTAAGTTAGAGCATCACTCACAGCCAATTGAAAAGGGCATTAAATTTTTGACACATACAAAGCATGTCATGTAAAACAGCCTAGTTATACTCTAGTCAGAATTTACTTTTTCTCTTGTCATGCTACAGTTCAACAGAGCCAGCAATAGAGAATAGGGAGTAGGCTACTTAAAATTTCATTGCATGTCTCAAGAAACTTTAATTTTCTGTTAGCTTAAAACTAGAATGCCACCATTTATCTGAGGTTAAATTAAAAGTGGAAAAGTGGATTATTAAAATAAAATTATTTTAACATTATGTATTAAAGAAAGCAACCTGAGAGGCGCAACCTTGCATTTCAGGAGATAATTACTAAGACTGTTGCCCATTCAGGAGTCAGCTGAAATCAGACATTTGTTCAACTAAGTATTTTCCAGAACAATTAATTCTATGTCTCAAGCTGACTCCTAGAGATTTCTTAGGGCCAATTCAGACATTAAATATAGGAGTTCTAACAAGAAATGGGGAAAAATAATAATCTCTGTCACTGTTTCTCTAATGGAAAAAAATGAGCCAGTCCTTTTTATGTCTTATGTTTTATTGTATTTCTATATACTTTTGTATATCATCTTGATATTTTTTATGAGTGGGCTGTATATAAATATTTAAGAATGTTTGAAACACTAACCATCGGCTGGGTGAGGACTGCAGGGCCTGCTCCCTTCCAGGGCCTTTTCCAACTGGCCCAGGGAGCGTGGCCCAGGCCCTCTCTCCCGGCTATAAAGGGACTCCTGCTGCAGGAAAGCCCTGGACCATCGGCTGGGTGAGGACTGCAGGGCCTGCTCCCTTCCAGGGCCTTCTCCAACTGGCCCAGGGGGCGTGGCCCAGGCCCTCTCTCCCGGCTATAAAGGGACTCCTGCTGCGGGGAAGCCTCGGACCATCGGCTGGGTGAGGACTGCAGGGCCTGCTCCCTTCCAGGGCCTTTTCCAACTGGCCCAGGGGGCGTGGCCCAGGCCCTTTCTCCCGGCTATAAAGGGACTCCTGCTGCAGGAAAGCCCTGGACCATCGGCTGGGTGAGGACTGCAGGGCCTGCTCCCATCCAGGGCCTTTTCCAACTGGCCCAGGGGGCGTGGCCCAGGCCCTTATCTGGAACAAACTTTTGGGGACGTGTTCTGCCATTGCTTCCCTGTTCCAGGTGGTTAATGTGCTTTAAAATGTCCTCAAGCAGTCGGTGGCAATTTAGATTTTTATTCCTTTTTTCTTTTTTCCTTTGTTGGGGGTGGGTGGGTGGGATGGATAGTTGGTTGGGGATTAATTTTAGTACAATTGTTCTGTTCCTTTTTGTTGTTGTTTTATCGGTACTGTATAGTTTGTGTTTTGTTTTTAAGGGGTGGGATCAGGGCTGCCTGGGAGTGGCTCCCCAGCCAACACAATGGCTGGGACAAGTTTCACAGGGGAGAAAGCACTGGGACATCCAATCTCGGTGATCACGGGCAGGAGGCGGAGTTACGCCAAGACCAGACCATGTCATTACCGAGGAGGCAGGTTTAGTCGTTGTTTGAAGACTATCCCTGCCTCCGGGTCTGGCCTTGACCGGATGGATACTGGAATCAACAGGGTAAAGCCACATGACCTGAAAGTGTTGCTGTGCAATGCCAGGTCAATGATGAATAAAACCACTGCCATCCACGACTTGATTGTGGATGGAGGATTTGACCTGGCATGTGTGACAGAGACCTGGTTGGAGGAAGCAGATGGGCCTGTCCTTGCCGCTGCTTGCCCACCAGGTTTCTCTTACGCACAGCAACCCAGGTCATGTGGGCGGGGAGGGGGGGTTGCAGTGATTTTTAGGAAGTCACTAGCTTGCACCAGGCGTCCTACTGGGAAGATCCAGCTCTCTGAGTGCATGTTCTGGAAGTTGGGCAATAGGGGCAGTACAGGATTCCTTTTGGTGTACCGACCTCCCCGCTGCACCAAGGATTCCCTGTCCGAGCTGCTTCAGGTCGTGGCGGATTTTCTCCTGGAGACACCTAGTTTGGTTGTCATAGGGGATTTTAACATCCATGCCGACACGACCTTACAAGGGGCTGCTCGGGACTTCGTGGAAAGCATGGCCTCCATGGGGCTGTCCCTGAATAAGTTTGGCCCAACTCATAGTCATGGACATGCCTTAGACCTGGTGTTCACCTCTAGTGACGTGGGTGATCTGACACTAAGTAAAAGTGAAACAAAAGAAGTGCCATGGTCAGATCACTTCCTGGTGCAACTGGACTTCTCCGCGACCCTTCCCCTCTGCAGGGAGGTGGGACCAATTCGGATGGTCCGCCCCCGCCACTTAATGGATCCAAATGGTTTCCAGAGAGTGGTAGGGGATGCTTTAGCCCATGTTGATGGCCTTTCAGCTGATTCCCTGGTGGCCCGCTGGAATGCGGAGTTAACCAGGGCTATCGACTGTCTGGCTCCGAAGCGCCCTCTCCGATTGCATGGAGCCCGAACAGCCCCGTGGTTTTCTTTGGAGCTGAGGGTGATGAAACAATCGTTGAGACGGTTAGAGCGTCGGTGGCAGAAAACTCACTCCAAATCTGACCGGACACAGGTTAGAGCTCAACGTCGAGCCTACCAAGTGGCGATAGCGACGGCGAAGAAGACTTTCTTCACCGCCTCTATTGCATCTGCAGAAAATAGTAGCAGGAGACTCTTTCAGGTGGTTCGCAATTTAACAGAACCACCTTTACCACTGGGGCCTTGTAAAGACCCCAAGATCTCCTGCAACGATTTTGCAAAGTTTTTTGCAGATAAAATCACTCATATTCGGAAGGAGCTAGACACCACCGTGGGAGCAGGGCCGGGGCGGGAGAGTGCTAGAGCTCTGTCTGGTCAAGTTGCATGGAATCAATTTCAATCCGTTACCCCCGAGGATGTGGACAGGTTGCTTGGACGCGTGAAACCAACCACCTGTCTCCTTGATCCTTGCCCATCCTGGCTAATAAAAGCAAGCCGGGAAGGGCTGGGCGATGGGCTCTGCGGGGTGGTGAATGCTTCCCTCTGTGAGGGAACATTCCCAGATCCGCTGAAAGAGGCGGTCATTAAACCGCTTCTTAAAAAACCATCTTTAGACCCGGCCAGTATGGCCAACTATCGCCCAGTCTCAAATCTTCCATTCTTGGGCAAGGTGATTGAGCGCGTGGTTGCTGAACAACTCCAGGCACGCCTGGAGGATGCGGACCATTTGGATCCCTTCCAATCGGGATTCAGGCCTCACCATGGGACTGAAACTGCCTTGGTCGCGCTGGTTGATGATCTCCGGCGAGCTAGGGACAAAGGTGAGAGTTGTTTCCTGGTTCTGCTGGATCTCTCAGCGGCCTTTGATACAATCGACCATAACATCCTTCTGGACCGTCTAGAGGGGCTGGGAGCTGGGGGCACTGTTATACAGTGGTTTCGCTCCTTCCTCCTGGGCCGTGTTCAGAAAGTGGTGGTGGGGGATGAGTGTTCAGACCCCTGGGCCCTCACTTGTGGGGTGCCTCAGGGTTCCGTCCTCTCCCCCATGCTTTTTAACATCTATATGAAGCCGCTGGGAGAGATCATCAGGGGGTTTGGACTGGGTGTCCATCAATATGCAGATGATACCCAGCTCTACCTCTCTTTCAAATCAGAACCAGTGAAGGCGGTGAAGGTCCTGTGCGAGTGCCTGGAGGCGGTTGGAGGATGGATGGCGGCTAATGGATTGAAGTTGAATCCTGACAAGACAGAAGTACTGTTTTTGGGGGACAGGAGGCGGGCTGGTGTGGAGGACTCCCTGGTCCTGAATAGGGTAACTGTGCCCCTGAAGGACCAGGTGCGCAGCCTGGGAGTCATTTTGGACTCACAGCTGTCCATGGAGGCACAGGTCAATTCTGTATCCAGGGCAGCTGTCTACCAACTCCACCTGGTATGCAGGCTGAGACCCTACCTGCCCGCGGACTGTCTTGCCAGAGTGGTGCATGCTCTGGTTATCTCCCGCTTGGACTACTGCAATGCGCTCTACGTGGGGCTACCTTTGAAGGTGACTCGGAAACTACAACTAATCCAGAATGCGGCAGCTAGACTGGTGACTGGGGGCAGCCGCCGAGACCACATAACACCGGTCTTGAAAGACCTACATTGGCTCCCAGTACGTTTCCGAGCACAATTCAAAGTGTTGGTGTTGACCTTTAAAGCCCTAAACGGCCTCGGCCCAGTATACCTGAAGGAGCGTCTCCACCCCCATCGTTCTGCCCGGACACTGAGGTCCAGCTCCGAGGGCCTCCTGGCGGTTCCCTCACTGCGAGAAGCAAAGCTACAGGGAACCAGGAGAGGGCCTTCTCGGTAGTGGCGCCCGCCCTGTGGAACGCCCTCCCAGTAGATGTCAAAGCGATAAATAACTACCTGACATTTAGAAGACATCTTAAGGCAGCCCTGTTCAGGGAAGTTTTTAATCTGTGATATTTTACTGTATTTTTTGTTTCTATGGAAGCCGCCCAGAGTGGCTGGGGAAACCCAGCCAGATGGGCGGGGTACAAATAATAAATTATTATTAAATTATTATTATTATAAATGCACAACTAGATGTGAGGAATGAGATCCATGACCAATACCTTCTGCAGTTGTTTTCAAAGTTTACAGCAAACACAAACACACTTGTACACATACATACACATGCAAGTCAGATTGGGACAATAGCACCAGGAAAAGGTATGGCCTAAGTATTTCCCCAGTATGGTTTTCTAAGTTAATACCTTCCCTTTTGGAGGGAAAGAAGACGTTTAGCGAAAATACTTCACTGGGTTTCCTTTTTCCTTGAAGAGCAGACATAGCATAGTAGCGCAGTACATGCCTTGCATACGTAAGAACTTTATCCAGATCAGTATCTGACTCTGTTGGCTGAAAGAACCTCAGGGAGCTATTTGCAGCACATAGCACTGTGCTACATGGACAAGTGGTCTCTGACTCTGTGTACAGCAGATTTCTAAGTTAAAAACTGAAAAGCACAAAGTGTGTACATAATCATTCAGCAAGGATTTCAGGCCATCATATCCTAGTTAAATTAAACCACACTGCAGTATCCAAGGAGATATTTGTCTTAACTTGTGCATTGCCAGTATACTTGATTTTACCTCTCAGGCTTATCGGTTTGCTAACAGGAAGCTAATATATATACATGGTTGCACAGTGTTCAACGTAGTTTCTCAATTGCACAGATCTAGCTGCTTCCAATTTTCAGAATAGTTAAGGCGGCTGCTGTCCATGTTTTCATTGTCATAAGAAAACATAAGTGCTTTGACTGTTGAAGAAAATGCTATATAAAAAGTTGCTATTTATATTATTCAAAAAGAGTCCACAGCCCAAAGAGCACGAGGAGCAGCAGAGTGACAGTGAGAAACAACAAGGGGTGACTTAAAGCAGTCAGAAGAAGTGCAACAGAAGGCTCCTTGTTAGACAGGAGTGGAAGTAAATGGTTCTGAACAGCAGGTACTCAGTTGCCTTTTCATCTCTTCCTGCCAGCACTGGTGAATCACGAACTTGGCTCCATAATGGGATGATCTTTACTGAGTCAAAAGGGTTCACCTCTACTACTGCGGATGAGGTCATGAGCACCAACAGCCAAAGAGAGCATTGTTTAAAGCAGAATGCAACTGAGATTTGCAGAATCAATAGCAAAGATTGAGATGCTATCCAACATACTGCAGCTGGTTGATCAGTGCTTGCTGTTGACGAACAGAGTATACTTCAGTTTATGCGTCTAGCCATCCAGAATGTAGCAAAGGAAAATACAGTGTAGCTATGAATGGCTAATTCTGACTATGGGTTATTCTGGGACACAACAGGGCATGTAGTGAGTGAAGTAAAGGAATTACCATACTCATTTATATTAGATAGGCATACTAGCTATGGAGCTTTCCATGAGATTGCCTTCATGGTTAAATTAGACCCCCAGCTGCATTTGAATGCTAACCTATTGACCTTCTTTGCTAGACAACATTGCATACACAGGTGAGGCAACCTGGTTTGAACAAAATGCTAGCTACATGGAATATTGCCTGCTGAATTTTTTATATGTTCCTGCCATCATAACTAAACCAGACTGCTCAGATGCACAAAAGTATGGGATGACAGGACTTATGGATCGTCAGTCACAACAAATTATGGGGTTAGCAAGCCCCCCCCCCAAAAAATCCCGGTCACTCAGGTAAAGTGAAAAAGATGATCTGAGTAAAAAAAAAAACCCAGCCACAAGTTCAAAACAAGAAAGCACTTGGACTCAGCAAAGTCAAGATGACAAATCAAAAGGGCAGCTAATATTCTGAGTTAATGTTGCATATAAATGATAAAAATATGCCAGAGCTAGAGCTGATGAGGCATGCAATGAAAGAGTCTGCAATTCCAGGTACAGAAGTTGAAGAACACCAGCCACTGTGGAAGAGACCCAGAGTGCATGCGAATCCAAAAGACAGAAAGCATCTGAGGCAACAGCTTGCAAGTAGTGCTTCACTGTGCAAAGAAAAGCTTGAGGAGGAAAAGCGGAGGAAAGAGGATATGTTTAACTAACATGGAGCTGGTGAGTACAGTATATTCAAGTTTCCATTTTCTTTTATTTGGTTACATTTGCTGCTGCTGAAGAAACTATGAGTGAAGTAGTTATTTCATTCTACTTAGCATTGCTAAAATAAATTGGGAAAATGTGTAAGATGTTGGTGGCAATAAATATATAAATATATAAATATGAGAGCAATTAAATACTAAAGTAGGAGATGTGGAAGGTAATTTTTGGCAATATATTTTGATGATGGGAATGTCCCGTCTTGAAAGAGGCACAGTTAAAGAGCAGCATCTAAATGTCTGCTAATACCATCAGTATTTTTAAAATGGCAGGTGTAGATTTGTCTTGGATAGGCAGCAATAATAAAGGTACATAGATCCCCGTCTGGTGTGGATGTTGAACATTGGAAAGAAATGATTTAGGTATCAGCTGAATAATGACCCACACTAAACTAGAAGCCCCTGAAGTGTTATTATTAGGCTATACCCCTGTTTACATAATGCATGACCCAGAGAGCTAATGTTAATTTTTTTTTGGGGGGGGGGGAATCTGTAGAATAAGAAATGAGTTCTAACCATAAAAAATGGTTGATTAAAATTTGGCAAATAATTTTCTATTAAAACATCACACCTACTCTGCTAGTATGCCCAGTATTTAATCAAAGAAGTTTAAAACAATAAATGTAGAGCATTTGTTTCATTTTAGAAAAATTGTTTGCTGGTTTACAGAATGTATGGTAACATGTTGTGTAGCTTGTTCCTCTCCCCTGATTCAGTTACATATTTGTATTTCTCTTTAATAATAATAAAAAAATTCCAAGGTAAAATGCCAATGCTTTGTGGAATCTTAAGTGATACTGACTGGCTTGATAGCAATTGTGACTTCACTGAAGATTTAACTCACTTTCATCAAAAGATGCACCATTTTTAACTCGATTTTTTAAAAAAATGAACTGTATTCTTCTTCTTCTTATTATTTGCCAGTCCCTGTAATGATTTTTGCATTGTTTTTAAAGTTGTTTTATAGTTGTACACCACCCAGGTATTTTCTGATACAGCGGTCTAAACTTTCATATATAAAAGTAAATAAATCACTCTCCACTCGAACCACCCAAAGATGGAACAGTCTTTCCCCTCTAAATGATCACATACCTTCTGTGATATGTCATACCATTTCCCCACCCAATCTCCACTGTGACTGGATATTATCCTCCTTGTGTTTGATCAATGACAAAGAGGGAGAGTAACTGAAATCAGTCCAGTTGTCTCTTCCTACGCAAGATGAAAATCATTATAATATTCAACATCAGTTATGTGTAAAGAGGACTTCCGGGCATTTGCTCCTCAGCCTCTGATGATAGCTACAATACTTGTTTTCTGCCTATACCCTGATATGTAGCACTCAGGCATGACAGCTGAATTCTTCAGGAAATGGGGAATGAAGACCAGCACTACTGCTTAGATTAATCAAAACACATGCACAAGATAAATATGGGATCCATGGTTCCACTCAGTTCTACCAGCAACACATGGTGCACAAGCTGTTGTGAGTGACCTTAAGCACAAAGGAGATTGTGTAGAAATATTTTAAACAAATAATCACAAATCCCCAGGGTTTGCCTCACTTGTCAAAAGCTCAGGCATTAGATTTGAATCACAGCTTAAATTCAGAGATTACAAAGGTCAGTTTGGATGAAGGAATTAGCAGCAGCAAACTGTTGCCTTTTACTTCTCTGACTTGCTCTGAATGCTTTCCTAAAGGCATAAAAGCACAAATCCCTTCTATAAATCTTTATTTTGCTTTCTGAACATTAAATTCCCTGCTAGCAATTTTCGTGGATTTGGGGTGGGGTGGGGGTTCATTTTTTTTAAAAAAGGTCTGATTTAATTCCTTCTGTGTTTTGTAGGAACAATATTGCTGCCTTTGCATCAGAATTCTGAATACATCTGTTGCCTATTAAAATAATGTGATCAACGCTATTATTTGGCAAGACCATTAAGTCCAAATTCAGGCTTTTACAGCAGTATAACATTGAAAACATTAATATTAATAACATCATTAATAAAAAAAAGCTCATACCAGCTGGAAGGACGAAATGAAATAAATCACAATTGTATTTAGTTAATATTTATAATCCAATCATCCATTGTTCCTTCCTACAACTCCCTCGTTCCTACATCAAAGTCATAGGTAAGAGTATGAAGGACCCAGGACCTTTAGTCGAAGTCCCTGTCTAAAAGACCAAAGGCCCCAGGGTGGATTACATTAATATTAAAATGCAATAGTAAAAACAGTTTAAAGCAACTTACAAAAAATAAGGTGGGTCCTAAACACAGAGACCTCAAGTGTCAAAAGAGGTGCATCTTCAGCATTCTCTGAAGTATAATGAAGGTGCTGGGGACGGGATGGGTAAAAACCATGCCTCTAAAACTGGCTAGGAGTGGCTAGGAGCCCACCTTTCCATGTGCTCCCCAGGCTGCTCCTCCGCTGCTCTGGAAGGGATGTGGGCACTAAAATATCTCCTTGTTTTAGGGCACCAGGGAGCCTAGGTATGCCTCCGGATGCACCTCTGTGGGAAGGGAGTTCCACAAGTTTGGTGCCGCCATAGAGAATGACCTCTCCTGGGCCTCCACCTCCCAAAGCTTCTGAGTAAAACAATTATGAGGGCACCGTCCACCGATCTTGGCACCTAAGAGGGTCTTTACAGAAGGAGGTAGCCTTTCAGGTATTTGGGGCATGAATTTGGGGCCTGGAAACAAACTCACAACTATCTCACATACCAACCCATAACAGATTAACGTATGCAATCCAGAAGACAAATAGAAAGGATATGCAATGGAGGCAGGTGATGTCAGAGCAAAGAGATCCAGATTGCTCCAACAACTGAGCCAGGCCACCACTACAAGGAAATAAAAAGGATGTTGGGATTATGGATCTGTCTGACTCAAATGCACACCACTACTGGTTTCAAGATATTGCTCCCATCAGAGCTGATGGCAAACTTTAATATCAATTTTTATGTTTCCTCCTTTTAATTGTTCTCCATGAAGCTATTGAAGAGGTGAACAATATGCACTTTTGGAAGAAAGCAGCACTTCTAAAGATGATTACACCTTCAAGCAGAAATTATATGAAGGATCAAAGCTTCATTGCTGATATCCAAGGCTGGAAAGTAATCCCAACGTAAGTAGATTCAGGTGCATCTGACATGAAAGGATCTATTTTTAGCTCATGCTTTTAAAAAAATCTATTTTTTTCTTTCATGTAACCAACTATTTCATGTAACCAATTACTTGAAATCCAAATTGAAGATAATCAATCAATTAAGCTCTGTGAGGCTAATCATGGATTTTAAATGCCACACAGATCAAATAAATGAATCAGATATTATCTTTTCAAATTCATAGCCCAGAGGCAGTAGATGGTAGATTGAGATCTACTGGTAGCTGTCTAGGTGATCTGAAGTAGAAAGGCAAGATTTCTTCAGATGCTTTTGAATTTCTTTGTGTTGTTCCTGTGACAAGAACAGCTCCATTTATAGCAGTAACAGAGAACCTTACTGATGGCAAACCCTACACACACTTACTGACCAAAGGAGGAGCTATAAGCAGTAGTGCTGATAAAAACATATTCAGAATGGAGTGCACTGGATGTTGCACAAACACAACATAATCATTTGTGGCATTGTTCTGGTGTCGTGAAATGGTATGCTGATTCTTCTAGGGAAGTAACAGCCACATCCTCTAAGTGTAGTAGTGCTATGCTACTCAAAGGTGCCATGGAACACAGAGTTGAGTAGAGAAGATAGGTGATTTTACTGAGAGTAGACAGGGTATCACTTCCCTTATGTAGCATCCTAGACATTTTGTCAGCCACAGGATCCGTGAGGATTTAGCTGTCCCAATGGCAGGGATTAGAAGCAGCCATTGATGCTGTGGCTCAGCAGTGCCTATAAGCAAAATTAGATAAAAGATGGGTAGGACAGTTTGAAACTGCAGATAGCAGCATATAAAAAAACCATTTTCTATACTAAGATGTTGCTAAAGTTACGTCAATATGAGCTACTCTACGCACCATCCCAGCTTTGCACACCTAGAGAAATATTAATTTACCATATTTGCCTATTGCTGAGATTTATTTATTTTTGTCTTTGGATATAGGTTTGCATTAACAGAGCTCTAAAGCAAATAATCCAGATGAAAGAATCAGGGAATCAAATAAAATTTCATGTGAAACTCTTAACATTTTAAGTGCCATTTCCACAATTAAAAGCATTTTCATGCTTGCATTTTCCTCTGTAGTTGCCAGGCAACTATAGGACTTTGAAACCTTGAAATGTAGAAATAATTTAGATTGAGTTATTATAATCTTCAACATGTTAAAGGTCTGACTCATCTGCACCTGTTCTTGAGATGGGTATAATTAAAGATTATTGTAACTGAATACAATTCCTGTATTGCTGAGGTTGGCTTTAGACTGAAATCATTGTTGAGCACATAGCAGTAGCAAAACTGTACATAGCCTGGTTCTAAAACCAAGATGGTTATATCTTGGCTTAATAAGCAGAGATATGAACAAGCCTTGGGTCTGTGTCCCTTCCTTCCAAGCTGCCTGAAGCACTAAAATTGTTGCTTCTTTAATGGAGAAATTGTGGTTTATTCCTTGCTTATTATTATTGATATGAAATCTTACTGCTGTTCAGGACTG
The DNA here is from genome assembly GCF_965153285.1 of Podarcis tiliguerta. Taxonomy (NCBI): domain Eukaryota; kingdom Metazoa; phylum Chordata; class Lepidosauria; order Squamata; family Lacertidae; genus Podarcis; species Podarcis tiliguerta. The sequence goes on from NC_139536.1 coordinate 45,545,194, forward strand.
CAGAGTATGCCAAGGAATGTGGTCTGGGGCTTGTTCATTGCTGACAAAGAGCTTTCCAATGATGAAGGGACATAAAATCTGCTTTGCTGTTCTTTGTTCTGCTGGTAATAAAACTGCTAATAAAACTTCTTGGCTAACTCAAATCCTGAACACCAACTCTAGCAGTTGTACAACACCATGTTTGGAACAAGCCATAATCTTAAAGCATAGTTTAGAGCATCTCTGATTTCCCCTTCTGAACTGCTTCTAAAACAGCACTCCTCCCCAGTCTTGTTGCTGCCACACTAGATAAACCATGGTTTGACTTAGTGTTACATCCAAACCTGGACTCATGGTTTATCTTGCTCCAGATATGCCAAAGCTTGTAAATAAGGTGTGTTACTGGGCTTCTGTGTTGCAGTATAAAATGTCCTTCTGCACAATCAACAAATGTAAGTTTGCATTGTAAATGATTTTACTTCAGAATTTTAGTAGTATTTTTTTTCTCCCCTTGCCTTCTCTCACTCCTTTTCTTTTCAGTTCTAAGGTAACTTCTTGTAACCTTGGCAAGACACAACATGAAGTAATAAATCATTCTCATCAGCAGGACAGAGGGTAGGCACAGCGGTACACCTTCATTCTCTTATTAAGGGTAAGGCATCATTGTTCATTAAATTTAATGGAAAGTGGATGGTAGAAGCAACTAATGTTTGGGAACCTGAGGTTTACCTGATGTCTGCATTGCTTAAGCCTTCAGCCCCCTTAGCTTATTTGTTTTATGCTAGCTCATACAACTTGTGATTTTTAAAAATGTATTTTTGCTTCAATTCCACTCATTTAAACACCTGCCCACAAACTACCTACAATCTATGGTCAGTTAAGATGTATATTTTAAAAGTATAGTTTTATACATGTACAGTGACAACAACAAAACACAGTGGATTCAACAGTTGCACTGCAGTGAATGTATCAGTTTTGTATAGTGCAAAGACTGAACTTGCTCCTCAGAAGCTCTGGATAGCTCTGCCTCATCCCTCAGCTTACTTATATAAACAGTTATGCTGAGATGTTGATTTCAGTCAGTCCTTGCAAGGTTTGCTTTAAAACGAAGGGGAAGCGAAGCATAAGAATTTAGAGTATGCATCATGGCAAAACTTTGGCTTTGGTGAAATTGCTGTAACTTGCCCTAACCAGGTTATACATATAATAAAACATGAATTTCAAATGAAAATATCCTAAAAATTAATTTCTAAAATGGATTGCTGCCAAAGATTCAGAAGCTGCCTTTCCAAAAGTTTTTTCTCATTTGGGAGTACACAGATCAGCTTCCCTCCTCCTCCTCCTCCTCCTCCTTGCAACTTTTATTGTAATTCTTGTAATTTTTATTAATTTTCATGCATGAAGTATATCAATAATTTAACACTACTGTTCCTTCATTAACCTGAATATGTAGAGTCAGTGCCTGAAGTGCAGGGGGTGGGGAGGAAGCAAGCAGTATGACTTCAAAGTGTTGGGGTGGGGAGAGATGGGGGAGAGTAAGAGCAGACTCTGTTATGCCCACCTGGAAAGAAGAGGCATCTCAACTCCAAATACATACAAAGAAAGGAAGCTTAATGCATTCCCTGAAGTAATCAGTTTTACCACATGACCAAAGAGGTGAAGGATCTATTTACTTAGATTTTAAGACCATATAATCCCAAGGACTTTGGGTAAGATAAAGAGCCAAATGGAAATTAGTCTTCCTACTCATAAAATCAAGTGTCACAAAAGAGTTTGTTATCAAACACAAACTTCAAATAATAATTTATTTTTTTAAAAAAACAAAACAAAACCTAGAGTGGAGCTCTCACATCTTGGTCCTCAGGCTAAGGGACTGTGGTGATCAGAGTTATTGGCATGCAAGTAAAATTGCTTGGAGCTATTTTGATTGGTACAGAGTAACAAATGCTGCTGCAAGTAATGACTTGGTACCTTACATATTGAAAGAGTCAATGATGTGGCCTCTATCAAGTATTATATACATTTTGTTGAATACATAATATTTGGGGGTCCATATTTGGACTCCTCTGATTTGGATAACTATAACCTAATATTGATGGGACGCGGGTGGCACTATAGTCTAAACCACTGAGCCTCTTGGGCTTGCCAGTCAGAAGGTTGGCGGTTTGAATCTCCAACCTAGCAGTTCAAAAGCATGCCATAAAGTGCAAGTAGATAAATAAGGTACCGCTCCAGCGGGAAGGTAAATGGCGTTTCCATGCGCTGCTCTGGTTTTAGTGTTCCGTTGCACCAGAAGCGGCTTAGTCATGCTGGCCACATGACCCGGAAAAACTGTCTGAGGACAAACGCCGGCTCCCTCAGCCTGTAAAGCGAGATGAGCGCCACAACCTCAGAGTCGTCCACAACTGGACCTAACAGTCAGGGGTCCCTTTACCTTACCTAATATTGAACGTCCCTTTTGGGGTAAGGTATGAGAGTGAGTTTGGGTGGCACAGCTCCAAGCATTTTTCAGTCTGTGTTTGGCATGGAAATTCTCTGAGTCAGTCCTCCAACACCACCCTCAAGGTCCTGTCTCTTAGAAATGAATGGAGACAGATTATCCACTATGGCATTCAAGGCAGATAACAACACAAAATCAGCAGTAATACAAAAAATATTTCAAATCTTAATCATTGCTATATGATCTCTCCCAGTGTGTTTTCATAGCAATGATTAAGATTTGAAATATTTTAAAATAAAATAAATATACTTTCTTCAAAGCTACAGTTCTCAACATTTTCATGCATCACCCTATTCTAAGCAACAACACGTAGTTTAAACTTGTAAACTTTAAACCTTGTAAACTTTTTATTCCCCAATGGAAGCTTATTTATTCCAAAAGTAGTTTCTTAAAGGCAAATCAAGTTTGGGAAGACAGAGAAACAAGAAATCAGAATAAATCAGTAAACATTATTTGTCTACTCAAATATGTTCCAATTTTATTGCAAGAATAACCCATATAGGATTGTTCCATACAAAATCTTCAAGGATTAAAAAAAGCAACAAAAAGATACAGAGGTAAGAATGCCTGATAAACCTAGAATGAGTTTAACTGTAGTAACCAAGGCAACCAAAAGAAAAATAATGAAGAAGTGAAGTAGCCTGGTAGCAGAAGCCCTAGCTCCCACCGCAGAGCTGCTTGTGGTGGTATTGCCAATATGGGGCAGACACAATCTTTACTTCTCAGAAAATTGTTCCTAATTTTCTGTTCCTAACATTGCCACAGAAATCTACAAAGGACTCATCCTGGCGAGAGCTCTCTAAACTGGCACTAGTTGTTACTGTGAATTTGCTGCACAGCTCTTATTGCAGAGATGGTCCTTGTAGTACATTGGCTGCAATCCTAAACATATTCACTAGGAAGTAAGCTCTGTTGCACTCAGTAGGGTGTGATCATTTTTCAGACTGCATTTTTTTTTGCCAAGATACTTGTTGCTTGTGTTGCAGAACATCATTAGAGTATGTGCAATTTATGTGAAGACTGAGATAATTCCCCACTTCCAGTAACATTTCCAGCTGATGCTGAACTTCCGCTTAAAGCATCCAGGGATCCAATTGTATTGATGAGGTAGTGGTGGTGGACTCAAATCGGTACTGAGCATTTTCTCACCCAAACAAACCACAAGAGGTAAGTCATAGGACAAACCTTGGCCACCTCTCATGGTTTGTCTGGAGATAAGCCCAGACTCAGATGTAATACAGGTTATTTTACAGCCGCATGACATTGAAGAAAGAACAAATCAGTAATGATCTTTTCTCTGGGAACCTGCTTGTTTGCCTGTTTATGCTAAGCCATGGCATGGCTTAGTGTTACATGTGGATTGGATTGTTTACTATCCCACTGCATCACTGGGGAGACTTATTTCTACTGGGCTATTCATTGTCTTTTAATGTATGTTATGGACAAAAGAGTGGTCATAGCCAAGTAGGCCAAGTAGACCTTTCATTAGCCTATAAGCCTCATTGATCTAAAACAACGTTTTTCATGCAAGCATTCCTACAACATGGGGGCGGGGAGTGCTGTTTTTATTCAATGCTATGCCAGATTGTGCTTGACAGCATGGAATATAAGAATCAAAATGCAGATAATACTGTATTTTCCTCAATTAAGAAACAAGATAATCAGAAACATTCTGCCTTTTTTTAAAAGACAGGCAAACATTCTTTATTGCTGTCCTTCTTGAAAACAGATCCCTTTTGATTCCCGTATTGCATCTCCTTATCTCTGTTGCATCTATAGTCCAACCTTTTAATCTGATAATTAAAAGAGTACAAGCTACAATAAAAATGAAAGGGCTTACAGATCAAGATCCAGGTAGGTAGCTGTGTTGATCTGACACAGTCAAAATAAAAATAATAAAAATAAAAAATTGTCCAGTAGCACCTTATACCCATTTTACCATACCCATTGAGCCAATCACCCCTCTCCTACTACCCTTCTGAGAAATACCCCACCCTCACACTATATATAAGTATCTGGTGACTTCTGCTTCAGTGTATCTGAAGAAGTGTGCATGCACACCAAAGCTTATACCAGAACAAACTTATAGAAGAAGAGGAGTTTGGATTTGATATCCCGCCTTTCACTCCCCTTCAGGAGTCTCAAAGCGGCTAACAATCTCCTTTCCCTTCCTCCCCCACAACAAACACTCTGTGAGGTGAGTGGGGATGAGAGTCTTCAAAGAAGTGTGACTGGCCCAAGGTCACCCAGCAGCTGCATGTGGAGGAGCGGAGACACGAACCCGGTTCCCCAGATTACGTGACTACCGCTCTTAACCACTACACCACACTGGCTCAATAGATCAAGCTATTGTTTATACAACACAGTTCTAGCCAAATACCATTTTGCTAGCACAAAGCACTTCCACTCACACAAGTTAAGCTACCTAATTTTCAATGATTTGCCTCCACACTTCCAAAGTGGCCACCTGTGTCATATCCCATGCTGTTTCCTCAGGAACAGCTGGGAGCCCTCAAAGCTGATTCCTGGTCACAACTTCCTATAGGGCTAATTTAATGCTGAAAGACTAAAATGCAAATGAAGAGAATTGTTCCTCAAAAGAAAGATACCAGCTGGAAGCAGGACACTGCAGAACTGAACTACAGCCTCCGTTTTGGACTGGACCACTATGCTGATCAAGCTATATCTCATGTACTCTTTGGACACAGAAACCTGTTCAGTGCTCAGCATACATCCAAAGGACCTTGCAGGCATTAAACATTTGCTGCACCTAAGCCCTCCATCTGTTTAATACTAACTCAACCACCAAGAAGTGGAAATTATATGTGAAGAATTCACACAAACAAGTCCATTGTTGCAAGTGCTTAGCATATTCAGTGAACCATTGTAGGTTACTGCTATGCACACAGACAGAAATTACATAAGGTTCAGTGAAGAATCATACTAACTTTGCCACAAAGCCTTTTATTAAGAGTAGTTGCTCTTTAGTACATGTTTTAGTACAACTTAATGTGAATATTTTTAGGCCATTTGTAAAAAAAACAACCCCAAAACCTGAAGACGACCAGCTGTCACTGCAATAATTCACTCTTCCTTTTTGCTACACAGCTTTTCAGGCCCCATGATGGAAACAAGGATGTTATTCTTATTTGTTAACTGAGTAATTTAATGTAAGCTATCAACAATCCAAAGAGGCCACGAGAACTTAGGGTTTAAATATCTCTTCTACCTCAAATAAGAGCATAGAAGTTCAGTACAGTCACTGTTTTTCTGCTCTCACAACCCACTTTTTGGGCAACCATAAGAACTTCCTTTGTCCTTGATCTGACCTTAGATGCACATAAGCACATGCATGTTTGTTAATCAAGGAAACCACCTTGATTTTAACCCAGGAATTTAGGCATTTCTGGTTCTACTACTATAACTCAAGTGAACAGGTGGCACCCCTGGCCCATCACACCTACAAGTTTTTAACACTTGTGAAATGTCCTTCTTTAACTTGAAGAGCTGACTCTAGAGATACAGAGCAGGTCTATGATTGTCCAGTCCTACTGAAGATGAATCTAACATGAGGTTTGAAGGAGGTAAAGTCTGGCAGTGGATAGAGAACAGTCTGAGGCCAATGAGCTAGAATTGTCTGCTCACTTTAAAGCTGAAAGCGTGACATCGGGGAAACAAGAGTAATCAAAGACAGCTCCTTCAGTACCCTGGACAGGTCCAAGGGAGCAAATTACTTCTTCCCTGAGCGTTTGGTGCTAACACAGTTCTTACATACTCCTCCTAGGTTACCTTCTTTTGCTGGACACAGGGATGGACAGATCACTGTATTTCCATTTCATGTCAGTTTTGCATGTGCTCATTTGTAAGTCTTGTTTCTATATTAATCTGCAATTTTTAAAATTAAAAAAATCCCATGGAAATATGTATTTAGATTCATATTGAAATATATTTGAAAATACAATTTTTATTATCAAAAATTAACATAAAAATACATATTTTATCTCAGCCTTCCTGAGCCGGCATCTCTCCCTTGAAGTCACTGCCTACATCACTGCTAGTGGTTTGCATCATGACAATGATTGTCCATCTCCATTCTACAGAGCTGGTGAACACAGCAAATGCAAGAAAGTGTCTTAACCCAGGTTATTTGATATCTCCATTGGGTGCAACATTTTCTACTCTGACTGCTAGCAGCCCTTCAGGGTTCCAGAAACAGGGTATTTCCCATCACTTGCTAGGTAAGCCTTAAAAACAAACAAACAAACAAACAAACAAACAAACAAACAAACAAACTGGAAATGGCGGGCACTGAACCTGGAACCTCATGCATGCAAAGCAGGCAAATTCTACCACTGTCCTTGTGGCCCCTCCATGAAAAAGGGTGGGAGAAGAAAGGTTGTTTTAAAAACACAGTGCACGGGCTTTTCCACCACAGCTTCTAGTCTGCTTTTATTTCCCCTTAAAAACTGCAGTCAAAAAATTAAAATGTGTTTTGAAATAACTTCACGCTGAAGTTGTCTTGTTCACTGCTGAGACTGGAGGAAAAGGCTAATTTAAAAGCAACTATACAAGGAAAGGAAACTTTATGTACCATGTAGAGAAGTAGTTGTTCTGCACAGTTACTTGATTTTTCTTCCACCTTGGAAAGAAAGTAGCAATTAGGATGGGGGAAAGAAATCAGCCAGTTCTTCAGTTGGGACTGTGATTACAAAATGCTCTCATTGAAGGCAGAGCAATTCTGCCAATAAAGACTCAAGCCACAGGCAATGCAGGAAATCCATGAATGGGTCTCCTAATGTGTTAAAAATTGGTTTAAATTTCCCGTGATGGTATTTAACCCTTTTGCCTATGCCATTTTCCAGAACGAGAACACTTTCCCAAGCTGCTATTAGTCATCTAGCAGAAAATATTTAGGTATTTCTATCTTAACTATGTCTCTTTCCAGTAGCAATTGGTGGGGCAGCACTGCTTACCTGCCTTCTAAATACCAAGTGTCAGTGCTGGTTTCTGAGAGGGAGAGGAGTGATGCATGGGGAGCTCAGCACAGTGCAGGTGTGGTGGTAGGAGTGCCAGGATGGCTCTGCTGCTGCAACAGCACCACACTGAGCTTTCTGCACCTTCCCCTTTCAGGAATGGGAAGAGACACTAGTTCCTGTCAGTTCAGTGTTCAGAAAGCAGGTCTATGCCACTCCGCCAACCACGACTGCCCCCAGCAGGGCTAATAGCAGCTTCAAAGGGTGAGCTTTAGATCAGGAAAATGCTGCAGGAAGAAAAGGTTAAACATACATCCCCTTCAGTGCTGTGACGGCAACAAAATTTAAAGCAGATACGAGAGGAGGAGGTTTTTTGTTGTAGTTATTTTAAGGACACACACACTCATGGATCTCCTGACTCAGATATGGTTTGGCCGAGTGACAAAGCTTTGCCAGTGCCACTGAGCTGCCCTGAGAACTTTCTTAAAGGAAGGTATATACATATATAATAAATACGTAAGGAATGCATACTGTAGGATGATGATCTAATGAGTTAAACCATTTTTTACTTTAGGTTGCAAATAAAAAAAAATTAAAGACCCTTGTGATATTGTTTCTTGACAATGTGGTACAGTGGTAACTGTGTCCGTCGAACCACGTCCCAAACCCTGCTCAAGACATTAAGCTCACTAGGTGACTATGAGTCATTTATGTCTCAGCCGAACCTACCTCACAGAATTGTTGTAGAAATAAAAGGGGTTAAACCTACGTATGCTGCCATACGTTTCTTGGAGGGATCAGACTGGTAATCTTTCTGTCCAAAGGCAACAGGGAACTTTGGAGTAGTCCACATGGTTCCAAGCTTATGCAGTTGCACATGTGGTCATGTTTTGTTGCACACATGCTTTTGCAGCTTCCATACCACTAACATATGTACACTGAGCCCAAGTCATTGTTGCATTTGCTTCTACAAAATCTCAGTGTAAATTTTGACTGATTAGGGAGATTAAGATCAGGACCTAAAATCATTAACTCAATGTTACTGTTTAGTAATGTGAACTCTGAAGAGACCTGTACTGCACTTTATATCATAGATAAAATAAAACAGAGGCAGAAGAACTGTATACGAAACTATTTTTCCCTGCTTTAGTCTAGATTTTATCCTACATCTGTCTTTTTCATTCATTTCCTCTGTTTACCCTTTTGCCTCTTTATTTCCCAACAGACATTCATGGCCTTTTCAGTGAGTAACATGAGCTTACTTAATATGAAATGCTTTTTTCTAGTTTATTCATTAAATGTGGCTTACCTCCTCTATTTAGTATAAGTAGATAATAGTAAAAATAATCCATTATTCGAAAATTGAAACCAGATTCTCACTGTGAGTATGCCAACTGGTAGACTTAATAGTGGTCTGAGATTTCAGAATGATTAGGTATGGTTCTATAAATAGTTCCCACTATGTATTATATATGCATCTGTAAGAGTGCATATAACACCTGTTCTGAAGTAGCCACACTGATTGCATAACAGCTTCCAAGTCCAATTCAAGGTGTTCACATTAGTGCTTATGGATTAAAAAAAATTGGGTCCCAAGTATCTGAAAGAGTGCCTCTTTCTCTATAGGGAATTAAGATCAGTGGAGGAGTCACTTCTGGTAATTCCACCAAGCCCGCAGAGGTTTGTGTGTGTGACTTGTGAAAGAGCCTTCTTGGTGATGAACCAAAATAATGGAGATCTCCCCACAGAGGTACATCTGTTTCCATTAGCTGCTGAAGATGCCCTACTTTATCCCTGGCCTTTGAAAATTGAAAAATTGGTTTTGTTGTCCTCCTTGTAATGTGTTGTATTGGAGTATTATTTTAGGGTCATGGGTGGCATTGTTGTTGCTTATTGTTTCATTGCATTGTGTTTTTATAAGCTGTAACCCTCCCTAGGACTCTCTGATGAAGGGCAGATAAAAGAATACAAATAATAATAATACTGATAAATTGAGCTTAAATACCTTCCCAATCATTGGCACAAAGACCGAAGATAAACCCAGTCTAACCATCCTTGCCAGGAGTAGGAAGAAAGCATTTTTATTTTCTTTTGCATAAACTATTGTTCACTACTGCTCTTTAAAGTAGAAATGATTGCTTCATGAATGCAGGAAGATAAGTCTGCTTTTATCTTGCACATCCATTAAAAAATGCACTCAGGAGACTGATCTGCAACACAGTTCAAGATATTTTAAAGGTACTTTGGGTGGGAATAATTGGCTGTAGTTGCCTTAGGAACAAGCTCTCAATGGCTAGCACAGGCAGAAAGGCAGCCAGAACATATAAACTGCTGAGGGATATGGACCTGGAAATTCTAGTACACTTACATTTATTCATAATATTTTCCCTTTGGTGGAAGTGTGTTGAAGAGGAATATTCTAATAGCACAATCATATGCATGTTTACCAAGAAAAGTAAGCTCTGCTGTGTTCAGCGGGGCTAACTCCAGGGTATGTGTGCCAAGGTTTGTATCCTTTTGAATTTTGAAAAGAGACCATAAAAAATAGAGTAGCAGAAATCAGAGAGGCATGCCCATTGAAGTATTCAGCTTACTGAATTTCCATTATTTAGAGACTTCCATATCACTTTAAGTTTTATTTCTTTATTAAATTTATTTGTCCCTTGCCACCTAACATGTCTCCAAGCAACTTACAATGAAGAATATATACATAAATACATTATAAAATAGAACAGAAATACATTATAAAATAGAACAGAAAAAAACAAACCCTACCCCTAACAGCAATAACAATGCTGGCAGCACAACGGCAAAAAACAAAACTATACTTTCATCCACCAACCAGCAGAAAAAAATAAAAACTCAAACACCAGCTTCCTGCTGCAGGTCCCAGAAGGTTGCCACATCAACCCAGCTTTTTTCTGTTTGGTTTCATTTGTTTGTCCTTAAAGTTGATCCTGGCATTCTATTATTCACTAAAGAACTTGTGATTTTAAGCTGGATTTAGAATGGGGCCTCATGCACAGCTAAAGTCCTGAAGAGCAAGTTTTTAATTTTTATTTATTTTTGAAAAAGCATTTGTATATATGCACTCTGAAGAAGAAAACTTCCCTTTGCACCTTTAAAAAAAATTGGTTACAATGTGTACTAGGATCCACACTAAATGAATATTCCACTAATGAAAGTCATATTAAGGAAATAGTGTTTCTCAAACAGTAGACCAGGACGCACCAGTGGACCTGCGGAACTTTCAGGTGGGTCTCAGTGCCACTGTCTGCCCAGAAAGAGTTAAAAGCCCCTTTCCATTCTGCTGATCACCTCCTTTAAACAAGCCATGTTTTGTAAAAACAAAAAACTTTCCTGGAAAGAAAAGTTTCTTACAGAGCTGGAAAAGGTGTGGAAAATGACAACCAACATGCTCAAGGGGCTGGAATAACTCCACTATGAGAAAGGTCACAGCATTTGGGAATATATGGGGGGGGGGTTGGGGGGAGGGAAGAGAAGGGAAGGACAGGAATATATAAAATTATACATGGTTTGGAGAAATTAATATAGTACTCGGGATCATCCAATGAAACTGAGGGTGGCAGATTCATGACAGACAAAAAAAGGGAGAACCTCATTACATACTGCATACCTACAGAATTAGCTAACACAAGATATAGAAATGGCGTAGACTCAGTAAAGGTGGCTTTAAAATGGGATTCGACTAATTATGGTGATTAAGACTGTCAATGGCTAATCATACCTATGTACAACCTCTAGTATTAGATGTGAATACTGAACTCTCATGTTGTGAACGCAAGATTTTATTTTTGTGGCTTAAGCTTCATTGAAGTCTCCTTTTAAAAAAATCTTTTTTAAAAAAACTGATTATTTTTTTAAAAGATTAAAATAATCCACGTACAACGAAACAAGCAGAGATCCTGCAATCCATCAGCAATAAGAATAATGGTGTGCAGGTGCACTTTTAATACTTTTGCAGCCGACTATGGACAATAAATCAGCTTTACATTAATACAGATCAGAGTTATACCAGCGAGTATCCCCAGAATGAATTATCTGCAGAGTACTGTCTATTTCTAGAAACACTGGGTGGAATGCTGTGTTGCATCATGATGAATGCTCCAGCTGCACAAGCATCCAGATCCACCGAAACCCCTCTCTCCTTCCCCCATGTGCTGTTCTCCTGACCTTCCCCCCAGCCAATTGGGGACATAGGGGCACATGTGGGGGGGGGGAGCTTCATTGCGTAACTGGAAGTCTTTGCATAGGGCTTGGGGTAGATTTAGGGATAAAAGGAGGAACAAACCTGCCCTGTATTTTTCTCTGATTCCCCCACCATCACCTATTTTGTGGTGAAGGCTGATCTGGCTGGTAGCTGCCATGCTTATGTCACAGAATGCCCCTTTGAAAGACACTGGGTCATCTTTCTGGGACATAAATATGTCAGCTGCCAGCCAGGGCTGCTGAGAGGAGCACCAGAAAATTTCACAAATATTTCATTTTGCTTATTATCATGAAAGCTCTGTGTTTCTGCCAGCAGGAGATTTTCTCTGAACACAAATAGTAGCTCCAAAGCTTTGTCAGGACCATAGTAACAGAAAAAAGGAGGTTGACACACTGCAATGTCAGAAATTAATAGCCCGCCTCTAGCAGCTGCTTGCATATTAAACTCAAATATATGTTTAATGCCACATCTTGTTTGGCCCTCTGACAAACCATCACTGCACTTCATGCCCCATCCTATGATCTGTTCCTGTTTTAGTCCAGCTGCTTATAGATTTGGGTCACTAGATTCGCTACAGCAGTTTGTCACAACCTTTTTAGTAAAAAAGAAACAAAGAAAAGTTAAATGTTCAACCATATACTATTAATAGAAGAAGTGAGACTCCCACCCTCCAAAAAGGGCAAAGTTCTAGTATCACTTAGTGGACTCAGTTTTATGTCTATAAAGCACTGAGCACATCTACTTTCCCCCTTTTTAACAGCAAGCACGTCTGAGACCATTATAATAAGCAAAACAAAATAATAAACAAGAAACAAAAAGAGTATCATCTAAAACTATCATTATTTTACATATTGTATTTGTTACAAGACAGAAAGAGAGGTGTTTATTGAGCTGAGGCAAATTACAGTAATTATTCCAATAAGTCGCCAAAGCATCCCATTGCTACAACAGTTCATTATTCGCAAAATCATTCCAGAATCATAACAATACAGTTAGCTTGTCCATTGCTACTATCAAGAGTGCTTTTTTCAATCACATGAGTTTTGATACAGACCATTAGATTTCCAGTGTTTTGTGTTAACAGCATTTTTGGCAAGTAACTTTAAAAAACCCAACAAGACTCCTATGCCTTCACACACCAGAATCTTCCAAGCAGTTAAACAAAACCATTAAGCAATCATATATTGATTTGCTTGTTTTTGTGTTGCTGTTTTTAGTGTAAACTGCTTTGAGTTTGTGGGGAAATTGTTTAAACATGTTTTAATAAACTTATTTCTGATTACTAACCTAACACTCTTCTCCAAAGTAATCAACTGATTGACCTGATCAGAAATTGCAAAAGGCCATAGAAATAATGTAATTCTTTAGTGGTTTTAATTTCCCACAAGGGTGAATTAATGGGACTAAAATGAATTAATGGGACTAAAATGAATTAATGGGACTAATTGATGGGACTAAAGAGCTTATACAGCTCTTGGTACACTGATGGGCTGCCATTAGAAGAAGAAGAAGAAGAGTTTGGATTTGATATCCCGCCTTTCACTCCCCTTCAGGAGTCTCAAAGCGGCTAACATTCTCCTTTCCCTTCCTCCCCCACAACAAACACTCTGTGAGGTGAGTGGGGCTGAGAGACTTCAAAGAAGTGTGACTAGCCCAAGGTCACCCAGCAGCTGCATGTGGAGGAGCGGAGATGCGAACCAGATTACAAGACTACCGCTCTAAACTACTACACCACACTAGCTCAATCAAGTTCCCTTTCCCCCTTTCTCATCCTGAGATTGCACCCTCAATCCAAAACAAAACATAACTGAATTAAATTATATTAGTTCAAACAAAAAAGTGGAAGAGAATTGTAGAAACAGCACATCAACATTTTCTTCTAGGAGACATTAAACAAGGCATGCACCACTAAACAAACATTTGAGGCTCTGTCCTACATTATTTCACAATTCTCTTGTTGAGGGTGGAAAGTGAAGAACTTTTTAACAAGTCAGTGAATCCCGTCTCATGGGAAATTTGAAGGCGATGCAAGGAAAGCATATATATTAAGGGTAGCAATATGAACAACAGGAATTCAGAAATGATGGGGATCAGAAATGAATTCAGAAATGATGGGGATCAAACTGGGAGGGGTGGCTAACACCCCAGAGGACAGGATCACACTTCAAAACGACCTTGACAGATTAGAGAACTGGGCCAAAACAAACAAGATGAATTTTAACAGGGAGAAATGTAAAGTATTGCACTTGGGCAAAAAAAATGAGAGGCACAAATACAAGATGGGTGACACCTGGCTTGAGAGCAGTACGTGTGAAAAGGATCTAGGAGTCTTGGTTGACCACAAACTTGACATGAGCCAACATGAGTGTGACACGGCAGCTAAAAAAGCCAATGCAATTCTGGGCTGCATCAATAGGAGTATAGCATCTAGATCAAGGGAAGTAATAGTGCCACTGTATTCTGCTCTGGTCAGACCTCACCTGGAGTACTGTGTCCATTTCTGGGCACCACAGTTCAAGAAGGACACTGACAAACTGGAACGTGTCCAGAGGAAGGCAACCAAAATGGTCAAAGGCCTGGAAACGATGCCTTATGAGGAACGGCTAAGGGAGCTGGGCATGTTTAGCCTGGAGAAGAGGAGGTTAAGGGGTGATATGATAGCCATGTTCAAATATATAAAAGGATGTCACATAGAGGAGGGAGAAAGGTTGTTTTCTGTTGCTCCAGAGAAGCGGACACGGAACAATGGATCCAAACTACAAGAAAGAAGATTCCACCTAAACATTAGGAAGAACTTCCTGACAGTAAGAGCTGTTCGACAGTGGAATTTGCTGCCAAGGAGTGTGGTGGAGTCTCCTTCTTTGGAGGTCTTTAAGCAGAGGCTTGACAACCATATGTCAGGAGTGCTCTGATGGTGTTTCCTGCTTGGCAGGGGGTTGGACTCGATGGCCCTTGTGGTCTCTTCCAACTCTATGATTCTTTGATTCTAAGATTCCTCTTTTGCATATTTGCATATTACAATGGAGCTTGCATATCCTTGATCATTTATACCTGTTGCTTTATGGTTACAATATTTTTTAACCTTCAGTACCATACTCTATCTACCCTGTTGACTTATAGCTGCTATGAGATATTATGGTGCAATCAAATGTAGGTGGACAAATCACAACTGGATAAATACTTGAAATCCATTCTGACAGTAAACTAAACTCCAGTAAAGGCCCTGGGCTAATAGCGAGGTCTTTAACTGAAACAGAAAACCCAACCAAATCAGCACTATTCATCCCTCAGAAGGGAGCGAATTCCAAACTTGGGGTGCCACTACTGAGCAGGAATCAGGACTGCGGTAATACAAAATGACTAACACTGCAACCCTACTCCTCTCTACTTAGAGGTCCCACCAGGGGTGGAGGAAGGAGAGTGCGGTGGGGGTGAATCGCCCCAGGTGTCTTCGCTGAGGGGGGTGACATTTGGTGTGCCGCCCGCCCGCGACTCCCAAGTCTATCCCAAGCCGTCAGAGTATGGGGGGGAGCTGCGCTGCTTTGCTGGTGGCATTCCCCCCTTCATTTTGACAGCTGGGGGGGGGCTTGGGAGTTGCAGGCGAGCGGTGCACCGAATGTCCACCATCGGCGGCTCGCTCCATCCCCAGCTGCACGGCACGTGCACCACTCTGTGCACCTGAGTAGCTATCCTGCACCTGGGAGGGCATCCTCCGTGCCCTGGCCCCCTCGGGAGCATGCCCACCCTGGGCAGCGCGGGCATATGCTCCTCCACTGAGTCCCACCCACACTGTTCCATGAGGACTCCTTCTTACTGTTAGGGAGCCTAAATAAGCCACTGAGTTAGTTTATAAGGAAAATGAATAGTTTGGGAATGATTATCTGTTTTGCAGTTCCTAGTCTTAGAAAATGAATTGGCTTTGAGCACTGCTCCATTTGCAACAGAGTATGTGATACCCACACAAAACTAAACTTTTATACTGTGGTACCTTCGGTTATGAACTTAATGCGTTCTGGAGGTCCGGTTGTAACCGGAAACTGCTTATAACATGAGGCGCGGTTTTGCTAATGGTGCCGACGGAGCACGACTTCTGCTTGCATCCTGGGGCAAAGTTCGCAACAAGAGGCATCTACTTCTGGGTTAGTGGACCACGTAACCCGAAGCATTTGTAAGGGGGATGGTACTTAACACAAGGTACCACTGTATATCTGACAATTTCATTATTGGTTGTTTTCAGGCATTCCTCTTTCACTGAGGAAAAGGAACTCATACCATGGTAAAAGTTTTACCATTTTTAATACAGTAAAAGGCAGTACTTTATTATTGATTTCATTTCACTGAGGAACTCCATCCATGCAACACCCCAAAGCTACTAACAATAAAAACATCAACAATAAAACACATATAAAAACAATTTAAAATTCAGCAAAGAGACTGACTGGGATAAGAATCTGCACTTAAAAGGCTTGTTGAAAAGGAAAGCCTTCAGTAGGTGCCAAAGGGACAACAGAGAAGATACTTCTCAGGTAGTAAGAGATTTCCAAAGGGTAGGCACCACGACTCTAAAAGACCCAAGTCCTACATCATGCAGATTTCCTGATGAGAAGATACCTGCAGAAGGCTCTCTCTTGAAGAATGAAGTGATCAGATTGGTGTATAAGAGATGATATGATCATTTAGGTGTATTGGTCCTAAGCTATGTAGGGCTTTATACAACAGTACCAGCACTTTGAACTAAGCTCAGTAGCTAACTGGCAGCCAGTACAATTCTTTCAGCAGCATCGTGGCAACACTCTGTCCCAGTGAGTATTCAAGCCATTGAATTTTGCACTAGCTTCAGCTTCTTGGCCAATCTTAGGGCAGCCCTACATACAGTGCATTACAACAATCAAACCTGGGGGTTATGAAAGCCTAGATAAAATAATAGAATTGTAGAGTTGGAAGGCACCCTGAGAGTCATTTAGTCGAACATCCTGCAATGCAGGAATCTCAACTAAAGCATCCATGACTGATGACTACCTAACCTTTGCAGGAGAGTCCAGCACCTTCCAAGAGAGTCCGTTCCACTGTCAAACAGCTCTTACTGTCAGAAAGTTCTTCCTGGTGTTTATTTGGAATCTTCTTTCTTGTAACTTAAAATCATTGGTCCGGCTTCTATTCTTCCATGTGACAACCCTTTAGAAATTTGAAGATGGCTATCCTATCTCCCCTCAGTTTCCTCTTTTCAAGGCTAAACATATCCAGCTCCATCAACCATACCTTATAAGGCTTGGGATATCAAAGGCTATGATCTGGCACTGTGAATGTGGACTGCAGCATCCCAAGGCCCCTCATATATTCCATCAATGATGCTATGATTGGCAACACAACACTCCAAGCTACTGCATGCCAATCCAAAGCTCTCTGCTTTTCCTTCTGGGCCATCCTGTATTCTGCCCTTCACAACACCTGTACAATTAGAAACAAGTATAGGTGTGACCTGCAAGAAAATGTTGCAATATGAAGCGGTACTATTCAAGCGCCCATCCATGTTCTCTTCCAGGATTTCAGAACTCTTTCCTTGGTTTTCTGTCCCTTCATCCAGTGTCCCATAGTTTAAAGGTCTAATTTGGCTGTTTGGGGTTCTCTATCCTTACACTCCCCTCTCAAAGTGTTTTTTTTTTTAAACTTCTGCCAAGTTACTTCATGTTTGCTGATACCTCCCCTCTTGTGAATGGATGGTGCTATTTTGGCAATATAAGAAGCCTTACATCCGGAGGCTCACACTGCTCATGAAGAAGAATGGAACCCCCAAGTGAAAAAATATGGCCCATGCTTGCCCATTATCTTCAAGCAGCAAGCAAAGGTATGCAGAAGAGGAACAGATGGTTCAAAGCTCTTCCCTGCCCTCTTGCTTACTCTAAACAGCTGCATTATTTTCCAGCCTCTGCATCCTTATTTTATTGTGTCTGTAATCTGAGCCATAATACTGACATAGCTAAAGGCATACCTCACCCAAAAATACTTACTCACACGAACAATATTTAGGATTGAACCTATAATAAAAGTGAGTAATATCTCTATGACAACTCCCAATACGTACACTAAAGAACCCTTAAGTTTAGTATAAGCTAACACAGTTGAGCTATACGCAGAGGAAAAAAATATGGCAGAACATTACTAGAAAGGGAGGCAGCTACATTTTTTCTGCTATCTGAAGAGGTCCTCAATGAAACCATAGTGTATTCAAAAGCACACACAAAGCACAGTGCTTGAATTTCTGCATTCCCTACAACTATCAGATTCCCAGATAGATCAGCAACAGCCTGCAGGCTACTTTCCAACAGGTGGCAGATGGAGAAGCCCTTTGCTTCTCAGGACCAGTGTAGATTACTTCCATCCCCTGCATGACCTACAGTTTAAAAACAATCTAATAGGGAATTGCTAGTCTCCAGAATTCAATGCACACTGTGAAAACTTTTTCATAAAGAAATTTCTAATAGCCTTCAAAGTTTTAACGTGCAATCATATTATGAGGCTTCATGCCATTATCATGTTTACTTGCTTAGATAGCAATCAGATTAATGTTCTACTACATGCAAAATAGTGGGCACAGTACATGCCAGGAATGTGACAGAAAGTAGTTAAGGAACACAAATTGAACCATGATTGTTCTGTGCTTATTAAATACTATTAGTTTAATACCTCAATTTTAAACATTTTAACTTGGAAGTCTCATTGATTGGTGGATCCCAATCAATCTTTCAATCTATCTTTATTGTGGTCAAAGACCAGACAGGTGGGATCCTAAGAAGTATGATATAACATGCCAATTCCTTTATAAAATTTGACTGAATTTATTCCATTTTTTTTTTTAAATTACCTTCCCTCCATGTATATTACACTAAGCCAGTGGTTTCTTAGAGAAAATTTGCATTCTTTGAGTTATAGTCTGAGTGACCACTAGCATGATAAAACATTTTTCAAACCCCACAGAAGACTGACCAGTTTTGGAAGCAGATGGCTCAGACCCATATAAACAACAATCACATATGTTGCCACTTATTTATGCCCAACTCACAAACTGAATTCATTACAGCCCAAACTAATGTAAAAAAACCAACAACTGATACTTGAGCATGCCACATATACCCTTTCTAGTCTACAGTTCATCCAACCCCCAACAACTCAAAACAAACAAGTTAGTGATCACTTGCAGAACAACTGCACCACAATGCCAGTTGTTCCCAATCCTGTTCCTTCCTCTGTGCTCCCCTCCTCTGCATTCCACTGTATAGTCTCTGTACATTATAGCTGTGTAATCACAGAAAAGTGAACATTGCTTTTCCCACACTAATTTCTGCATAGTCATTCTGATGGTTGTGGTTAAGTGCAGGTGATTCTTTGTTTTTCTCAGAACACACAGCACTTTTCAGGTGTAATATGCAAAACATATCTCAACAATATGATCAAACATTTGCATAGCTTTGAATTCAAAGCTATGTAAATTCAAAAGCATTGCTACCTTGTCTTTAGTCATAACTTCTGCAAAATTCAACAGATTCCAAGAAACAGATGCCATTAAAATATTGCTGTGGAGAATTAACATTGCACATTAAGCTTTGGTTACAATTAGCATTCAAAGACAAATTTTAAATCCCAGAAAGCAGGTTATAATTGAGCCATGGATGTGATCGTTCTTACTTCGGCAAGTCTACCCACAGTCGCTCAACATGAAGTCAATTGGACTATTAGTCATCATGTCAGAAAGGAGCATTAACAACTAGCTCAGAAGCTGGCCCTCCCATAAGGTCCAATCTGGCAGAAACACCAATAAAGATATTTCTCTTAATGGGCAATAAGGCCATTCATGAGACAAGGTACCACTCATTTTAAGACTGAAAGAACAAAGCCTGCAAGGCAGTAATTACTGCAGACGTACAAGTAGCAAGCCAGTTTTTGCCAACAAAGCAGACAACAATTTATCCAAGAAGTTATAAATTCTTACGCATCTTTCAGTAACATTTTTAGTAAACTGTAACTCTTTATGAACAATTATAAAATCCTGCACAGCACACTTTCAACACCTCCTCCTTCACAATGTCAGATAAACAAAACCAGTATATCAGCTGCATCAAGCTACAGGTACACATCAAGGCACTCTGTAAAAACAGCCACTCACAATCCTTTAGAATATCCCTCCCTTCCAGTGCAAAATTCTAAAATTGTGAATGATATCAGGATAAGACAGATTTCATTTGTAAACAATTGATCCCCCTTTTACTATATTTTTATTAAGTTTCAAAACAGCCTGGATAGCTTGGTTAGTTGCAGCATGCTGCTGTTAACACCAAGGTTGCAGGTTTCATCCCTCAGGGGCCCTTCCAACGCTACAATTCTATCTGTTCTAACATACAAAATAGACAATCTCAATCAAAACCAAAACATTGTTTGTAAATAGACAGCTACGAAACTCAACACCGCCCCCAAAACTGGCCTGTGGGAAAGTTTGTTGATGCAAATCATGCTGCTTTATGTAATAGATCTTAAACAATTTTTATGTTCTTATTTTTCATTTTTAGGTTAAGCCATGAGTTGGTTGAGACAACCAAATGAGATGCCACCCTGAACATGCTCAGTCACAGTTAGGATGCCTGGTAGTGGGTATATGCCCCTACGGGTAGGGGACAACCATGTTCAGCAATACTGGTGAAAATAATAAAGTTCAACCAAACCATTACAAAGGTGCCTTTCTTCCTTTGTCCCTATGCCACTTTTACCTTCTGAGTTTCTTTAGAAGTGCCATTTGCCACACTCTTTGTTCCCACAATGTAGCATATAGGTTAGTACGATCCTTCCAGGGCCTGGCAATGATGAAGCTATCAAAAGATGGTTAATTGGGTGTTTCCAATCCAATAAAATCCAATGACATCCAAGCCAATGAAAATTCATATAACTTTTGTCCCAAATATAACAGTCTAGCCATAGTGTGGTTTATTCACTGAGTTCAAATCCCTTCTTTTGGATTCTAGTTGTTTATAAATTCCTTGAGATCCAGTTAATTTGTACCTATTTAGCAAATAACCCATATCTGTTTCTAAATGCTTAGTCTTCTTCCTCACATTCCTCTTAAAGCCAGCGCCTTCTTTCAGACACTGTGTAACACCAGCTTCCCATAAAAAAACCTCATCTACCTCATCTCTTTAAAATAATGTTTGGAGCATCCTTTAACTTTTTTTTTTTTTTTTTTGTAAACTGATTAGTTATTGAAGTGGGGTTAAAGGGCCATGGAGTTGAGGTAGTGATATTTTACACACCCTGCTGGAGGCAGCAGGTACATGGGCATAGTTCCCAACATTCTGAGATTTTCTCCAGGGAGCGCTTGAAGGATCATGATGGGCTGCTTGTCATGGGAGGTGTCTTTCAGAGGCCTCAGTAGCCTGCAGTCCTCTTCCTTTTTTGAGAACCATGCAAAACAAATGACCACATCTCAGGGGAGTGAGTACTCTCTTGGCTTAGGGGCTATTACATAATAGACACAAATTGCACAGAAAATTCTACCTCTGAAAGGAGCATTTTGAAACAACCCACTAAAAATTCCTCAAGACTTTCATTCTGTTGTTGTTGTTTAGCCGTTTAGTCGTGTCCGACTCTTTGTGACCCCATGGACCAGAGCACGCCAGGCACTTCTGTCTTCCACCGCCTCCTGCAGTTTGGTGAAACTCATGCTGGTAGCTTCGAGAACACTGTCCAACCATTTCGTCCTCTGTCGTCCCCTTCTCCTTGTGCCCTCCATCTTTCCCAACATCAGGGTCTTTTCCAGGGAGTCTTCTCTTCTCATGAGGTGGCCAAAGTATTGGAGCCTCAGCTTCATGATCTGTCCTTCCAGTGAGCACTCAGGGCTGATTTCCTTCAGAATGGATGCGTTTGATCTTCTTGCAGTCCATGGGACTCTCAAGAGTCTCCTCCAGTACCATAATTCAAAAGCATCAATTCTTCGGCGATCAGCCTTCTTTATGGTCTAGCTCTCACTTCCATACATCACTACTGGGAAAACCATGGCTTTTACTATACGGACCTTTGTTGCCAAGGTGATGTCTCTACTTTCATTCTACAACATCTCAAAAAGTGAAAATTAACCCGGCAAGGGAAGCCTCTTTTGAAGATCATAGTCAACTGGCAGATTTATTCAGGGTACAGATTTTATATGTCTTCTGAGGCCAAGGTGAGCCCCTTTAATTATGGCTCGAAGAAAAATCTGTCAGTGTCATTGCAATGGTCAAGATCCAGACTACCAAAAGCAATTTGGGCACTGACTTTGAGGGCTAGAGATCAGATGAGTCAGGAATACTACCCACACAAACACCAGATTTGGGAACTGAAGCTCAAGCTGAGTCCGGCAACCATTGGAATCTGACACTTTGAACCTAAAACCATGGGTAGGCAAACTAGGGGCCGTATCTGGCCCAATCGCTTTCTAAATCTGGCCTGCGGATGGTCTGAGAATCAGCATATTTTTACATGAGTAGAATGTGTCCTTTTATTTAAAATGCATGTCTGGGTTATTTGTGGGGTCTGCCTGGTGCTTTTATATGAGTAGAATGTGTGCTTTTATTTAAAATGCATCTGGGTCATTTGTGGGGCATAGAAATTCATTCAGCGATGCATTCCCCCCCCAAAAAAAAATAGTCCGGCCCCCCACAAGGTCTGAGGGATGGTGGATCGGCACCCAGCTGAAAAAGTTTGCTGACCCCTGCCTAAAACCCTTCAGCCAGGATGCCCAGACACTATAGTCCAGGATCCAGGAACCATCACAGAACCAGCATCCTTGCTCCTCACCCACACACAAATGGCCTTGTGTGCCATCTGTTCGCCACCACAGGCAATGTGCTTGGCAACGGAGACACAACAAAATGTCAGGTTCCAGGCCAGAGATTTGCTCCTTAAAGGATCTCCATTTTCCAGTAAGGGGGCAGAGCCTGGTGAGGTGGTAGTCAAGCTGAAAAACTACATGAGCTCAGCAACTAGTCCTTCTCAAAAGAAGTTGTCTCCACCTGAGTTTCGTCCCTGAGGCCTGTCCAAGGTACTGAAAGACTTGTTTCTGACTATTTTTGTTTTCTGACCTATGGCTTTCAAGTGGGTACAAACTCCTTGCTGGTCAGTCCCCTGCTCTAAACTCATTCTAGCTAGCTTCAGACTCTCCTATGGACTCATCTTTGCCAGGAGTGTCCAGCAATTACACAGATTTTATCTGTTTCCATTGCCCTACTCCCTCAAATAAGTGAAATGGTGCATTAGCAAGAGGTCAATGCCACAGGACGCATTATAGTGGTCCATTCATATTACAAATAGTGTGTAAGATATTGGGCAGGTCCCTGTACACCAGGAAAGGGCGCAGTAAAAATGATAGGTAGAAGCAGTAACCAAGAATTCTTAGAATCCAAACTAAGAAAGGGTTGAAAAGATCCCCTATAATGTACAACTACTCAATTAAAAGAAGGCAAATCCCATCACTGGGTTTTTTCTCTCCAAGGACCCCTAACTGTCATCACTTCTGCCTCATCTGCATTCAGTTGCAACCTATACATCCTCATCTAGTCCATTGCAGTTGCCAGACACTGGCTCACGGGAGAGCTTTAGCTCCTGGATCTTGATAGAAAAACAGAGCTGGGTATCATCAGCATGTTAATGACATCCAACTCCAAAACATTAAACAGTTTCAGCCACTGACTCCATGCAGATATCAAAACAGAAGCTTGCGACACTCCACAAGCCATTTTCCAAGGGATTGAGTGGTTATTAAATTTGAATAAAGCCCTGTTTCCATATTTCAGAGCTGACAGGATGGGCTCTTGAACAACCAAGCTGCACCATTATTGAATGCAGAAATCCAGACTTACCTCCTGGTAACATGGCGTCTTCTGAACCAACATGTTTGGAGAAAGAAAAATGAGAAGAATGAATATGTTTCCTCCTGGACAACTCAGGAGGCATGTTATTGTGATGTCACCATGCAAATGCAGAAAATTCATAACATGGAGTTTGGCACCCCTTACAGATGATTCGTAAAATGGAGCGGGAGGGGGAACCTTCCTGTCTTTTTGTATGATAAACACACAAAATGGGCACACTGTAACAACCATCAGTGCCCTGAGATATTAGAGAAATATTTTGTCAGACTTTGGAAATATGAAAACATGAATCATGATCAGTGTAGTGTAATACATTGTATTGATTATTGTACACATTTATAGCACAATCCAATACAACTCTTCTCAGAAGTCCCATTAAATTCAATGGGGAATACTTCCTCGTAAGTGGGAATAGGACTGCAATCTGGTAGGAAAAGCAGCATTAACTAGTGGCGGTGGTTGTTAAAAGAATCCTATAATAATTTGTTATTATTATAATAATAATTTATTATTTATTCCCCGTCCATCTGGCTGGGTTTCCCCAGTGACTGTTCAATATATTCTTTATTATATTCTCACAAGTACAGATTTAACCCCATCCATCACGAGTAAGCCTAATCACTTTATTACATTAATGGTATTAAGAAATAAAGAACTATACCTTAGCACCAAAATTAACATACTGTATTGGCCTGAATATAAGCCTCACTTTTTTCTCAAATTCCGACCGTGAAAAATTAAAGTGTGGCATATATTCGTGACATTACGGTATGCAGCCAGGAGCACAGGACAAACAGCGCCAGGAGTGCAGCAAAGCGGTGCCCGCCCCACACATAGTCCCCCATCCTCTCTCCCAAGGTCAGGAAGGGAGAGAGCGAGGAAGGGGAAAGGCCACTGGCAATGCAGCGTGACTCCCCTCCCCCCCCCAGCGCCTAGTATGCAGCCAGGAGCAGTGAGGAGCGGAGTGGCTTATACTCCAGATTTTTTTTATCCCCCCCCCTTCCAATTTTAAAGGTGTGGCTTATATTCAAGTCAATACAGTAAATAGCATTATGGCTGCATCCTAACCATGTCTATTCAGGAGTAACTTCAATGGTGTTTACTCCCAGGTAAGTGAGGTTAGGATTCTGGCATGGAAGTCCACTTTGCTTTGATTAATACTGCTACATGCCACCCCAATCTCAGAGCAATGAAAGATTCCAGGGGTCCAGGCACCTACCCAGGGTCTGTGTTTCCTTTTGGAAATGAGGCACAGCGGAGACTGTGGTGTCTTTATGATATATGGTTTATTTACACATATATACCACCTGAGCCTACAACTGAGGGGTTCACAGCATTAACACACCAAAAAGGTCTTGTATTTCTCATGGTGGCAGCCTTGGATCCAAACAGAAATCAGCCATGGCTCTCTGACCCTCTGCTCTAGCTTGCTGCCTTTCACAGCCTACAACCATTTCCCTCCTAGGTTACATCACCACCAATTGCAATCCTAAACTCTCCACTCTGCTTTGTCTCTACTAATTATCTCAGAGCTCAGGGAGGGGGGGAGTCTGACACAGAGTCTTCACTTTGTTACTAGCCCATTTCCTTCACTCTCCTAAGGAAGCTGGCCTGACTTATATTTTAATCATTGCTTGATTCATGGTTTTAGGGAAGTCTAGCACCCCAAACTCATACAATATGTGCAAATCTCTTTTGAAGTTGAAAGCAATTCATTAAATCATCCAGCTGTATGACATTTTCCTGATCAATTCCTTGTATTGAAGACAAAAGCTTCTTTCGCCATTTAATCTAACAATTTTTATTCGTAAAGAAGCCCTTTATGCCACAGTGACCTTTCATAAAATTCACATTTGATCCAAGCTTGAGCACTAAGCTGAAATCCTTTCCTAAATCTGAAGAATTATATGTTTTATATAATAATCACCACAGTGCCCCCCCCCCCAAGACAACCGGAAAGTTCAGTTGATCTGCATTTAACTCCTCATGTCCCCACATCCTTTTGAAATGACACACACAGAAAGAGGGCAAGTTGACCCCCACCCACCCATCTGTTATCAGTCTTGCTATACTGACACAAAAATATAAAATGCATGGCATATACACACGCGCGCAAAGGGTCAGCGCATCTGGCTGTTAACCAAAAGGTTGGTGGTTCGAGCCCACCATAGACGACTCTTGGTGTCCCTTCCAACTCTACAATTCTATTATTCTAAGACAGCTGTGGAAAAGAAGGAGCAATAAACTAGCCAAATAACAAAGGCCATCTCTTATTTACTTTGATAATACAAGATACAAAAACCCACTGATTCCTAGAAGAGGAATCAAGGGGTTAATTCCAGAGTACAACCTGAATCCTCCCCAGGCAGTTTGAGAAGGTTCCTTGTGACAGAAAGTTGAGGAGTGTGTGTGTGTGTGTGTGTAATATAGAGAGAATGGTGACTGCTGCTGTGAAGGAGGCAGGGATAAACAAGAGACTTACTTTTGTAGCTGGCAGCCCAGGGCTGGTAGCCGTAGTAGCCAGTAATCCGTAGAATCCTTTCCTCAATGGAGGTGAGCCCCACAGTCGCACTGGTGAGGTCTTCCACAGATCGGGACCATTTCAAATCCTCTTTGATCGCCTCGTCCACCACTAGGTATTTCAGCTGCCGGAGTTGAGGGCTGATGTCTGACAGCCTCCTGGGGCTGACGTCTGGAGATCTCCTCATGCCACTAGAGACAAGAGAGGTGGGTGAGGAGAAGGTAAGGCAAAGGTGAATGTAATAAATGCAAACCCTCTCAGGACCAAGGTGTTAAGAATGCAACAAAGAGGGATAGAGGCAGCTGCCTTAGAATCCCAGAATTGTAGAGTTGGAAGGGACCCGCAGGGGTCATCTAGTCCAACCCCCTGCAATGCCTTTTGTCAAGCCCCACCACCCAGTCCACCTAGCTCAGTACTGCCTACACGGACTGGCAGCGACTCTCCAAGGTTTCAAGCAGGCGTCCTTGCTACCCCTACCTGGAGATGATAGGGATTAAACCCGGGACCTTCTGCATGCCAAGGCTGCGGTCCTTCCCCGCCGAAGGCACTGGGCACAAAGCGCAAACCTCAGCCTAGTTCTACTACTATTTCGCCTAGTACAACGATTTGTGGAGGGGGTTTTTCCCCCCTCAGAAAACGTGGTCTACTTTGGTCTTCTGTCAATAGGCGCCGAGCCCCTCCTGCTGCGAGCCCGCCCGGACGGAGCCCAGCGCGACGCCGCTCTCCGCGCACCCCGAGGGGCTCGAAGCTGCCGCGAGGGAGCGCGCCTTCCTCCTCCGCTCCCCGCCGAGCTGGCCAGGAAAGGCTCCGGGCGAACTTTCTGCCTTTCCGCGCCAAAACCACCACCTCCCTCCTCCACACAAACACGCCGCTTCCTCCGCTTCTCAGACCCAGCGAGGAGGAGAAAAGAAGAGCGCGGCCGGGAGAAAGTGAGCAGCGAGCAGGAGGAGAGGCTGAAAACTTTGCTCCCGGTGTCCCTCGGCCTCCCGCGGTGGGTCGGCGCCAAGGCGCGGCGGCGGCGGCTGCCCCCCGGGAGAAGGGGAATGGCTGCGTGAGGGAACCTTTGCTGCGCGCGACGCCCCCCACGCCCAGCCCCCTCGCCCTCCACTCACATGGCGACGGTCTTGCCCCTGGCCGTGCCGTTGGGGAACTCCCGAATCCCCATAGGGAAGAGCAGCGGGGGAGTGGGGGCTCCCAGGCTTCAAGGAAGGTGCAGCCGCCCCGGGCTGGCGGGCTGGAGAGACGGGGCGGCGGCCCCCGCGCGGGTCGCCAAGGCGGGAAGAGGAAGGAGGACGGAGCCGGAGCTAGCGCTTGCCACCGCCGTCGCCGCCGCGCAGGCACGGAGTTTGGAGCGGCCGGCGAAGAGCTGCTGCTGCCGCCGCCGCCGCCGCATGAGAGTCCGCCTGCCTGAGTCCCCAGCGCGGGCGAGGCGTCGGCTCCCGGCTGCAACCTGCTGTCCGTGTCTATTGCTACTGCTGCTGCTACCGCTGCTGCTCGCCGCCGCCGCCGCCACCTCTCCAGCAGTGAAGCGAAGGAGGAGAGCAACGCTCGTCGTCGCCCCCCTCGCAGGCAAGCGCCGCTCTCGCTCGCCTCTTCTCGGGGGGAAATGCCGCGCGCCCCTCAGGGGGAGCCCGCTCGCCCTTCTCCTCCCGCTTTCCCTCCGCGCGGTGAATGTGGCGCGGCGGCCGACAGGGGGAGCCCGTGCGCAGTTCGTGGGGAGGGGGAGGGAGCGAGGCCGCCATAGAGAGCGGCGCCCCTCCTCCTGGCTTGGGAAGAAAGGCAGCGGATGGGAGGCAGGCGCCCTCTGCGAAGGCTCGAAACACACTTCTCAGATTAGTTTCTATTTGATCTCAGCGTGCAGCGGGTTGTATATTCTTGAAGAGAAAAAGGGGGGTTTATGCTATTATTTCCAAAGGGGTAGGAAAATTAGCTCGCGCAGCAATAGCAGTCAGTCCTTAACATTTGTTATTGGTGATGAGGATGATTTTGGAAGGGGGAAAAAAAGGGGGGGAGGAATAAGGGAAATATTACGGATCCAGCTCCTTCATAAGTAGTGGCGTCCCTGAGTGAGGTAGCCGCATTTTGGGTGTCAGGAAAGGGCACCAAGTGGTTAGTCATTTAGTTAGCTGTAATTGTGTTTTTTACAACCCAGGAGCGGAGAGGTGCTTGTGGGATTTTCGGCCTCAGGTGCCAAATTGACTTGGCTGGCCTTGGGTATTGTGCATCTTGTCTCGGAGGTGCAGAGAGAGGAGATTTGCTGTCCTGCTGCAAGCAGCAAAATGTCTTGGGCCAACCTGCTCGGTGATTCAGCCTTTTGTCATAGCAAAGAGGATCCAAGGTGGCAGAACACCTTTATTGCATGCAAAATGGCACAGGTTCAATACCTGGCACCTCCAGGTAAGGTAGGGCTCCTGTCTGAAACCCTGGACTACCAGTCTGTGTAGACAATACTGGGCTATTGAAAGGTCAATGGCAGTTTCCTATATTCCTGTCCCCCCTGCCCCCACCACTCCATGCCTCTAGAGAAAGAGGGAGAATGAGAATGATCTTCAAAATGAGGGTCAATTGAAATCAGCCCAGGAATGCTTACTCAATCAGCCAGTTTTTGTGAAAATCCAAATGGGAGCTGAAAGCTCCTTCCTTTGACCTTGGGATCTTTCTACTGCTTCTTCTATTACATGACAAATAATGACGGCAAAGCCAAAAGCAGAAGCCCCATCAAGAGGCAAGGTGAGGCAGCTGCCTCAACCTCCCAATTGTGCCATTAAAGGAGGCAGAATGAACTCGATATAGGCAAATCTGACCCAGAATGTTTTGTGGTGTTCTCCTGCCCAGTCTCCACTGAAATTAGTGTGAGCTGCTCAAGAACATGGTGGTGCTATATTCACAACTAGGAACATAGAAAGCGGACTTCTACTGCATCAGACCAACCGTCCATCTAGCTCAGTATTCACTGGCTGGGAGGAGCTCTCCAGGGTTTCAGCCAGGGATCTTTTCCCAGCCCTAACTGGAGATGCTGAGGATTGAAGCCGAGACATTTGGCATGCAAAGCAGGTGGTCTACAATTTTGGGGTCTTCATCAACTTTCGGGGTGTTCTGGTTTCACTCTTCCCTCCTGTAATGCCCACACCATCTATTCGGGGGAGTCCCAGCCATCCAGAACAGATTGGGACACAGCAGTGCGGGGGTGCGGGTGGGCAGAGCAAACATTCCCTCCTTCCTCTTCCATTAATAGTCACTTCAGCTGGAGCAACTGGATACAACTCTGTGAACTCAGTACAGTTATAATACTGCGGGGAGGGTGTTATATATTCAGAATGCATTCAGAGGCATCCTGTTTTGTTTTAAAACTATGTCTGTGGTTGAATGAGCTTGGGGTTCTAGAAAAAGCAAAGAAGATCAGACAAGCCTGAAGTCTGCACCCATGCAGGTATGGCCATTTTAAGTCCCAGTTCACAAGCTTGTATGCAAAGAGCCATTCCAAATATTTGCTGCAAAATGTTTACTCGAAAGGGAGCTGCAGGCAATGGTGGACCCCTGACTTCTAGTGTGTTACCTGCATGGTATACATTTGCCATAGCAATGCATAGTGTTTTAAGCATTGTAGGTGTACATTTGGAACATTACAGGCTTACACCAAAAATGGGGTGTGTGAAGTGGACACCCTTGCAAAACAAGTGCAGCTAATCCAGGTAGTATCTTTTAACATGGCTTGTCTCTCATAAGCATTCTGTTTTCCTGATAACGGTGCAGTCTCCAGGGTCCTGTGTGATTTACATCCCTTGCTGCTTTGGGATCAATAACACCAGAAAGATTAAAAAGCTGGTGAAAGCAAGAAAGCCTATATAACAACTTCTTGATATGCTGCTCATGGAGGAAAGTGAGAATGACCCTAAAGTGTCATTCTGCAGCCCGTTTGTCTCTGATAGTCATCAAATACTGCAGCCTCTTGAATTCAGTTTCAGCAGCAGCCTGGAACTTGGTCTGAAGCAGAGGCAAGCATCTCAGTGTAGATGGGGCTGAGCTTGAGCAGGGTTGTGCCTCTTCGTTCCTGATACTTGGTTGCCAAAACAACATGGGGGGCGGCAGCACTCACCCAATTTCTTCCCTCTGCAAAATTATGAAAGGCATTTGAGTCCTCATCTGCTTCTTTTGCTTTTGTTCCTCCTTAATGCACCATGTTTATTGGTGATGCATTACAGAGGAACAAAATATATATTCATCTGACAGCTCCTTATTAACGGAGGACTTCTGGTTTTTTTTAACTGTCCAGCAAACTGCAAAGAAAATCCATCCAAACATGACCTTAGCACTAGGAAAATGAGACAAGATTCATGCATGTATCGCATCTAGTGGCCAGACTGCATGTTACATTAAATGTGCAATTGCATTTAATGTACAGTGGTACCTTTGATTACAGACGCTCCTGCTTACAGACTCCGCTAACCCAGAAATAGTACCTTGGGTTAAGAACTTTGCTTCAGGATGAGAACAGAAGTTACATGGCGGCGGCGCAGTGGCAGCGGGAGGCCCCATTAGCTAAAGTGGCACCTCAGGTTAAGAATAGTTTCAGGTCAAGAACGGACCTCTAGAACAAATTAAGTTCTTAACCCAAGGTATCACTGTATATCTATTTTGGGTTTTGCCTGTAAATCTTTGCTGAAACAACAAACTTGTCTAGTAGGGCCCACTGGGAGTTGTCCAAGGTCCTGATATTCCTGGCCTGACCCATTGGAGCCTCCAATACTCATTCCCACTTTCCCTGTAGGCCTCATGTCCCAGCAGAACAGAATAATACCCCTCTCTCCATACACCACCATCCCGATCCCCCTCCCATACTATGACACCAGCCAAACCCATAAGACAAACAGTTACATTGAACATGATCGTATATTTAACATAACATGTAGTTTGGCCCTCAAATGGGAGGTGTGATATAAAGGAGCCTAGCTGATCTAGCTTAGCAACAAGGTACTTGTGTGTACCAAGAGATCAGGAAGGTGAAGAGGATAATTTTTATTTTTATTTTTACTTGCAATGAGATACGTCATGTGGCGCCATCCCTTCCTTTTTCCTGGCTGTGTGAGTCCTCTACTAAAGTGTAAGTTATTTCCACCGGCAGTGTATAGTTTCTCCTGGTTCAGCATTCTTATGAACAGAGGTATATACAGCTAATTGGCGCAGTGAAGTGAGACACTGGTTCAGCTCACATCTCCGTCATATTCTGCTCGTCTTGTTCCTCTGACATGGAGAAAAACAACAAAACTTGTCATCATCATGCAGGATAGAGTTCTACATTTTAACTCTGGAAAGATTCATCTACCTGATTTCAAGGGGATGAAGTTGTAGAACACATTAACTGTGATCTGCTTGCAGGGCTGGATTAACTGATGGGCAACAAAAATGCCCAGTTCAGAAGGAAAATTAAAAGGATCCTATAAACATCGAGTTGGCAGGGGGGTCTGAAAGGCCATCTACTCCAACCCCCTTGCCAATGCAGGAAATCTGCTCCAGCATCCATGGCAGGTAGCCACTCAGCTTCTGTTTAAAAACCTCTAATGATAGGTCTATTTTGATTGTTAGAGGTTTCTTGTAGCATGTAAGTATGTATGAGGCATGGGGTAATGTGTCTCAATCATCTTGCTTGTGAAAACAGAGATAATAGAAGGCGGATCAATCTGTAGTTATCGGTCTTGTTAAAAAACATGGTGGGGATGACACAGATCTAAATTGGTATTCTTAGACCTGGATGGATCTCTAACTAGTGTTTTATTCTGATGGTTGCAAAATAAGTATTTCAAAGAAACAGCAGAAGAACTATTCAATACGCTACATATCCATATTTTCTCTGGAGCCCAGAATCATCTGGCTATCCTCCTTCAGGATCTTTAAGGAGACATTTCTTTGAAAATGGCATTGTTCATGTTCATCTTTATGACTATACTACCTGTTCTACAATACATTCACCTTCATTCTCTTTGGCTTGTCAGTGTTTTCCCCAGGAAGCAAACATTTTTTCACCAAATAAATGAGTCAACCTAGAGGCAGATAGTATGACAAAAATGGCAATTTAGATGTGCTTAGACCAGTGTCAGAAGATGCATTATGTCATCTTACCTACGTTCAGCAGTACATATGCAGAGTAAAGACAACAGACTAAGTATATTCCTTTTAGTCTGCACTGTGCATGCTATTAATGTAGGACAGGACAAAGGAAGCTACTTTAAAACAGAAAATATACTATGCCCAATGTATTTTTTACATGTGAAATACAAAATAGTTAATGCAAAAGTCAAGGAGTTTCATATCCAACACTCCTGATTCCCAATTAACATACAGGCCACAGCAACACAGTCCAAAGCAAACTGCTATGAACATCCTATTGAAACCAATACTACTTATTTCCAGGACAGGCTTCTTATAAAATATTTATATTTAGAATTGCAGCCTGATCTTTTCAGAGAGGTCTCACTGAGTTCAATGGGACCTATTCCAAGTAAATGTGCACAGGATTGCAAGCTTCAAGCCCAGCACCTCCAGTTCTTTAGATAAGTGAGCCATATGTGGTTTCTTTGCTGAGGCATGCCACAATGCTATACATAATATAAAAGTTATTTCTGCTAAAGGGACAGAGAGCTTTTGGCTCTCCAGATGTTGTTGGATTCCAACTCTTAGAGATTTTAAATTATTAATGGTTTATAAATGCTTTTAAACAAATAAGGACATATGACAAGCCTGGCCCATCAGTTCAGCATCCCATTCTCTGGCTAACCAGATGCCTTTAGGAAGCCTGCAAGCTGGACATGAGCGCAGCTGCAGTCTGTTCACTGGTGCTTCCCAGCAACTGTAACTCAGAGGAATAATTTCAGATGACGTAGTCTATGGTCTGGGATTATACGAGTTGTAATCCAGCAGTATCTGGTGGGTCATAGACTCCCCATCCATTTTCAATTCGTTCACCTGGATGAGTATTTCCTGTTATCACTCCAAGATACCAGGAAGCCCCCCCCCCCAACCTTCTACCCAAGAGCCTTTCTCAGGAATTGATGGTTATTGAACCTTGTACCTCGGGCATGCAAAGCATGTGTTTTGATAGTTTATTGCCAAGTTCTAGATTTGAAAAGTATTATTAAATAATTTCGTCAACAGTTTAATCCAACACTATTTATTGAGAATCAGTTGAATTCCCATTTTTTATGGATAGAGGCTTTAAAGTAATAAATAGTATTGATTACTGGCAACAATCATTTTTGTGCCAATGTGAGTCATAATATTTGTGAGCGTGGGGCTAATTGAATAACCCAGCAGTACTGGCTTGCTGCTATTGCTCTGACTTCAGACACGGCTAAACTAAAGCAACTATGTATGAGTTTCATTCAAATATATATATAATGTGAACCTTCCCAACCATTTGCTCAAAAGAACGCTCCTTGCTGTCCTCTGGCACTTTAATAGGAATGGCATGCTCCTCTCTGCCATTATTTTCTCCTGTTATAAGACTCTACACCAGTGTTTCCCAAGCTTGGGTCTCCAGCTGTTTTTGGACTACAACCTCCATCATCCCTAGCTAGCAGGGATGATGGGAATTGTAGTCAGAAAACAGCTGGAGACCCAAGCTTGGGAAACACTGCTCTACACCCAGGACCCACCTGCTTCCCCTGTAAAATGCACCTTTTCACTTGCTTGAGGTTAAGGGAAAGATGTTTCTCAAGATCTCAAATAAAAAGTGATAATGCTTCAGCCACTATGAACCTGTAGAACAAAAGGGAGATCCTGTATCCCTCCAGAAGATTTGGACTCCCAACTCCCATCAGCCCCAGCCAGTATGGCAAATAGAAACGATGGGAGTTGCAGCCCAACAACATTTGGAGGGCCATAGATGCCACACTGTTCTCAGAAGAAGGATAAATAGATATATGCTAGAGGTGTGCTAGATGAATCCTAAACCTAGAACAGGAGAACAGCCAGTGGGGAAACAGACATGGGGAAATGTTATAAGGATTTAAGTATAAATAGATTAATGGAATTTTAAAGGTAAAATAAGGTTAGAATGTGTTAAGATAATTATAGGACAGATAACAGAGGAAGATGGAAAGGAATTGCTGAAACATTTGTCAGAAGTGGATTACAAAAAGGGAGGTGTGAGGAGGTCGGTGAAATAGGTGAATGAAAGATAAGATATTGAAATTGTTTGAGTGTTTTAAATTGTTTTTGTTTGGTTTTGTTAGTTTAATGTGTTTAGTGTTATGTAGTGTCTTTATATTGTATTGTATTGTTCTTTTTTGTTTTTGTTTGGTTTGGTAGTGTTTAAATTGTTTAAAAAGCAATAAACATTATTTAACAAACAAACAAACAAACAAACAAACAGACATGGGGCATATCAAAGCCAAAACAGGATCTCTCCAATGCTGCCTGTACCAAAGTTCACTTGGTGGTGCTTCAGATATCCAGATTAACACCCACACCCACCCACACCTAAAGGCAGTGTGTCTTCAAAAACTGAAACATTCCTCCCCAAGCTTGCCATATAAAGAAAGTGCCAGGGTGGGTATAAAGAGAAGATTTCTGCAGCAGACAGGTCTAGCTGTGAATAAGAGGGCATTATTGTGCCAAGGCTCTCTAGTCACAGAGTGCTAGAGTATCACCTTTCTCTTGTCTATCCTGTGCTCTTTGCTAGTTCTGCTAGTGATGCTTGCTTTGGATGCTGTATCTTCAAGTCCTTTTTTTGTCTGCGCTGCATGTCAAAACACTCCTGTCAAATCAGCTTTCCACTTATTAGTTGCTACGACCTTTGGCACCAATTGAACAGAACACAAGCTTAAAGTGATTCGCCTCCCCCATCCATCACAATTCCCTAGCTCCCACACCTAACCTTCTGAAACTGTGCAGGTTACCTTTCTCAGGGCACCTCTATGATATATGTCATTTTAATAATAAAATAGTTGTGCCAAAAAACACAGGGAGGGAAGGAAACCCCTTTTAGTTTTTCACACACACACCTAATTAACTTAAAAGTGTGTAGCACACAGACACACAGACACAACACCAACCCCTGAACCTGATTTTAATTTGGCAGGTTTCTAACCTTGGGTGAGAATCTTGCTCTTGATGCTTCAGAAATGCATCAAACTGGGATCTGAACTTGCTTGCTGTGATGGAATAATAATAATAATAATAATTTATTTTTACCCAGCCCATCTGGGTGGCTTACAGCATATCTAAAAACACAATAAAAGCACCCAGTATTAAAAACCTCCTGATACACAGCTGCTTTCAGATGACTTCTAAAAGTTGTGTTATTCTTAATCTCCTTGACATCTGAACAGAGGGCGCCACTACTGAGAAGGTCCTCTGCCTGGTTCCCTGTAACGTTGCTTCTCGCAGTGAGGGAAATACCAGAAGACCCTCGGAGGAGAACCTCAGTGTCCAGGCTGAGCGATGTTGGGTGGAATGATTGCCTTGGTGTGATGCTGAATTCCTCCCTGTATCTTGAGGAAGGTATACACTCCTGGCAGTGGCATTGCTGCCATTTTCTTAAAGGGGCAGGGTGGAGGCAAGGTCAAAGCTACATGAGCACACCCAGAATTTGGCATAAATCCAATATTTATGAAGTGTGAAAACACTCAGAAACAAGCTTTTTTTAAAAACAAGGAAGAGGTCTCTCTGTTTCTGACATTTTCCTACAGTGGACAACTTTACTATCTTCCAATGTGTTCACATTAAAGGGACAATAGGAAATTAATTAAGTGTAAATATTTGTTGACTGAGAGATGTTTGCTGTATAAGAAGGCAGGCTTATGTAATGTAAACTTGTGAAGATGTTCCAGAAGGCCTGTAAACTCCATCTTGGTCGTCAAGGTTACCCCGGGACCAATTGGTAGTTGAGGCAAGAATGAGCTCATATATGTTTATTCACTTGCTTTGATATGTGCTAATTGGTTTGCTTTGGTGCTGTGCATATCTGTTGGCCTGGGATGCTGGGCTCTGACCATAAAAATTGGATGTTTGGCACCTATGCAAACTAAGTTGCTGAATTACAACTTATTATTAAACTGAAAACTATGGAGAGACTTGGTCTGTACAGAGATATTGGATTCTTGTCTCATTACATATGCTAAAGCTATTTTTGGTCATCTGCATACTATCCCTTGCTTTTTCCTATAGGACTAATTGCAGTCATTAACAGTCATCAACAGGCTTACCATACCCATTGAGTCAATCATCCATCTTCTACTACTCTTCTGAGAAAAACCCCACCCCACCCTCCCACTATATATAAGGGTCTGGTGACTTCTGTTTCAGTGTATCTGAAGAAGTGTGCATGCACATGAAAGATTATACCCAGAACAAATTTAGTTGGTCTCTAAGGTGCTACTGGACAATTTTTTATTTTTTAAATTTATTTCGATTGCATCAGACCAACATGGCTACCTACCTGAATCTGCCACCTATGCAGGTGGACTAATAGGAGGTTGTGACCAAACTGACATATGCTTAAAAATTTTTTTTTGGATAAGTAATGTATAAACATTTGCTCAGGCACAGACGAGTCATGACGGCGGCTTGCTGTTTCAGTGTCCGACCTGAATCTGTAATGGCAGCACAGGTTACGATACAGCACTAGAATTGATCGCTCTAGCATTTTTGACATCATTCTTTGGTAACACTGCACCAACCCACTCCCAGGGGCCCCCCTTTAGCAAAATGTAATCATACTGGGATGCGGGTGGCACTGTGGGTTAAAGCCTCAGCGCCTAAGGCTTGCCGATCGAAAGGTCGGCGGTTCGAATCCCCGTGGCGGGGTGCGCTCCCACTGTTCGGTCCCAGCGCCTGCCAACCTAGCAGTTCGAAAGCACCCCTGGGTGCAAGTAGATAAATAGGGACCGCTTACTAGCGGGAAGGTAAACGGCGTTTCCGTGTGCGGCTCTGGCTCACCAGAGCAGCGATGTCACGCTGGCCACGTGACCCGGAAGTGTCTTCAGACAGCGCTGGCCCTTGGCCTCTTTGAGTGAGATGGGTGCACAACCCTAGAGTCTGTCAAGACTGGCCTGTACGGGCAGGGGTACCTTTACCTTTTTAATCATACTTCAACCATACTGAAGCAAGTTCTTGGTTCTCAGAGAAAATCCTTCCAGGAACATTGTGCTGGAGTCCAAAGAAGTTATGTTTTAGGTGCATTGAATCTGTTGCTTGACAGTTCTTGTGGATTCTGAGCACAGACACCAATGAGCGAGATACACATGCTGCAACGCTGCAACTCCCTTTTCTGCACAGCTACTAAGAGAATGGGAAGCAGGGCCTCTTTCCCACCATAATCTCCATTTGTGGGGTCCACCAGCACTGTGAATTTTGGAAAACAGCTTTCCACTGATTTGATCTTTTTGCCTGTCGAACAAAAAATAAAATAAAATAAAATGCCAAGATGCTTCATTAACATGCTTGGCACTGAGCTGCATTGGCAGCAGCCTGCTCTTGTTCTGCCAAAGGGCACAGGCTGTGGAAATTCAGGAAGCTTTGAATCATGTTTGTTAGTTAAGTCAGGAGCAGGTGACCTTCTGAGAGGACCTTGATTCTAAGGTATCCTGATGTATTTTCCCTCCCCAACCACTACAGAAGATGCTTAACAGGCAGAACAAAAGCAGCAAATAGCAGCAGAGTTTATTATTTTGGTTACTAAAAGCATCTTACTGAAATTCACGTCTGGTGTATTTTCTTTGCCCATTAAGATCAAAATGCAAATTCAAAACCTCCCACCAGTAATCCTCTCATGATTAGTAATGTGTTTGGCATGCATCGAAGCCAATAATATTATAATCTTAACATCCCAACTCTTAACTGCTACACTTAAATGTATAAAAATAAAAATTAAGCTGATCCTCCAGTTTGATGCCCATATGCCTAAAGGATATTTTCTTCTGAAAGACCATTAAGCCTGATTCACATATCCATGTACATCACTTGATTTAAGAAGGATATCAGGAAAATGGAACAGGTCCAGAGGAGGGTGATGAAGATGGTGACTACTCTTATGAGGGAAGGTTGAAGGAACTTATTTAGCTCGGAGAAGAAGCAATTAAGAAGAACAGGCAGCCTCAGTTTCTCCTCCTTCATTAGTGAATTTTAAGCAGAGGCTAGATGGTCATGGAAGCTGTATAAGTGAGTTTCCTGGATTGTCAGGAAACGTTGGAGTAGATTAAATCTGAGGTCCTTTCTAACTCTATGATTCTACACTCAACATTTAGACCAGACATTCTCAAACCTTTTGTGCAAGCTCAGGTGATTAGAATGTTTCCTACCCACTGCAAGTCATGTTTTAAAATCTTTAAAAATAATAATGAAAAGTCAGTTTCCAGGCAGAAAGTGTTGGTTTTGACCTATAAAGCCTTAAATCATGGGTAGGCAAACTAAGGCCCAAGGGCCGGATCCGGCCCAATCACCTTCTAAAGCCGACGTGCGGATGGTCCAGGAATCAGCGTGTTTTTACATGAGTAGAATGTATCCTTTTATTTAAAATGCATCTCTGGGTTATTTGTGGGGCATAGGAATTCGTTCACCCCCCCCCCCCCGCAAAAAATATATAATCTGGTCCCCCACAAGGTCTGAAGGACAGTGGACCGGCCCCCTGCCGGTTTGCTGACCCCTGCCTTAAATGGCTCAGGATCACAATACCTCAAGCACCGACTCTCCCCATATGAACTGGCCTGGACCTTGCGAACATTATTTGAGGCACCTGAGATCCCATGCGCTCTTCCAACGGCTTGGCAGAGACAGGGATAGGCACTGGGCTTTTGTAACAATATATTTAGGCACCAGGCAAAAACGTTCCTCTTCAGCCAGGCCTTTGGCTAGTGAAACATTCCAGGCCTTTTAAACTGGGGTTTGTGGGTATTGTTTTGGTTTGTTATTATGGTATGCATTTTTCTGTTTTTATATTGTAAACTGCCCTGTGATCTTCGGATGAAGGGCATAATATAAACTTAATTAAAAATGAATATAAGTATAAATGTTATCCAGCTTACCTTTTACAGCTTATGACTTTGCTTTTTATCATCATTATTTTATTATCATTTACATAGTGTTTATGTTATTTGAAGTGCTACGTTCTTGGTAACAGTGCCTGAAAGTAAAGCTTCATTCCACTGATTTTTACCTAGCACAGACGACATCGAAATTGAAATTGAAAAAGAAAGATAATTTAGAGCTACTTGAAGGAAGGTCGTTTCCGTAGCTAGTACCCCAACAACTTTAGGTAAAGGGACCCCTGACCATTAGGTCTGACCGACTCTGGGGTTGTGGCACTCATCTCGCTTTATTGGCCGAGGCAGCCGGCGTACAGCTTCCAGGTCATGTGGCCAGCATGACTAAGCCGCTTCTGGCAAACCAGAGCAGCACACAGAAATGCCGTTTACCTTCCCACCAGAGCGGTACCTATTTATCTACTTGCACTTTGACGTGCTTTCGAACTGCTAGGTTGGCAGGAGCAGGGACCGAGCAATGGGAGCTCACCCCGTCGTGGGGATTCGAACTGCAGACCTTCTGATTGGCAAGTCCTAGGCTCTGTGGTTTAACCTACAGCGCCACCTGTGTCCCTACCCTAACAACTTTAAAAACCTTTTTTAAAATGTTACAGATGCTTTTTGCTGCCCTGGCTCACTGCAGACAGTACATTAACCCAGGTGAATACTCAGTTCAACCACCCCTGGCTGCAGTTATGAAGAATGAACATACATCTCAAAGGCAGAACTGCTGCTGGGATATCCTAGGGCTGTGTCATATTTCACTGAGGGATTGGACCTTTGCTGTGTGCCCTCCTCAGTGTGGAATTCATTTCCTCCCGACATGCACTTCTCCTCCTCTCTCCTAATGAGAAAGAAAGTGGCTTCTTAGATGATATGCAGATTCCTTTCCAACTCTGTGATCCTGTCTTTGTGCTAGAAAACTATGGTGGTTTACAAATGCATGGCAGAAAAGTATTTTGTCTTAACTCACACCTTTTCACTGATCTCAGCAATTCCGTTCCAGACAAAAATGTGCCTCTTGATGAGATTGTGGAATCGGAGTCTTCAATCAACATTGCACTCATAATAAATCATACATAACAGGCCTCCCAGACTCTCTCTACTATCAACACTGAATTCGTAAATTATGTAGGAAGAGCAGAGGAAGAATAAAGCTCTGGATCCCAGCAGGCCAAAAAGAGAAGAATGACCTGTGGCTAGAATGAGAATGTCGTGCCTGATTCTGTCACCGGTTTGTAAACACAGCTGGCTCTGCATTCCAGCAACAGCTCTTTAGCATTGATTCACAGTTCATGGAGCAAATGCTTCTGCTTCCTTTTTATCACATAATGCCGTGGCTAAACACCTTCATCTCCTTTAAAGTACCCGTATAACTGGAAGTGGCATCTCTGTAACCATATAGTGGAATTTACATGCAAGCAATGACCAATTGTATGATCCCACTATTTGTACCCATATGTCTGCCATATTTTGATGTACAAAAAGGAGGACACATTTGCCAGTTTCTGCTTTTAACTATGGATCACTATGACAACTCTCATTTTACATTCCCATGAAAAAGAGGACATGTCCTAGAAAAACAGGACATATGGCAACCCAACTTTGCAACGGCAAAAAATATCATTTCATACAGCAAATGTGTTTTCTGTGTAGAGCATGAATCAGCTGAGATAATTATGAGTGTGGGAAGCCCAGGTTTAGACCCCTGCTCATCTATGCAACACACAGGGAGAGCAAATCACCTTCTCACAACTTAGTCTCATAGCAAACCTATGATGTCAGTTAATGACCAGACTGGGCATTAAATGTATCTTTGCACTGGCTGTGCACTTTTTCAAAATGCGAATAGCAGCTGCCAACAACATTCAGTGCCAACTTGCACTTATAGTCATGTTCAGTTTGGTCTTAACTTGATCCAATCTGAGGTGGAGCGCAGTTATAGTTTCTGTTTTCCATCCTTTCCTACTGTTCACTTTTTAAAAAAAAACTTTTTATACATGTAGTTTTATAATCACTTCTTGGAAGTAAATAGGTTTCTTGGGATTTTTTAAAAATCCCCAGTGTTGCTTTCTCTTTCAAGTTCAGGGCTTCAGATCCTGAGGGCTGATAAAGCTCAGACTTGTGCTGTTGTTTGTTGATGGTGTGCCATTGCTGGGTGTTCTAAAGTCAGGCGTTTTTGATGGCTCCTTTTCATCTGCAGGGTGCTTTTCACAGATGCTGAGCTCCTACAGATCCCAACCAGTTCTGAAAACAGCTTTAAATATTTGGCACCTATGAAAACCAGTTTGGTGGAGGCACTATGTGGCAATCATGAGATGTCTTTTAAACAGGGCAAAAGAAATATTAATTAATTGATCAAACCTTCAGAAATCTGTATGCAAATTAAATAATAGTTTTTTTAAAAAAAACCACGGTGATTATTATGCTTTTATTGTGTTATGCTATTCTTTCCTTATCATTACAGCCTAATACGTATGAATCAGTTAATGATAATGCTCAAGGGGGAAAGTATATTTATTTCCCTTTTTGAGACTGCATGCATGTGTTACAGCAAGCACCATCTGAGAAGAAGCATTTGCTGCTGTCTTTATGAAAGATGGAGGAATGCTTGTTATAAGCAGTTACTTGCCACCAAAGTTTTTCTAAGTACCCATATTTATTATTATTTTAAAAACTGTTAGCATTTTTAAAAAATCAAACAAGTTTCTTGATTAATTTTTAACCGATCAAATTATTCTAAGTGAGTATCCTAACCACTGAATATTTGTTAAAAATCTAAGACATCTGGGGCTGAATATTCTTTTCTGAATTGGAGTTATTATTTGCCAACATTGATGTGCTCCCTCTCATTGATCTATGAGGCCCCAAGCTTTAGACTCCACTGTTTCCCCCTCAAATATATGCCCCATTGAGGTTAATGGGGTTTATACCAGCATTAGACAGCATGCTGGGGTGCTGCCAGTCGCTTGACCTGTCGGTTGTGTTGCTGCTTTTTACCTGGGAGGTAGAAGGGGAGGGGCTAGTTGGCAGCCAAGTCAGTGCAGTGCAAACAAACAAACTAGCGGAGCCAATGTGCTCTCCCTGCCAACACATTTGCACCCTACCAACCTTGATACTGCCTTGCCCTTCCCCCTCTACTGCCCAGTAAGCAGCAGTAATGCAACCAGCCAGAGGCCATCATGTCTTCCCCTACAGGCTTATTCCCAGATAAGGGTGTATAGGATTGCATCCTAAATGTTACAGTCCTGCTGCAACTTTGAAATATGCCATTTGCTATTACTCTCTGAAGTGCAATACAATAAAACAGTAAATTACAGTGGTACCTTGGTTTATGAATTTAATCCGTTCCAGAAGTCCGATCTTAAACCATTCTTAAACCAAGGCGTGCTTTCCCATAGCAGTGGGGGACTCAATTTACAAATGGAACACACTCAACAGGAAGTGGAACATGTTCCGCTTCCAAGGCAAAGTTCACAAACCAAAACACCTACTTCCAGGTTTGCAGCATTCTTAATCCAAGTTGTTCATAAACTAAGCTGTTCTGAAACCAAGGTGCCACTGTACCAATTTTTTACCAGACAGCTTGTAGTTCTAAAGAGGTAGACTCTATCAGATGTCAGGTTAAAATTATCCAGATATAAAGACTTCCCTCTGGGATATATGGTCCAGATCCAACATAACGTTAGCATAAGAAGCAGGAGAGTTAGCATTGTTGTGCAAGCTCATTTTCTTGCACAAGCAGTAGCAGTGTAACAGGACAAAACGTGACACAATACCTACAGTGCCCTAAGCCCAGAGGTGGTTTTATGGTAGACTGACTGGTTCGGCCACACTAGGTGTCACGCTGCAGGGGGCACCACAACAGTGCTGTAGAATGCAGTGCAAGAAGTACGGGGCGGGGAGGCAGGCCACTGGATTTTAGCATTGCACAGGGATCCACTGAAATTTGAGAGCCCAAAGTCCTCCACTGCTAAACCAACTGCTGGATTCAACTACTGCTCTATGTTAAGAACAGGGCTCTCACTGAATGACAGCATCAGGCCCAGTTGCCGCATTGCCTTCTACCCTTGCAGCCATGTGTGGCAGGGCTGTGGATGTAATGGCTCCACCACTCTTAAAGGCTGAGGGGTAGAGAGTAAGAATTGCTCCCTTAAGTCTGGTCATGGAATGCATAAAGAGTTTGGATTTGATATCCCGCTTTATCAACTACCTGAAGGAGTCTCAAAACGGCTAACATTTTCCTTTCCCTTCCTCCCCCACAACAAACACTCTGTGGGATGAGTGAGGCTGAGAGACTTCAGAGAAGTGTGACTAGCCCAAGGTCACCCAGCAGCTGCATGTGGAGGAGCGGAGACGCGAACCCGGTTCACCAGATTATGAGTCTACCACTCTTAACCACTACACCACACTGGCTCTCCACAACTGTGGGGTTTTTTGTAGTCCCCTAGGTCTTGCACCCTCCTTTAGTAAGTGGAAACCAAACAGCACTTTCCTACAAACTATTAAGTAAAGTTAAATAAAATGGCTATGTAAAAGTGATTGTTAGGAAACTGGTCAAAAATGGTTGTGCTATTGAATACTAAGCAGCTCTCGACAGAGTAAATAAAATTCTTCTCCAAGTGGAAATGAAAGGGTTGAGCAAACCTTATTCTAAAATGTTCAAGAAAAGCAAAAACAACACATAGCTCCAGAGCAGCTTATTGTTGTTCTTTCTCTGCAGACAAAGCAAGATGCCAGAGATATTCTCTCCCACAGGCTTCTTTCAAATTAGTGGTTAGTGCTCAGGAAAGAGAAGAGGAGTGAGAGCTCTCCAGCTGGTTGTGTGTCACATGAACACTTTGCAGTTTGGGGAGATGTTCCAAGAGGCTGAAACAAAGACCTACATCTACAAATGAAAATGGGCCGTCTGCTAAGTCTACTCTAATAATTATTATGTTTTGGCTTATTTTTTATTTTATGACACTAACATGTTACTGGAGTCAGTCTTGTTTTGCTGCTGGTTCTTACATTTCCCAAGCCCATACTGTATATATTTCTCATTTGCCTCTTTGTCTTGAGGTGATTTTTATTTTTTGCAATGACCTAGCAAAAACCAACTGTTTGTAATTTTCATGGTATAGTTAGTGTCATCTCTGTATC
This sequence comes from Podarcis tiliguerta, assembly GCF_965153285.1. Classification (NCBI taxonomy): domain Eukaryota; kingdom Metazoa; phylum Chordata; class Lepidosauria; order Squamata; family Lacertidae; genus Podarcis; species Podarcis tiliguerta. The sequence continues at coordinate 45,589,447 of NC_139536.1, forward strand.
TGGACTTGTAACTCTGAAAACAGACATCACTAAGTAGCAATGCCACATTGAGGGTTGGGGAAGAGATATATCTATTATCTATCTATCTATCATCTATCTATCTATATCTATCTAACTATCTATGCATTTTAATGAAAAACCACCTAATTCTCACTTTGTGCAAACCAAAACATAGCTATCCTTCCAGATTTGCACTGCTCTAAATTTTGTGTCGCAGTTTTCCAACCAAGCAATGTATACAAAAATGCTTATATTATGTAAATTGTTTCCATAAAAATTCATGAATTAGTGAAAATCACATACAAAAAAGCACCATATTAGAGGAGATTGCTTGCAAAAATGTGTATATTAGACAAAAATAGGAACTTTTGGATAAATTCACTTTTTTTTTTTAATGACGATTTAAAAAATAATCACAAATTGACCTGGAAATGTGGAGAACAGTATTTAAGATTGAAAAACTGAGAGCAACTGAAATGGACAGATTCATCCATCCCTAGCCACATCTTTCATGGCTTATATGGCTTCTAGTCTAAATTAAAAGCTACATTTGATTGCAAGCTAGTCTCCAGAGTTTATGAAAATAGGATCTGCCGCAGTGGGACTGGTTCAAGCAAGCCATTGCAGCTCAGTAAGAATCCTGAACATAATTTGTGGCAGATTAGAGGACTTGATGGGTTCAGAGAATCTTCCTTTTATTCTGATTTGTAGAGGAGTGAGGCAGCCAATATGTCTAGACTAGTCTTCGTCAACCTGGTGCTCTCCAGATGTTTTGACGTATGACTCCCTTCAGCCTTAACATGGAGTTGATGGGATATTATTAAAACATCTGGATAGCACCATGTCTGAAGAGAGGCATATTTCTAACACACCACCTGCTTGCAGCTTCCTTCACATACTACGACATATTGCAATGTGCTCCTATTGTAGGTGTCCACTCTTGCTAGACCAAAGACACAAGAGTTTAGAGTCAAAGGTTAGCACTTATTAATCTCCATTATTTCCATACTACAGTACATGTGTTCCACTGAGCTCTCACAAGCAAGAGTCAAGGGCACAATCCAACTAAAATAAACATTTTTAAGCCACACTGATTTCAGTGGGGGATTTATGTATGTGCCTAACAATGTACTGTATTTTCTATGAGGGGCACATTGTGTTCCATGACAAGACCATAGAGAATTGTTAAGAATATAGAGGATATATATGTTAATTGGGACACACAATTGCTTATATCTTTAGAGGAGATTTTGAAAAGACTAGATCATCTGAAATAAATGCATTTTCTGATATCTATACACAAATGAATAATCTAATCACAGCATGCTAATATATGGTTCACAAAAGAATGTAAGTATTGTAGCTGTCAATCTGCCTTTTATAGCCACACCGTGTAGATAATAGATTCTTAAACAAACAATGAAAAATGATAGACTTAGCAGTGCATTTTGGAAACTGTGGAGCAGTACAATCTTAAATCATCCTTCAGCATAAGACCTGGAGACATGTAGTTTTATAAAAGTTATGAGTAGATACTGCCCCTGGACTTCTTTATATATGAATTTTTGAGATTTGCACTCTGGCAAATTAAGAATCTAACTTCATATATGCTTTTCTGTCTTATTCCCAGTATGAACAATAACTCAGAGCCCAGCTCTTTCATTTTCTTTAGGCTGCTGCTACAATACTCAACACCCTTATTTTTACTCTTTGGAGGAAGCATAAGTGAAAATAATGAGATGCACTTCCAGTACACATGCACAGGTTTGTTCAGCGAAACAGTGTCTCATACAGCACTTATCAAGAGTGCCCATTCCCACTGCCAAGATCTCTTTAAATTGTTTACTGAGAAATCCCATTTAACAAAGCTCTCCTGCAACTTTAATTAGAAGCTTCCTCCTTACTGCTTCTGTTCCATAATTGCTTCTAATATACAACAGTATATTCCTTTTTCATGCTTCCCAGAGCAATTCTGTGCATGTTGACTCACAAGTCCCTGTGGGGTGGGAGGGCTTGGTTCCAGGTAAGAGGCACAGAGGATGAATGAAGTCTTAATGTTTTAAATCTCATTAAATGTGCAGCACTTCCAAAAATAACATTTGATTTATTAGAGTCACCGAAACCACCTGGCAGCCTGACACCTCGAGCCCAACTAGGACAATTTCATTTGGTACCATGAAAGACTTCTGCATTTAACTTCTAGCCAGCAGCCCTGTTTATCCTGCATAATTTGCTTCCCTTGTCAGGCGATCTAAAATTATTTCTCAGGTTTGAGGATTAATTCTCAAGTCATCCTGGTGGGGATTGGTGAGCATTGTCCTTTACCTGCGGGGATTCTATATCTCTTAGAACTTTACTGAAAGCACTAACTCAAGGGTGGCCCTCCAGATGTTGTTGGACTTCAGCTCTCACCATCCCTGACCATTAGCCATGCTGGCTAGGGATGATGGGGGTTGGAGTCCAGCAATAACTGGAAGGCATTGGCTCTCCTTGTGCTAACCACGAGGTACCAGCATCTCCACAGAATGGAAAATAGCAGGGCTAGCCTTGTTGCTGGGAGATAATGAGGTTAATACCCCACTTTTTAACTGTAGCAGGGCGGCTATGTACAATATTGCTGGAGATGATGAGGCTTCACTTTTAGAAGTCTTCAGTTGTCAAAGGAAACAGCAGGAAAGTAGTTGGAAACAGGTAGCTCCTTCAAAGTGGTGCAGCTGAGTGTCAGAGAGACTTGTGAATCACCAGGGAGTGATATTCAGGGTACCACCAACAGGCGTCCCTGGTGCAGAAAAACTGGCAACTGTTCTGCTTGTTGTTGTTGTTTGTTGTTGTTATAATGTTGTGAGATTGCAGAGTTTAAACAGGAAAAGTTTAATGGAGCCAGACAGAGGCATTATTAGGGGGCCACCCAGGCAGCCCAAGCTTTACATCCTTCCCATTTATAAACTTTTTGCTTTGTTTTACTTTGCTGTCAGTTAGGCATGTTGCAAAGCAAAGGGCTGGTGGAGACCCCAACCACCTCCTTCTTACTTTGTGGATGGTCCAATCCACATACTGTGTTTGTAGCATATACAAATTGAGCGTCTGCCTCATGTCTTTAAAGTACCTACCAATCCTAGGGCCAGCAAGGTTGATCAAACCTACAGGCCAGATTTGGTCTACAGACTTCCTATCTGTTAAAGAGATTGCTAGCTAAATAGCCAGTGGACGCTAGCTAAATGCCTAAGAAATATCTGTAATCAGAACTTGTTAAAAGCCCAGTAAACTATATTGGTATTCAGTTGCTGATTTTATCCTTGGAAGGTTACAGATGAAGCAGAAATAACCAAAGCAAAAGCCAGCCCAACTTTGCTCATTCAGCCTTTACTGAACCAAGTAAATTAGCTGTCAGAATTTTCTGACCTGGCACCAAGAAACTCCTTGCCTAAAAATATCTTAGTCCATCATATTTAACCCATGGCAGATATCAATAATCTTTTGTCATGAGGTCTAAACATTGTTAGAGGCCTTTAAATGGGATTTCCATATGTCAGAAACACTATAATATTTTCATAATTTGTGGAAGACACTGGAGTGCAAAAAAATAGTGCAGAATAGTAAATAATAGTGCAAAATAAGAGAGATATAACTGGCATACTGTCCTCTGTTAGAGGAGAAGAAGGAGAAGAAGGAGACTTTTCGTTAACCATAACTTTGAGCTTTTATTGAGTTGTGCTGAAGTTTCAGAAAATGAATCAGCAAGGATTTCATTGATTCTCACAGTGGCTATTAATGTGGTCTGAGACATACTGTAGTTGTCTCAGTGCCATTATACTGCATGGAAGTCAGTAGAGGTAAACAGCACCTTGGGGAACAAATCCTTTGTGGCTGCCTTTGAGAAACCACAGATTAGCCTGTTAGCTGTGACATTTTTCACTTGCCAAACATTGTACCTCAACAGCTTGCTTCATGCAAATTTCATAATCCTTCAAAAAGAAGTATGTTGCTAGGTGAATGGTAAGGCATTTGCCAATTAAATAAAGTGCACAGAATTGTGCTTTCTTGTTAACAACTTTGACTCTGCAGTGGAAGCAAATTTTAAACAATACACATTGAAAGAAACAATTTCCCCTCCTCCTAATTAGAGAACTGCAGAGCCTGTGCTCTACATGTCAAAGTGAGTTTCCTTTATATTCCTGTTAGTTACAAATCAGTTTTTCAGCAGCCAATAATCAACCAACTGTTACTTTTTGCTGCAATTCATTAGGTGACAAAGCAGTGATTTAACAAACTCCTACAACATTTAGGAGAATAGGATATTTCTTAGTCTTTGAAGACATGTTGATGCTTACCGTAGATTTCTCTCTCCCGTCTCTCTTGGCTTTGGTCTTCACATTATGTATGAGTTTTTAAATCATGTAGGATTGTGTACGGTGGTGGACGGGTGTGGGCAGGCAGGTATATTGACAGCCAAGAAACAGTTTGTGAGTTGCTTTGAGTCCATGAAATGCACTTAGACAATCAGCAGTCAGAATCCCTATTAACATCAGCCAGAAAAATGAACAACAGCAGCAACAGCAACAAACAATAAGAGGAAACTTGAGTGACACCACCCAGCCTTGCTGTCCTTGAAACTGGCCCGGCTATTTTGCATATGGTACCTTTACCTAGTCACTGAGGAGACATCAACTGGCTGGTTCATCATTGTAGTGCTCAGCCAGAACAATGGGAAATGGCCCAGGGAAAGCACACAGGGACATCCTTGCACAACTCCCCTGAACTATAAGCCAGGCTGCCGAGGCTCCTTAGAGTGCAATAAGACCAGTGTCAGCAGCTGAAACCTTCAGGAGGCTGAAGAAGAAGAAGACACCACCACAGTCCTCTCTAGTCCTCTCTCTAGAGGAGAGATGAAGAAGACAGCTGAAAGGTATCTAGCCTGGTGAGAAGACCCCTCCTCTATTAACTGTATTTAGACCAGGATGCTGAGGTTTCTTGGACTACAGCAAAACCAGCATCAGCCACTGGAGGTTTATTGGCTGTTAACTTTTTTTCTTTTCACTCAGTATTTTTATATTTATTGTTTCTTTTGTAATATTGAAGTTACCCTATGGTGGTTTTTCTCCTCTTTGAATTTATTGATGTGTTTTTCTCCTCCCTCCCCCGCTTAATATTTTGATAAGTGCCCTTTGGGCACATTTCAATGTGTGAAGGTGGCATATAAATCAATCAGATCAATGAGTGAGGAACTGACTGTGCAGACTGTATATTCCATTTCAGTTTTGCAATCAGGGAGGAGGGGAATTTAAATGTGTGAAATATGGAAATCTGGTGAATTCCTCTGTTCCTTGAAATAAACAACATGAAGATGTGGCTCAGGAGAAGAACTTTTCTTTGACACCTGATTCTTCTTCTGTGGTGATCACTCTTAGCTGAGTAAGATTGTCTTACTTGAATAGTAAGTGACTCTGTAGGCCAATTCTGGATCCACACGTCCTTCCACAGTGGGGACTTAGGTTTCTGGGTGGGAGTTGATCATGCTGTGGGTTTGCCAAACATGCCTTTATCTTAGCACGTTTCTCCCTTTTGTTCTGAGTTCAAGCATCTTCAAAACCCATGCCACCTTTGGTAAATGCTGTTCTCCAATTGGAGCGCTCACAGGCCAGTGGTTCCCAGTTGTCGGTGTTTATAGTTTTCTCTGACACCTGTTGTCCACTTACTGCCTGATTGCTTGTTTTATGCAGCAACATCTGCCACCATGAAATTCCCTGACTTGCCTCACATCATCTGCTTAGGGACCCCCATTTATTCCTCATGGTTTGTGTTTTTCCAGACTTTCCACTCTGTAATCGACCAGCCAGCCAATATTCCTTTGAGAAATGCCAGTGCATTTCTTTGAAAAAGACTTTTGTTTGAAGTTTCTTTTTGGTAGATGGCAAGAGCTGTGGCTTAATTCTTTATTTTAAACACATTTATTGCATATAATACACCTTTCCTCTGCAAGTATATAGCCTTCATTGAGGGAAATGTGTAAGGCATCAAACTGACCATTGCCCTTAATATCAGGGCAAAGAAATACAGACATTTACACCCAAACGTTTCCTCTGGACATTGTATAAAACAGGGTTTGGTATGCCTGCTCAGGTGTCACAGAACTGGAAGTAATATGGGTGAGTTCCAATTGCTGAGGAATTTTTGTGTAAAGGAAAAGATGCCAGGTTTTTAAGTAAACTTACCTTGAACTTACCTCCATGTAATTGTCCTGTTGTGGTGGTTCCTTATATACAGGTTAGCTCCAGTGTGCCAAAGCACACTCTTTGTATGAACACCTGTCCTCTCCATGGAAGAGGATGTAGAAGCTTGCAAGAGAAGCAAAAGGGATAGTTTAGTAGAGCATGGGACTCTTAATCTCAGGGTCACGGGTTTGAGCCCCACATTGGGCAAAAGATTCCTACATTTCAGGGGGTTGGACTAGATGACTCTTGTGGTCCCTTCCAACTCTACAATTCTATGATTCTATCATTCTAAGACATCTGCATTCACACTGCAACATTGTGGACCTCTTTGCATGGGAGTGTATTGCAGCCTTCCCTAAACTGGTGTCTTCCAGATGTTTTGGACTATAAAGGGTAAAGGTACCCCTGACCATTAGGTCCAGTCGTGACCGACTCTGGGGTTGCGGCGCTCATCTCGCTTTATTGGCCAAGGGAGCCGGCGTACAGCTTCCGGGTCATGTGGCCAGCATGATATATGTAAATCCCGCACTGGATATGAACTGCTCAGGAGCCACAAAGCCCCCCAACAGCCAAGAACTTTAGTAGGCTGCCACCTAGTGCTCATGGTTATTACTACAAGTGTAGTAACAGTTGAATACTTTTAAGGAGCCATTTCAGGTATTGGTCTTTGGGACCTACAGATACAGAGAAACCTTCCTCATGCCTTGCTATTCTCCTCTTGCCACCTTGTCCACAGAGATCCTTAAGCAAATCCCAGCATCACAGTATACAAAAGGAAGGATGCTCTAGAGAGTAGCAAATGGACATGTCGTACTTTCAAACCTTATGGACAATTTCAGCCAGTATGAGCATCTATCAAACAAGACAATGGACGTTAGGACTGCTAACATCTCTCAAAGTGACTGTAGCAGATGCCTCCCATTTTCAGATTAGGGATGCTTGAAGATAACAACAATATAAATCTGCATTGTTCTAACAACTGCACCATTCATACAATTAGGGGCCATTTTCATTGAGATGATGGTAGTTTGGCAGATGATTACTGTGCAAGTTAGGAATACAAATGACTTGACAGAATAGGACAGAAGGCTCAATCCTTATTGATCGCATACATGTGCAAGATGTATGAGAACTGTAATTAACAGCAGAGCCATAATTAACATTTGAATCAGGTATGCACCAAATTGAAAATGAATTCTATAGTTATCACATACAGATAAGAAACAACACCCTCATTATTTTAATGGTATTTTTAAAAGAGATTTCAGTGGATTATGAACCATATGTAGAATAAAAGGGCAGGATTTGAGGTGGGAAAACAAGAAAGGTATTAAGAATTTAAGCCTGATTTCTAAGACATAAACCGGGCTCTCAAACTTAAACCAAGTATTTCTACTTTACCACAGCAGGTGTCAGGGGGAGATGATTGCACAAGATGACAGGACTGCAAAGGGAATGGGTGGAAGGAACCACAACTGTATCTTTTCCCACTCTATCATGGTATTGGGACGCGGGTGGCGCTGTGGGTAAAAGCCTCAGCGCCTAGGGCTTGCCGATCGAAAGGTCGGCGGTTCGAATCCCCGCAGCGGGGTGCGCTCCCGTTGTTCAGTCCCAGCGCCTGCCAACCTAGCAGTTCGAAAGCACTCCCGGGTGCAAGTAGATAAACAGGGACCGCTTACTAGCGGGAAGGTAAACGGCGTTTCCGTGTGTGGCTCTGGCTCGCCAGAGCAGCGATGTCACGCTGGCCACGTGACCCGGAAGTGTCTCCGGACAGCGCTAGCCCCCGGCCTCTTGAGTGAAATGGGCGCACAACCCTAGAGTCTGTCAAGACTGGCCCGTACGGGCAGGGGTACCTTTACCTTTTTATGATATTATTGTTGATATTATTGTTGTTATTAAAAATTATATACCACCCCTATCCAAATATCTCAGGGCAGTTCACAAGATAGAAATACTGGATAAAAGCACAAAATAAATAGTTAAAACAGAAAAAACAAAACAAAACAATAACCCTTGTCCCACAAACACATTTAGAAGTATGTAGAATATTAATCAGTCCAAGGCCTGGGTGAAGAGAAACATTTTTGCCTGGTGCCTAAAGATGTATAATGGAGGTTCCAGACAAACCTCCCTGGGGAGAGCATTCCACAGACAGGGAGCCACTGCAGAAAAGGCCTGTTCTCGTGATGCCACCCTCCAGACCTCTCATGCAGGAGGCACACAAAGAAGGGCCTCCATTTAAGATTGCAGAGTCCAGGTCAGTTTATATGAGGAGAGGTGGTTCTTGAGGTATTGCGGTCCTGGCACTAAGAGATGGCAACTGAAGGCCATACATGTATATCTATCTCTGCCATCATGAATATTCAGGATGAAGTCCAATGTGGCTAGCAGAGACATTATTACAGATTTTCCATAAGCCCCAGCCAAGAAACCAGCAGCTATTTAGAAACATAGCCATGCTGATTTTATTAAGATTCAGCTCGATAACGAAAGTTGCTGTTCTCTTTGTTCCATTTGCATCACAATGGAACTTGTTAATGAGGGCCTGCTTTAACTTCAGCCTACAAGAGCCATTAGCCACATAATTAACGAACCTGTCTTCTAAGCTACAAAGTGTCATGTATGGCTCTGAAAAACTTTTGAACCCGAGGCTAATCCTTCTTATTGAAAGCACGTTTTTTTAAAAAAGAATGATTATGTGGTACATTTTATAATGAGTTATCTACCCGTGCTGCATGACACCAACAGATCTTCTTCCCACGATTCCTATTAAAAACTAATTAGATATATCAAAGGGGGAGGGAGGCCTCCCACATAAACTCTTATGAACTCATGTTCAAAGCACACCCACATATGTACTGATTTACTGCTAAAAATATTTCAAAACTGGAGCTGGTTGTGAAATATTTTATTTATTACATTGATGTCTTGCCTTTCATCTGTGCAATGCAAGGGATTTACAGCCCACCAGCCAAGCACAGCTCAGAACTGAACCTGCTTAGCTTGCTGTGAAGTGGTTTGGGGCAAAGGCCCCTGTTCCTGGGGCAACAGAAAAGCCTTTGTCTCTTCCTACCTAGGCTCCGATTCCTGACCTGTGCTGCTCAGCAGCTCATACACATCAAATGAAGCAGGCAAACGAGGATTCAGATATACTCTCCTGTCCGTTCTCGTACATTTCTCTTACTCTGATTCTGTTCATTAAGTGGCAGCCATGGGAAGAGAGTGATCCCCTTATGATGTAATGTGGGGGGTCGGTCGAGTCTGACCTAGCTTGATAATGGGCTTCCAGGTTCAGAATATGCTCCAAAATTGGGCTGAGAGTAGCTTTTCCACATGTGTCCAAGAGGTTGTCTCTAAAAGCATGTCTTCACGCAGCTGCAGAGGCATCTCATCTTATCTCCAGCACTACAGGGCAAATATTGCAGAATAATGTTCACGTAGTGTTGAGCTTCAGTCAAAAGAGCTGGAGATTCCAGGCTCAGATCAAAAACATTTAATATAATGCATTTAATAATATGTTTTTACAAAAGTGGATCCAAAATGTTAATCGTGTTGCAGCATCTGATCTCTTCACAGGTATGAAAAGTGAACATAGTCAATAACTATTTTCACCCATCTGAATGCCACAGTCACAGTGTGTAGCCCACTACAGAAAAAAGGGGTGATCTTACCACATCAAGGTACTAGCTGCTAGCTTTATGTTTGCGTCCTGAGGCTAATGTGAAATTGTACAAAAAGATCCATACTGTACATCTCTTTCTTAATCTTGTCTTTTTCATAGCACAATGTCCCCAGTTTCCAGTGAGTAAGATAGCAGAGAGCGAGAAGGAAAGATAAATTGTGGTACCGACAAATGGAGAGGAAGGACTAGATACAGACTTGCGAAGAGAGTTCTAACATATTGTCCAAAGCAGAGCTGGGATGAAAGAAGGGCAGACAAACTATCAAATATAGCTAAACTGTGAATCAAACACTGAAGACTCAGTTATGTCTTGTTTAATATGTCGCACCAGCCATGTAGCTCCTGCTGAGAATGTGAACCATATGGGTGACACTCATTGTGGTGAGCTATATAAATTCTTTTTTTAAAAAAACAACAACTATGCTTTAAAAAAATCCAAAGAAAATGAGCATCCAATTATTTGCCCTTACACCATGTCCTTAATAGGTCTGGGCTTTGGATGATATCAATATATCATCCAAAGATGGTTTGAAGCCTATATTGTGATATTGGTTTCATAATTTTTGACCTGGCAATATATTGAGGATCATGGTGTGTGTGCAAGCACGCTATGCAAAAATCACAATGCGGGGAAAACCATGAAGCCAGCCAATGCCTCTACATTGTTCCATCCTTATTTCAGACATCGTGATATATCGGTATACAGTAACATGATGCTTAGATGGTGATATAGCACCATGTGGAAAACCAGATATTGCTCAGCCCTAGTCCTCAGTTCAAATCACATGCACATTTATAGCTTAAGCCCAAAAAGATTCCCCTTTAAAAATTCTTATTTTATTTCATGTATACACCAACCCACACTGTTATGTCTTGTTATTAAATTGCTCATTTAAAAAATAAATAAGGGAAGTGGGATGTGGTAGGAGGAGGGGGAGGATCGGGATTCCAGAAAGGAAGAGGGAGGTAACTTCAGAGAAGATGATGCTTCTGCGGTTTCTGTTTTCTGTAGATCATGCAAAAGTTTTTCAAAATCTGTTGACAATGTTAATAAGATAGAAACAAAAACATGTGCGGACCTGCACATTTCATCACCGGGCTCCCATCAGACCCCTCATACACATGCAAGGCATAAAAACTGGGAAATACTAAACGAAAAAGGTAATTATGTCGAACAACTGTGGCTGGGGACAAGTCTTTTGCCAGGGAACAGTAGTCTGAAAGGGTTGGGGCATTTATTTTCCCCTCCCTTTGGTTTAGAATCTTCCTTCTATGACTGTTTATATTTATTTCATGCCTGTAATTAAAAATGCTAGATTCTATGCTGCTTCTTTTTTTGTAAGACTCCTAAACACTATGAGCCCTAGAATTAAGGACCCCTGGGGACTCTAATAGTTGTCAAAGATCAGAAGCTACATTATATGGTTTGCATAATAAGCTGCAGTCCCACCCCCTCAACTCATGACATATTAGATCATCCTTTGTCAGAATCACATCCTTGGATACCGCAGGGATTCTGAGATGAAAGGAACTCAAACTCATACAGCTACAGTGGTACCTCGGGTTAAGAACTTAATTTGTTCTGGAGGTATGTTCTTAACCTGAAACTGTTCTTAACCTGAGGTACCACTTTAGCTAATGGGGCTCCCGCCGCTGCTGTGCCACTGCCATGTGATTTCTGTTCTGATCCTGAAGCAAAGTTCTTAACCCGAGGTACTATTTCTGGGTTAGTGGAGTCTGTAACCTGAAGCATCTGTAACCTCAAGCATCTGTAACCCGAGTCACCACTGTATTAGGAGGATGAGCCTGCCTCAGGGAATATTCCAGATCCTAGCCTGTCCCAGAAGACTGGGCAAACCCCAAACCTCAGCAAAGGGGGAGCACTTCAGGGAAAGACAGCTCAGGGTTGACTCAGCCCTATGAAGAAGGAGCTTGAAATCATCACCCAGTCAAACCACCAGCTGCTCCAAGGCGCTCAATTCCTAGTTCTCTGCACGTGTTACATGATAATAATTTCTTTTGAGGTATTAAAAATATTAATACACCAGTGAATGACAACATTAAAATTGCAAATGGCAAAGCCATAAAAGTGTTTGGAACAGGCTCAGGAATTCTAAGCGGCTAGCTATGTAAAAAAGTGAAACAGAACCCCTTGCAGCAATTTTGTACGTTCCAGAATGGAACTGCAACATGCTAAGTGTGTCTACTTTGGACAGAAATGGTGTCAGTGTGTTGTTTGAAAATGGCAAGTGTCAAGGATCCAGAGATGGGAAAATATTTCCTGAAGCACATTTTATCAATGGTGTATATGAGACTAATCTTTAAGAACCCCAGTCTGCATGTGCCTCAAAACCCACCAGAAGGTTGAGATGGACCCAGACTTATGGCACAGAAGACTTGACCACAGAGACACCAAAGCCATCATAGAACTGTGATGCAAAGACCTTGCAAGAGGAATAAAGGTAACCCAAGATGCCTCAACCACAGCAAAGTGCATAAGTTGCTTTTCAGAGAAAAACATTAAACCTACTTTTCCTTCATGCAAAGAAGCATTAGAGTGCTTGATGTGGTCTATAGTGATGTATGTGGCCCACTGAATATTCTCTATAGGGAAAAACAAGTGCATTTTAATATATTTAATGGTTCATACCAAAATGCAAACCATTAAATGGAACTATGAACTAGGGGGTGTATCTAACAAAGTCATTGTGTGAGTGGAAGAAATTCTGCTTATGCAAGGGAACTTCCCCTCCATCTGCTCCCTTCTCCTGCAATCCATCCATTTAAAAAACCACAAAGTTTTGCCATTATAGGAAGAGGCTATATGGAAACACCAGCTTGTGTTCTATGAAAGTGAATGCTATGGAAATGAAGAAAGAAAATCTTATCGCATGAGCTGCGTGTTAACGAGAAGGCAGAAAAGACTGAGTTGTGGTGTGTAGCATGTGACACGAAGTCCTAAGTGAAGAGCAAAAAGAATGGAATCATTAACTGGAATCAGAGCAGAGATGAAATGCAAAGTGACAGTGGAATAAAGGCTGATTGGCAAACCACTGGCTAATTATATAGCACTTAAAATCTTTTCCTTTCTTTTTTTGTGTGACAAACTTAACAGAGCAGGCAAGCAGTAGCATTCAGGGAAGAGTCCAAGAAAGAAGGACAAATATTTTTAAAGTTTGGAATAAGGAATATGAAATTCATGCTAGGAAACACAGGCACTATTTTGAGTGTATGACTGTGGCAAAATGAAAAGACTTGAAAAAGAGCTTCCTGTTAATCAGCATAGAGTTAACCTTTCATTGAAAGGTAACATGGAACTTGGCAGTAACTGGAAGGATGTCAAGTTTTCTTGAGCCCCTACCTGTCAAGTAGTAATCTAAGATAACACCAGGAACCACTGAAACAGATTTAAGAGTGATAATGCTAAGGGCTATGTTGTGCTTTCATATTTCAGAAAACTGGGGGAAAGACGCTTTTCTCAGCTCTTGGATAAAGAACAATAGGCTGTAATTTATTGCTGGAAATGTTGCCTTGATCTTCTCTTCCATGATGTTACCAGTGTTTGTGGGACAAAAAAGGCATTTGGGCATAGCTAATGTTAGAGGACAGCTTGCTAGCCTTATTTCCATAATTCTAGATTCAGGTAGGTAGGCGTGTTGGTCTGACACAGTTGAAATAAATAAAAAAATAGAAACATTGTCCAGTAGCACCTTAGAGATCAACTAAGTTTCTTCTGGGTATAAGCTGGGTATCTGAAGAAGTGTGCATGCACATAAAAGCTTATACCCAGAACAAACTTAGTTGGTCTCTAAGGTGCTACTGGACAATTTTAAATTTATTTTTACTTATTTCCATAGTCACTAAACTAGGATTGGTTTCACAGAAGTCAGTGGCATCCAATGTGCTTCCCTCCAGATGCTGTGAGCTACAACTACCACAATCTCTGGCCATTGGTCATGCTGGCTGGGGTTGGTTACCCCGACTTGAGTAGAGCAGTTGTGGAGGTTCCACAACTGGGCAAGACTTGGGGGTCATTTCAAACACTGTTGCTCTCACATAAGTATGATATCAATGAAAAGCTCTTTCCTGTGGAAAAACATACTGCAGAAGTGGCAATCTGTAAGCAGTATATGTATGTGGCAACATATATAGCCTTTGAATGCCAGAAAATGCTGCCTGGATGTGTCTGGATGGATGTCTGCAGCTGAGAATAATTGTGGTTATGTGGGGCATTATCTTGAGCAAGAGTCTGGCATAGAAACTTGTATGGTACTCTCGCCTTATCATTTCCATAACAAGAATAATAATTTCCTGCAAATGACTCCTGATCACCCTCCTCATTAACCCAGATATCCCTTCTATTGCTGGGGTACGTGCAGTAGAGGATAATGAAAACCATGCCTGAGGGCCTATATGATGGGGAATGAACGGGAGTTGGATCAATCAGAAATTGGGATGGCATCTATAAATTTGGGGCTGTTCTTGGAAAAAAGGGACACTTGGAGGGTCTGCAATCAGAAGAATAATGTGGATCCTAATATCTATATCTAGCTATTTCTTAGGTGTTGAATGTCAGGGTGAAGAAGTGGTAAATTTATAGCAGTGTACATTTATGTATTTTTTTTAGAGAGAGAGCAGAGCAGTGCACATTTATTTGAGAGCTTTAAAATTTCTGATTGTAATTACAGTCAATCAGTGGACAATTTTAAATTTGCTGCATTTAATGTGCATGCAGAGAGCTGAGACTGTTTTAACACTGAAAAGGTGGGAACTGGCTGTGGTACAAATGGTAAAAACAGTCACGTGAGTGTGGAGTGGCAGCTGGAAAGATACAGCATGCTTGCTTTCATACTATTGAAATAATATTTGTCCTGAACATATAATAAAATATGTCAGATCTGAACAATAGAAAGATGGAGCAGCATCCCTGGGCAGCAGATAGTGAGCTGTGTGTCTGTTGCCTGCCAAGAGTTACTTTCTCTGCTGCTTTTAATGCTTTCAGGTGGCGTATCAATCAAGGCAACAGCAGTGATTACTCAAGATTTACAGTGGTATCAGTTCAAATCAATCTTTAAAGAGGTCTGTGGAATATGGGTTTGATAGAGTACGAATGACAGTGAGACTATATTAGTATTTCTTTCTTACAATTTTCCCTCATGGCAAGTGCTGGGGGAAAGAATTGCAGATCTTGCCACTAGCAGGGTTTCACCACTCTCCTGGTTTCTGCTGCTAAACACAGAGAGTCCACGGCAAGAATTCTTCGTGAAATAACAATGCAACACTCTGTTTTTGCCTCTTCCTTCCCAAATCAATGAGAAGAGCAATGTGTTGCTGTCTGGGTGACAGGTAAAAAAGCCAGTCACCTGAGGCCCCCTGGGCCTTGCTTCTTTCAACCATCCATCTTCCTTGAAGTGTCAAGTCCACTACTGTGAAAGAATTCTTAACTTTCTTAAACCCCGAGGAGTTACTTCTGTTTTACTTCCTCAACTTTTATGAGAGAAGAATGGGAAGACCTGATGTACACAGCTGGGCTCAGCCATCATATTTGCTTTTGGTGGGGAATATCTCCTGAGAACAAGGACAGCCTCCTGTTTTAATTCTGAGAGAAACTGACAGGCCTTGAGTTACCTGACAAAGGCAATGCACTGGGGTCTTTTTGAGGCAGGCCTTGGGCCTTTACAGCAGGCTCATTTCTATCACCTTGTCACTCCTGGTGGCCACCTTTATCCCTCCGTTTGTTACCCATTGAGCTGTTGTGACCCTCACCCCATCCCAGGTTGGCCTTTTGCTTCATATTTTGCTGAAAATACCAATTGCTCCTCATTCACAGCTGGTATTTAGGGCCAAATCAGATGAGACATTATAATATGTGATACACAATCACTTAATGTAAAGATCAGTCCCATGGGGTGGGGATTTTTTGTCAGGACCATGGCAGAGAGGGCAAATGGGTTAAACTCTCCCTTCCCAGCTCCTACAGTTCTGATGCTGCTTATGTTCCCTCACACACACCACAGCTGCTATTTACATCTTTTAAATGTGCAAATTAATTACATTCATGATATCACATCTAGTTTGAGCCTGAGGCATCTTGCTGGTAGATAAACTGCATTAAGAGGCTCCAGGCTATTACTGCTTCACATTTTATATGAAAGCAGAATAGGAAATTCCAGTGGCTCATACATATTCTGTTTCATGCTTCCTGTGAACTATTCAGGATGGGAATTTATATTTCACAGTGTGATGTGAGAGGATATAAGAGGAACAACAAGATGTGACTTGAATTGGGCTAATGCAATTAAACACACCTGTTTTTTAAAATCTGTAAACAGGAACTACTAGGAAGAGGGAAGTTTAACTCTTTCTCTCCTTGCCACAGCACCCCCCTATACTTCTCTAAAGGTGATATTTGAATTTCAACAGAAGCTCTGGTTGATGTCAAAGGAGTGACTTGCGCTTTCTTTCCATTTTTCTGTTAGGTAATGAGCAAAATTGCCCAAGTGCATGATTACCTAGACAACTAATGGGTGACTTGGATTTGAGGATTTATATTCTCTGCAAATTAAATATAGCGTCAGATGGCAAGCTTGGTTTTAGTATCCATCACCACATTTCTTAGATGAGCTAAAGGAAAATGAAAACCCAATCCTGTGTTAGAGTTGTTCAGCAGAATCCTTTTTCTGGACCTTGTGTAGAAATCAATTCTTTCCACCACAAGAATTCATGTCAAGCTCTACTGCAGAACAGTCTGAAACAGTGCTATTTTTCTAGAAATAGGATGCCGGAACTCATCATGAACACCTCCCTCATTCTCTTATAATAGCAATGGCGCCCACCTGAGAGGTGCCAGAACTGAGTTTTGGCAAGTTCTGGCTGGAAAGAAGTCCTGGTCTTAAATAATAATTACAATAAGATAAATGTAAAAAAAAATTATGGTAAACAGCCTTACTAGAAAAGCTAACCATCAGACTGAAGCTGACATGGGGACAAATAAAAGAGGGCACATTCACCCCAGCAGCCATTCCCTGCCCTTCCCCCACTCTCACTGCCAAGGAAAAATAATAAATGAATAGAAAGAGAACCTACCCAAGTGACGCTGACACAAAAGCTCCACACATACATTAAATCAAAGAATATAAGCTTTACCACCCCACCCTTCTCCCCTTCTCTTCTTCCCCAACCTTATGCTGAATGCAACATTAATGTCTCACATCCAATGTAACTGATCTGTAGAAAAGACAACCTGAAAAAAAGAGTCAATGCACACACTTTTGTAAACCAAGAAAATCTTTAATAGTTTTTTCTTTAGTTTAAAAATAATGAACTCCACACAATACAAGCAAACAATGCGGTTCAGTCCTTTCCGAAGTTCAGTAAACTTTCCTCTCTCTGGTCCCAGAGGGAGATCCCAAGCTTGTTCACCATCACAGAACTTTTCTATCTGCCAAACTTTGTTGAAGCAATTACAGTGCAGCCATTATATACTGTATGATTGTAGACTTCTACCATATTGTTGTTGTTGTTTAGTCATTTAGTCATGTCCAACTCTTCGTGACCCCATGGACCGGAGCATGGCAGGCACTCCCGTCTTCTACTGCCTCCCGCAGTTTGGTCAAACTCATGCTGGTAGCTTCGAGAACACTGTCCAACCATCTCGTCCTCTGTCATCCCCTTCTCCTTGTGCTCTCCATCTTTCCCAACATCAGGATCTTTTCCAGGGAGTCTTCTCTTCTCATGAGGTGGCCAAAGTTTTGGAGCCTCAGCTTCAGGATCTGTTCTACCATATAAAATTGCCTAATTTGTCAACCACCAGTCTCTAAAGGCCAATATCTGTTTAAAAAGTTAACCTGTTTTAAACACACAAAGCTGCAAAAGCTAAATTAAAGACTCCATCCTTTTACCTGTTATTCTTGTTATCCTGATTAGGTGGCAGCCTTAAAACTTGTCCCAAATACTTTTTGTGCAGTTCCCTTGACAAGGATTTTACAGGCCTGTGCATACTGTGTTAAGGGCTGAATACAAATTAGACCAAGTTTTATGTTTATGCTGCCGAATACACACAGGACTGGAAAGCGTGCCAGCTGTGCATCTGGCCTGCAAAATTAACCACATCTAAACGAGGGAGGAATTTAAAGGAGGGACCTTGTAAAATTGTTTGCTTAAAGTGCCACACATAGGAAACACATTGGAAATTCGCCCCTTCCCTTGATTATGTTGGAGATCACACAATATATTGCCTCATTTTATTCACCCTCATTCCTCATTGGCCCCCACTTTCTTCTTGCACAGAAAGGGCTATATAAGAAACAATCCCTTTTCGGATATCCAACCCATTTCCAGTATGCATCTGAATACCAGTTGCTGGAAACCACAGGAGGGGAGAGCAGCTGTTGCACCCGAGTCCTGCTTTTGGGCTTCTACAGGCATCTGGCCATTGTCAGAACTGGATGCTCCATTATATGGGCCACTGGCCTGATCCAGTAGGCTTTTCTTACATTCTCATTCTTTTCACCTTCCTGCTGTCGAAAGGTCTATACAGCTATATTAAGTTCTCAAACTTAATCCGTTCCAGAAGTCTGTTCCAAAACCAAGACGCGCTTTCCCATAGAAAGTAATGCAAAATGGATTAATCCGTTCCAGACTTTTAAAAACAACCCCTAAGCCAGCAATTTGACATGAATTTTACTATCTAACGAGACCATTGATCCATAAAATGAAAACAATAATCAAAGTATTATTGTACTATAAAATAAATCATTGTAGATGATAAAAATTAAAATTACATTTTTTTTCTTACCTGCACTGATGATAGTCATTGTTTGGATGGGGGGCTTTTTATCCATTACTGCAGTCACACAATCAATCAATCAATCAATCAATCAGTAGCTGAACTGGGTTCCACACAGTCACAAAAACAAATTAACCGAAAAAGTCTCAAAAACAAAAATGCAAAATAAATAGCAAAAACAAAAGCGCCAAACTTTTTTTTTTTAAAAAAATAATTTTTATTAACAGGCCAATCAAATCACATTAATTCCAAATCACATTAGTTCCAAATTATACAGCCAGATTTTTAAAATTTTATTGGGGGTACCCATACTTCAAGCTCCAAAAGGGAACCAAACATCACTCTTGTTGCTGCTTTAATTACACAGTTCTGTCCAGTTCTGTCCAGATAGTCTCGTTGTTATCTTCCTCATCTTCTTGTTGTTATCATGTATTACTTTCTTTGTGATCTCTGATAATCTTCACAAGCGGGTTGAAAACAAACATATCCTGTGTCGATTTTACACTCTCCAAGAGCCATATCACATAAAGGACAGACGCCATTTCCACACCTCCGCAAAGAGTATTCCCACAGTCTGTCCGTTGATTTTCACAGGCCTGCGAATCTGTATCTCAGGGGGCCCTGCCAGATCAAATCCACATTCCGATAACCATACATTCACATTCCAATGACCATGGTTCTCCTCCCCCTCTTCCTCCTGTGGGCAGGCCTGTCTTAACAAATCTCCATTTGAAAACTGCGTCACAAAGCTTTCTTTCCATCAGACGTTCCCACCAGTCCTCTCTTTGAACAATAATTTATTTCCACACAGCTCTTAATCTCCTGCTTGTGATTAGTAATTTGCAACGATTCTTTCTCTCTGGGAGGGAGACAAAAAGAAAAGACAAAAAGAAGACAAAAAAGAAAAGTTTTTCCTCCCCCCCCCCTTTCTGTTTTGCTCCAACATACCAATCTTTTAATGATGAGTCTTCACTTGATTTATTGTCCAGCCCATCGCTCCGCTCACAGAGATCCCATTAATCAGCAGTCTTTACTCCCGATCTTCACTTGAAGTATGTGCATTTGCTTCTATTTCCAATTATATATTTCGAGCTGATGCAAACCAGTGCGCGATTCAGAGACAGCGTCCAGGAGAGCCGACTCCACCCAAGGGCTTTGTGCCTAGTGCCCTCACCCCATTCTTTCGAATCTGGGGGTGAATTATGGGCACAGCAGGCAAGGCAGTCCCCCCCATTCCCTTGGGGGGGGCAAGGGAGGCTGCATACTCCCATAACAGCCTCTTAATTACCTCGTGTGGGTCAGAGAGATGTTATTGTCGGCCATCTTCCAATGCGCTCCCTGGTGGCCCCCCACAAAAGTGCCAAACTTAATCCGTTCTGGAAGTCCGTTTGACTTCCAAAATGTTCAAAAACCAAGGCACAGCTTATGATTGGTGCAGGCGCCCTAGAAACAATAGCCAACAGCCGCATCGGATGTTCGGCTTCTGAAAAACGTTCGAAAACCGGAACACTTATTTCCAGGTTTTCAGCGTTTGGGAACCAAGGTGTTTGAGTACCAAGGTACCACTGTATAAGAAACAATCAGATAAATAAACAAAGGTTTTGGTATTAAGTACAAATTCCACAGCATATTTTGGAACTGGGTGTATTTGATTATTCCAGCTCAACTTTCTTACCCTCCTAGACTGTTTCCCCAAGCTTTTATAAATGGTGATCTGGACCTTTACCTCGAGTTGAGTATCTGATATATTGTCCTGGTGTGGACCAAAGACAAGGTGTCTCCTCTAGGCTCTGAGCAGACCCGCCTCACCCTTTCCCATGTTCTCTCTCCCCATCAAGTTAGGCACAAAGAAGAACTCTTGCTAAAGGGCAGGGGATTGGATATACCCATATTAACAATGGACGTGTTACATATTTGGGGGCTCACAGAGCTATAGCCAACCACCTTCTATGCAGAGTCACTGAAATTAATGGACCTGTTAGTCATGTTCATTAATTTCAATGGATCACTCTTAGCAGAACTAATGTTGGGTGTAACCCGTAGTATTTTCCCATTCTGACATCATTTTCCTAAGCAGCACCTTTGAGTTCACTGGTTCTTTCATCTTGGCTTTCTAAAGTCTGCCATAGATAGTGTTTCACTGGCAATGCATCTGCCACCAGCATGTTTACTCTCTGATGTGGAGCAAACATCTTGTTCCTGCCTCAGGCACTCACTAGGTCTAGGGAGGATAGAGCAGATAAAAGGTGCCTTATCGCTGCCGTCAGAAGTTACTGCCTTTTGGTAGGCTTGCCTGTGTTCTTTATCTGCACCAAGAATTTTGAAAACCTTAATACAAATATATTCTGCTAAGCAGATCTGTCACCCAAAGAACTTACGACTTGCCACCACAAACTTCCTTTACCTTCTCACTTCAGCAGAATAGCCTCGCAGCCGTGGCTCAGATCGCTTGCAACTCTTAAACGAAATGTCAGCAAGTCTTCGCCAAGACATTCATTATCATCCTGACTTACAATCTCATCCCAGGTAGCCTTCACATCGTGCCACTCAACTGGACTGACTGTCAGCTTTCCCCTATGTTTTCATCCATATTTGCCGCCTTCATTATCGAACCTGTCACTTCACCAACATCCGTACAGTGAAGGTAGTTTAATTTAGTCGCTCATGCAGTGGCTCTAGTGCATCTGTCTGATAAGCTGAAAAATGATATTATACAACAATGTGGCATTTCAACCCTGCGGACACAAACACTGGTAAATCAGTGTCTTGCTGTGCCTTCGTGAGCTTTCTTTGCTATGTACGGTGAAATAGCCATATGAAGTCAGTGATGAAACCCAAGCAGCTGGATAACACAGAGGGAGAATGGAAACTATGCATAGCTGTATATGTGTTAAGGGGGATGCAAGTTATGTGGTTAATGTGCAAAACAACCAGACATGAGTTACATTCACCCAGCCTTCTGGGGGTGCAGACTGTACATTTCTGAACAAAAGATAAAAAAGGCATGTTTTTTGGAGACTCTGCATACTGACCAGAGAATGTGCACATTGCCTCGAAAATGTACAAATGGCAGTTAAGATATGCACAATCTATCTGTTGGGGATTATGCATAATGACCAGAAAATGGAGAAAATTCATGTCTGATCTACACATTACCCAAAGTCTATTGGGGATTGTACAGAATGGCTACAGAAAGTACAACATTCAGTTGATATAGGCAGATTTTCCAAGGTCTGTTGGAGATTTTATACACACACACATACAAATGTGCACAATTCCCTTTTCATTTATGTTTCATATGCACATTCTCCTAGAGGCCTGCTGAAGTTGACCAAGGCTGGTTGTTACACACATTAATTGCTCAGCTTACATATCACCTTAACATATATATTACATGGTATAGGAACAGAGGAAGCTGCATTACACTAAGCCCTTTCAAACCATGCCCATCATAGCTTATAAAAACTAGCTATAGTGATAGTCAAGGTACTCGAAAGAATGGAGGTGATGCAATTACAGATACTGCGACCCATTTTAATTTGGCTTTAGCCCTGCCTTAAACTGCCTTGGTCAACCTTTCTTCAGAGAGGGATGGTGGAGACAATCAGTAATCACTAGGGGGGCACTGGGCTTAGCTGTAAGTCAGAAGTTTCCTTTATCTTTTCTGTTCTTTGAGAGAGAGAAATTAAGTTTTGTGCAGCTTCTTGGCTGGTGTGTCCACTAATTCTTCCAAGTCATCAGGACATATGTTATGTT
The DNA here is from genome assembly GCF_965153285.1 of Podarcis tiliguerta. NCBI lineage: Eukaryota > Metazoa > Chordata > Lepidosauria > Squamata > Lacertidae > Podarcis > Podarcis tiliguerta. The sequence goes on from NC_139536.1 coordinate 45,611,885, forward strand.
CTGCAAGCAAATAGGTTCCAAATTTTTGTTTGTATATGACTGAAAAGCATGATAACCTATTAACAATCATATTAAAAATGGGGTGCGTTTAAATTGGGATGCATTGTGTATACTCTCAGAAGCTGTTCAGTGTCATGTTGCCTCAGAATGTATCCTCATCAACTTAATTTGTAACCCCCCTCTGCCCCAAGGCATTCTGTCGGTTTATTTTAGTCTCAACAATTTTTTATTTTTATTTTTTGTAAAAGACTTTTACATTGTGGATGCCTAGGCACTGATTGGACCAAAATTTTGATTCCATGCATAAACACCCATGTACAATGTATAAATCAATTTAAGAACAACTCTCAGAATAACTGTTGAGAAGTATAAAGGATACAAAATGCTAAAACACGGATAATAGAGCAAAATGAAGCCATTGCAGATGAAAGCTTAGGAATACATGACTTCAAAAAGAATCCAAGGTAAATGTAATGCAGATAAAGGCTAGGACAATAGATTGCAATTGAAAGCAAAGATATTATGGCATTTCTTTTTGGTTGTCAAAGTGATGGGAAAGAAGACTGTCAAATTAGAATATTTCCATTGGGAAAGTAACACTCATTAAAGCAGGTGGTCAAAAACGCTGGGCTCTGCAAGCAAATTTGCTCCTATTATAATCTGTTGAAGAATATATTTACAGAAATTTCAAATAATGCCCTAACTAATTCATTTCATTTCACTACCAGTGAACAAATCACACCTAGCTTATAATGTTCCAAACAAATACATGATCTATTCATTGCATGGATTATTTCAGCCTACGGTCAGACACTTAATATTAACCACATCCCCACTTGCATCTCACATGTGCCCACCTGGTCTCCAGAGCTTCAGCATTTTGACAGAGCATTCGAATTATGAGTTTAGAAATCTTCTCATACAAATGTTCATAGAAAAAGGGGTTGAATAAGTCAAATAAATACTACTACTGTTAATACTGTGGCCACAATCTAGTAAGGTTTGGGTGCACTTAAACCATTGCCATTACAATCTCTGGGCAGGACAAAAAATATTTTGTGATCTTTATGTAATATTGACCATTTCAAGAAAAACAAGGTTACAAAGAATATGGCATCTATCCCTGAAATGACCGCCACACTGTCTACAGCAGATAAGGTTAAACATTAAAATAAGCTCCCTAACTTTTAGAGTAGCTTCACCATGTAACAAATTGTTTTGGAACACCAGGGGCCTCCCTTCTTTGGAAGTTCAAAAGGACGCATGAGACAGTCATCAGACAAACATGCAATATTCTTTAAGGACAGGTTGGATATTGTGAAGGTGATGAAGCTGGGCAAGGATATAACTTGCAGTTCTCTGTCATATGCCTGAACTGACAGAGCTCAATTTTGTCCACCTGCCTTTGCCCTCCATTTCAATTTACACCTGTCAGCTTGGCTTCTGATTAGTTTCAGCAACACACAATACAATTCCCATTTATACGGGCAATTTTTCCACAGAGTAATCTTCTCTCTTTCCTTTAATCTTCAGACTAGCATCAACATGTTGATGCCTTATTGCACTTTTGGCTTCAAAAGTGGATTTTTTTACACTGGCAGGAGCAAGAACTTATTACCATAAGCTGCAACGATGCTTGAAAATAAGAATTTCAGCATTGCACTGCCTAACTCTGTCCTGATGAAACAAACTCCATGTTATTTCACTGCCTTGAACTTATTACTAGCATCACAAACATTGGTTTCTGCCAGAACCTAGACAAGATAAACTAATGAGGGTTTGGACTGAACAATCTTGTCTAAATAACTTGCACCATAGTCCTAAAGCATGGCCAGGAGCCAGGAGGCAGAGTGGACACATTTGAAGTCCCACTGGCTTGAGGTGGTCAGGGTAGATGGTAGGAATGGTGGGGGCTTTGTGCCATTCCCCCCCCCCCGCATCAGCTGGATTGGTTTCCTTTCCCAGATGTTTAGCAGCCAGTTAGCATGGCTAACTCTGCTCCACCTCCATAATCCCACATTGTGGGGCTCTACATTGCCTACTGCTTAGCATCATGGGGTACAGCTGCCAGTAGTACTAAGCATATTAGAAGTGTGCATTGACTTGTGATCGTTGGATAGCTATTTTTTCTTAAATATTTTTTCTTTTTGCCAAAATCCAGTGAGGATGTATTGTGAACAGAAACTTTGTCTTGCACAATCAAATAAGGTGGTCAGCGCTGCCAGTTCTGGTGATCTATTTGGCAGGAAATGGGTGAAGGATTCTTGAGCACAGCAGTGAGTGTGCAGGCTTCGAAGCCCTTAGATATGTCTGGTCAATTATGAAAACAAGCAGTTAAGACATCACACGAAAAGACAACTGGAGCCACACTTTTATTTGTTCAACTTTGAAATGCTGATTAGCTAATATATAACACGGTATGGTATTCAGCTCGTCCATTATTAAGTTCTGTGCTTTAGTACTAATAATAATTGCAAATGAGCATACTCTTGAAAAAAGAAAGTCTGAAATTAATTCAACTTGTCCCTGTTTCCCAGAATTGACTATCATTAGAATTTCGCTTAAAAACAGGCTTCCATGATACAGTATACTATGAAGGCCACAGCAGACAAGCTACTTACCAGCAGCCTCAGCGAGATGGGTGGGCTGGGCCTATTTAAAAAATAAGAATTTTAAAATTGCAGCCCTACAGACTTACCCTTCCACATTCATTTGGTCAGGAGTTAAGTCATTGTTTTCAGCGCCACAGTTCTGAGTTTTACTTCTCTATAAAGAGAAATCTGTGGATGAAGATACCTTTAAAATTTCACAGCCAAGTCAGTTAAATTCTGGAGATCTACAACATATGTACAGTATATAAATATATGCATTTATGTACACAAACGAAGGTTAAAACATTATAAACAGAACCAACTTAGGCTGTACAAAAAGATCCGCTTGGATGAGAACATGCAAATACACTATGCTTCAAATCAAATTTAAAAAGCATCTATGAGTTGTGTTTTCTCAAATATAAACTTCAGCTCGCATAGATTTTAAAGCAGATTTATCAAGAGAGTCAACTTTCCTAGTAAAGGTATAAAATCTATTAATAAACACTAGGTATTAACTAAACTCATATACAGTGCTTTTAGGTGATCAAGTTTCAAGTATTTTTCTTTTCTCACAGAAGTCTAGATACTTCAGCGCTCGGCTTGACTAGTACTTTGAACAGATAGGACCATATCTCTGAAACCACTTGACAATAAATGGTTTGAGACTCACAGCCTATGGGGTAAAATTAGAGCGAAAGGGGTGTCTGAGAGTGCTAAGGAAGATGGCTTTCCCCTAAGCTGTGCCTGCAAGTGCTGTATATGCTGGTGCTCATGGGTCCCTGATCCTATATCCACTGAAATCAGTTGCAAAAACACCCCTTTTGCTATTTATTTTTTAAGGCCAGGAGGAAAGCACCCAGTTTGATTTCTGACAGGAAGCAGGATATAGAATTCTTGCTCAGTAATGACGACTGTAGTACACTTGAGGGTGAAATCAGATACATTCGAAGTGTGGTTGGCATACAACAAATAATGAGTTCAAACCACTTCCCACCACACTTTAGAATATCTGTCTGCCTTTATCCTTACTGAGCCAGGCTTCGAAGGTAAGCAGCTGAGCTTTAAAATTGCTGCAGAACTGATACAATGCACTTGCTCTGGATCTTTCCACTTTGGGGTGTGTGTGAGAGAGAGAGTACAGAGATAGCCCACTGCGCATGAACCCAGTCATTTGGGAATCTCACTGAAGGAGACATGGCTATTCCTGTTTTATGTGCTACAACAACAAACCCTTCCAACTCAATGCTTCAGTCCCCCATTCATGTTTCAAAACCAAAAGTTGCAAATGTCATCAGAAAGCTCCTATTTTGTCAATGAACCACAACATGATTTTCAGGGGGGCGGGAGGGGACGTAGGGCAGCAGTCTGGGGAAATGAGAACTGAATTGTTGATCAAATCTAGAGTCCCCAATGTATGCTCCGTGTACGCACCATTAATCCAGGGGTTCCCAAATGCACATTTCCTCCCCCCCAGCCAACATTCCCATAATGTTGTTCCAGCTAAAGAGAGCTTTATTTGGCTCATACACTTTAGAAATATTCCCAGCAATGAGTACTTGATAATATAGCATAGCCTTCTGCCTCTATAGTTTCATTAATGGTACTAGTTCTAACTGAAGGGATGTAAGTGCACAGTTGATATTGAAACGGAAGCCCTTGGTTAATTGTTTATGCAGCCGTCACAGTTAACTGGGGACTGTGGGGTCACAAAAGGTTCATTTATTTTCTGATCTTCCTTCAAAGAGGCCGCCTGGTCTGAAATTGAAGAGAAGGAGAGCTGGTCGTGCTCTACTATGTGTACTCGGTCCTCTTCCTTGTCCTTCTTCACATAGAACATTTTCCTAAATTTTTTGAGCTCGTGAAGTTCACAGAAGGTCTCTAAAACCACCAGCATTGCAATGAGGCCCAGCAGCAGGTAACCTAGGAAGAAATTGAAACAGTGTTTAAAATGTGAACTGGTAATACAGGTATGTCTGCTACAATGCTCCAAGTCAGAGAGGTCCCCAAAATGGAAGGGGCTCTATCTCTCCAGTTAGAACTATATTTCCACACAGGCTTTCGAGTATAAGAACTCTCAATGCAATTTGCAAATAAAACTGTAAAACAATAAAAGTATAAAATACTGCTAATGAAACAGCAGTATAAAAAATTTCGTCACCCACAAGTAAAACCACAGCTTATAAAATATAAACCAGAAACGTTATTCAGTTATGAGCAGACTGGAATCTTTAGGTCTTTAAAGCTCTTTTGAAAACAATGTGTGGCATTCCTTTAAATAGCTGTGCATGTGCAAGGATTACTGCCAATGCAACAGGACTTTCCTCCTTCTGTGCACCCCATGCCACTCCCAAATCTGCTCAGATTTAGGGTGAGGGCAGGGGGGAAGGAGAATGTTTCATTGCACAAGGAAAAATCCTTCTGCTGGTGGAACCAGCAACTTAGCGCTATGTTGAATACAGCCCAGTAAGTCATTCTGCACCAGCTGAAGCTTCCAAAAAATCTTTATCTACAGTGTCATATGAATGCTACCAGGTAGGAATGGCTTGTGCTTGAGTCACAAGCTATTACTAATTCCACATAGAGAGGTGCATCTTTAAATATCTATATGGTAGACACTTTGTAGCCCACTATGTCCTTACATGTGGCCCACAACATTGATTTTTGTTTATAATGTAGTCTATTTGCATCTTATTCTTTCTCCAAACCATTCAGAATGGTGTTTTGGATAAGAGTTCCATAGCAACTAGGATTTGGGAGCACCTCTGAAACATGTGATTCCACACCTTTAAAAAACCACATACTTAACAGGGTTTTGATACACATTTCAAAAATCCAATCTGGATTTTTCCATTTACTTTTGCTATACGAATGGCTGGACTCAATTGGACTGCTTTGCAAAAGTCACAAAAGAAACACCAAGAAACACAGCTCTAAAAACTATTCACCCTCTTGTACCAATTACTTGCTACTCACATGTAATTCCTATTTTATACAGCTCTCTGAATTTTTGGTTGTAACCTTCTCCTGGGACATAGTCACCAAGGCCAATGGTGCTCAGTGAAATGAAGCAAAAGTAAAAAGATTCCAGGAAGTTCCAGTCATCTTCAAGGACAGAAAATATCGCTGCCGGGATGAAGAAAAAGCACGAGACAGTAACGAAGCCCAGAGTCACCGCATGGATGATGGCAACTATCTGCTTAGAGAAGCCCCAGCGAACATGGAAATACAGCACAGGCCGCCTTGTTACATAGACAATAATGCGCTGCACCACTGCTGTCAGGAAAAGCAGTGTAAAGGGGATTCCAATGACTGAATAGATGATGCAGAAGGCTTTCCCTCCATCTGACAAAGGCACGGTGTGTCCATAACCTGTTAACATAAAAAGAAAGACAGGAGTGAGATTTGGAAAAACAGTCTGACCTGTGAACTGCTTGTTTTTCAGGAGTGGACTGATCACAGTGGGAGAGAATGATTTGCACCTGGAGCTCCTGTCTGAGTGTGCTTTATTCCACTCATGTACCAGAAAGGCTTGTGGGTGTTTCTTCTTTTCATTCATTCACTAACCCCACCTCCACTCGGTATAAATTGGCAATAAAAATGGCAATGACTTTTTGCCTAATTCAAAGAAAATGCAAAAATGGCATTTCACACTGTGAAAATGCTTTTTTGAAAAATGTTTTGAAAAATATATTGAATTTGCCATAGTGCAGGCTTCCTCAGCTTCGGCCCTCCAGATGTTTTTGGCCTACAACTCCCATGATCCCTAGCTAGCAGGGCCAGTGGTCAGGGATGATGGGAATTGTAGTCTCAAAACATCTGGAGGGCCGAGGTTGAGGAAGCCTGATCTAGTGTCACATTTGTATAATGTACTTAAAATGTTATATTTGCTCATGAGATGGTGTTCCTCCATTTTACTTAGAGGCACTAACCAGACAGGCAGCAGGCTGCAGGGCTGAAGGGCAGGTGTCATGAAACCCAGCTTTGCACCCTGGCATCTGTCACCTCAGGCAAATACCTCACTTTGCCTAATGACAGAGCTGCCAAACACAATTTCCTCTTCCTTTCTCTTTCATTAGTCACCCCACCCACTTTTCCTCACACTATTTGTCTGCATGTCAGGCATGAAGCTCTATAAGAAGCAACTTCTTATACACCAGCATCAAATTATTCCTGTGTGTTTGGGGTCTCGGGTTGAGATTTTGACCCAATATATATTTGCAAAGGCAGAAATAATTGGAGCATTAGCTTGCAAGACCTCTTAAGACATATACAGAAACACACAAGCCCCCCCCCCCCAATTTCTTGACTATCTGAAGGATGCAAGTTCCCACACTATGTTGTGAGCGCTAAGACCAAAACATTTGCTATCCCTATAGACTCAGCAGACTAGTAGACTGCAATTCATGTTCCATTTAAGTGTCTTGTAATTTTCATGTGAGTTGTAAGAAGTTATTACAATGCTTGGTGATATTTGGCTTTGAAGTTCAACACAAATCAAAGCTATCATTCTCTTTGTAACAATGAAATTTCAAGGATTATTCTCCTTTGAAGTTGAATTAATTTGCAAAAAGAGAAAGAAAAAAGATCCACCTGTATTGTTATAGATCCCTCAGGTATCACAAGCTCTGGAGAGCACAGGCAAGATCGTGCTTGCTCTCTCCAGGGTGGCAAGACTCTGACCCAGGAGCAAGTTACTTCAGGCGTTAGTCTGTTCTTCTGTCTTGTTACATTAGATCAATCTAACAAAATCCCCTCTCAAATGTGACTCATTTCAACACGTATTTGAAGATTGCTTTTCAGCCCAGTTTCTAGCACACCAATAAGCATGCTAAACCTAATTTATGGCATTATTCCTCAGAGAGCCCATTAAATCAACGTTCAGGATAACTTTATATAGACCTGCTTTTTGTTGGCGTTTAGATAATCTATTAGCCAGATAATTTAACATCCCCTAGGACTGATGAGTTTCTTTTCCTCTTTGATTGTTTGGGCTCAATTTGCAAAGATTACAAATAGAAGATTTTTTTAAAAGCAACACTGTAATAAGTCATGAAGCCTGGAGAGGACTTAAGCTACTTGTTGTCCCTCACTCTAGGCCTATCTCTCAGCAGATAAAATATTCCATGGATGAAATAAATTGCCAAAATGCCATCCATCCATCCAACTGACACAACTGCTATTTTGATGAACCGTACGGGAGCACAAGTTTTTCTCTCATAGAAGTGTGTAGCTTGTTACTGCTCTAAGCTGGATGCACATGAGATATACAAAATCATAAAATAGGGAGGAAATGAGTGTAATCTGTGAATAACACAAGAAGAAACCTGTTGCATTAGATCAAGAGTCCTCCTAGTTCATCTGTTTCGAATACTGGCCAGACAGATACTCCAGGGAAAATTACACACAGGGCTTGAAAGCAACAGTTCTCTCCCATTCTATGACCCTGGCATATCATATTCAGAGCAGAGATGGACTTATTAATCTGTTTCTGATTTGTGTTATTTCTGCATATGTTAATTCAGTGTCTTCCCACAAAGAACTTCACTGAAGTTGTCATCTATGCATGCTTAACTGCGCCTTCCATTATCTAACTGGGTAGAAGCTGATTTGAGGGAAAGTGCATAAAACAGGGGTATTTATCAAGAACCTACAGGATACAGACGGATTCTGACCAATATTGGGTATACACAACTTTGATTGCTAGCTGTGGGAGCACACTGAACTGGAGTAAACGGCAATGTGTGCACCTGGGAAGTGTATGGAGTTTGCAGGATTGCTGTCCCATTTCTCTCTCTCTTTGTGCTTCTATTGCTCCATCTCTCTGTGCATATTGCAGATTTCTAACTCCTCCCTAGAAAGATGGATTAGAAGGTACCAAGATTATGAGCAACATGAAATTATTCAGGATGGTGAAGCCCAAAGAGAGCCTTGATTGACCATAAAAAGATCTCTCCATAGCAAGTGAACTGGCAAGAAAATGACAAATGTGATTCAATGTAATTGATTCAATTAAATGAGTTATCCAGTTAAGTGATATTTTCTGATCACATGCAGAGGGCTTCCTGCCCCTCCACGCATGGATCCATCAGGTTCACAACTCCATCTATTCCTACGGTTTTGTTTTGTTTTTCAGTTTCTGACTTCTGAGCTCTCCCCCACCCCCATTTCCATAGTTCAGCACAATAATTTCCCCAAGGTTTTCTGGATGGAGCTGCCTCTTCTGCTGCCCACACACACACAGAGACAGAGAGAGAGAGAGAGAGGAATGCAGCATCTGGAGAGTTACATGAAATTAGGCCAGGGGCACACATCCTCCCCCCCCCCGCCCGCCATTTTAAATAGTAATTTTGATAAATGCAGTATTAAACTTCTGGCATATACATGTGTAAATGCCAGCTATAGCAGCAGAGGAAAATATACCGTATTTTTTGCTCTATAAGACTCACTTTTCCCCTCCTGAAAAGTAAGAGGAAATGTGTGTGCGTCTTATGGAGCGAATGCAGGCTGCGCAGCTATCCCAGAAGCCAGAACAGCGAGGGGGATTGCTGCTTTCACTGCACAGCGATCCCTCTTGCTGTTCTGGCTTCTGAGATTCAGAATATTTTTTTTCTTGTATTCCTCCTCTAAAAACTAGGTGTGTCTTGTGGTCTGGTGCGTCTTATAGAGCGAAAAATACGGTATGTTCATTTTTGTCCAATAAAGGACAAAATGACTAAGTGGAATAAAGGAATACTAGCTGAATCGTGATAAGAGTATGGTCCTTGCTTGCTTAATCTGCTCAGCTTGTACTATATACACAAGCTCAGCATGCAATGTCAACTCAAGCTGAACCATTAAACCATTGCAATTTGGGTGTAATTAACAAGCTTATAGGGACAACATGTGCTCCACTCAGAAACTGAGGAAGGGAAGAAGCCACAAAATCACTCTGACCACAACAATTTCTTTAAGCAGACTAGATAAAAGGCCAAAAAATTGAATTCTGCATCAACAAATGGTGTTCTGTGCTTTCTACTTAAAATCGGAGATAGTAAGCATGCTGATTTTTTCAAACCTCATCTAAAATTCCCACCATACTACCCCATCTGTCATGGTTAGCTTTTGCTACCATCAAGAAAAGGTATCAAAAGATATCAAAGTTTGTGAATCTTGTTTCCAGGCAACAGACTTTCAAATAACGAAACTGCACCAGGACTAGTTAATATAACAATAGCAAACATACCCCCCACCCCCGGTATCTGAGGAAGTGTGCATGCACATGAAAGCTTATACCAAGAACAAACTTAGTTGGTCTCTAAGGTGCTACTGGACAATTTTTATATATATTTTGACTGACACGGCTACCTACCTGAATCTAGATACCTGCCACCCCGACAAAGTCAACTTGACCATCTACCAAATCTAGGGCAAAGTAATGCATTTCTATTTAATAAATGCCAACAAAGGACCGTATAGTTAAAGCTATGCTTTTCCCAATAGTGATGTATGGAAGTGAGAGCTGGACCATAAAGAAGGCTGATCACCAAAGAATTGATGCTTTTGAATTATGGTGTTGGAGGAGACCCTTGAGAGTCCCATGGACTGCAAGAAGATCAAACCTCTCCATTCTTAAGGAAATCAGCCCTGAGTGCCCACTGGAAGGACAGATCGTGAAGCTGAGGCTCCAAAACTTTGGCCACCTCATGAGAAGAGAAGACTCCCTGATAAAGACCCTGATGTTGGGAAAGATGGAGGGCACAAGGAGAAGGGGACGACAGAGGACAAGATGGTTGGACAGTGTTCTCGAAGCTACCAACTTGAGTTTAACCAAGCTGCGGGAGGCAGTGTAAGACAGGAGTGCCTGGCATGATCTGGTCCATGGGGTCACGAAGAGTCGGACACGACTAAATGACTAAACAACAACAACTTAATAAAACCTAATAGCTAGGATGAAAGAAGCCAGAAAGCTAAACTTTGGGAAGTTTCTTTGAGCATTCTAACTAGAAAACTATCAATTTACTCAGCTGTCTGTTTACCCACTTGCTAGGCAACAGACAATCAAGAGCAGTTATTAGGGTAAGGCTCCAGCTAGTAATCTCTGGATGTTGCCAGGCACTGCTAAATTGATAAACAACTGCTAACTATCACCATATCTGGAAAGAGTGGTATCCAATGGCATCTGTCCACTGATGGAGAAAATCCAACAGAGGGAGGCATTTGGGGGCATACCTGCAACCCCCGCACTCTGGTGCAGATTTAAAGGGATGGGGAGGTTGCGGGGGGAGAAGTAATTGCTAGAGGTTGCCTCTTTCCCTTCTTATGCTAACCAATATATTCCAGCAGCAGATGGACACTGCTGGATACCATCCAAGGAGCATAAATGTGCTCTGGTGTGGGCTGGATGGGTAGTACTTCCAGTTTTCAGATGAACTGTTTATTTCAACCTGCAGTGTGCTTACCCAAAGGGCTCTGGGTGTGCAACAATATTTTATCCTAAAAATATTACAAGGAATCTTAATAAAAGTTACTAAATTGTACTCCAAAACCGAATTTAAAAAGAAAACTGCAAATAATTGTGGACTATGTTCTTGCACTGTGACTGATTAAATCTTAGTTGTGCCTCCTACAAAAATGTGAATGTGTTAATATTAAGCTATTAATTAGCAGCATTTATCTTGTCTGCAGAACAGAACATAAAAAGGAATATGGTAAGTCAAGTGTCTCTCTGAGGCAGAAAGATGCATTCAGTGCTTTTTCATTTTCTGTAGCAGCATTTACAAATGGGCATCAATTTTTAATACTCATCCTAATTAATCCAAGCTCTTGAAAAACACTGTTTATTCCTAGTGCACTGTGGCGATTGCCAGCTGTGGAGATAGCTACTGCTGAGTAAAGCACCTGTGCAGGATGGTGACTCAGCCTGAGAACAAATGTCAGTCGCAATTAATCCAGAACAGGCTTCTAAACACTGGTGCATGGCATCTGTCACTAGCATGCCAGCAGTATGACTTGGTCAACAGCAATTCATTGCCATCTACTAATCTCTCTCTCTCTCTCTCTCTCCGCCCCCCCCCCCCCATCTACCAAGTAAGGAATAGGTTATGTATCTTGGGAAATTTATTTCTTCCTGTTAGATAAGCAGCCAAAATCCTGGAACACAGGAATATAGGAAGCTGCTTTGTATCAGATCAGACCATTAGTTCATCTAGCTCATTAATATCAACACTGACCATCAGCAGGACGCCCTGCCTGGAGACACCAGGAATTGAACTTAGGAACCTTTTGCATGCAGAGCATGTGTTTGGCCACTGAGTTATGACTCTTTCCTATGATCTGCAGAAAATAAACCTCATAAAAGTAGGGAGCGGGAAGAGGAACACAATTTTCTATTCTTCCTTTAATAAACCAGGAATACTTTGACTTTGGTGTCACAGAGAGGAAACATGCAAAACAAAAGCTGCTGCATTGACCAATATTGGCAAGCGACTTCCAACCAGGAATGGCAAATGAAATAAGATAATGGTCAGAATCCTGCTCCATCTTTACACTCCTGTTGGACCAGGCCTTGGTAGGTTTCTCTGCTTGGGACAAGTAGGTCTCATGTACAAGGGCTGCAGATATAGGCAGGGGTTGGGTTTTCAATACAAAATGGATAGGAATGGATGCCCAGGAGCAGAATGAAAGGTGGATACAAATGTGGGTACCTAATACAGTGGTACCTCGGGTTAAGTACTTAATTCGTTCGGAGGTCCGTTCTTAACCTGAAACTGTTCTTAACCTGAAGCACCACTTTAGCTTATGGGGCCTCCTGTTGCCGCCACGCCGCCAGAGCACGATTTCTGTTCTCATCCTGAAGCAAAGTTCTTAACCCGAGGTACTATTTCTGGGTATTAGAGTCTGTAACCTGAAGCGTATGTAACCTGAAGCGTATGTAACCTGAAGTGTATGTAACCCAAGGTACCACTGTACATGAAGAATTAAGAAGCAGTGAATTGGCACCCTACAGTTCATGGGAGATAAACTCAGTGAAGTATCCATGGCTGAAAAAATTCCAAATGTTAACAATGCACCAGAGCAGAGAAAGGGAGATGCAGAAACTCAAGCACTTAGATTTCAGAATAGACAGACTGGTTCAGCATTTTGCAGATGTCAAGTGGTACATCTTTTCAAAGATACTGCTTCATTTGAGAAGTATTAACTCCAAAACTTGGTTGCAAAAATCCTTGTGCAATGACTGCGGTTTTTGGAACCTGACACCTAGCCAGCTAGGAAGTAGCAAGCTCTATCTGCATTAATAGGAGGTTATACTACCTCCAAAGGCTCACGAAATGTTGCTCCATGCTTAAACTAATGTAATTTTTGAAATATAAAATTATATTTCCAGCAATCTACATACAACTGCATGCTTTAGGAATAAATTTATATTCATGTGTAGTTTCTCAGCGTAAGTGCTTTAGGACTTTGGCTTATTATCTGCTGTGTTTAGAAAGTAGGTGTAAGGAAACAGAACCTCATCCAATTCCACAGAGCTTGCCATTTGATCCCAAGGTCCTCATTCTACTATTAGACATTACCTCATTTTTTTGTCCTCTTGGGGTGTTTCCAGATGAGGTGTATACTCTAACTACCACTCTTTCTTCACTCACCTTTACGGGGCCACATGGCATCATCAGCAACTTTTTGCCCTTCTGTGTTTTCCTCATGTCCCCCCACCATTTCTTAAGATCATGGAAAACCCATTCACTTCTTTTTATGGAAATATAGTGGAATTTCTTTGGTGTAGGGTTGAGAAATAGTATAAATGAGGGACAAGGAGTAAGCTAAAGATTACATGGTTGCCAATATCCCACTGTTCCTGTTTGCATTGTCACTTTGCAATGATCCTCCTTTATTTTTCAGTAGGGAATGGAGAAATCTGAGGTGCTTCTGGGGGAAGAGCTGCTAGGAGTTTCACGCCACCAACTCTCCCTTATGCCTCAAAATGCACCTCTGAATGAAAAACTGACATACCTTTTTATGTACAGAAATATAACAATATGTACATCAATCAGAACTTACTGCTGGCAAGGGTTGTGGAAACAGAACAGAAAAATGCTCTAAACTGCACCCAAGATGTAATATAGGCAGTGTATGTGTTTGAGTTAACTATCAGAGGTCATGATACTTGCTAATTTGAATATTTTAACAAATGTTTGGTCATAGTTTTAATTTCAAGAAAAAGAGTCGGTATTGCACATGACGTTGGCTTCCTAGCTGCAGTTTTAGCTACTTTGCTAACAGTCTGGAACTCTCTAGGCCTTTGAGGGGGCCTGGTTTCATTTCAACTGGGAATCATGGTTTACATTAACTGTAGTCAATTTAAATAAGCCAGCTTCTGGCCAGCTTCTGGACAGATAGCTGAGCGCTGGGAGAAATATTTAATAGGAAGAAAAGAAAACACACACCTAGCACTCATGGCCACCTTGCAATGAAAAAATAAGCTGAACCTTATGTTTACTAAAATTCTAAAGAAATCTGAAAGCTCCCTGAAAATGGAGAAGAAAAACAGAAGCCTCTTCCATTACTTGTCTTATTATGCAACCCTGTGCATGTCTACTGAATCCCAAGTGTGTTGTTTATTTATTTAAACAGTTTATATACCACTTAACAACAATTGTCTCCAAGTTGGCACTGTGGGTTAAACCACAGAGCCTAGGACTTGCCGATCAGAAGGACGGCAGTTCGAATCCCCGCGACAGGGTGAGCTCCCATTGCTCGGTCCCAGCTCCTGCCAACCTAGCAGTTTGAAAGCACGTCAAAGTGCAAGTAGATAAAGTAGATAAATAGGTACCGCTCTGGCGGGAAGGTAAACGGCGTTTCCGTGTGCTGCTCTGGTTCACCAGAAGCAGCTTAGTCATGCTGGCCACATGACCCGGAAGCTGTACGCCGGCTCCTTTGGCCAGTAAAGCGAGATGAGTACCGCAACCCCAGAGTCGGTCACGACTGGACCTAATGGTCAGGGGTCCCTTTACCTTTTTAATATAATGAAAATACAATAAAGGAAAAAGGTAAACATGGGTTAAAATGATAAAACTAGATTTTAATTAAAATACCTGCTGAAAGAAAAAAGTATTCAGTAGGTGCCAGAAGAACAACAGGAAAGGGTCCTATCTTACTTCAACTGGAAGGAAGTTCTGTAAAATGAAGCTCACAATACTGAGCCTACAGCTCATGGTTCATGGATTAAGCAGTCCTTGTGGTATTCTGGACTAAAATTGTTAAAGGCATAGTAAATTAATACAATAATATAGAGCATTGTAGCCTAGGGCCAATTGAACTCCTCGGTGGGGCTTACTTCTAAGTAGACATAGAATTATACTGTAAAATACAGTGGTGCCTATAATTAACATTTTGCAGAAATAAACAAAGTGCTTACATGTGAAATAGTTTGCTGTTAATTCTCTATTAATAGGCATCATCTATAAATGCATCTCCAATGAATATTTCATGTTGTTGTATAAAAATGCAAGCATCAAAGAGAAGAAGCCCACAGACCTAGGGCTGTGAAAGTCTGGGTTACACAAACTTTGTTAGTCATAACAAAAATGGAAGCTTTTGTTGTTTTCAACCAGGAGAATTATTAGTAAAGCTATCTAAGAAGTGTCCCCAAGAAACCATGTAGGGAAGCTTATGAAAGCTGATTTCTTTATGACACAAATTCCTGCCATTGGTACATTTAGGCAGGCGAACTAGAATAGTAACTTTGGTGAACCTATCTGCAAGACTGTATCAGTCATCCTCAAGGGAGAAGATCATTGCAAAAGGTTGGATTAGATGTCCCTTGTGGTCCCTTTCAAATGTACAATTCTATGTGTCTATGGTGTGTTTCAGCTTCTTCTCTTTCAAGGAGATAGAAAGGAACGAAATCCAGATTTTTAATACAGCAGGTGTCCACTCCCATGTTTAAAACACCACTGCTGTTATCAGATGTGGTGCAATGGAAATGTGAAATGCTTTCTAAGAAGTTGTTCCTTCATCATCACAGACACTTGCCAAATATCACTCTGAAAGTCAACAGTTTCACTTGGGGCACTGTGATGTGTGAGTCAGTTTTTTAAAAGCACCTCATGTTTATGAAAAGAAACCTTGTTAAAATGTTTCAATGACTCACTTTCCTGCACATTTAATTAGCACTCAAATTCCACCCATACCTAAGCTGTGTTCCCCCCCTCGCCTTTCCTTTAAAGCATTAGTGTCAATACTACTAGTCTGCACAAAGGAGGATTATTTTTTAAAATAACAAATAACTGAAGTCGGTGATATTTTTATCACCTTGATGACAATTATTCTATTCAGTGGCCAATGCATTAGTCTGACAAACTGAAAAAGGAAAGGAAAAAAAGCTGAGAAATTACCAGTCCATAATCCATCCAAGCTATAACTAAATCAGCATCCCATGTGAGACAAAATGAGGTAGAGCCATCATCCTTTCCATAGCTTGCCTGTAGAAAACACCTTCAATTCCTCTTGCTACACTAATTTGATTCTATGCTTTGTTGTTGCCATACAAAAGAGCACAAAACTGATCTCCTATACCCTGATCCATTCTTCCCCTCCCCAATTTAAATAGTTATGGGCTTCCCAGTCTGAAAACACTTCCTTGACATTTCTTGACACTTAAAAGCTGTTTCCCACATCTAAAGAGGCCATGGTAAGGGTACTGCTCCTGTGCAAGATTGTTTTGCCAGCATCAGATAAAAGAGCCTTTTGCACTACCAGCACAGAGTGTCGGAACCTGAGTTTTTCGAGCTCAGTTTCTAGTTCACTGTTTTTGGAGTACTGTACACTGTCACTGAGTCCAAAGTATTATAGCATTGTCACTGTGTATTAATTCTGACAGACCTGGGACACTCCTTAGGCATATATAAACACATTTACAGGGCTGCCCTACCTATGAGATGAGGAGAAGCAGAAGGTCCCACAAGGTTCCACCCTCATGCCAGCTGCCTTGCCACCTCCATCACTGGCAGAGCATCGATACTGATTTCCAGTGAGATCTCATGGAGCATGAGAGATTGCTTGGATTTCTCTCGCTAGAAATCAATGCTGATCAATGCCAGCAGCAGAGGCAGTGCTGGTGGAGGAGGGCAGTGTGGAGACAGTGCTGAAGGAGGTGGGTGACCCAGCGGGGGGGGGGGGGTGGGCAGCATGGCAGAGCAGCACTTTCTGTTTTGCCTCAAGTGGCAAAACAGCACCGCCCTTGCAACATTTGTAAATTTAAAACCCTTTAAAAAACCCTTAAAAGGACATGTGAGCTTCCAGGGCAAAGATGTCAGTTGAGGGATGGAGAATACTGATTATTAGTGTGTTAGGAAAGGAAATTTGTCAGTTGAAGCCCCAAAGAGTTTATTCTGTATAAATTATCCTGTATAAGCACTACACAGGGGTGTTTTTCTTCCTCACTGTCTAACCTCAAAGAGCCTCAAACCTATGCCCTCCAGTGTCACATAGCACAACAGGGAAAGGCTTCAGGAGGGCAGACAAACAATGTATCTTTTCCTTTCTCCCTTCCTGAAACTCCCTCCCTTCCAGAGGTCTTAAAAACAAGGTCCTTGTTTAAGATTGGTTGGAATCTTGAAAATGAGCACTCCTCTTCTTAGGGGTTGGGCATATGCTGCCACGTGTTATTACAGGTTCTACTTGTTCCATATGGTTGGGATCACATTTCCTGTTTTTCACAACATGTCAAAATATACATCTGTCGTTGTAACTTAACCCCTTAATGGCATCCCCGCATTGCATTATGATGTGGTGCTTGAACAACAACAAACTACAAACAAACAACAATTGAAGCTGCCTAAATTGTGAAGTGGTAACAAGCCTTTGATGTTCACTTGGAAAGAATAAAGTTGAAAAAGTTTCAAGCAATGAATAGTGCCATTTGATAACAGCTATGTTGTGTGCAACCAAAATGGAATCTTGCGAAGAGGACACATCATACTGTGGTAGTTTCCAGCAACCGTAAATTGCCACTGTATTCTGCTCTGGTCAGACCTCACCTGGAGTACTGTGTCCAGTTCTGGGCACCACAGTTCAAGAAAGACACTGACAAACTAGAACGTGTACAGAGGAGGGCAACCAAAATGGTCAAAGGCCTGGAAACAATGCCCTATGAGGATCGGCTAAGGGAGCTGGGCATGTTTAGCCTGGAGAAGAGGAGGTTAAGGGGTGATATGATAGCCATCGGCTAAGGGAGCTGGGCATGTTTAGCCTGGAGAAGAGGAGGTTAAGGGGTGATATGATAGCCATGTTCAAATATATAAAAGGATGTCACATAGAGGAGGGAGAAAGGTTGTTTTCTGCTGCTCCAGAGAAGCGGACACGGAGCAATGGATACAAACTACAAGAAAGAAGATTCCACCTAAACATTAGGAAGAACTTCCTGACAGTAAGAGCTGTTCGACAGTGGAATTTGCTGCCAAGGAGTGTGGTGGAGTCTCCTTCTTTGGAGGTCTTTGGACTCGATGACCCTTGTGGTCTCTTCCAACTCTATGATTCTATGATTCTATGATTCTAAATTAACTTTGGGAAGAAACTGCAACTGCTTAAGCTTTACATACAGCAGGTGCAACTGATTCTTAAACTTGACCCATGCCATTCATGTTGCTCAGGTTACAGGACATGATATGAGCCATGATGGGCAGAGCTGCGGTGACCTTATGTCACGTTAAGCAGTTTTATCTCAGTGACTTCAACAGAACTGATAACTGATTAACAAAGAATATTTGATCTCTGGAAAGAATCTGTATTCAGAACTTTAACAAAACCTAATTAGGCTGCTTAGGATGCAGCAAAAAACCATAACAACATATATTTAGAGCACTGAAAACAACTCACAGTAAAGTAGCTGCAGAGACAACAAGCTACCCCGATTGAGAGTGCATTGTGAATTAGTTATGGGTGTGCTTTTATCTCTCGACCGCACATGATGAGCAATCGGTTTTTCCATTGTAAGAGGAAATATAATACCCCATCAGGTCACCTTATTCAGAAAGCAAGAGAAACACAGTAGCAGACTTGCATTCTCTCAACAGCACTGTGATCTTTGAGGAGACTTGCAAAAACTTGTGCCCTCAATCTGCAGAAACAAAGCTTCTGAATTTTCCAGTTCTACCAGTTAAGAAGACTGAAAACATATAAACTAAGCATACTAGACCCCCTTCTCTGATGCTGGGAAACATTTATTTTTGCTAGGCTTCTCTTAGGCAGAATGTCATGAATGGCAAACTTGATACCAAGGCCATAATCTGATTTCAGAGAACCTTGAAGTTTAAATGGAAATTAGGAAGCAAAGGTAAGGGGGAAAGTTCCATCCTCATTTTGAAAACTCACGTTTATGAAATAAAGAGAGAGAACTGTTTGTCTGTGCTTTTTAAGTCATTCAAGTGGTACCTCAGAAACAGGCACACAAACTCTGGAGGGCTAACATGTCTTTGGCCCCCTCAATCTTTGTTGGAAAGGCACTGGGCCCCCTCAATGTTGAGAAGCCTGGCACACATCACACACACACACACACACACACATGCCATCACACACACATGAGATCACACACGATGCAGATTCAGCAGCCAGCTCCTCTGGAGCACTCAGCCTCCTCTAGACGATGTGTGACATTACGCACACACAACGTGCACCGGTCCCCTTCAATCTTGGGGGCAACCTGGCCCCTCTGCTCAGAAAACTGATCCAGAGCCTATTGACTGCCCTGAAATAAGAGAACACCATTTTATTGTGCATGTATAACCATGGTTCTCAACTCTTTGAAAAGTGACGCCCTTATTGCTACTTTTCTGCCCAGATAGATAACCATGCCATGGTTGTACATATGAGGGTAAAGCATCCATCAAGTTGTCCTGACAGAATGGAACCTGTTTCACAATTCTTTCTAGCAATTATTCCTAAATTCAGTTCAACATACAACTTTCCTCCAACCATTATTAAAATAAATACTGTAGAGTTGCAATCTGCAATCACACTAATCTGTGAGTAAGCCACAATGAACACAGCAGGACTTGATTAAATGTGCACAGGATAGCACTGAATTCTTTCCTAATACTGTTTAACACCCCCCTAAACTGTTTATGTCAGTGGGAATAAGTTTCACTAAGTCAGACTATGCTATACATCTTTTATGGCATTTCAAGGTTGCAACTGGTAGCTCTAGTTTATATTTGTTTATATTACATCAGAGAAGCAGATAGAAAAGGTCTAGTAACATAGTTGCCAAGTTTCATCAAGGGGGTCCTTTGTTCAAAGTCCAGCTCCACCTGTGTAACAGACTGTTGAGAAGACACACACGCTACAAGATACAAGACTCAAATATTCACCCATCAATTAGCCCTAGGTTTTCCTCTCTAATTTCTGAAAGCTGTATTGACATGACACTGCAACATGCTTATTTTTCTGACTGAACATGCAGCTCAAAGGCTTGCTTCAGAAATGTTAAACTCTGGTTAATTAGAAACCTATAACCTACTTCTTGGCCCTGTTCTGTATGGGAACCAAAGCAGTTCCATAAAGTTACTTTTACAAATAATGCTAATTTTTTTCCTGGAATGCATCATTTGTTAATGTGGCTCAGAAAGCTGAAGAGATTATAAAGTTTCAAACTGATGTACATTCTTACCAATGCATTTTTTATTCTTGAATTACAGATGCAGGAAGTGTACAGACCTTTACACCATCTGAGAACTTACTGCAAGCGTGTCTGCTCTGAAGTAAGCTCTCGGTGGTCACTTTCTGGTGTGTTTAGGACCGCAGCCAAAAAGCAGCTTTGAGTGTTTTCAATGTACATTTTAGGCAACGTAAGCATCACATCCATATTACTGCTCAGATTTTTTCTTTTAAGGTCATGAAAACAGCATGTGCGGAAAGGCCCTTTGAGTGCTTCTTACACCATCTTCGCATTTGTGTACATTGTCGGGGTTGGGTAAAACAGCCATTTTAAAACTGAACAACCAGTCCAGCCACGGTTGGTTCTACTCACCTATTTAAGTAAATATCAACTATAAACATCATAAAAGAATCCACCCTAGGACTCTACCCTGTGCTGTTTGTGTGTGTGTGTGTGTGTGTGTGTGTGTGTGTGTGTGTGTGTGTGTGAGACACATGCATGACCAATAGCCACATAAAGTGCCAGGGACGCCTGAACTTTTAAACCACGGGAGGGGGCAGAGTGGACAGCCTTGGTGATGGTGGATGGGCACTTTTCAGTTTCTATTATTCTTATCGCTTCGACGACTTCGCCCAGACACGGTTCAGGGATCGGCTTCTGGAGCTCTCGGGAGCCTTGGCGCAGACGAAGCCTCGCTCCCTTCTGCAGCGCCCTGGACCCGGCGGGAGTCCCGCACGCAGAGCGCGAAGGCAATGCGGCGGGATGGAAAGGGCGGCAAGCCTCTGGAGGAGGGCGCGCGCGGAGGGAGAGGAGGAGGGAGGTGTGTGGAGAGAAGGGGCTGCTCGTCGAGCGAGCAGCGCCTGGAAGCCGGCCCCGGCCCTGGGGGGAAGCCATCGGCCCCTCAGGGTGGCCTCTCGGAGGGCGAGGGAGAGGCACTCGCTCCTCGGTTCCGGGGTTCACTGACTCCCTGTGAGGCCCCCCGACTGGAGCTGTGAGGGAGAAAGAGGAGCGGGGGGGGGGGGCCCGAGGCGGGAGACGCGCGGCAAGGCCTGGTCCCGCCGGGCCCGCGTGGCGCCCGGCGCCCTCCTCCTTACCCGTGGTGGAGAGGACGGTACTGGCGAAGAAGAGGGCCGAGGTGAAGTCCCAGTTCCAGTTGCCGGAAGCGTTGCTCAGCACCGACACGCCGTAGTTGCTGGCCTCCAGGACTCGCGCCAGGAAGCTCTCGAGCTGCTGCTCGGAGAGGCACTCGTGCTCCTCCACGAAGCGCCGCTTCAGCTTGCGCAGCTCCTGGCGCAGCAGGTCCTCGTAGGGCAGCTCCACCGACGAGAAGACCACGGCGCCGAAGACCAGGTAGAGCGCGTAGCCCAGCACCAGCAAGCCGAAGCACCAGGCCGAGCGGTGCCTCTCCACCAGCCGCACGCACGAGCTGCCGGCTAGCGACTGCAGCATCTTCCCCCGCCAGCGCCTCGCGCTCGCACCCGGCGCCAGCCCGCCGCCGCTGTTGCCGCCGCTGCCGCCTGCCCTCAGCACTCGCGAGGCTCTGGTCCCTGAGGGAAGGGAAGGAAGGCGCGGGAAGCTCGGCGCCCTTTTGACGCGCGCGGAGGAGAGGAAGCGGGACGCCCGGGGCGGGCGACGGGGTGGGGAATGAGCACCGGCTCGGCCCCTACGCGCGTCCCCTGCCTGGAGGCTCAAGCTCCGCCACTCATTCAAACGAGCCCTTCTCCGGGCGTCTGGCAGCGGGGTTTCGCTTCGTTCTTTTCCTGTTTCCTCCTTTCGGTGACTTTCCGTTTCAAAAGCCCAGATGATGTGGCGCTCACGTGGTTTCCCGGCTCAGGTAACCGGGAACGGGTCGCGCGTCAGCTGCTGAACTGGTTCCAGCTGGGCAGCTCGCTAAAGTGAGTGGGGAGGAGAGAAAAAGGAAACACGCATACCTATAGATTCTTTCTCTTTCTCAAAATAAAGGACACATCTGGGTATCTGGAATGGCGCACACTCTCACGCACCTACCCATCTTTAATCTCTTTCTGCAAGCAAAGGGCACATCAGGAATGACCATGGGGAGGGGGGAGAGATGGAAAAGTTCACTTTCATTGTAATTCCACCGTAAGTGTTCATTTGTTCTGCCATTTCATCCCCTGGTTTTGCTGTTCTGAATGTGGACCTCACTGCTGGGCTCTGCTCAGTGCCATTCCTTTTCAGGACTGGTACTGGCAGTAGCTTCTCCATCTCTTTGCAGCAGGAAGACAGGACTGGTGGTGGCGGCAGCACAGTCCCTCATAGAATCATAGAACTGTTGAATTGGAAGGGACTGTGAGGGTCATCTAGTCCAACCTCCTGCAATGTCATGGAGAAGACCTCTCTGGAACCAGAAGCTTGTGGCAGCTACCACAGTGGTGGAGCAAGGCGGGGGCGGTCCACCCCAGGTGTCATCCCTGAGGGCGGGTGACATCACCACGGGCAGCGCCCCCGGGACGCGCACCGCAACCAGCGCACCCCCCTGGGACGTGCATCGCCCCCCCCCCCCCGTGGGCCGCTCCGCCTTTGCCACAAGGTGCTTGAGAAGGAGGTAGTCAGCTTCAGGCATGCTTGTTGTTGTTGTTTAGTCGTGTCTTCGTGACCCCATGAACCAGAGCACTCCAGGCACTCCTGTCTTCCATTGCCTCCTGCAGTTTGGTCAAACTCATGTTGGTATCTTCGAGAACACTGTCCACATTCAGTTATTCAGACCCATTTCAATCTGGCACCAGGCCTGAGGTTGGCCTTGAAACAGTTTCTTTGGTCAACCTGCTTGATTGAGAGAAAGGCAAGTGGAGTGCAACTGACGCTTGATGCCATCTGGCTCCATAGGTTGGGAGTTGGAAGCATTGTTTTGCAGTAGTCCTTCTGTATCTCTCTTTCGGAATCAGGTGAAGCTGTGCAGGTCTTTGGCCAGTACCTAGATGGCGGCAATAAACAAAGTCGTATGCTGACAAGGTGGAGGCTGGGGGGTTCCTAGGTCCCAAAACATGGCTTGTGTGCATTCCTCCTAAAAGATCAAGTACGTAGCCTGGGTCTACTGCTTGATTCCACCCTGTCATTGGAGACTCTGAATTTGAAGTTCGCACCGAAAACCTCTATTTTAATGGACAAAGGAGTGCCTTTACTCTCTATACAGTGGTACCTCAGGTTACATATGCTTTAGGTTACATACACTTCAGGTTACAGACTCCGCTAACCCAGAAATAGTGCTTCAGGTTAAGAACTTTGCTTCAGGATGAGAACAGAACTCATGCTCCGGCGGCGCAGCAACAGCAGGAGGCCCCATTAGCTAAAGTGGTGCTTCAGGTTAAGAACAGTTTCAGGTTAAGTACGGACCTCCAGAATGAATTAAGTATGTTACCCGAGGTACCACTGTACAGTAAAGGACTTCTGAAAATCACAAAACCAAATCTTTATCCATGTTTAATAAAACCAAGGCAATCTTGCATTGTCCATCACAGGGGTAGCCAACATGGTGCCATCCTGATTTTGCTAGACTACAGCTTACAGCTCTCACTGTTCCTGACCATTGGCCATGCTGTCTGGAGCTCATGGGAGTTGGAGTCCAACAACATCTGGAGGAGACCATGTCAGCTACCCTTGAGATTGTGAGTGCGCTTCCCAAGAAGTACTGCAAAAGCCCACCACTTCTCTTTTGCTAGGTGGGGAGGGGAGACTTCTTTTGTTAACCTGCAAAACGTCATTCTAAAACCACCCAACACTTTTGTAAGTGTTTGCAATCAAGGCTGTAGCTGACTCAGAACCCCTGAACTACAGAAAAGAGACCATGTCAGCTACCCTTGAGATTGTGAGTGCGCTTCCCAAGAAGTACTGCAAAAGCCCACCACTTCTCTTTTGCTAGGTGGGGAGGGGAGACTTCTTTTGTTAACCTGCAAAACGTCATTCTAAAACCACCCAACACTTTTGTAAGTGTTTGCAATCAAGGCTGTAGCTGACTCAGAACCCCTGAACTACAGAAAAGAGACCATGTCAGCTACCCTTGAGATTGTGAGTGCGCTTCCCAAGAAGTACTGCAAAAGCCCACCACTTCTCTTTTGCTAGGTGGGGAGGGGAGACTTCTTTTGTTAACCTGCAAAACGTCATTCTAAAACCACCCAACACTTTTGTAAGTGTTTGCAGTCAAGGCTGTAGCTGACTCAGAACCCCTGAACTACAGAAAACTTTCTAAGAATCCTGTTCCTCAAGGCTGCCCAGTCTTTCAAGTGTGTCATTTGTTAGCTTTGCTGACAGACCTTCTGCCTAATTAAATTGTTGGGAACTTCCAGCAGGGTCCTTGTTCTTGCACTGCCAAACCCCATTCCCTCTCCTTCTGGAGAGAGCATAAAAAAGGAAAGATATTATAACTCCCTTTCTCCCTCTCCCTCTGCTTCTCTGCCCCACTTGCCAGTTTCCCAATTATCACTGCAACTCCTCCATCCTCTCACCTCGGAAGTTGAAGCAATTCATTGCAAGCTCCACTGCAGTCAACAACACTCCTCGTGGCTCTTTCTATCCCCTCCTCCCTCCTTTGGAAAGAGCCTTTACTTGCTCTTTCATTATGGTTTCTTAATAAAACTCCATTTCCAGAAAACCTCTGATCTTGTCAGGAGTGCCTTACGTGGACACTCTGCTACCAAGATTAAAATGAAACAACTGCATCATGTATGCTTGGCGAAGCATGCTAGTTTGGGTGCCAGCTCTGTCACACTGACAGCATCCTGTCCTCTGGCAGAATAGAGCCAGGGTTGCAGTAGGAAAGTTTCCACAGCTAAATTCTCCCCATGATTCGTTTCCTGGAATGGCTTATTTCCTGAACACGGAGAAATAATATGCAGATATGTGTTTTGAGCAATTCTCATAACGGAAGGGAGGAAAGGATGATATGCTTTTCGTTTCACAATCAAGGTTTAAGAGCATGAAGGTGTGTTGTATCCAGAGGTCTTCATCAGGCAGGTTTCTTATAATGATAATCCCTAAAACAGAAAGTGTGTTCAGAATTGTTTTTCTTTATCACGTTATATCACCCATTTTATAAAATATTTGGAGTATTTTTACTCAAGGTTATTTAGTATTGGGTTTTTAAACTTCAAAGTATATTCCCACAGCATTATTTCTTTATGCCAGATATGAAGAACACTTCACCCCACCCCTACCCCTGATATTGCTGAAATGCAACTCTCATCATTCTTGACCATTAGCCTGGTGAGAGTCAAATAATATTTTGTATGGGGTGGGGGGAAGGTATCACAGGTTTCTTCTTCCTAATTTAAACCCATTTAGCAAATACAATGGTACATTGGGTTAAATACGCTTCAGTTTACAAACTCCGCTAACCCAGAAATAGTGCTTCAGGTTAAGAACTTTGCTTCAGGATGAGAACAGAAATTGTGCTCCGGCGGCGTGGCAGCAGCAGGAGGCCGCCATTAGCTAAAGTGGTGCTTCAAGTTAAGAATAGTTTCAGGTTAAGTACGGACCTCCGGAACGAATTAAGTACTTAACCTGAGGTACCACTGTAAAATAGACTTGGGTGCATATCAAAATAGAAAGCAGGTGAACAGCTGGTATTAATGCAGATGCACATTTACCTTGTTATTTTTGTCCAGGCTATATGTGGACAGGCTGGATCGGGCCATGGTTCTTAACATATATTGTTGGCACCTATCTGTCTCAAGAGGCAGTAGAGTGTGCCTCTAAAGGTGAAGTCAAACCGCTGCATTAGCAGCACTGAAGCTACATTCCACAGTGTGCAAGCCTGGACATTACGTATGGAGGCCCTGGGCTGTTTAGACAACAATACTTCCCTCTCAGCCTCGCTGATGTGGTCCAAAGGAAAACAGAGTATTTGGCACCAACTTGGGTGCAGGAGTTGCCAAAATGAGGCATACAAGGACGCCATCCAACCATCTCATTCCTGATTTGTGTTTACTCTTTAGCCTTTTCTTTTTCCAAAGTACTTGATTGAGTGTTCAGCTCTGTCCAACATGCACGTTAATAACTAAATAGTCTTTTAGGAAGAGGACAAGAAGAAGATGAACTGGTGCACATTTGAAATCTTTATTGGGAATGAGGTTCTGTGGGTTAAATGTTGTCATGACATGAGACAGAAGCACGGATCTTTATGGGCAATATCATGTCTTGCTGTGTTAGTATTTATACAATAGATTTATTGACAATGATTCTTGTGTCAACATAAAATACAACTTGCTTTCATTGTTGGTTTTACAAGGTTTCTGGAATAAAGGGGCCTTGTGGCGTTTCAAAGTCAGCAAGTGTGACTTGGAAAACAAACCTGCAACAAACCATTTTAGCTTAATGAGGCATTTCTGTAGAAAAAATGCTGTACTTAAGTAAGCAAGTTATTAATGTGTCATTCATTTTTTACCTATTGCCTTATAACATCACCACTTTACTTTGTTTGGGTTACCACAATGACGCATGCTGAATGTGCTTCCAAATGGAAGGTAGGCTGCTTCAAGTAGGAAGCTAATGCTCACCTTACCGAAGAAATTAAAGGACGGTTCCAAAGACTCCTATATTTAGATGTTCATAAATAGTCAGGCTTGTGCTGTATCCTTCATCCAAACAAACGGAATCCTTAGTTCCTTGCAAAGGGCACAAGTTGATTTTCCTAGGCAAATGAATGGAGGATTGCATTAGGCTCTCAGTAGTTCTTTGACCTTATAAAAATTATGAGCTATGAAGTGAGGATGGCCTAGTAAATTCAAGAGCTTATACTATAGGACGTTATTAAATTGAATGAATGCTAAACCCATGAAACAGGACTGTCAACCAGTCAAAAAACTTAAGTTGATTAAGGTCAAGGTTCAGCAACAGAGGAGCTATAGGATTTGGAAGAAATGCCACTACCCTGGAGAAATATCAGATACACTGGTGAAACAGCTGGAGTGGGATGGAGTCATGGGTGGGAAATGAGTGGCATAGAAAAGGAATACAATCAACAATGATGAGTGTGAGGGGATAAATCTGTCCATGAATTTGGAGTATCAATTCTGAGAAAGTTTGTGCAACAGAGTAAGCTTCTGATCTACTTGGTAGTCCACATTTTTAGGCTATCTGATACATGCATTCACAATTTTTAGAAGAAGAAAAACTGTTAAGTACCACAATAGAAATGTTGACCTCCTGTCCTTCTGCAAGGAGAATGAGTAGAATGTACTTTCTTAAATACATCTAATAATTTATAAACCACATCAGCTTAAATTTTAAAGTGTGCAGCACATTGACTCATATTACTGCCTTCTATTTTAATATCGCTCTTATTTATGTTATCAGCAAATGAAACATGGCAGTGTAGAAAATGAACTTCCAAAGATTGAATACTGGAGGAGCATTTATTTATCTGATGTGGCAGCAGAATTTAATTTTGACCTTTATTGAAATCGCCTCTATTTAATAATGTGAAAAAGATAAACAAGAGGTTTCAAAGCACATTCAGGATTTACCATGGAGATTAACTCATTACAACAGGATCATAGTTTACAACACAAGTTCATACATGTCTGCACAAAACTAGCTCCCACTGAGCTCAGTGGAGCTTGTTCACAGGAAAGTGGATATAGAATGGCAGCTGTAATCCACTGTTTCAAGAGTCTGCGGCCACAGTGGCATACATGAACCTTTTTTGACTACAACACTCTGTTATGACAGGAGTGAAGACCACAGGTCAAATATGGCATGTGCAGTTCTTTGAGTACCTGGAAGTGTTAACAAATGCTAAGTGCTTAATTGCTCAATTGCTAGAGCATAAAACTCACGGTCATGGGTTCAAGACCCAAACTGGGTGAAAGATTCCTGCATTGCAGGGGGTTGGACTAGATGATCCTTGTGGTCCCTTCCAGCTCTACAGTTCTAAGAACTCCATGTTTGGCTCCCAACATGGTATCAGGTGTGGGGCAGGTAGAAACATATCTAGATCAGAGATAGGGTACCTACAGCCCTCCATTGTAGCCTACTGAAATTTCCATCACCTCGGACCATTAGCTGTGCTGGTGGATGCTGATGGGGGGGGAGTGGAATCCAACAACGTCTTGTCCCCCCTATCCCTGACCTAGGTAGAGCAAGCTGGTACCCTTTCTTGACCATTTTCTGTCTGGCAGCAGAAATGGTCAAATGGACTGGTGTTCTATGGGGGAACAGTCTCCTGTTCCAGCAAAATCCCTAGATGAGATGACAAATTTGTGTTCCAGTTCCCTGTGTGTTTAATCAGAACTCTCTCTTTTGTTCAGCTTGCCTTACTTCCTAGTTGTAAATGTGCATTAGATTGCAGTTGGGTAGGGCAGTAGTCTAGCTATGATGACTCCATTAGTTCTAGGATGACTTTCATTTTGCCCAGCCACCCTTTTCCCCATCTTACCAAGTCCTCTCCTTTTTCACAGGCAATTAGGCCATTGCATTATCCATTTCCCCCCGCTCAAACAAAAGGGTGCCCCCCCACATAGGAACAACTGTCTTGCTAGATGTTAGTTTCAAATGTTAGTAGTTGTCTCAGTGTATTAGCTGAAACTGCCCCTTTCATATTCTAAATTGATTTTAGTCCTAAAAAAATACTGACTAACATGTATTAAAAGTCTACTTGTTCTGAAGCCAGAAGTACAATTTGTATCCTCAGCCTCTGCTCAATACACTGTTATAGATAATAAATTATACAAAGAAATGGTCTCCGGTGTTTTGGGGTAGAACAGAGTTGCATTATAAATGCTTCTGTGTCATAGTCTGAAATTTATGTCATCTGAAATCTGTGTCATAGTCTGAAAATCTATATTCATGATTTGTTTGTGCCTTTTAAATAGCAGTTATGGGATTGAAGTAAATATATTCAGTGCTGGGTGGGTGGAAGAGGAGGATAATGAAATTCTTTCCAGCAGAGAAAAAGAGAACAACATTATTTAGAAAAGATCCACACAGGAAATAAATATTCAGATTTGAAATGCTGGAATTCCAGTCAAAATTATTAACTAGACTCTATGGCATAACCTTAACAGTATCAATTATAAATATTTGCAACTTCTATTTTGATGAGACTTTGTTTTCAATAAGCTAATATAATAACCCTTTTATTCACAGATTTGTATATTGCCAGTTGTACTCATGAAAATATATTAGAAACAAGAGCCCCGTTAAAGATGCAGTCCTATTCTCTTGAGCTCCACTTTTAAAATATTTGCGACCCACTGCCTATGGAGCTGTAGCAGGAGTGGGAAACTGAACCTGACCATCAGGCCTGATCTTTTATTTGTCACACCCACCTGTTGGGTGCCCAACTTTGTGCCCACCTGCCAAACTCAAAGGGGCTTGTTACCAGTAGTTATAGTGAGCCCCTTTGAAGTCAGCTATCAGCTGATCAGTGCTGACAGCAAGCTCAGTTTCTAATCAAGTCCTTACTGTGGAGTCACTGGAGAATCAGAGGAAGTCATGTTACAGCAGCATAAATCAAAATATAACTTCTGGAGCAGCTTTATACCAACCGGAAGAGGGTACCAGAGGAAGCGATCACTTCCTTGCCAGTGCAATGCTGCTATCATTTTGCCTACCAGTGTGGTTTCTGCTTATACACTACCAAGACCAACTACGTTGCTGCCCCTGCAGGAAGCCAAGAGTGTTTGGCTTCCTTGACTGGGCAGATATGGAGAAAATACCTTTCAGAATGGGAATGATTTCTGCAACAGACAGAAGCCAGTCCAGTTCTTCAAAGAGGCTAACATTGCCAAGTGTTTGGTTTGTGTGGAATGGCACAATGATTAAAGAGTGATGGTTCAAATATTCTGGGTTATACATAAACCTCATTGCTATGATTCCTCTGTAATGAAGTTGATGCCTTAATCATCCATGGGCAAGTGGGGGGGGGGACCATGCCAAAAATCTCCAAAAAAATTAAATAAATGGTGCCACAATTATGGTGTAATGAACTTGGCAATTAACAGAATTAACATGGAAGAGGATATGAGCAGACTGAAGTTCTAAACATTGTCTCTTGGAAAGCAAGAACCTTTTTGTCTTGGAAAATGCATGAGAAATGCAATACAAGTTTAGCAAGGTAGACCCAGCAGAATTTTTATATGTGCTATTTTAAAATAGCAGAAGCCCCCAAGGCCTTCTCCTGTTTTAGCTAGACTGTCCTCTTGCCCCACAGAGCAAGATGCCCTGTGAGAAGGACCCTGATTATTAAACTTGGTGCTGAGGCTTGTTTGTATAACTGAAGCCAAGCTGTACAGGAATTTAAACATGAATTTATCAACATCAGGTCTGAAGCTGTGGGGTGGAGATGAAACCCCTATCCTGCCTCTGGCTTCTCCCTGCAGTTCATTCCCTGAGATCATTTCATTTTCATGCAAGCTTTGATACGAAAGCCTGGTTGAAAGCAAAGCGTAAGGGGAAAGTGAGGGCCTGAGAGAGGTTCAGTACTCTATCCACACATTTGCTTCTGGACTTCCCAGAAGCATTTGGTCAGCCATTGTGGGAAACAGAATGGTGGACTACATGGGCCTTTGGTCTGGTCCAGCAGGAGCCACCCCTCCTCCACTCTACATGTGACTGGGGCAGCCCCGTCTTAATGACTGAGATCTGCTATACAGCTGTTTCTCCCTCAAAAACGTCCCTCAAGGATATTTCTGTGAGTACAACGTGTTTCAAGAATCAAATCGAGGCAGTCAAAAACATGGGCTTTCGTATTTTGAATGGGAAGCCAAATTATGACATTGATTAATAGACCGGTGCCTTTATCAATCTATCAGAGAGACAGACCCTCCATAAGCTGATTTCTTTCAGCTTCGATATATACAACCATATATATTATCACTTATGGCAGCCACTTACAGAAGCCCTGAGGGACAAACTGCAGAAGGGAATAAATAAGCATACCCAGATAATCATTCACTGAAATTCTGTTTTATTTTTTCATAATACTGCATGGTTTCAGATCTTAGCAGAAAGTGACAGTGACATTGTAAGAACCACAGTTGAGAGAGAAGGTTCTTACGTATTTGAACTATTTGATCTCCTTTTCTAACATGGTTGGTAGATGTGTGCTGCAGCCCATAAATACCTAACCAACGACAGTGTTTGGCACAAGGGGGGCATTCTGCATATACCATCCTATCCGGTAGTCTGTTCCACAGTGTTGGAATCAGGCCTTAAGTGTAGTGGTTCTTATTTTTGGAACTTCCAGAGCATATCAGAGAGGCTACTTCTCTATTGCGGGTGTGTGCAGTGCTAGATTAAACCCTGTGGAGGCCCCATGGCAGTCAAAATTGGGGGGGGGGGCCTCACAAATTATTTTCTCATATGTTTTTTTATTTCACCAACCAACAATTATAATAAACCAGTTTTGACCCATTGTTGTGGGAACCCTAAATGGCCTGGGGACCACAGGCCTACTCTGCCTATTTGGTAATCTGATACTGGGTGTGTGTTTGTTTTCTTTTGTCACCTGCTAACAACATTCCCCTTTCAACAAACCTTATAAAATCTTTAACCCAGTTGCCTTCTGCCCTGGATCAATTTTTTGGGATGTCCTCTTTTTTAAACTGTTTTTATATTGTTACATACCACCTCAATCTCTGATGACTGGCTGTACAAGATTCTAGGGGTTGCAGGCCTGCTTATTCAGAGTTTGAGTTTCCTTTGGGACAATAGGCACAATGGAGGCTATAGTGCAGGGGTCAGCAAACTTTTTCAGCAGGGGGCCAGTCCACTCTCCCTCAGACCTTGGAGGGGGGGCGGGGCAGAGGACTATATTTTTTGGGGGGAAATGAACAAATTCCTATGCCCCACAAATAACCCAGAGATGCATTTTACATAAAAGCACACATTCTACTCATGTAAAAACACACTGATTCCCGGACCGTCTGTGGGCTGGATTTAGAATGCGATGAGGCCAGATCCGGCCCCCGGGCCTTAGTTTGCCTACCCATGCTATAGTGTCTTTATGGCTTATTTACACACATGTACAACCTGAGCCTGGAGGGACTCATAGCAGCAGCAGCGGCACCCCAAAACACACCAGCTTACTCCATAGTAGCAACATCAGCATCCTTCCCCTACAGCCTCTCTTGCTCTGTTGAGTACATCCCAGCTCAGTGTTCCTCTCTGCTTCCTGGTTATAGTGCGGGTCATCAGCACCACACTGTAACCAACTGAACTATCCTCATAAGTTTGCAGGTTTGATCCCCATATGGGACAACTGCATATTCCTGCATTGCAGAGAGTTTGACTGGATGATCCCCAGAGACCAGTTATATGTACAGTTATATGATTCCACATTATTAAAAAATGGCAGCCTACTCAAAAAGTGCTTGTTGTAAGTTTGTGAAATCTGATTCAATTTGCTTTTTTATTAAATAATGGAATACGGTACAAGAAGAGCCAGTCATTTGTGTCTATACTTAAAAAAATAAAATAAAAGCAACATAGTAAAAAACAGAGTTGTCTTGAACTCAGACCTATTCAGAGTAGACCCACTGAAATTAAATTAGCCGTGTCCATTAATTTCCATGGGTCTACTCTGAGCTAGCACTGGGTGCAACCCAGAGATAGCAACTTCACAAGTTAAGAAAGCAGGTGTTTCTTTCACCAGCTCACTAAATAAATAATTCCCAACCAGGCCTCACAAATCAGCAGCACTTACACTGCCAAGCTCAATAAATAAAGCAATGCTTTCCACTGCTATTCCTTTTTGGTTCCTGGGAAGCCAGCAAATAGCTAACCACAACAAGGTCTGCATGTGAAAACAGCTGAAATGTATGGGCCTATGGGCCAGTTATTGCAAATACAGTATTTTAAAAGACAGCAAAAAAAAGGGGGGGGAGCAATTGCCAGAAAAAGTTGTTAAAATAACAAAAGACTCCCCTGATTCTAAAAGAAAATGCATTTACTATGTGGCCTGGCTCAGAGGTAAGCCATCAATACATTCATGATAAAAGCACCAACTGGAACATGAAATAAGAGCATGAAAGTAAATGTTCTTCAGTAGTGAGATGTAACAGGAACAGAGCAGTGGAACCTCAGGGACCAGCAATAGCAGAAAGATATGGCACAGTATGGACTTGCAGTCCTGCAATAATTTCTCCTGGATGACTTCCTAGGTTTAGCTAATGCCCGCAGTCTAACTGATCATTGTATTATGTGGAAGAAATTACAAAGCATTTAAAGCAATGACTCCAATCTAGACCACTGGTCCTGTTAGCTAGGGATGATGGGAATTGTAGTCCCAAACATCTGGAGGACCAGAGTTTGCCTATGCATGAGCTATATAGTCTTTTTGCTTTCCGAAATAATGTTTAAAAAGGAAAGGGGGTGGACACCAAGTTATACAATGCATATATCTGGACTGAGTTTGAGAGGAATGCAGATTCCAAAGGATTTCTACAGAATCAGTGCCTGACATCAGCTTTCAATTTGACATCAGCACCCTTAACAAACTAAAGCCCCCAGAATTTATTTTGGGGGGAGCCAGAACTTTTTCAAGTGGCATCATGATATGAATGTGGCCATTAGCTGGAATCTTGAGTTTGTTCCTGCTGGTGGGAGCAATGTGCTAATGGCATTACAAGATAAAGGAAAGGGTTAAGACAACGATAATGCCTTTTATGGGTTTTGCTATTAGATACCACACTTTAGAAATTCAAAGACTGTCCTTTCATGTAGGGACTGGCAGGCAGCCCACATGTAAACCATCGCATCTGATGAATGCACTTTACGTTTAATCAGTAAACATAATTATACATGTCACTACAAATGTAAATGTAACTACAAATACAGTGTACATGGACTGGGAGGCCACAGCCAATTTCAGCTTCCTAGTGAGAAAACACAAGAAAACACATGTCTGATTGATGAATGTGATGCCTTATTTACAAGAAATACCTAAGTGAGAGTATGGAATTTTGTAATATAGAATCCCCCGGAGCCATAGAAAACACTACATATCAGTTTAATGGTCATGACTTCCTGGGAAGCAGTGTGTCAGTTGTTGCACCGCGACAACCATTTTGGTTTGCCATAAAGAACAACTTCCCTTCCCCCCTCTGTGCACTGTTCCAGGGTTTCTCCACCCCACCAAGCCAAATTCAGGAGGTCTGGCAGGGTTTCTCCCCAACCCCTGAGCTGATTTCAGGGGGCACAGGGGGAGGAGGGGAAGACTCATTGCACAAGCAGAAGTCCTTGCCTGGGCTTCCTCTGATGGGACTCATTAGTTGAATCCCATTCTTTTCCTTTTCAAGGAAACTGAAGGATTGCTAGGGACTGCTGGAGTGGAGGAAATGCAGTGAAAATGCCACAGAGCCTTTGTATAAAAGGAGTTCCGGAGGAAGGGAGAGGAATAGCATCAGAAGGGCAATCTGGAGTCCCTTTCAAGTCTGAGAGAGAGCCAAAACTCCTGGAGGAGGAACTTGAAGAAGAAGAAGAGTTTGGATTTGATATCCCGCCTTTCACTCCCTTTAAGGAGTCTCAAAGCGGCTAACATTCTCCTTTCCCTTCCTCCCCCACAACAAACACTCTGTGAGGTGAGTGGGGCTGAGAGACTTCAAAGAAGTGTGACTGGCCCAAGGTCACCCAGCAGCTGCATGTGGAGGAGCGGAGACGCGAACCCGGTTCCCCAGATTACGAGTCTACCGCTCTTAACCACTACACCACACTGGCTCTCACTTGGAGGCCCAGAGAGCTGTGGTCCTTGTGTGAAAGAAAGGAGCCAACTGGAGTTTCTGAAAGTGGAACATGCAAACAGGGAAGCAGGTCTCATTCATTGGACTTGCTTACCTCAAAGTTTGCTTACCTGGAAACGTGGGAAGGTCCTAGAAGGGAACTTCATTCCTGCTCCAGAAAAAAGTTGTAGTCAGAGCTGCCAGGCATGACCATGCTTGAACAAGTAAAGCAAGGACTGTCTGCAGAAAGCCTTTTGAGTAGGATCACTGGCATGAAGTGGGATATTTAGAGTGTGCTGTAACACCTAATGCCTAATACAAAGTGCTGAGTTGAGCATTAAGTTGAGTCAGGTCATGTATCCATAGCAGTGACCAGAGGAGGAATGACTACTGGGAGGAGCACAGAGAGAAGAAACGCTGTGGTACATCTGCAGCAGCACAACTGGACACCTTCATCTGCCCCAGATGCAACAAAACATGTCTCCCAAAATGGTCTCTACAGCCACAGCAGGCACTGTAACCTTCCAAGAATTTGACTTCACCGTTTGTATAAAAGTAAAGGAGGATGGTGAGAATGGACATTGGTCCATTAGATGTGCCAAACAGAAACTTGGATATGTAGATTAACTTTAAAACAATTTCAGCATGTAATATAGTGCTAGTCCATACCTCTACTCGTGTTTGTTGTGAAGAGCAAACTATGTGTGGGGACCAAATATGAGTGGGCTGCTGGATTATGAAACCTATGAAAAGTATGAGATAAAGTACCAGTCACTGGCAGTCACAGAGGAAGAGGACGCATTGTCAGAGGAGCACCCACCCCATCAAGGCTAGAAGATATGGCCTTGCCTGACTCCTCTGGCTCAGAGGACACTTCTCCAATTCCACCCTTACTACCTCTTCACAGCCAGAAGCTACAGAATAGGGCAATTTCCCTTTAAATGAACAAGACAGCTCCTTAAAGGTCATACTGAATAGGATGTATTTGGCCTGCCAGCCTTCATAAGGCCTTAGATGGTTTAATACACTGTTGAGATAACAGCTCTACCAGAGAGTGTTTCAGCCTGTACTGGCTACGGGGAGCTCTCCAGGGTGCTGGCTAGGATGTTGTAGTACTTAACCTGGACCAAACCAGACCACTGGACTTGCCTTACCATGTCACTGCTCTTTGTGACATGGCAACGAGTACCCTGGCTTCAACCTGGCCTCCCTGGCATTCTAAACTGTGAGAAGGCAGTAGAGTATCCTGTTGTAGTGCTAGCCCAAGACATTTTGCCTGAAGCAGAGTCCAAAGCCCCCACCTCATCTGCTTGGGCCGACATGGTGGAAACTGGTGCCACTTGCAAACAGTAAGGTAGGAAGGAAGCAGAGAAGCTAACAGTGGGTGGAGCCACAGAAAATGGCTGCTGGAGCCAGGGCCAATGATAGGTGAAGCTAACTAATTCTGGTTTTCACCCTTTCCTCCTCCTTTTTGAGTTCTACAAAGGAAACACTGAGACTAAGGAGGAGGAGGCCAACAGCCAGTAACCCTCCCCAGACTGGCTGTAAGTAAGGAGGTAGGTGGATGGAAGGACAGCTGAAGGCAGTCTGAGCTTGAGAACATTATAAGAGCCCTGTTGGATGAGGCTAAAGCCCCATCTTGTTTGGTCATAAATGGCCCTAAGCAAGATAAAGTGACCAACAAATTCAATATACTACTACTACTACTACTAATAATAATAATAATGGCCCAGCATTCTGGTTCAATAATGCCTCTGCGAAGCCCACAAGAGGGGACTGATGGCAATAGCACTTTCCTACTCATATTTTCCAGAAATTGGTATTCAGAGGTATGCTGATACGAAATGGAATATTATATCTAACCAGTGTTATTGTTCTAGAAAAAGAGGTGCTGGAACTCACCATGAACACCTCTCTTGTTCTCTTATCATGACAATGGCATCCACCTGAGTGGTGCCAGAACTAAGTTCTAGTGAGTTCTGGCTGGGGTAAAATGCCCTGTATCTAACACTGGTGACTGGTAACTGTTGATCACCTTACCCTTCATGAATTTGTCTAATCTCCCCTTCAAGCCACCCTAGGTGGTAAAGAAAGGGAGGGAAGGTTTTGATGGGCTGCTGTGAGGGGCTTGCCTTCCACACGTACAGAAATGGAGTGGAAGCAGCCAGATTACATACTTGCAATTCTCAAGAAGCAAAGGCAATGAGACAACATGCACGTTTTAAACTAGACACTTTTTTTGGTATGTCCCACAGACTGGATTCTCAGAGGTATTGTTAAAAGAGTAAACATCCCTTAAATAGCCTCAGAAGGATTTTATAGATAAGAAAATGCTATGAAGACAGTTGAGAGCGCATCTGATTTGCATCTTTGTCTCAAAGGGATGTTGTGAGGATAAACACACTAAGGAAGGTAAATCAGTTTGCACGCAGTGTTAGGTGAAATGAGATGCATCTCCTTGGAACCACACCTGATCGATTTTAGTAGATCTCAGCTGGAAATGAGAATGCACTTTATTGCATCCCCCAGTGGTATAAAAATAAAGGGATATTTTGAGCAATTATTTTGGCTACTCTCCAGTGTTAGTCATACTTGGAGCAGAGCCATTTATCTTAATGGGTTTACTCAGAGTATGACTTCATAGGATACCACTGTTCAAGCATTTTGTTATAAGTTATAATCAGGAATTTTAAAAAGGAAAATTATGGAGACTTAGGATTTGAATATTTTGCAGCCTTTGGCATGCAGTAGGGTATCACTAGATGCTAGGATTTAATGTGGACAGTTTGGATGGCTGTTTACATATGTAAACATGTTTACAGTTTACATATATATTAGTAAGTGCATTACATACTGAAAGCTCAAAAGCAATAATTCCAGAATAATGTGCTTCATAGAAAATTTCCCCTTTTTGCTTCAGAGTAGTCCTATGAAGTCTACGAAATTGCTATGGAGAAAGTGTTTCATAGACTGGAAGCTAGGCACCGCTTTTATAGCAGTGTAATAACATAGATTGCAACCAAAATAGCCTCTGTTGCAGAAGCCATTTCTGATGTACTGGAAGAAAAGATGCAGCATCAACGATGCAGAAAAAAGAATACTAAAATATATCTCCATTCTCCAAATCCAATTTATTGAATAAGTAATAATAATTAACTCCAGATATTGAGACTATATTTTTAGTGCACCATCAGCACTCCCTGCTTCCTGGAACTCTATCTATCTACCTATCTATGTATCTATCTATCATCTGTCTGTCTGTCTGTCTGTCTGTCTGTCTGTCAGTTTCCATTAGTCCTGCCCTCTGGATCTTTGCACACAACTGCTTTAGAGGACGTTTACTTACTTTTCTGCCAAAATATGGAGATGGATGCAACACTGAAGACATGAAAAAATGCAAGCCAAAGATTTTACTATATGGTGAAAATCACAGGCAAAGCTTATATATATATATATATATATATATATATATATATATATATATATAAAATTTTTATTCATTTTTTCTTTATTTTTCTTTATTCAGTTTTTGAAATATACAAATGCATGAATAACAAATACATACATTGATAACTTCTATGTAAATCAGAAAATATCAGATGTAGAAACCTTATATCTCAACATATATAAAAAGAAAAGAAAAAAGAAACAAAAAAGAGAAAAGACAAAGCAAAGACAATAACAAAAAAAAGATTCAATAAGTATCTTCTGTTAGATACAATTCAATACAATTCAGTCCTATCATAATATTTCTCTTATATATACGGTATATATATATTTATATGTCCAGTACCACCTTAGAGACCAACTAAGTTTGTTCTGATACCTTCCCATATGGATTGAATTGCTTTATCTATTTTAATTACTGTGATGTGGTGGACTTCCATCTATCTCGTAATGGTTCATTTCATCTTACTAGAATTTTTTTCCTGTATTTGATGTTTTCTCCTCATCTTGGTATGAGGGAGAGATGTATCCCTATTTATGGAGTTATCCCAAACACAACCAAATCTTAGACGTGGGACCTTGTTTCCTTAAGTAATTACTGAAGCATGCCCACTCTTTTTTAACATTGCTTATTTCTTATTGATTCTGTCATTTTTGCAAGTTGCAAGTACTCGCAAAGTTTTAGTTGCCATTCCTCTCTTCAATAATAATAATAATAATAAATAATAAATTTTATTTATACCCCGCCCTCCCCAGCCGAAGCCGGGCTCAGGGCGGCTAACAACAATTAAATAATCAAACAATCAAATAATCAAACATTCTAAAAACATTCCATTATAAAAATTAATTAAAGTCAAATTAATGGCAACCGTTGAGCAAAATTCTGTGCAGGTTGCCAGAGGAGGGGGTCAGGCTGGGACCTGACCAAAGGCCTGGTGGAACAACTCTGTCTTGCAGGCTCTGCGGAAAGATGTCAGGTCCCGCAGGGCCCTAGTCTCTTGTGACAGAGCGTTCCACCAGATTGGAGCCGCAGCCGAGAAAGCCCTGGCTCTAGTTGAGGCCAGCCTAACCTCTCTGAGGCCTGGGACCTTCAGGGTGTTTTTATTTGACGAGCGTAGATTTCTCTGTGGGGCATACCAGGAGAGGCGGTCCCGTAGGTACGAGGGTCCTAGGCCGTATAGGGCTTTAAAGGTTAAAACCAGCACCTTAAACCTGATCCTGTACTCCACCGGGAGCCAGTGCAGCTGGTATAGCACCGGATGAATGTGATCTCGCAGTGAAGACCCTGTAAGGAGTCTCGCTGCGGCATTCTGCACCCTCTGGAGTTTCTGGGTCAGTCTCAAGGGCAGCCCCACGTAGAGCGAGTTACAATAATCCAATCTGGAAGTGACCGTCGCATGGATCACAGTGGCTAGGTCAGGGCGAGAGAGGTAAGGAGCCAACTGCTTAGCTTGGCGGAGATGAAAAAATGCCGCCTTTGTTATAGCTGCAATCTGCGCCTCCATGGAGAGGGAGGTGTCGAAGATTACACCCAAACTCTTAACGGACGGTGCTGGCACTAATTGCACCCCCGCTAGAGATGGGAGTTGCCCCCTCAATCCCATATCGTCCTGTCCCAGCCAGAGGACCTCTGTCTTCGAAGGATTTAACTTCAACCGGCTCCCACGTAACCATCCAGCCACAGCTTCCAAGCATCTGATCAGTGTGTCTGGGGCCGAGTCAGGATGGCCATCCATCAACAGATAGAGTTGGGTGTCATCAGCATACTGATGGCAACCCAGCCCAAAACTCCGGACAAGCTGGGCGAGGGGGCGCATAAAGATGTTCAAGGGATATTCTCACTCTTCTTGTACTTTGCCACTAACCTTCTAGGTTTCAGCAGCGGTTTTTTAATTTCAGTGACAGTTTGCAAGAATGGTTATTGAATTAGAATGACCTAGTTCATCCCTGGCTAACTTTTCATGGCCTGAGGGCTTCACTTGCAATTGGCCGACCCTCCAAGCGCCACATAGCAGTGACCAGAGCAGCCGAGACAAATGGTTCAGTTGCCACTGTGGGCAGAAACATGCAGACACACTGCACGCAACATGCATACATACACACAAACAAACACACAGATGTACAGCTCCCTCCTCTGCCAATCCATGCCACTCAGGAGATGAATGGGGAGCAATTCCCTCCCCAGCCTAGAGCTGTGATACAGATGCCTCTTGCTAGTAGCAGGTGGGGAGGTGTCCTTCAACCTGCTAGCAATTACAGCATGCAAGAGGAAGAAGCAGCACTGTTGAAAGGTTCAGAAGAGGTGCCTGCAAGGGATCACTTTTGCTAGGAGGTTGGCAGGGCCAGATCAGGCCCATTGGCTGCAGATTCAACATTCCTGATCATGGACTCATAGAATTCCTAAGTGCTCTTACCTGGGACTAAGTCGTATTTAACATTCTAAATAGACATCTTGGGATGCATTGCATGTCTTGAGACTACATGACTCCCCCTTGTTTTTGCTGCCAAACCCACTAACATGGCTATACCTCTGGAACCGAATAAAGGATGCTTTGATCTTAAAAGTAGTCAGGGACTGAGTATTCATGCATCCAAGGCTAAATCTGCTTCTCATAAAAATTAGCAGCAGGAGAGAGAGAGAGAGAAAAAAAGCACCCCTCAGGAGATTGGTCTAAGAATATTCATAGAAAATCCCATTGGCTCTACTCTACTTTCGGCTTTTCAGCATGCAATTTAGATTTAAGTAGCACTGGGATCAACTTGAGCCAAGTTCGTGGTGTTTCTCTGCATTTGCCTTTGCTTCTTTCTTTCTTTTTTGTAATTTCTTTTGTAATGGTGGAACTTAGCACTTTTTCCTAGAGTGCCCTGATGTATGGCTGCTGGTTGTGAAAAGTCATTATCCTTTTCCCTCAGAATAGTTCTGTGAACGCGGCTGTCATAGACGGAAGAGACAAAAAGCGATTGCCTTTTAAAATAAAGGGAAGTAAAGGGAGTGGAAAGGCAGTTTTGAAACAACAGCACTTTTCTCAAGGATGGCAGTAAATTATGCTTACTGCGTAGGAATAGGATGCAGAGATGGGACTCCAGAATAAGCAAACAGATAAAAAAGCAATGAGCAAACAAATCTGCAACAGAAAAAAACTATTTTCAGTGAGGTACTTTCCCTTCCTACTTGAGTAACTGCCTTTCAGTGTTTTGAATCTAGTTTGCTTGGAACAACTGTGAAACTATATTTAAGTGTATCGGTTTTCTGATGAGGAAAAGGGAATGCAGTAACACAAATTATGAAAAGCTCTATTTAAATTTGTGATAATTGGAAGATATTTTTCTCTTCTATTTCTGGTACTTTGTGCAGTTTTTGTCTAACTAGCATGCTTATATTGTTGTTGTTGTTAAATTTCTACACAGTGGTACCTCAAGTTAAGTACTTAATTCGTTCTGGAAGTCCGTACTTAACCTGAAACTGTTCTTAACCTGAAGCACCACTTTAGCTAATGAGGCCTCCTGCTGCCGCCACGCCACCGGAGCACGATTTCTGTTCTCATCCTGAAGCAAAGTTCTTAACCTGAAGCACTATTTCTGGGTTAACGGAGTCTGTAACCTGAAGCATATGTAACCTGAAGCATATGTAACCTGAGGTACCACTGTACTGCCCTTCATCTGAAGATCATAGGGTGGTTTACAACATAAAAGTGCAAAAATGCATACCATAATAACAAACAAAAGCAATATCCCCCACAGTATTATTTTTTATTACTTGGTCTCTCTGAGGCCCATTCCTCACATAACTTATTTATATGGTAAGTTCAACATGAGATTTTTTGACACATCAGCTTCATCCCAACAGCCAGATCCTATCCATGCTCATTCAGAAGAGTCCAAACAACATCTTGATCCTAAATAAGCATGAATAAGATTTGAGCCAATTCTTAAAGTGTGGCAAGAGAGCTCTATGTGCATAAACAACCTTCCACATGCAGAGTATGCAGATGCAGATTCACATCAGGGTGAACATCTTCATCCCAATTGCCGTGCTCATCTGGAATGACTGAAGCACTGGTTGGATCTTGCAGTGCAAGTTTGCATTACCATCCAAATCTGCCAGTTCTCAGATGTGGCTGGTTGCCTACAGTTACAGCTGAATTGTGACCCAAGGTATAGTCAGTCTGGTTGGCCACTGGGAGTACAGGGTGCTGGATGAGATGGGCCTTTGGCCTGATCTGAGGAGCCTGAACCAGGCTGATCTAAGGTGGTCTTGACCCAACCTGGTCAAATTCCAGATCCACCCCAACCCGTTTGGTTTGGACTTTGGCCAAATTTGGTGCACAACCCTATTAGCTTCATGCCGCATTTGGTTAAACTCATTACAGTTTTGAAAGTTCTGCCCACCATCTAGATTCAACATGGTGTCCAATGGTATCTATATATAGACCCAAACCCCACTCCTTGATCTTAGGAACTGCCATACCAAATTGAAATGGTGATATCTTCAGAGGCATCCAAATCAGCACAGTTTGGAACCGTCACACAAAAAGGGGTAATGTTATGCCAAATTAGATTAAGATATCTTCAGAGGCATCCATCTACACTGGTAGATCCAATACAATACAACCCATGGCTCACAAGTTATTGTGTTTGGAGCAGCTGGGTAGGGAGATGGTGGTAATAATAATAACAACAACCACAACAATCCTATGTTGAAATCTGAAATAAATGGAATATAAATGTGCTTTAACTGGCCTGAATCATGGTAATGGTTAAAAATGAGAAAGCCTGAGAATGCAAAGCAATT
Organism: Podarcis tiliguerta; assembly: GCF_965153285.1. Lineage (NCBI taxonomy): Eukaryota > Metazoa > Chordata > Lepidosauria > Squamata > Lacertidae > Podarcis > Podarcis tiliguerta. The sequence goes on from NC_139536.1 coordinate 45,655,025, forward strand.
CATCAAGACATAGAGACATTTGGAAATGAAAGATTGCAATAAACTCTGGAGAGGCGATAAATTCTGCAGCAAGTGTTTATGAGGTTGCTAGGTGAAATAATAATTTTAAATAAGTTTAGAAGTGAAATGATATGCAGCACAGTGCTAAGTAACCAGAGGAAGAATAAACGAACCGAGAGTGGCGATCTGTGGTTGAGGGACTTCAATAAATGTACGAGTTTATCATTAAATCTCATTTATTGCTATCAGGGGAGAATGCACATAGAAGAACTTTCAATGAACTATGATAATTGACCACCCAGGGAAATGCTTAAATGCACTTCAATAAAAAAGGCAAGCAATTGTAAATGCTCATGGGAACAAAAATTGCTGTGGTGTGTTTAGGAAATATTACGAGTTACTAAAGGAAACTGATAAATCATGCAGGCAAGAAATGTGGTCTGCCGCTTACAGATTATGATACCTTCATTCAAATAAAAATAGACAGATAAAACTAATGCGCTGAGGGCCAGTTACCCTGCTGACCATCTAAAGATTTGCATGCCAAGACCATGTACTTTTCTACATTGCAACATGTTACATAGCAATTCCAATAACCTATAATCCTGATAACGGTGTGTGTGTATGAATATTTAGCTATGCTAGACTGTATAATAAAATCCACCTGGCAATCAGAGGGAGCGGTGAGACAGGAGGGTTAATAGCATGGACCCATCTGGCTGTGAGCAGCTGCCATTTGACTCCTCCTCTTGTGGAATTGCCTCCATCAGCATTCCAACATTCCGTCCGGTTGCATCAGATGGAGGCGAAAGGACAGAGCCATGCCCTCTGCCATTGCTTTTGGCATATAATACATCATTGATATCTCTGATTGAGCAGCAGCTCCAATTATATGAGCACCTACACATCCACACACACTCATGGCTGCATGATGTAACATGGAGGAGGCAGGGCTAGCTGGTGTGATTCTACCTCCTTTCCACAATAGCTAACCAGAATTTCTTTGAAATGTCAGATGCTATGAAACAAATGACAACGGAAAGCCAGGATGCTAACGTGCTGTGCTTCTTTCCAGAGGCTTCCGCCAGCCTCTGTTGGCAACATGATGCTAGACTAAAGAGATCCAGCAGGACTCTTCTTACGAATACGTTGGGCAACTTTTGCCCTGAGTCACAAGAATATACAAGAAGTACAAATGCCTATACACGCAGGTGCAGTCTCATTGTATACAGGCTGGTCCAACTGAACAAGCAATCTCAGCAGTTGTTGGGGCAGCAATCACCTCAGGGGTAACAATGAAGCAGCATGTGCCATTTTGAAGAAGGGCAGCCCAGGATCCTCGCACAGTTCTTGGATTCTGCAGTGCAGTTCTATAGATTGCTGACAGATGTTTCCTACCTACCACGTTACAGTCATTGTAAACACTGGGTTCACTATTGTGCAGGGAGCTAGCAGGGTATCAAGAAGGCCTTATGAGAAGAGACTGTATCGCCCATGCCAAACATAGCCAAAGCAGAACACTGGGTAGTTGCTAGGGCTGTGCATCAGCTTCTAACAAATCCCATATCCCAAACTGAATCAGGTCAATCTGGGATTTGCCTGGGGTGGGTCAAGACAGTCCAACATTGCCCCAGGCTGAGTCCACCTGGCATTGTCAATAGGGTGGTGGTCAGGCAGTCATGGTTTTCCTCCTTGTGGGTGAGGAAAGGAGTGTTGAAGAAAGAGACACAGGCCTGTCATTCTCTCCCCCCACCTTCACTTACCGCCAATTACCTGTTTAATTAAACCCTGATTAAAGATGCAGTGGGGGTGGGGAGAAGGAGACACAGATGCATCTCTGTCTTCCTTCCCCTTCTCCTCACACTGACTACATGTTTAATTAAGGTTTAAATCACCAATTCCGTTTAGGGCCCAAATCGTCTGGATAACATTAGGTTGGCTCTGGGCCATCTTGGGTTGGATCAGTCCTGATCTGAGGTCCTGAATCAGGCCCCAAATCAAATCAGTGTGTGTGCACACACACAATCACACGCCTATTAGACAACAAGCCCAGAGTCTGTGACTACTAGGCCTAACCATTTGTTTGCTCAAAGGACACTTGATCAATTATCTAATTCTGGTCAAATATTTTCAAGCCCATTTAAGATCCATTGAGTTTAGCTGGAAGATAGTTGAGAGCATATGCTAATCTAGCCTACTGAAATCAGTGGGATGCAAAAGTCTTTAACTTTGGCTGGACTGTTACCCAACGTTGCTGCTTGCAGTTATAAAATAATAGCTTGCCAAACTGACGTTCATTCCAAACCTGACTGTCTCCTCTCTCCCACGTTTATGTACCAGCTAGGACTTTTGCATTCAACACCCTTCATTATTCCTGTGCATTTCAATATTAGGGAAGGATGTGGGAATATTAAACTCACCGACATGGAAGGCTTCATAAATGAATTCCATTTCATAACCCCTGCTAATTAAACTATTAACTGATGTGAGATAATTTTAAATGAGACCTGAATGATACTGGGAATTACATCTACATTTGGCACTGATTTTCACTGGAGCAGTGTACATTTAATGTGTGCCAGCTAGAATCCAATAGGCAGAATTTGACAAATGAACAGGATACATCTCTTGAAATAAAATAATGTATTACTCATCAAGAAAGGGACCAGGGTGTTTGGAATTAATACACTCATTTATTAAGGAGATTTATGGATGATGGCAGGCTTCATGCCTTACAAAATCAGGCTCACCCTGGCTGGAAACCAACTGGGTTGAAGTTGACAAAAAATTATTGCCATTAGAACACCAATAAATAACAATAATGAGGTGGAAAGTCAACTAAAACTCCCTTGAATTAGATTGTAGGCTTGGACAATGAAGTTTCAAATCACATGCTGCTCTAGACATCATTCTTTTCTGATGACATTCAAACAGCATCCAACCATGCAAAGCTGGAGCGGCTCCAACGTAACTAGAGGCAAACACATCTTCACCAAAGAGATTCAGCCACTAGCATCCTTAGGCAGCAATCCAGATCTTCTGGTCTACGAACCCAGCAGCTCCCACTTCTTTCTGTGAAAGGACAAACTAGATGGAATAACCTAGTTGCTTCTGTCAGGGAGAGGCAAACGGGGAAAGATGAAAGAACAGAAACCAGCAATTATAGAGAGCCTAAAGAGATCAGTAGCAGCCTGTCGTCTGACAGTGAGTCTGACGTAGAGAGGGAAGAGGAGGAGCCGGGAACAAGTCATTCTGTACACAGAGGAAGTCAGGGGAGGGGTTTCCGCAGACTTGCATGCTGGGTACGGAAAAGGGGAAAAAAAGAGTTGACGCGGCAACTGTGCAACAAGGGGATGGACGCTAATGGAAATGCTAGAGATGTACTTTTGAACTTTGTCAAATAAATCAAATAGTTTGGAACTAGCTGGGAGCCCGGAGTCTTATCTATGCCAGCTGCACAGCATTAAGCCTTTGACAGCTTACAACTTTTGCAAATAGTTGTGGTAGATCAGGACAATGGTGGCAGGCAGAGCAGGTTTTCAAACCTGGTCTGAAAACTACCCATCAAGCTACTATTTTTCCTGTTAGGAGGAATTTATGTGCTGAAACAAAAACTGTGGTGATAGATCATGCACGCATATATGATGCCATCTTAGAAGAGGCATTCTCTCCCACGTCTCTTCTAAGAATGGACACCTGCACTTTACAAATTAACTAACTTGTTGCCTGATTATTTGGGGTTGCAATTTTGGGTGATTTTTTAAAAAGTTGATTAATAAAAAAAATGGATTAAGATTGCAGCCTTGATGCAAAGTCGCATCAACATTCAGCTCTCTATCTTAGCCACATGGTTGTCATCCTTGTTTCTGGAATGCTCTTTGTTTCCTGGCAAAACCTTCCGACTTGCACACTGACTTGCACCCATAAGATTTATAACCTCTGGGACAGAAGTGGGGGCCAAATGCAGTCTTCTAGCCCTCTCTATCAGGCCCTTGGGAATCTTCCTAGGCCCCACACCCTCTGCAGGTCATGCCTCTTGCTGCAAAATGTATTTGAAAACTGAGTTAAAGCCTTTTGCTGGTGTGGAGGATGGAGGTGTGTGTGTGTGTGTGTGTGTGTGGAAGCCTATGACCTTTGGGTGGCTGAAATGTAGTCTATTGTACAAAAGTTAAATCCATATTCTTTGCTCTAACCACTTTTTGCTCCACCCTCTACTGCAAAGTTGCCCATGAGGGAATGTGGCCCTCTGACTCAAAATGGTTGTTCACGACACCTCTATTTGATCAGGTCTCAGGCTCTGGTAAAGGCAGAAATAAGGATGAGAAGGAAATGCTTCTATCCACTGCAAAGGTACAGTTATTACAACCTTTGAAGAACAAGACATTATCAGGCAGGAAATCATGCAGCAGGGGCAATTCCTAAAAAAGGTTTTCCCCAAACACCTATTTCCAGTAGGGAAGGGGGGATGCTGCAGGCAGGATGTGGGCCCCCAAATCTGACCTGGGGGCCAGCAGTTCTTCACTCCTGCTGTCAATTAATCCTCTGCAAGGAGAGCTCCTAGAAAATAACCTCTTATCACTCGGCAGCAAAAGGAATAAAATAATATATCAGCATATGCAATTTATATTGCTCCAAAAGACTTCTATCCGGCATGTATCGATTCGGCGAGCTCCTGAAAGATATCGATTCTGTCCCTTATGTAGAATGCAGTGGCTTTTGTTTTCCGCTCATTTAAAGAGGTGTCACTTTGAAGCAAGAGCTCTGCTGCAGTAAGTCTGAGAAAATGCTCTGTGATTCCAAGCCTTACATTCTGAGGATCTGCATAAACATCTTGGTGACCAAGGCAGATGCTGACATCCTCAGACAAACTGCACCGTTATGTTCATACCATGTTTCGAGAATGTTCATACCATGTTTCCATCTCCGCCAAGCTAAGCAGTAGGCTCCTTACCTCTCTTGCCCTGACCTAGCCACTGTGATCCACGCGACGGTCACCTCCAGACTGGATTATTGTAACTCGCTCTAAGTGGGGCTGCCCTTGAGACTGACCCAGAAACTCCAGCGGGTGCAGAATGCCGCAGCGAGACTCCTTACGGGGTCTTCGCTGCGAGATCACATTCACCCGGTGCTATACCAGCTGCACTGGCTCCTGGTGGAGTACAGGATCAGGTTTAAGGTGCTGGTTTTAACCTTTAAAGCCCTATACGGCCTAGGACCCTCGTACCTACGGGACCGCCTCTCCTGGTATGCCCCACAGAGAAACTTACGGTCTTCAAATAAAAACATCTTGAAGGTCCCAGGCCACAGAGAAGTTAGGCTGGCCTCAACTAGAGCCAGGGCTTTTTCAGCCGTGGCTCCGATCTGGTGGAACACTCTGTCACAAGAGACCAGGGCCCTGCGGGACTTGACATCTTTCCGCAGGGCCTGCAAGACAGAACTGTTCCACCAGGCCTTTGGCCAGGGCACAGCCTGACTCCCTCCGTTGGCAATCTTCGCAGAGCTCTGGCCCAATGGTTGCCAGTGGCTTGAATTAATTAATTAATTAATTAATTTTATAATGAATGATTTTAGAGTGTTGTTTGTACTGTTTTATTGTTGTTAGCCGCCCTGAGCCCGGCTTCGGCTGGGGAGGGCGGGATATAAATAAAATTTATTATTATTATTATTATTATTATTATTATTATTATTATTATTATTAAGGCTGCCCATGCTTCTTCCTTAACATAGGCAGAGCCCCTGACCCCGATAAGGACCGCGGTGTGGCTTAACCCTTTCCCCTGTGCTGTTTTTCTGCTGGCAGTTTTCCTCCTCCCAAAGCTGGCATTTGACCCCAAGGTACTAGCGTTAGGCAGAAGGGTTTGGGGATGGGAAAACAGCAGGGTAGGGGGAGAAGGGTCAACCCCCTCCCACACAGCATGACCCCAGTCTTGATAAGTGACCCTCTCCAAGTGCCTTTTGTTTACATAAGCATGGTAAATAGACAATACAGTGGTACCTCGGTACTTAATTCGTTCCGGAGGTCTGTTCTTAACCTGAAATCGCCATTGTGTGATTTCTGTTCTCAACCTGAAGCAAAGTTCTTAACCTGAGGTACTATTTCTGGGTTAGCGGAGTCTGTAACATAAACTGTCTGTAACCTGAAGCATCTTTAACCTGAGGTACCACTGTAATGGTATTTAGTTAAGCACACGATTAGCTTACTGCTTAGTTTAATCAGCAGCTGCAATTTGTAGCAGCATCTAGCATTCCAAAGATTCAGGTCACCTCCACACCATTTGTTTAAAGCATGTTGCTTCCCCTAAAGTACCCTGGGAACAGTAGTTTTCCCCTTCACAGAGCGGCAGCTCCCAGCACCCTGAAGAAACTACTGATCCCAAGATTCTTTGTGGGGAAGCCATGGTCTTTTAATGTGCATTGGATGCACTTTAAATGTATGGTCTCAGACACAGGAGCCGTTCCCAGCTCTACCTTGAGAGGCCAGGGAACAATCCTGGGACCTTCTCCATGCTGTGCTTGTATTCTAACAGGGGCCCAAATCCTGAACATTTCTGCAGTGCTTTTTGAGTGTTCAAAACCCTTCGCGTCTATTGTCTCAGTGATAGCAATTGTCTCGGGCAGTCCAGCCAGTCTTAATTCAATAACCGTTAGCGGCATTAGGAGAGACTCTCCTGTCTATTGCAAGCCCCAAATGCAAAGTGCCTTTAGGCAGGGCTGTGGCTAGTGGGTGGTGAGGCGGGCCCCTGCCAGGGGCGCAGGCGATGGGAGGGACGGACAAAATTGGCTAAAAGATATGTCCATAAATATAAATATTGATTATTGGCTCATAAGAAATGGTTTTAGATAGAGGGTGAATTGAATGGGTGGAGGGGGGGTTGTAGGAGAGGCAGAAAGAAGAGCTAATTTGTCCCTGGCTAGGGGGTGCAATCTGGATGGTTCTGCCAGGGGCGCAAGATCACCTGGCTACGGCTCTGCCTTCAGGCCCTACAAGGTACCATGGGCATCCCAGGCCAAGTGCTCTACTGCACACATCCTGCCATGGAGTGGAAAGGCCAGTCTAGATCCAATCAGATCCTGGAGGTTAGGAGAGGGAAAAGTGGAGGCAGTCGCTGCCTGGAGTGGTATGTCAAGCTTCCACGGGTTCTGAAACTGGGGGGGAATAAAGTTGCCAAAGTGTGCTAGCCCAGCCAGCTTCTTCTACTTTCCCCAGTAAGTAAATAGGATCCTCTAAAGGCTTTAGGATCCTCTGTATTTGAAATTACCTCCTTCTGCCACCCCACCCTACCCTACCCCAGGATGATTCAGTGCATGGTTTAGCATGCAAATATGAACCAACGCTACCTGGCCCCATGGGTATTTCAATGGCATGGAGTGGTATGTAATGCTAATCCTATGCAGAATCAACCAACTAAAGTTAATATACATAAGCTAACTTAACCATTCTGTAATTTCAGTGGGTCTACTCTCAGTAGGGTTTAGCTGGATACAACCTGGAGTCTCACATTTCACTGAAGCCAAATACTGAATCCCACCAGAAACCTAGAACAATGGTCAAACTGTAAGATTCCTCAAAGACCTTAATAAGTCCCTTGTCACCTTTCTCGCTCTCCTGTTTCCATAAGGTTTCCACAGTGGCTGTTGTCTGCCAGCTTTCACTTAGTTTTTATTTGGATTGTTTCCCTCAACCATTTATTTGTTAGATTTCTATCTTTCTTTAAAAATTAACCCTGGGGCACATACTCACATTAAGTTGGTATTTTAAAATTGAGAGCCATGCTTTCCCAGAAATCTAAGACACAGCTAAGGCACTGGACTTATATTGTTATTGAGCCAGTCTAATGAAGCAAGCCTCATTTAATTTAAACAAACAAACAACAATGTTTGTTCCATCCAGTCTGTAAATGGCATATTCCTTTAACCTTGCTCTGTAACCAACAGCCCGTCTAATAATTGGCTCATGGTAAACATGGGGAAATATGGGTGTCAAAGACCATTGGGAAAGATCAGATTACAAATGACTTTTAATTACATTGTGAATGTACATAAATAAATAAAACCCCTCAACTTTCCCTCCAAAATTTGTGTGCTACCCCTCTCAAAACCCTCCCCATGGGGAAGAACTGAAATGAAACAATAAATACAGAATCATCCTTGCATTTCTCCTTTAATAGGTTGAGCAGGGATTTTTCTTGAATGGGGAAGGGGAGATCTGTGTGCATCTTCCATGCTGTCAGATTTGAAGCAGATATTATTTCAAAAATTAAAGTGGGCCTCTCTGTTGAAATTATTTGGAAAGATGAAGCAGCCAGAGTGAGGTCATCTGTTGACCCATGCCAATTTTCTAAGATGTTAATTTACAGGAAGTGCTAAGTAAGGTAATGAGTTAACATGGGCAGATGGTGGTTTGAGAATTAATGGCTAAAACACTGGCTCAAGGTTTCATTTGAGAAACATGAAGGGCTGTGTTATCATGCTGCTATAAAGGATGACACAATATCACTAGCTGCCAGGTCTCCTCTCTTTTTAGATTTCTTCATATTTTCTTCAGATGCATCCACAGCATGAATGAAGCTTTGACAGGATGAAAGCAAATGGAAAATGGCAACAGTCCATGTTTCCTCATGAGAGAGAATGTAGCATAGTGTGGAATCTGTGAACCAAAAGTGCTCAATTCAAATCTTATTTACCCTTGTCATAAACATCCCCTCAAATTTTAGTGTGAGTTTGGAGGGGATATGATAAGATTGGCCTTTTGGGTTTTAACTTGTGGGTGGCAGAAAAACGTTCAGGCTTTGTGCCACAAACAGCATGGGACTAGCAATGGATTTAGACTGGGAACCAACACAGATGTAAAAAGGTAAAGGTACCCCTGCCCGTATGGGCCAGTCTTGACAGACTCTAGGGTTGTGCGCCCATCTCACTCAAAGAGGCCAAGGGCCAGCGCTGTCCGAAGACACTTCCGGGTCACGTGGCCAGCGTGACATCGCTGCTCTGGCGAGCCAGAGCCGCACACGGAAACGCCATTTACCTTCCCGCTAGTAAGCGGTCCCTATTTATCTACTTGCACCTGAGAGTGCTTTCGAACTGCTAGGTTGGCAGGCGCTGGGACCGAACAGCGGGAGCGCACCCCGCCGCTGGGATTCGAACCGCCGACCTTTCGATCAGCAAGCCCTAGGCACTGAGGCTTTAACCCACAGCGCCACCCGCGTCCCTAACACAGATGTATGTGTGTGTAAAATTCAGTCAGATAAGGAAGTGCCCTGATTGGTCCAGAATCCCCCCCCCCTCTCTCTCTCTCTCTCTCTCTCCCCTCCCACTTTGGTTGATGGTTGATGGCCATTGTTGCTGGTAGGGCAGAAGGCAAGGAGCCCAAACAGGAGGTGGAGCCAAAGCCAATGGCAGGCAGAGCCAAATAATGCTAGTTTGGCCCCCATCCTCTTTCCTGTTGAGTTCTACAAGCGTAACACTGAGAATGAAAAAGAGGAAAAAGCTGACAAACAGTGCTATCCTTTGGACTAGTTGTAAGTAGGAGGGCAAGCAAGGGCAGGCTGGCTGAGGGCAAACTGAGGCTGATGGGGCAGTGCCTCATTTGCCCTGATGGACCAGCCTGCAATGGTTACTTACTGCACATGTTGACAATGAGGCCAGTAGGCAACATGTCCCTCCAGGTGTGAACCCCATTCCCCCATAACTCACACACACCCTTCTTATCCACACACACACACACCCGCTGTAACCTGTCACGCACACACTAAAGTCACTCCTGAACATTGAGTGACACTCTGGAGCAGAAGAGCAGCTTCTGAAGGAGAATGGGGTTGGGGCCGACGTCACATGTGTGATGTCAGGACCCTGGGAGGAGCCAGGGAGCAGAGCCGAATGCAGTGGCAGCACAGCTTCAGTGGTTGTGGCTCCTCCTGCCGCTGCTGCCGCCACCACCCCTTTTCTGCCACCTCCTTTCCCTCTGTGGCAAGAGGAGAAGGAGCCAGCCACTGAAGCTGCATTGCATGTGGCTCTGTGCTTGGCCTCCTCCACTTTTGAATGTTTGGGGGTTCCCTCTGCCCAAAAATATTGGGGGCCCAAAAGGACTTGGCCCCTAGGAATCGGCACCCCTGCTCCAGAGCAGTGTGTGGCGTAGCACAGGGGCTACAGCTGTGGGGCAGAAATCTGTGGCCTCCAATACTGGAAAATGGAAGAAGAGAGTAATATCGCTGAAGTAGCTGAAGGATAATGCTCGCAGTTTGAAAGGATGACATTGTTGTGCAAAGTCATAGGATTGGTTTTATAACAGATTACATCGGAGGTCAATTTTCTCAGAGGATGGCATTGATTACTGCAGTTAATAGCATGCAATATAATTAGCAAATCTATAACAGGCTCTGGGTGGGAGTGGAAGGGGTTTGTGATCTCCAAAAGGTTCCCCAGTCCACTTTTTCAAATTGCCTTTAATAAAGACTGTGGAGGGGAAAACTTAAAAAATGTGGAACTTTTAATGAGGCAGAAAGACTTGATAGCTGGAAATGAAACTGCAGCATTATTAGATAGAATCCAGTGTTATTACCTGAGGTGTCTTCAAAGTGAACGTCCTCCTGACTCCAAAAGGCTTTGAAGAAACTTGCCAGACCCCACATTTTTTGTAAAGTGCTCTGGGATGGGTTTCCCTTTTCTTCTTCTCTAACCATCACAACAGATGTGTTTGCTGAGCGAAGGGGCAGAATCACATCTGAGCACTGAGAAAGGACAATATTCCCAGCACCAGAGCTGCTGCCTTGGGGAGAGGCATTTGAATCCCCCTCACAAAGGTAACTCCTGCACATTAATTGAAGCTGTTTAGAGAGGGGAGAGCTATGCTGCAGATGTTCAGAAAGGCATCATGTGTAATTAACCTGACAGGATAAACAGGGAATTTTGTACATTGCACTATCAATAGACATTTTTTCCAACGTATTGACCATTGTTTCTATGCTTATTGACCAGGTCTGAATTTTAATTCTCCTCCTTTATTCAGAGACAATAATAATCTCTCTTCCCACAACATTAAACATGTTCCCTGCAGGTGGGCAACCCAAGACAGTACGGCTGCAAATAAAATGTTTTGAATGTGTTGTAAAGTGCAATATACAGTTGTGACACCAGATAGCGACTGTGAGCTATAGCAAATTCAATGAATTTTTCAAAACGATTTTTAAAAAGGCATTTTCACAAAGTTTGTAACATGTGTGTAGTTTTCACTCTGACTTCGGTTTATTTAGTCTCTGACTCATTCAGAAGCTTCTTCTACCCTATCAGCGTTTTTACCCTTACCTTTATATCATTTTTCATTTTTCCTGTCTTTCCAAAGTGTTTAGTTGCAGAACTTAAAGAGGCAATGTTTTATCTGATTAAATACCAAGTGATGGCTACAGATATAGCTATATATTTTTTAAAAACAATTTTTCCTGGTTGTATGGCATGAGAAAAGGGTGCTTTCACCTTAGCTGAGTACAAATGCTAGGCTTCTGCCACATATATGCGTGTTAAAAGGGAATGTAATTTGAGCGATTAATGTGCATAACAGCTAGTCACTGTGCACATTCACCAGGTCACATGGAGAATTCAGCTCATTACCTTTCCATAATGAGGGAATTGTGCACATTTCCTAATTAGTATACATAACCCCCAACAGGCATGATGGAATGTGTGTATCTTGACTGCAGTATGCACAATCTCCAGTCACTATGCATAGTCTCCAAAAAACATGCATTTTTCTATTTTTTGTTCAGAGGTATGCAATCTATGGCCCCTACGCTGTTTCTGGCCCCCTGTGTAATCTTACATGGCCCACTACATACCCTCTCACTGATCAGCCAAACAGCAGGAAGAAGGGGGAGGGGTTTACATAAAGATTAACTTATTTCTGCAGTTCAGCCCCCTTTTCACCACTCACAGCTAGTCCCCAGTCAGTGGAGCAGTACAGCTCAAGGGGGGGGGGATGTAAGCAGAACAATATTTCAATTTGTATTTACCCCTTAATAATATATGTAAAGGTAAAGGGACCCCTGACCATTAGGTCCAGTCGTGACCGACTCTGGGGTTGCGGCGCTCATCTCACTTTATTGGCCGAGGGAGCCGGCATACAGCTTCCGGGTCATGTGGCCAGCATGACTAGGCCACTTCTGGCGAACCAGAGCAGCGCACGGAAAACGCCGTTTACCTTCCCGCCGGAGCGGTACCTTTTTATCTACTTGCACTTTGATGTGCTTTTGAACTGCTAGGTTGGCAGGAGCAACGGGAGCTCACCCTGTCGCAGGGATTCGAACTGCCAACCTTCTGATCGGCAAGTCCTAGGCTTTGTGGTTTTACCCACAGTGCCACCTGTGTCCCAATATCTGTACAGGCCCATAAAACCCCTATCAAGGGGATCATGCAAAAGCTTCTGTTACAAGTTTAAATATTAACTTTCCATTTAATCAGGATAACAAGATGAACAAATAAGATGTCTGGAGTTTTAAGGGTGCTGAAAGTGTTTAAGAGAGCTTTTGTAGCTGTGTGTGTTAGAAATGGGTGGCACTTTTACACAGATATTGGTCTTCAGAGACAGCTTGTTGACAAATTAGGCAGATTTTATGGTAGAAATCTATAGTCACACAGTGTTTAATTGCTGTTCTTGTAAAAGCTTTTTCCTTGAAGGTGTAAAAGCAATGGAGGGAGGATGCTTTTGAGTAGTAAATGGGGTTTAAGCAACCTTTCTGTCTCGTCTTCCCACCCCGCATTTCTCCATGGGAACCTGAAGGTACCTTTGGTGTTTTTATTTTTGTTTTATTTTTGTGTGTCTTAAATCATCGGGGGAAAGTGTTACCAAGGGATTCAGCTTTTTCAGGGCTGGCGTGATTGTGGGCAATAAGATGAGACAGGCTTGTGTGAATCAGGAATACAGAAACATGAGCTGAGGGTCAAGGTAGATGTGGCATTCATTACTCACTTCTTCAGCTTTAGTGTGAAAGATTTAAGACACCAAATAAAACAAGGAGCAAGCTAGATCAGGACTGTGGCCTAATAAGAGGAAACCTTAAAACCTTTGCTCCCAGGGTGGCCTAGTTCAGAATCCCCCTTCTGCACCAAAATGTTGGCTATTTCCAATGGGGTGGTGGTATCCCATTCTATCACATCGAGTTTGGTTTTCAGAGCCCTGGGAGTGACAGGCTACTGAGCAGAGGCAGACCGTCTATCGCAGGGGTCAGCAAACTTTTTCAGCAGAGGGCCGGTCCACTGTCCCTCAGACCTTGTGGGGGGCCGGACTCTCTCTCTCTCTCTCTCTCTGAACAAATTCCTGTGCCCCACAAATAACCCACAGATGCATTTTAAATAAAAGGACATGTTCTACTCATGTAAAAACATGCTGATTCCCAGACCGTCCATGGGCCAGATTTAGAAGGCGATTGGGCCAGATCTGGCCCCCAGGCCTTAGTTTGCCTACCCATGGTCTATCCCTTGACCACAAGAAGCTCTCCCTAAATCCCTCCATGATTTCCAGGCATCCAGAACATGATGTGCCTTTCTATTTTCAGACTTTTTGTTTTTAAGTTATCCCTTCCTTCCTCTGAACTTCCTGGCCCTGACATGGCTACAAGTCACCAGTGGGCACTCATTTCCCCACTAGGCCTTGAAGGTGGATTCTGAGGTGGGATGGAGAGGGGAGGGATACGCCTCTCCATCCTGCACCCTGAAATCCTGAGAGCAATTGGTATGCCCTGCAGGTGTAATTAGTTCAAGAAAGTCAAGAGGTGTAGCTGCACACCATACATGAAGCACCACGTGTATTTGGACCTAAGAATAGTATTGCAAAGAACCAGTGTTGGGGAAAACGCCGCCATCTAGTCTGCTGTATGTACGGTGCCAATGTCAGGGAAGATCAAGGGGAATGGGATCAAATGCAATTCACATGATTGTACAGAGACAGCACTGGGTTGCTGTTAAGAGATGGCAGATAACAGGGTTTTTCCCCCCTGTTGCACTGTTAGGTTTTATATTTGTTCTGCTACACTGATATATGAGTGAATTATTTAATGGTGCCACAAGACAGCACCTTACAGCGTTATTATTGGAAAAACTGTACCTACTTGTGGCTTACATTTATCAACAAAACAGTACATGACAGCTTCTTCTTCTTTTTTCATCTCTGCTTCTTCATGATGAAACTGGATCAAATTCATTAGATCCCCTCTTGACACAACACATAGTCATCTCCATCTAACAATTCTTTGTATGAATGGTGTGCTAACATGAAGGGGGCAACAGGGTCATGTTGGATCTCAGAGTGCACATGGGATATAGCAACATCCCTCACAACTGTTGTATCTACACCTCCACCATTACTGTCCCTTTGCTCTTAAACTTAAAGCGTTCCCAGCTTGTAATACTGATCTACACAACTGCCACATTATTAAAGGTTAAAATAAAACAAGGAACCACAAGGAGTCATCTGTGATCAGCTCACGCCTCTCTATTTGCAGAAACCCTACCCCCTCTTTCCCCTCACAGAACCACAATTCTCAAACTTCCCTGGGAAGATGGATTGACAGTTAAACAATTCTGGGAATTGTAGCTCTGGGAGAAGAATAGGGGTCTCCTAACAACTCTCAGCATCCTTAACAAACCACAGCTCCCAGAATTCTTTGGGGGAAGCCTTGAGTGTTTTAAGTGGGGTCATAGCTCTTTAAATGTATGGTGTGAATGGGGTCTGGGTGAACAAAAATGTCTTTGCCCAATGCTGAAAAGATACCAGTGTAGGCATCAGAAGAACATACCGGTGGAGCATTCTGCAATTTTTTTGCGGGGGGGGGGGGGGGGGGGCAGAAGAGAAGGCCATCTCCCTCATAGCCACTTTTGAATATCAGAGTGAGGGGACACTTGAATAAAGTCTCTCTTAATGTTGTTAGGAATCTGACTGGCCACTGTGGGAACAGAATGTTGGACCATCAGGCCTCTTATTCTCTTATCAGATGATGTTGGTGGGTACTTATGGGAAGATGCGGTCCTTTGGGTGCTAAGATTCCAAGGCACACATAGGGCTTTTTAGGTCAAAGCCAGCACTTTGAATTGGCTATTAGCGAAACCCTCTTCTGATGGATAACATTGTGCCTTGGCTGCAAGCCAGCAGATGATACCAGGGAAGAGGAGCACCAGAGTGCAGAACGTTTTCACACTGAAGCTCCTTTCCTGCTCATGCAAAATGCAAATCGTCAGTTTATATACAGCTCGCTGTTCTCAATTCAAAAACATTTCCCCTTGAAAACAATTTGAGCTGCTAGCAGAGAGTGAATCCATTTGCAAACATATGAAAATGCATAATACAATCTCTCTCTTTTTTGGAAGAACCTTTCATTACAGCAGTTGGAATGTGTTAAGATATCCTGACTAGCGGTATTTTGACTGCCAGCACTAAAATATGCTCAGCAAAAAATAAAAAATAAAAAAAATCACCCCACCATCTGCTCCACCTGGAAGAGACCTCTGCTTCAGAAGGCAATGCAGCCTGCTAGCTATTGAACCCAGTTAACTGGGTAGTGTTTGCTTTCCCTCTTCTTTTTTAAATTCCCAGCAACTTCTAACTAACTACACTGGGCAGACTTCTTTGAGCAGGAAAAATGTGCTTTAAATGTCCTTTAAATATACAGTGTGCATACAGCCTAAATTGCCAAGCACACAACAACCAGACAGTTCTCAAGGGTTAAACCAAGTTATCTAGCTACCTGAAGCAAAACAACAAAAAGAGGTTTTCAAGACTGGCCTAGTTGCTTGGAAGCTGAGGCAGAAAAGCCCACAAGCACCTCTTCCTGGGCTGAAAAATACAAGAATGATGCATTCAGCATTTCCATGACACCCCAAATCAGCTGCCTGAGGTGGACCCTTCACTTCACCCATCAGTAGGACCAGCTCTGGTTGTGCTTAACTTAAGGACGCTTGTGCATCATATATTAAAGGCACCCACCCACACGCAACTGTATTCCACTCCTAACAAAGCCTCAATCCCCAGCACCCTTAAAAAAATGGGTTCCCAGGATTCTTGTGGGATTGCTTTAAAAGTATGGTGTGTGCACCCACTAAGAAATGCATCAGAGTAAATGGTGTAGACGAAAGAAATAGGAACTCCATTCGGCTGTTGTTTTTAAAGCACCTATTTCTTTCCAAATTTCTTTGAGCCAAGGCTCAAATGTTACAAATACAATGTTGCTCCTTTCCATCATTTCCAGGATCCTCTCAGCCAGACCCTCAGGGGAAAGCTGCTGCCCTTTCCGCTCCCACCCCCGCCATGAGCTGATGGAGAAGGAAGATCTAATTGTTTTCTCCAGCAGGTCTGTCAGCAAGAGATGCCAGGAGGTTCCAAGGCAGAAGCCCTTGGGTGAAACCTCTTTTGTCCTCTGTTTGAGTGCTTAGCAAAATCGGAGAAAATGCATGCAGCATGCCTGACCTTGAAAAACATTCAGCCTGATCCTGTGCTTGCTTACTTGAAAGTAAACCACACTGGTTCCCATGGGTCTTACCCCCTATTAGAATTTCACCAAATATTTTCCAAGCAAGAGAGCGCACCCAAATTCTCCCCCAGTTTTCTCCAAAATGAAAATTTTCAAAAGTATGTTGGAACTTGGGGGGGGGGGGGGATTTTGGCTCAGCCCTAACTGAGATTTAACTGAAAAAGGATGCCACCTACAGCTGGAATGGCACATTCATGCCAAAACACATGGCTTGTCCTAGGCATATTACCCTCCACTTGCCAAAGTGACTTGGAGCTACACATCTCTTGAAAGACTTGAGGTGATACAAACTTTTCCACAGAGTTTGCTATGTGATGGTTGTTTCACATGCGCAAGGCCTACTCGGTCATCATTATGAGCATGCTGTACATCAAGTCAGGCCATTGGTCCATCAAGCTCAATATTGTCTACACTGACTGGAGCAGGGTTTCAGTCAGGAGTCTCTCTCACACCTGCTTGGAGATATCAGGAACCGCACCTTTCATGTGCAAAGCAGGTGTTCTATCCCTCAGCTACAACTTCTCCCCGCATGTGTGAGTTTACCTGCACTTGCACCACTAATATTGCACCACAGCTGCTTTTCAGTAGTGTAGTATCTCTATGCATCTTCCAGACATGATCAAAGGATCGTAGAATTGTAGGATGGGAAGGGACTCCAAGGGTCTTCTTACACGCGTGTAATATGGACCATTTGAATGGGGAGAAATAGCACCAAACTCCAAAGATTCTGGCGCATTCCATGCAGTAGCAATTGGTGGGCCAGCAGCGCTTCCACCACTGTGTCACTGCAGCTAACAAAGAGGAGTGAGACTGGTGCTGTGAAAATGCACAAGGGGAGCCAAATTTCCAGTACATTGGCTACCTTGTCCCTCCTGCTCACCCTCCCAGTAAACCACAGCCCTGCCCCACTGACCGATATTGATCATGGGGTGCACCCAAATCCACTCCAAATCAAGCCTTTCATGAAATCAAGCCTTTCATGATGCCACCTAAACATTAGGAAGAACTTCCTGACAGTAAGAGCTGTTTGACAGTGGAATTTGCTGCCAAGGAGTGTGGTGGAGTCTCCTTCTTTGGAGGTCTTTAAGCAGAGGCTCAGGAGTGCTCTGATGGTGTTTCCTGCTTGGCAGGGGGTTGGATTCGATGGCCCTTGTGGTCTCTTCCAACTCTATGATTCTATGAAAGTATCATTTGGGAAATACTCCTTTTGTACCAAATACTTCTAGTGGCTACATCCTTTCCCCACCTCTGAGAATTGCCTCCAGAGACTGTGCCAGCTCTATGGCCTTATCAGATTTTATTATTTACAGCCTCCTAAAATGCCAAACGCCTAACCTTTCCTGGCTGTTCTCAAACACCCGCGGCTCTTCCTGCACAGGCAGCTCTTGCAGAAGCCGATTAGAAATGGCAGTGCCATAAATGCGGCTGTAAATTGTGCCCATAACTGCACAGGGGAAGGTATTGTTTGATGCAGCCACAGAAGCCTTTCATTGTGTGGCCTTCGCTGCTGCTGGTGACTGAGATTTTACCCAATAAAAGCTCTGTTTCTTGGTGCAAATGCCGTCCTCACATCCTGTGTCATCCATGCATACATTTCACTTTAGCAATACTGTCCTA
Organism: Podarcis tiliguerta; assembly: GCF_965153285.1. Classification (NCBI taxonomy): domain Eukaryota; kingdom Metazoa; phylum Chordata; class Lepidosauria; order Squamata; family Lacertidae; genus Podarcis; species Podarcis tiliguerta. Next base: position 45,673,153 of record NC_139536.1, read on the forward strand.
TCCTCTTCAGACATTGCTCTGGAAGTACAAATGCAGGTGTGTGAGTCACCCAACACAACATGCTTCTCCTGTGGAGCCTCCTAACATTTAAGGTCACTCCCAAAAGGCGCAGGTCACAGTGGCTTTGGAATCAGACCACAATGCCATAGTTAGCATTTTCTGTACCTAGGGCAGGATCCTGAGTCTCCTTTGTGCTGAAGTCATTTCAAATCCTATCCATTTGGGATCATGCATCGTAATAAAGCTGCAGTGGTGGCAGCAGAGGCACAGCTACTGAAGCACACAAATTTCCTATTGAAATCAATCTCATCTTTCATATATGCATTTTCTTCCCAGTGAAAGTAATTCCTCCTGTGTGCCAGGTACACTTTAATAGCCACATTGTACAGAAGTGATCAGTGAAGGTTAATTATGTTGTTGTTGTAGGTTCCAGGAAGCATTTACATTTTCTGTTTGAGCAGAGACCAGGGGTGCCAACTTGAATAAAATATTGCCGGGGGGGGGGCAGGTAAGCCCCGCCTCGAATAATCAATCACATGACATGGAACCCACCCACCATTTGATGGGCATTGACCCATCAACCTTGGGGGACCCCAGTCACCTCAAATATTTTATGGGGGGTGGGGCAAAGGGACCTCAGCCCCTAAGAGTTGGCTCCTGTAGCAGAGACAGTTTGGAGAAGTAAGGAACTGAAACTGTGGCCTGTGGGGGGGGGGAAAAACCACTTGGAATTTAAGAAAGGAACCAAAATCAAAGGCAAATCCCACTTCTCAATGTTTATATGGAGCCAGGTTTCAAAACAGGAGCCAGCAGCTGAATGTACACGGGTAGGTTCTTCTGGATGTTATTCTAGACATTATACATTATTCTGGACATTATTCTGGACATTATACAGGAGGGTAGGGCCAGTGACCACAAGTGAGCACAACCCTGTTCTTGTCCTGTTCATGAGTATTACAACTGTTTAAGAATGAGAATGCCTCGGCCAGAGACAAGACTGTGACCAAAAACTACTTCAGTGCTGGCTGGTGCCCATTAAGCCTGGAAGCCAGGGATCTCAACAGCAGGTAGAGCCAGAGTCAAGGACAGAGGTGGAGCCACCTAATTTGAGTTTTGTCCTCTTCCTTCTCACTGCTGAGTTAATACAAGGGCAACGCTGAGAAGGAGGAAACTGACAGGCAATGCCACTCCCTGGACTGACTGTAAGTAAGAGGGCAGGCAGGTGGGGAATAGGCTGGGTTTGGTGGGGCAGCACCCCTTCTGTCCCAATAGACAAGCCTCCACTGCATTTGCTAATATATTGGCTCCTGTCTTGGAAGCAGCGAATGTAGCCAAAGGCTGTAACTCAGCCTGCCAAAGCAGAGAAGCTGCGTCTACCTTTGATTTTCTTTGAGGTGGATGTGCCTCATTCCGCTCTTTCTCAGAACACTCTTCAAAATTCTAGAGGATGGAGTGGGGGAGAGATTTCCTTGATATCAGAACATGGACCAGTTAAAACCCAGGCATTTGTGAGTAGCACGTGGGAGAGACAGATAATAAATAAGAATTTTTTTAGCAAACAGATGCAGGTTGGAAAAACATATAAGGATGAAAATATGATCTGTAAATATAAAATTGTAACCTCACTTCTCAGTGAGGGAACCGCCAGAAGGCCCTCGGAGGTGGACCTCAGTGTCCAGGCTGAGTGATGGGGGTGGAGATGCTCCTTCAGCTATACAGGGCCAAGGCCATTTAGGGTAGTGTGGGTGGTTTCCCCTCACAGGGTGCTGAACTGAGGGGATGCAAAATCGAGAATATCTATAATTGAGAAGATCCATTTGAGGGCACCAGATTTTGGCCTTGCACAGGGTGCCATATTATGAAAGATTATTGAGTCTGCCCCTGCAGAAGGTCCCTAGTTAAATCCTTGGCAGCTTCAGGTAGGGATGGGAGAGAATCCTGAAGCCTGAAACACCTGGACAACTGCTCCATATGGGCAAGACTGAGGTTGATGGACCAGCCCTCTGACTCAATACAAGGCATCTGCTTATGTTCTTTAGGCTACAATCTTATGCCCAATTTTCTGGGCTAAACCAGTTGAACTAAATGGGTCTTACTTTTAAGTAGATTATCCATATGATCAAGGTCTTAGATGTTTCATGGCAAGATGCGGGAGGCTAAAATGGTTTGAATAAATGAAACCAACAAAATAATTAAAAGGCTTCCTTTGAGGCAAAGGCAGCAGCCATCTTAGGTTTATTTTGCCTCAAGCTGGCTTGCTGTGCAGCAGGGGTTTATTTTGCTTAGATGATGAACCCTAAGTGTGGCTCACCTCTACTGCAAAGAAAACATTACAACTCAGCCGCACAATGCATTGTCTAGTTGCAAGGCTGAACTTACCATCTGTTACAGCAAGAGGAAGTGGAACTTTGCAGGAAGGCCAAAGCACCCCGGGTACTGTTAGATGGCTATTTTCCAGATGAAAGATACATCTGCTACACTGAATAATCACAAGTGCCTGTTTCATCACATTGAAAGTACAGTCTGTGCCAGTTGCAAACATATACAAACATGCCCGGCAGATAATGTTGTCATTGTGTCTGGGGAACAGGAAGGAGTTTACCTACATCGAATCTGGGGAAGTGATCTCAAGTGCTTATTGACTTAAGTTCTTATTGATTTTTTTCATAGATGTTAACTATGGTAAAGAAATTCTATGTTCAAACAAAACTGACATTAACAGAGACAACAAATAAGTCAGTCTGAGTCTGAGATAGCATCTCCTCTGCTCAGATTCCTGCGTTGGAAGCCCAAGAGGCCACCAAGTTCTCCATATGCAAACAAAGTGGAACTTCATGTATATTCAATTTTATGTGAATGCTTTCCTGTGGAAGTGAAAGATAAAATACCTGAGGTGGATAAGCAGGTTTGGGACCATAGCTGTCTGATGAGAGCCAATGAAAAAACTATTGGTGACTCAGCTGGCCCAGGGATGAAAACTATGCAGGGAACAACCAATACAGTAATTTGTAACCCAATAACCCTGTCTAATGATGGCAAGCTCAGACATTTTCCTTTTTTTGAATGGGTGTTGTGTTCATTTATAGTCTGCATTACTTGGTCTTTTCACCTCACTTTGTAAAAAAATGTCCTTTCCTGTCTCCGATCTCAGGGTGGGCAAATATGCATGCGTCTACACTGAGCTTGCCACATCATATATCTCACAATGATCCAGCACACACACAAATGCCTGCGTAGTTATTAGTTGTTTGGCGTGGGTGACACCATTCTATGTTCCAAAGCACAAGGCACTCTCTGAAGGGTTGCTCTGCCATTTTTATAATGGGTTGACTCCCTGTTTTAGGTGTCATTCCTGCAATTGGCTTCATAAATACCTTGCTCCATTTTTATTTTTATTTTTTTCGAAAATGCAATCTGGTAATTCAAGCTACAAAGCCCGAAGCCAACTCTGTGTCCCCATAACCAAAAAGAAACTGCATGAAGATGATCTGTGGCAAATGGTTTCTCAAACTTTGTGAAAAATAAAAATAGTTCACTCTGAATACATAATTTTAGTAATGTTAGTATAGCTGTGATGCTTTCTGCTGGTTTGTACCAAAACAGAGAGACCATGTGGTTATAAACGCCATTCTGAGCTCTTTTTTTGGAGCCCAGGTTGGATTGCAGAAGCTATTTTAGCAGCCAAAATTCACTATGAAGTTTGGATGGACCAGAATTAATGTATCTGCCAACACGTTTCAAAGGGCAAACCCCCCAGAGGTTAGGGGGAAGGAGGGAGGAGAGTGAAACACAAGTATGAAATTATAAAGTCCTTGACCTCAAGCTTTCCTAACATTATGAAGCAATTTGTATTTTGATGCAGAACCTTTCCATCATAGCAAAGCATAGTATACTGAACGAATGCTAGGAACTGGGCAAACACACTTCCCAGTAGACAATCATACAAGAACAGTGCAGGGGGACGTGGCTGACTTTGGTATTTAATAGGCATTCAAAACAAGAGCAAGAAAAAAACTGGAGAACATCACAGTTATCAGTGCTGTGTTCAAATTAAAGTTTATTTGACTTTTATGACATTTATATTGCTTTAATGTTATTGAAGCCCAATCTCCAGGGTGTCAGTGAAAGTGTTTTGGCTTCCAAATGACTCTTAATGTGTTCATAGAGACGCTAATGACATTTTGAAAACCTTGGCTTAGAAGCAAAAACATTTCCTTTGGTTTCACAATAGTCTCAAGAACTGGCAAGAGTTAGATGTGGCGTGGAGAGGCGACACCGAGGGAGCCTTTGAAACAAGATTTTCTATAAAATGCTTATTTAAAAAAAAGGTTGAGGATTTCCTGAACCGATGTATAATTTCATTATTGACTTGTTTGTTGTCCTTGTGTTGATGTGAGTTGAGTACTAGTGCTACTAGCAATATAAATGGAGCTGGTATCTTTTCCACAGTATTTAAACCATTTAGGATCATGAACGTATGGATCAATCACCTCACACCTGATCATTCTTGCAGGGGTGCCCTGTATATTATTGGTAACTGTGTGATTGATGGCTATTTATTTATTTATTATTTCATAAAATGTATGTACCACTTGATAGCTTTTTTAAAATTAAAAAAAAAGCTCAAAGCAGTTTACAAAAGGATAAAGGCAAGAAAATCAAGAAAAAATTACAGCCATACTTCAAAACATACAAAGTTAAAATGCTAAAACAGGTTAAAATTACCTCAACTTTCTAAACATCTGGGTTGTCTAAACACCTGCTTGATCTTAATAGGCAAGGAGTCCCAAAGTACAGGTGCTGCAATGCAAAAAATCAAGTTCTTCTAAATGTGGAATGCTTATTATGCGGCATCTGCAGTAGTGATGATTCCGTGGACAGAAGTGGCCAAGTGGGGTAAATGTGAGGTGAAGTGACATTGTAAGTAAACTGGTCCCAGCTTGTTTAGAGAAAGCAACTCTTAAAGCCCCTGCTGTGGTCCAAACAAGAGAGGCCTCAGTTATACCTCTATGAGGGGTATACCCCCCTCCTGCAATTGTTCCTTATTATGCAGCTAACTATTTTGGTAAATTCAGTTTCATTGTCCCCCAGTATTTTGGGTTGGTAGAGTTCAGTTAAAGAGAAAATCAAAACAACGTCTTGTCCACCAAGCGGACTGAAGTGAAATTATGAGCACAAAAAGGAAACAAACTACTGGCCAGTATCAAAACCAGTCAGGCATCGCCTGGTATGATCTGTCCAGGGACAGTGGCTATGGAAGTGAAAGAGGACTGACATTTCCTCACACATTCTTCCCAGTATGGTTCTCCTCGTAGAGCAATATCTGATGCAAGTTGAAAGCATATGAGTATTTGTTCCTGCAGGGATCTTTTGTTTTCAATTATTGGTAAATATGGTGTTATGAGTTTGTGGGTGCCAAACCTCTCTAAATTCCGGGATTCATTAAGTGTTACAATTTAATCAAGGCTCGGGTTGTTGTTGTTGTTGTTTTAATATTCTTTATTGAGTTTTGCACTGATTAATTATATACATTTTCCATTTGTTCTTCAAAATATGTTAATTTATACACAAATGTAAACCAAAATAAATCAATGCTTCTTCCCACGTGACTTCTCTGCACCTTCATGTGGCTTTTTTCTTCTTCCTTATCTTTTTAACCATGTTGTTTTCCTTATTTCACTTCTCTTACATTAGATATGTTAGCTATCTGTTGTTTACTTTGCAAACTTTAGTCAAAACATATCAAAGATTTTGTTTGAGAACAATGTTTTTCCAGATATTCTTTAAAACAGTCAAGGCTTGGGTTGTTAAACTGGGTGCCACACTTTTAATCCCTGGATCCAGTAAGTGCTGAAAGCTAATTAACTCAGGCCAGCCTCCTTACTCCTTCCTGTTTTCACATAGAGGGGAAGTCCTTAACTCATTGAGGGTTTGAGACCCATCAGCAGGAAAATAGATTTGGAACTGTTATGAGGTAAAATGTCCAGAGGACTTGTTAAGATTTCAGTAAGCAACGTGCTGGTTACCTATTTCCTTGCATGGACTTCTATCTATCATCTATCTATCTATCTATCTATCTATCTATCATCTATCTATCTATCTATCTGTCTGTCTGTCTGTCTGTCTGTCTGTCTGTCTGTCTATCTATCTATCTATCTATCTATCATCTATCTATCTATCTATATCTATCTATCTATCTATCTATCTATCTATCTATCTATCATCATCTATCATCTATCTATATCTATCTATCTATCTATCTATCTATCATCTATCTATCTTATACAGTTTTAGTCTTCAGTTAATTGGATTCCAGGACATACGTTTCTCCAGAGAAATTTGTTGACATGGGGTCACAGCTGCCCTGTGGCAAGGTAAGTCCTGCTGCCACTGAGCTTGAGCTGCTGTGCTTGGAAGAAATAACTGAGCATTTCTACAAGACAGAGAGACATAAAGGGAAGCTTTAGGAAACAACAGCACCACTCATCTGGAGAAAAGAATATCTGGAGAGAAATTGCATTCTCAAGAAACCAGGTGAATGGCACCAAAATGTTCCAAGACAAAGAAAGAGGGAAATAAACGGTCTTTTGGAACCGGGGAAAAGTCCTTGTGTAACATTAAACTGTACCTTGTAGGGACAAATTGAGTCCAATTAGGAAGCCGGAAGGGAGTCTGAAGGCCATTCCAGGCACCATTTTCCCCCTGTGCAGCTCTTGCTAATCAGCCAAAGAAAGTTCCCCAGTGCACTTTCCCATTATTGGTCAGTCTTTCAGTGTTCACAAAGTGAGTCAATCAATTTTCCCTTTAGTTGCTGCCTGCTCAACATCTATAAGCCCCGTGGTGAGATACTGATGTGCACTACATGGAAGACACTCTCAAATATATAACATAACTATCACAAAACTACCTTGTAAGATGAATTCCCCCCCCTCCCAAAAAGGGGGGGGGGACAAGGTGGCCACATAATTTTCACATGTGATTATATATAAATGACTGTATGCTGAAGTGAAATTCTGGCTTGAACGTTTTCTAACCAGGAGGAACTTCCTGCACCGGGAGACATTTTCATTTGGCATGTAGGAAAAAGGACTAGGTTTCTGAGTTTCGGAATTGACAGAATGATAGAATTGTAGCATTGCAAGGAACCCCCATGGGCCATCTACTCCAAAACCTTGCAATGCAGGAATCACAGGTAATCAATCCATGAGAGATGGCCACCCAACCTCCATTTATAAAGCTCCATTGAAGGAAAGTCCACCACATTCCAAGGTAGTCAAGTTCTTCTTAATATTAGTCGGAATCTCTTTTCTTGTAATTTGAATACATTGGTTCAAGTCCTACTGTCTGGAGCAAAAGAAAACAAGCTTGCTCCATTTTTCATGTGACAGCCCTTTAGCTATCATATCACCTCTCAATCTTATCCTCTCCAGGCTAAACATACCGAGCTCCTTCAACTGTTCCTCATAAGGCTTGGTTTCCAGATCCTTTATCATCTTGGTCACTCTCCTCTGCACATGTTCCAGCTTGTACCCTTCTTTAATTGAGGTGCCCAGAACTGGACATAATATTCTAAGCAGGGGCAGACTTTGGTCTTTCAAATTTCAGTGGCACCCTGTACGAGGCCAAAATCCCCGTCGCCACTCACCTTCTGTTCTGCTCAGTTCACTACATCATAGTTGCAACACCCTAGGCTCAGCACCAAGTGTGACGGAATCAGTCGCATTGCCCTAAATCCAGGTCTGCTCCAGGTGTTATCATCTGATGGACAGGTGAGTGCAGTTCAGGAGAAATGACCTAAGAAGCCTACTTGGACTGCCTGGTGCGCCAAGATAGACTTGTGAGATGGAGGTCCTCCCCTCCCCCGATGTTAATAAAACTGCATCTCACAATGGCACCACAGTCTCCAGTGACTTCCATTCCATGGAAACCCAATCTGAGGTGTGCACTGACACCTCTGAAATCTCTCACAGCTCAAAGGCTGGGGAGCATATAGCAATACAGAAGATATTCTTACGAACTGCAGTGAAACAAAACCAAAAAGCAATCTCTTGGGGGTGGAAAAATTATGGGGGGAAACAAGCTCTTGCCCTGAAAATGAAATGCCAGCCTCGCCAAGCAGGAGGTTCTCTGTCCTGCTCAGGAATCTATAGACTGTGGATGGTTAATAGTTAAGCTCATAACAAATTGATTTGGGCTTCCTGAACCTTAGCATATTGAATGACTACTTGAAACAGAGTCATGCTGGTTTCCTGGAAAGAAATGCTACCATGGTGACAAATAACCTGCTCAGTCTTAGCTACAAATATATCTCTTTTCTGCTTAGCAGTAACTGGAGCTACATGGCCTCTGGGCAGCAGGAAGTTTTAGAGGAATGATGGGCCAGGCATCCCGCTGTCTGGCTGATGCTGCTGTTCAGAGCAGATGGGGAACGTGGCCCTTCATAAGCTGTTGGGCTACAACTACCACCATCTTTCGCTACCACTGAGGGAGTTCAACAGCATCTGTGTCTTTCAAAGGGGGAGGGCCTGGTAGTGGTTACATGAAGGTGCATTTAGTGGGATTGGGGGTGTATTTATGAACTAGGCAGAGGGCCTTCTCGGTAGTGGCTTGCGCCCTGTGGAACACCCTCCCATCAGATATCAAGGAAACAAACAACTATCTTACTTTTACAAGACACCTGAAGGCAGCCATGTTTAGGGAAGTTTTTAATGTTTGATGTTTTATTGTGTTTTTAATATTCTGTTGGGAGCCACCCAGAGTGGCTGGGGAAACCCAGCCGGATGGGTGGGGTATGAAGAAGAAGAAGAAGAAGAAGAAGAAGAAGAAGAAGAAGAAGAAGAAGAAGAAGAAGAAGAAGAACTGACTTTTTAAATTATCCTGCCACCCTTGGAAGCTATATACTGAGAACATTGTCTACTGTCACTGGCAAGTGGCTCTTTGAGGCCTGAACAGAGAAAGCCATTTCTTTGCTCTGCAACTTGAGATCCTTGCCAGGGATTAGATTTCAGCATACCAAGCTCCACCACTGAACTTTGGCCCCCATTATAAGATCTGTTCAAATATTAACAATAGCCTCTCACTGGCATCTTTTTTTTATAGATGAGGTCATGATTTGGCAGTGAGTATTTCTAAATATTCCAGAATTATTATTATTTTTAATTTGTGGAGGCACGAGTGAGATTCTCGAAATGATTTTTGGTCTTCCCGGGACAGGTTTCTAATATTTTCTCTTCAGTCTCTCTTACAGTCACACATCACAACCAAAATGCTGTCAGAAAAATAAATGAAATAGTTTATTGCTTTTGGGCTAATGCATGCATGCACATCCCAAAGCAAAAATAAGCATTAAAGTAAGTACACACAGAATGTGTTATCATGAAAAACTGTTTATGAATCTTCCCTCACAAAAGGCGAGCAATGAATTTATTTTAACCCATATGATCTTCCAATACAGTTAATAGCTTTCACTCTTCCAGTGCCTATTTAACAAATCTGTCGATTCTATATGATTCCATATTCAACAATAGAAGTAGAGTTTTACTGGAGTCCTGCTTTAGGGGCTCCAGATAATGCATCTTCAAATAGCATGTTGTTCTCTTTAGGAAGGCTGGCTGGGCAATATCTTCCCACTCAGTTCAGAACCTTATAATACCCCTTCACTTTCAACAGCTGCAGAGAATTTAACCTACATTTCATCAAAAGCCATATCAATTCATGTAAATGGATAAGGGACAAAGAAGGGTGGCGAACAAATCCCCACCCCATGATTAATTTTCCTTCTTAGTTTAAAATTGGCTCTCTGTGAATAATCAACTAAAGTGCTAACAAATTATTTTGCCAATTAAAGCTTGCAACCCCAGTTAAAGGAGCCGGAGAGGCCTTTCAACTTTTGCTCATTGTCTTACCCTAGAGAAGAGGATGCAGTAGGAAAGCAGGTGTAGATAACAGGGTTTGGGCACTTTTTAATTTTTACTTTAAATCAGAGTCGTTTTAATGAGGCAGCTGCTGCCAACAGGCGTACTACAGAGAAGCAAGCCAAGGCACGAAGGCCCTGTCCCAACAGCAGAAGCGAAGCAGATTTGCTTGTTTACACTCAGATTAGTTCTGTTTCTGTAATTTCCCTTCCTTCTCTAAAATGAGAAAATGGCACAGCTCTCAACAAGACAATAGTCTACTGCCAATCACTGTGATTGCAAAGACATGACATGCAATTTAAAAAGAGCCTCTTTGCCACTTGGTAGGATTAGGGAGAAGACCAAAGTCCTCTGGAGTGGACACTGGACTTAGTCCCTCTGTTCTCCCTTTCCCACTGAACAGGTGCAGGACTGAGGAGAGGGGGAGGAAAGCTGGTATTTCAGGGACCAAGGGTGCAAAAGGGGCCAAGGGGCTGACTATCTTGCATACGGTCTTATGTAAATCTTAACAACTTATGTATTTTATGTTCAACGCGCGCACAGTTCCGAACAACGATTTGTGAACTTTGCCCCCTCTATACGAACATTCATCCCTGCGCTGTGACAGTATGACAGTGCAGTCACATCTTTTTACACACAGTTGCATTTGTATGTTTTTGTTAGTGAACACCGCATGAATGCAACAAAGTTGTGTGGTACACATTGCGTTGTGTCGCACATGCAAGTTTCACGCTTAAAGTGATTGTGCAGGTGCTTCTACTATTGATATTAGAACCAAAGAATTGTAGAGTTCGAAGAGACCACAAGGCTCATCTGGTCCAACCCTCTACAATGCAGGAATCTTTTGCCCAACATGGGGCTCGAACCCACAACCCTGAGATTAGAGTCTCATGCTTTACTTGCTGAGCTATCCCAAGTCCCTAGTCTTTGTAATCTTAATATTTTCAACAGGTATGACTAATCATATTTATTACTTACATAAATATGAGTTCACACATTTATTTTATATCCCATGCAACATTTTTAAGGTGGTCTGCCCTTGCTGGTAGACCTGGCATTTTTTCCACCAGGGCCCAAACCTGTTGTTAGTGGCCCTGAGCAGGTGACTGCTGATGTTGTGTGTATATAACTGGAGTTACATGCACACAGTTGGATTTGGCCCATGGTGGTTGGTTAGCAACTGACCTTGCCTTAAATCAGGGGACTTCTATATGCTGTTGGACTACAAATATCATAATCTTTGCCTACTAGTCATGGTGGCTGGGACTGATAGGAATTGCAGGCAGTCAACTTCTGGAAGGCACCTTGGCGACTGTTGGCATCCGTCTTTCTTGGGAGACAAAGGAGGACTGTGCCTTTGTGGGTGAAGTCAAACCATTGGAGAGTTTCAGCTCCTGCTGTGGCTGGCTGTAAAGGCCAATATGGGAGAGACATGTTTTGTTGCAGCTGGGGCAGATGAAGGCATCTGGTTGTACTGCTGCAGATGCACCACGGTGTTTCTTCTCTTTGTGCTCCTCAAAGTGGTCACTCCTCCTCTGGTCACTGCTCTGGAGACACAATTTGACTGTCTCTAGGCATTGAGATCATCTGCAAGGGCTTCCCTCAGGGCAAGGTTGATGTTGATGTTGCCAGCCTTCATGTAACATTTGCAGACATCTTCGTAATGCAGAGCTGGTCTGCCAGTGGGTCTGGTGCCTGAAACCAGCTCCCCACAGAGATCTTCCATTCTGTTGACATCACCAAGCTAGCCTAGATATCGCTGAGGCAGGAGTGTAAACACACTGGGAATGTGGGCTTGGGAGAGCACATCTTTGCTTCCAACTCTGTCCTGCCTTGTGATGTCCCAAATCTTCTTGACTCAGTGCATGTGGAAGGCGTTGAGGTGTCACTCCTGTCAGTTAATGCTGGATTAAATAATAGCAGTCAAATATGTGGAGGTGTTGTCTCAGCATTCTGAAACAGCAATATGTATCAAATGTCTCATTCACTCTCCTGCCAGCTGTACCTCACCATTCTTAAACCCATTATAATCTGAACTGCATGTCCTCTCCTTCACCCCCCCCCGGCACAATTCCGGTCCAGCCTCTGCTATTTTCTCAGGGGCGGGGGAGGAGGTGGCAAATGGGAAACTGGAGAAGAATATCTGATATTCCAGTAAGAGATTGCAAGAGGAGGGCAAATCTTGAGCTGCAAAGAGGTTGGATTCCCTTGCCTCTCTTGGGGGAGTTCTCTGCTCCTCCCAGCTTATAGCCCTCCAATTCACAAATGGTTTACTGTTGCCCCTTAACCTTAGGCCCATGACATTTGCCTCCCAAGCCCTTTCTCATCTGTATTGTTTTGCACTTCACCATTGCTGAAACAGTGAGTTGGGCATTTTCCCCACTTGGTGGCAATTTAGATCCTGCCAATAACTTTTACAAAAATCTTTACAACTGAAAACTCTGTCAATTATTATTTTTTTAAAAAGGCTCTTGGAAGAAGCAGAATGATGGCGCTCTTGTTTCCCTGTGTTAAAATTACCCCTAACTACTGCATTATATTGTTCACCAAAAGCAATTTTCTTGGTCAGAAGTGCTCCATTTACTCCCCTTTAGCTGAAAAATAAGGCATTACCAAACTGCAGCAGTGGAAGAATTCTGACAACCATTAAATGCAACTAATAAGGAACCCAAATCAGAGTATGTTAGTCTTGCACAGAAAACGTGGCCTGAAGACAAGGACCTAGCAAAACATAATGCACACAACTAAAAATTGACACAGGAGCAATTTAGCCCTAACAATATGCATAAGCTTTTACCCCTTCCCTTTCTATTAGTCATGATTAAACCATTTCACATCCACACCATGCAGTTAAGGCACATTTAAATCACATGGCTTCCCCCAAAGAATCCTGGGAACAGTGGTTTAATTAGGGTGCTGGGAATTGTAGCAATGTGTGTGGGGGGGGGGAGAGTTAAACTACAGTTCCCAGGATTCTTTGGGGGAAGCGTCTTGTGACCTAGGAACTAGGAAACCATGGTCCTCACCTTCAGAACAAGGTAGGCTATTAAGCCAAACTGCATTTTAATAGCCTGGCTCATTCCGATGGTGAGAATCATAGTTTGTGGGTTCAGACAAAACTGGAACAATGGCTAAGAAGAGGCCTGCTGGTTTCATTATGGCTCACAGTAAGGGAGTAGGAAAAGACTTAATAAGCTATGGCTCACAGTAAGGGAGTAGGAAAAGAGGTGCATACATGGCCGAAAGGACCATGCATATCTTGACATAATAAGCTATGTTCATCCATCAGAATGTGACCAGTAAATATGGTAAAAGACAAAATCACATGTTTTAATAGTATTTGAAAATATGAGGAGAAAATAGCTATACTTTCTTAATTGTTACCGTTCTGTATCAGTTATGATACTCTGTATTACATGTGAACCTTAAATGTAGCAGCAGCAAAGAATGATCTATTTTTCAGTAAAAAGCCCTTTGTGCATCTTCGGCAATTCTCTAGCTCCCCACCCCCATTTCCCTTCTCCGTTTCGCCCGCCTTCCTTCACAACAGCATTTCCCCTCCTCATTTCGCAACGTCTCCCTTTCCATAGCTCTATCAAACCACTAGCCCACAAAGTCCCACTCAAGTATTGCGCTGTGTGCCCAGTTGCGTCCTGACAGGCAGGCTACCAGCTTGGCAAGAGAGAAGCTTCAGCCTCCAGATAGGAAGCCATGGCGCAAAGGCAAGAGAGAGCTGGCTCAGTGGTAAGGAAAGAAAGAGGAAGCGTGTATTTTTTTTTGGGGGGGGGAAAGCGAGGGGAAATGAGTTCTTGCCTGAATGGAGGGTAGAAAGAGATGTGTATGAAGAAACTGCCCCAGGGAGGAGGAGGAGGCAACTGACACTACAAACAAGCAGGGAGGCAGGTGCAGCAGTCAGATCCAAATCTGCTGCCAGTCCCCCCCCCCCTCACCAGAAGTGCTGCTTGAGGCAACTGCCTCAGAAAGGGTCATGGTAGCACTGGCTCTGCATGGCGGGAGGTGAATGCAAGTCTCATTGCACAGGTGAAGGTTGTTGCAAACATGCAAAGAGTTAGTCAAATACTGTCCTTTCCATTTACACAAAGAATTTTTTTTTTAAAATGTGTTCATTTTAGTAGTAAAACACTAACTTATGAATCCTCGAAATAAATTTTAGACAAAAGGATAGAATGGCTTCATGGGTCAAATAATCAAACAAGATTATTTTTACTTCAATAGCATAAAGGCATTGGAAGGTAGAGGGGGTGGCCTGTTTTACTTTAATGCTTCTCACTTCCTCCTAGGTGAATTTGAAGAGAAGATAACGGATTAATATTAAGGGTGTTTTTTTGGCGAATGTCAGCTCAGCAGGAGGTGCATGACTCAAAGGGTCCCATGTGAATACAAAATGAATAGAACACCAAAGGTGATGTGGAGTAAAATGTTCCAAAAATAAGGGTCGGGATAAGCTTCCTGTCTAAAATCCAGATACTCTACGCTAAAACATAATCAAGCAATAATTTGCTAGCTTCCAATTTAAGCAGGAGTGAAGCTTTCTGATGGCATGGCAAATTCTGACATTCAAAATTTAGATTCATAACATGGATGACATAATTCATCTTAATTTCCTGAGTGCGTACTTTATCCAATAGAACCACAAGTATGTGATAGAGCAAATAGAGCAAACAATATAGCCCACCAGTGCCCTCTGGTGGTATGAAGAGAGGATGAAAAGATGCTACAGCAACAGATCTACTTCTATGAAAAAGCTATTTAACTGAAATAGAAGAAAACTAGAGGTTACTCTCAAAAGTCCCCCAATTTCTCCTGGGCATCTGTTAGTGTATAATGATCTGTAAGTAAAAGATTTAACTTAGGTATCTACTATTTATTTTGGGAAATGGTTTGTCCATTTTTCTTCTGTGGGTATGGCCACCTCTTGAGATATCATTGTCAAACTCGTCATGAGCGTTCTTGAGGTGTGTTTTTTTTGGGGGGGGGCAGTCTACACTGATGCTTGGGAGCAATGTGCCACTTTGATTAAAATGGTGGACCAAAGCATGACTTTGGTGTGACACTGTCCATTTTGGGGTGCTTTCCAATGACAGGTTGTGTAGATTTGGACTCACACAATGGGACCTGCTCTCCCCGCCCCCCATTGCAGCTTTGTTGTTGTTTAGTCGTTCAGTCATGTCCGACTCTTTGTGACCCCATGGACCAGAGCACGCCAGGCACTCCTGTCTTCCACTGCCACCCGCAGTTTGGTCAGACTCATGTTTGTAGCTTCGAGAACACTGTCTAACCATCTCGTCCTCTGTCGTCCCCTTCTCCTTGTGCCCCCTTCATGGATCACTGCCCATTGCAGCTAGCTTGTTACAAAGACATACTTATGTCGAGCTTAAAATGGTATCTGAGCTTAGAGCTCAGATATGAGTGTGCCCTGGCAAGGTTGGAGAATATATAGCACTGCCCTCCCTGTCAGTGCACAGTGGGAGTGTCTCTCACAGAGTTCTCTCTAGCAAGTTGACAGGAAAACTTTGTGAGCTTCAGCTCCTATCATGTGCCTATCTAGCAAAACATGAATTGTTAGGTTTGACTGCAATTTAAATATCCCCCACAGAACTCAGTGGGCCTCACTTCCAACTAAGCATAGATAACAATGGATTGTTTTAACAATGACATAGCATTTTATAAGCTTGAAACAAAGCAAACATGGGCTTTAATATA
Organism: Podarcis tiliguerta; assembly: GCF_965153285.1. Classification (NCBI taxonomy): domain Eukaryota; kingdom Metazoa; phylum Chordata; class Lepidosauria; order Squamata; family Lacertidae; genus Podarcis; species Podarcis tiliguerta. The sequence goes on from NC_139536.1 coordinate 45,688,791, forward strand.
TGACAACACTCATCCCTTCAGGAACCAGTTTCCAAATCATTGACTTTCCTAGTTTGCCATAGAAAACCTCCCTACCTGCTTTTAAATACATGTGTGAAGGGGCTCGTGATGTCCCGGCTCAGAGAACAGCTCCAGAATGGCAAACTGCACTGACGTTTTTCTTAAATTCCTCCTTGCCAGCCAAAGTATTCTGCTGAGCAGCATTACTGGGAGTTGTGACAGGGCTATTACTACCACCTAGTGAACATGGAAAGATGCTGGAGGCGATTATGCCCAAAGCACCATATTTTCCTTCCCAGTCACTGCACTTGTCACAGTTTGTAAAATTGCCAAATATCAGTAGGCCGGGGGAAGAAAAAGATTAATCTTCACTTCATCTTTAATACTGTTGGAGAACAATCAGCAGCACAAAGGGCCATCAATTGTTTCCTTTCACTTGCAAAGTTATATATAATTTTAATATCATTTTTAATAATAATAATAATAATCATGATTGTATGAAGTTGAAAGTATGGCTAATAGTCAGGGATGAAGATTGAAGCTGGACTCAAGCAACATGTGGAAGGGCACAGGACTCCCCCATCCCAGACCCAAATGCTACTCAGAGAAATGATATTTTACAAATAGATTAATAAAACAGAGGCGAAGTGGTGCATGACCTGAGTATGGCTGCAAGTTAAAGCAGAGATGGGGAACCAATTTTACCTCGAGAAGTCCATTGACTATGGGGCTGATGGGAGTTGGAGCCCAACCACAGCTGAAGTGCCTAAGTGAACAGGTTTGTGAGCAACTCTGGAAGCATACAAAATTCACGTTTTACAGGTGACTGTATCATAAAGCCTTCACCCAGGTCCTAAGCTGCATAGGACTTTAAATGGTGAAAAATCAACAAAATTGAATATTGTGGAACTGTGTAGAACAAAGGCCAATCTCTGTACAAATGATGAAAGTTGACTAAATTGTGCTTCTCAAACCCATCCCCACAAGGTGAGCCTGGGAGGTTACTGCAGCTGGTCTCAAACACCTCTGAGCAGTCCAGAAGAATGGCCATGAGAACATGTCTACGCCAGTGAATATGCCTACGGAATATGACCTGCTAGGATTATTAAATGTATAGGCCACTTCAAAGGATAAAGTGGTGTGCAAGATTAAAAACAGAATAACAGACAAAAACGCAAGCCCTGGAAATAATAAAATCAATTCGACGTTTCTAAAAGCAATTCAGCCAATAAACAATGAAGTTATTCTCATGGAATCCAAAACAACAGAACATTTTCCTTTGCTATAAAATTTCTATTCTGTAAATGATCAGGTCACACTTCGGGGAAAGTCTTCTCAAACATCCCAGCATGAGGTGGCTGTCATGATTTTGGCATGTAATTCATTCCAGGGAGTTGGAACTGCAACACTAAAAGCCTGTTTCGACAACAGCCTGTGGCATTGAAGTGCTGTCTGCAGTGGCCTAGTTGAGGAGCACGGTTACCAGGGATATATTGAGTGAGGTGGCTCCTTAGATATCCTTAGACCACCCTGTGATCTTCAGATGAAGGACCCTATAGAAATTAATTAATTAATTATGTCCTTTAGATATTGTTAGGGATAAAGGAAGAATGCTTGGAATGCTTTTGGGCGTAGACCAATTGGATTTGAGGCTCCCAATCTTGTTTGCAAATTGGAATGAAATTGGAATGCAACTCCCAGATTATTCAGTAGGCCTAGATTTCACTACACCGTTTCGGCGCACGAAAACATGAATATTACGTTTAAAAATGCACATTTTTGAGACAATTTTATGAATGCATTAAAAATGCAGATTTTATGCAAAAAAATTTTTTTTAATGTGCAATTTAAACAGGGTATTTTTGTGCATCCTTTCATCCTTTGAAAAAAATCTACAAAAAAAAGAAGAAGAAAATATTGATCAAAACTGAAATGGGATGGAATCTAACCCTATTAATTAACTCAATTAACTTTACTGGTAATATTTGCCTTTTATATTAGGAGGAAGTGGTTCTAATGCAGTTCAAAGGGACAGGAGACAATTGGATAGGAAAACATTATGCAATTGACATGAGGATTTAAACATGAGGATTTAAACATGAGGATTTAAACTTTTCAAACAAAAGAAATCTTTTTATTGTGGACAGTTCATTTTTGTGGCAGTTTATTCAATGCAAAGCACTCCCTAACATTTACCTGAAAGTATTGCTCTACATTTTACCACTGTTGTTTAGCATAACTTCTAGACAGGTATTTGGGCAGGCAGGCACACATCTTTTTGGCAATACTGTTTTATGAAGAAATCAGAACCCACAATCCAGCCAAAATAGAATGTACCTCAAATACAGCGGCTCTGGCAGACGATTTGTATGAGTGGGCGAAAAACAACACTCCTGCAATCAGAAGGCAGCTCCTTCCAATTCCTCCACATACTCCATCCTGCTCTAGACTTCCAGGACCTGTCCCAGAAGTGGGTTTGGGGTTTTTTTTGATGGGGGGGGGGAGGAGGTGTGCAGGCTTTTTGTGGAGGCTGTACTAGGTGTGTATCATTGTTGCATGAGCAGAGGCCAGAACAATCTTCTCTGGATGCAATGCAATGATTTTAAATGAATGTGCTAAGCAGGCACTTATCTTCCTCTCACCGAAATAAATGGGACTTCACAGAGCATCCATTTAACTTTAATTGCGAAAACGAATTTTTTAAAAATGGATTTAAACAAACATTTACAAGGCATTTGATTGTGAAACCTGAGATAGCCATAAAGAAGGCAAAGAGAAACAAACTCCACGGCGTATTACTGCACAATCCAAAACTAGTCTCTCATTCCAGAAAAAAGTGTCTCCGGATCTCTAGGGGTTTATCATGAACTTCAAATATACGCACTAACTACATGCAAGGCTTTCCCAGATTTTCTTATACACCTGAGTTCTTTTATATGAAAGAACAAAATCAGTGTAAGTTTTAAATGATAAAGCACAAAATCTCAACTGAACTGTACACCAGATGTAGTGAACCTTCAACCCTCAGGCCTAATTAGGTATACCAGGCCTTCCCATTTGGCTTTCCAGGCCATTTGGCTAAGCCATGCCCACCTGCTAATCACATAACACTGGGTAATTCAGTTTGTTAGAATGTGGTGCTGAGAAAACCACAGGTTACAGGTTCTATCCCTGTATGGGACACCTGCATATTCCTACATCGCAGGGGGTCAGGCTAGAGGATCCTCAAGGTCCTTTCCGACTCTACAATTCCGTGATTCTATGAAATAGGTTCATATATGATGTCAGGTATGGACAGGTAAAAGGCAGCTGGTCTGATCCAAAAGGGGCTTATGGGGTGCCACCAGTCAGCTGATTGTCAGAAGCCCCATGCACAGTGCTTCAGAACTGTACTGAGCTTGTGAAGTGGTGATGATCAACAGTACCTCAAAGCATAGTGCAGGGTTCTTTGCAAGCACTTTGAAGCCTGACAAGCAGCTGATTGTTGGGATTTCAAAGTCCCCCCCCCCCACACTTTGCAAGTGGCTCGCAAAGAGTCCTGCTCTATGCTTTGAAGTCCCACTGATCGGCTGATTGTCAAGATTCAAAATGTAGCACAGGGCTCCGAGTGTCAGCAGATTGTTGGGACTTCAAACCACGATCTCACTGACATCACTGTGACACCAGGTGCTTGGCAGGTGAGTGGCCCTACCCATCTGTCAAATTTGGCTGGCAGGGTGGGATGAGTAGAATCTGGCCCACTGGCCAGATTGTTCTTGTCCCCTGCTCTACCCAATACAAAGGGGCAACATTTTAAAAGTACTATGCAGCACCTAAGGTGTTTTCAAAAGAAGAAACTGACAGAAATATAAAATGCTTTGAAGAGAAACAATAATCAATAAACAAATAAAATAACTTAATTACTATCTAGTAGACAAAGACCACACAACTTACAACTAGCAGGCAATGTGTCTTAAAATTTTTGAGCAGACATAATACTTTAAGTCCAAAGAAACACTTGTAATTTCTTCTTTTTAGTCTCCCCCTGCCCCAAGGAGATTGTTCACCACTCTGAACAAATTAAAACGGAAAACCTTTAACGTGTCAGCAAAATACAACGTACAATTGCAGTTCATGTCCTTCAGAATTAACATGTCCTTTTGCTACGGAACCTTAGCTGAATATGGAATGCCATCTATGGCTTTGGATTTGAGGACTGCAGTTTCAGTGGTGGGTTCCATTGTCTCAAAATTCACAATGCACAGTCAAACCTTACGCTTAATTATTGAAATAAAGGGTAGAATCCAAAGGGTTGTGTATTGTGTTCCCCGTTTACACTGGGATCTCTTGGCACTCCCCACCCACGATGCTCTTAAATGTCAGAAGACCTTCTGAAGTGGGACTCAAAGTGGTGCAAAAGCTACGGAAGGAAAGCAAAGACTAGCACATGCGCACACAGGTGAGAAAAAGGGCTTCCTACTCATGCACTGGGGTCCTTGGCATTGCAGACAAAGTCCTTAAGACAGGAAGACACACAGGTAAAAATACTAACGATGCTCCATTAAAAGGCAATTTCATTTCTGCTTCATATGCAAATCTACCAAAAGGGCACCACTTCTGAACAACTTCTAATTTAGAAGAATCAATTTCAGAAAACCTATCCATTTTACATTTTAATAATGCCTCAATATCTTAAAATACCTTCAAGAATTTATTTAACATGAATACTATAATGTTATAACTGGCCAAAACAGGATTTCGTTTAAATTGCTCACACAGTTTGAAATGCATCTTTCTCAATAGGTAATTGTTACTGTGAAATTCTTACTGTATTCTGTTTCACATACTGTAGTGTATGCTGAATAAGAATCCAGAACTATAAGACATTAGACTTTAAAAGACCATAAAGGAATTTAAGAAAATTATGATTGGCACAGTAAAGCAAAACATGTGTTTCACTGGAACTTTTTCAGTAATTAAGATTCTCTAACAGCATTTTCAGTTCTACAAGAGATTAAGCACAGTGAACAACAGGAAAAAAATCAGTTTAAAAGTGCCTGTCTTTTCCATTTGTTTCCCATAACCTTACTCAGAAGTACCATTGATTTTGGAAATTGTGATCACGTTAATATTAATATTTACCTTATTTATTTTAAAAAAGGAAACCATACACATGTATATCTACACTGCAGTGTATCATTACCATTATATGATGGGTTTCCTTGCGAAAGTTCTTAAAAGTTCTTATTTTTAACAGTTACTGCCTTTGGGAGATTGCCTAATTAAACTACGTTTCAATTGGGAATTGAAAAGCTGCATACTTCTGAACAATTCCATGTTTGATTACAAGTAATCAAAATGTGTAAAATCCTACTTTTCTTTTGCCTGCAGACTTCCATTGGCTGCAACTGGACTTTAGGATATAGCAGATCAAGTTTTTAATGAGAAAAAGCCAAAGGTAAAAAGGGCCTGCTGTTCTGCAACTAGGTAAAGGCAAATTAAAATTGTGAGGAATTAAATGAATCCCACACACATATTCATTCAGAATACTGCTATTAAACACTCATATCATGTACGGGTGTTGCAGAGCAACCCTTCCACTGTATATTCTTTCTATATTTAATGTTTTTCTGCCTGGTGTAATACCAGCACTATTGGTCAAAAAGATTAGGAGGAAAGCAGCATAAAGTTGTCATGCACAGAAAATGTATCTTTAGAAAGGGCACAGGAAAAAAATCAAGGCACTTAAGACAAGAATTCTCTCTCCAGTTCATATATTGATGGCCGGCATGCTTTACTCTTCAGCCTACACAGAGGCACTGTAGAGTCACTGTTTTGACCTTCTACATCAATATCCAGCAAAGATGGCATATGGGATTTAGTTCTCTCATCAGTGTCTGTCAGTGAGTTAACCGTTGAACCTCTATCACGCTCTGAACCGTCAGACTCGAAAGGGCTTGACTTCCGACGTTGTGGAATAGCCTGCCAAGGATCTAGCCGACTTCTTAGAGAAGAGGGTCGAGGTCTTGGTATAATGTTGACAATTCCTTGCTTTACAGGTGAAGGATTGCTTCTTTGCTGGAGAGATGGGCAGTGCACACTCTCCGGAGCCCCATTAGCAATTCCATTACCTAGAGCGGAGGGAAAAGGCAACAAGGACAAATTTAAAACAACCCTAGGACAGTGCATATACAGTGTATATGCTAAGGGGGACTTGAGACGAGCAGTTAATGTGCACAATAACCGGCCATTGTGCACATTCATCAGGCCCAATGAAGAATGGAGAATCCTTCCATGATGACATTGACATGTATTTTGATCAGGCAACCTTCAAAGACGGGGAATGTGCACATCTCTGCTGAATTTTGCACATTCTCCAGCCACCATGCATAATATCCAGCAGGCACTGTGGAATATTTTGTACCTTCACTCAGCCATATGCACATTCTCTAGTCACTTTGCATAATATCCAAAAACCATGTCCTATTATTATTATTTCTTGTTCAGAAGTGTGCAGTCTGTGCTCTCTGGGCTGCTTTTGGCCCGCTGCCTCAAAATATATACATTCCCCAAAGCCTGGTGGAAATTATGCATAATGGCCAGAGAATGTATAAAAGTATACATTTTCCAAGGCCTGTTGGGGATTATATATATTGACTGGAAAATATGCACAATTCCTTCTTCATGGAAGGATTATATGCACATTCTCCGTGAAGCCTAGTGAATGCACATAACAGCCAGTTATTATGCACATCAATGGGTCAACTTAGCTTCCTCTTAATATATATATTAGAAATTAGCTAATGTTTTTAGCAAATTGAAAAGTAAGGCAGCTGTGTAATAGATTACATCAAATCTATTTAATGTTCTACCCAGGGAGGCTAACTAGGTGCGTGTGTTACATATCTTTAGATGCCAAGCAAAAACATTCCTCTTCACCCAGGCTTTTTGCTAATTAAACAATCTATGGCCTTTTAAATTGTGTGGGGTAAGGTTATTGCTTTTGTTTGTTACTATGGCATAGATTTTTGTGTTTTTATATTGTAAAGTGTCTTGCGATCCGTGGATGAAGGGCAATATAGAAATTATAAATAACGATAATAATAGTCATCATCATGTCAGAGTACTTTCTTCATCCCAGTAAAGAAAACAAAACAAATTACAGATTGATTGATTGATTTTGCTACTCACTTATGGAATGGCATGGGTTTCCATCTGACACGGTTCGTCTGTGACCCAAAACTCTTGCTTTTGAGGAAGAGGCATTGGATATGAATTGAGATTCTTCCCTCAAAGGAAGACGGGGAGATGGCACATTAGAATCAGCAGCAGGATCAGCTTTGGCCATTTGTTCTCTTTTACTCGCAGGACTTTCAGACAAAAAGTGTCTAATGGGTGCATCTCTGTTAAAGGACAGCGTGCTCGTAATTGTATCTTCACTGTCAGACTGAAGGAGGCATTTAGTGGAAGCAGAAGAAAGAGAGAAAAGGTTCACAGTACTTGCAGGTGGACATAGTGAAGGGATGTGCGTTTCCTCCTTCTTGGCCTGCAGCCTTACAGGGCTTGCACTTCTGTGAAACTTGGAAGCTCGCTGAAATATTCCATCACGCCTTTTCTTTTCCTCCTTGGGCAGTACTTCTTCAGGAGCCTGAAATCTGTTCAGCTCCCTAATATCCACGCCCAGTGCTACTGATGCAAGGAGGACCCCGCACCCATAAAGCACTGTGTCAGTTTTCTTTTTCTGAAATGTTCTGCTGAGGCTGTTTGTAGGGGTCATTTGTGGAGTGCTATTTGCAGAACTTGCTGAATTTCTTTCTTCGGAGCTCTCCTGTTCTGCAGAATTAAATCCCTGGTCATCCTTCCAAAGAGGTAGATCGATGTAGGCCTGATTTGGCAATTTTAATTGCTTTGGTCGCTTAGTATCCAGACCTTCAGAGGAAAGCCTCTGCTCTGTATAGAGACATTAAGTTGTTCACATTCAAGTATAACATTCTTTTCTTCACTACCAGTATGTACTTTAAAAAAAGCTTAGCAGCTGTAATATCTCTGCAGAGTTGTGAAGTGCATTCGAACACCAAAAAGAATAAGAGGAGAAGCTATCATGTATCACATGGCTTGCTTAAGTGGAAACCTTAATCACACACAAGTAAACAATAAAGCAATTGCTTTTCAACTTGACCACCCAGATAAACTGCCCTTCTGAAAAGCTAGATGGCAAATTTCTTTGGTTTTAGTGGTTTTTAAGAATGTAGTTGCTGGCTGTATGGTCATACCATCTATTTTGCTATTTCTCCTGTGTTCATGAATGTCTCTGGGGTAGTAAATAAGACAAATAAAGTTGAAATTCTGCTCAGTGGTGGAGCTCATGTTCTGCATGTGAAACCCCATGTGAAACCCCAAGCTTCTCCATTTAAAGACTTTCAGGTTCATGACAAGACTACCTAGATCATGATTTGCTGTTGGCTACATCACATGGTAATGACTGGACATTGGTCACATTTGCGCATCATGGCAAGCTAGGCTTTCTGACTTAGTATGGCTTACTGAAAATGAGCAGGTTATTGATGCACACTGTCCAATTGCTCCATCATTACTTCTCCCCTGTGCTTTAAATCCAAATCAGAAGCTGTGGCTTGCTTCTCTCTAACAAGCCACAGTTGCAAGCCACCTTAAAGCCGTGGTTTGTTGTCTGTTCTCAGCAAGCCACAAGAAGCCAGAAAGTCTGGCTTATCATGATGTGTGAACATGGTTTTGTCTCTGAACATGGTTCCACCTTAAATCTCATTTAGAATATTTCTATTTTAGGGTTTTTAACTACTCTTATGGACTCCATGTTTAATTCTGAGTGCTGATGCCCACAAGATCCTGAAAAACAAAAGCAGTATTTCCATATATAGTTATAATATATCAGTATATATAGCATGCACACTCACCTTGGTCTATGAACAAAGACGCTAAAGGAACACCTTTCTGATTCTTCATCAAAAGTGTTGGCCAAGGACTACTGCCATCTGAGAGGGGTCTTATTCTGAAACAAGAGAAAATCTTTAGTATGAAGAAAACCACTCTTGATAAACAGATAGCTAAGTAAACAAAAAGCCTTAACGGGACAGGTTTTCTGCTAAACAACAGAACATGATCTGGCTATTGTTGCAGTTCTTATGCAGCAGTTAAAAGTTGGCTTGCTTGAAACAAATGATTTGGACTTTATTTAATCCCACCCACCCTTTTCCTGCATTGGAACATTTCAGTTCAACTACTTTTGGCGACTGAAAACAAAATTTCAGGACATTCCTACAGTATACAAATGGAGCATGACTTTTTTTTTTAATAAAGTCCTATAAACTCGTTGAATCAAATCTTCAGTGATTTAGGACAGTGGAAAATCTTCCAATTCAAGGTTTTCTGGAAAACCCACATCTCTGATACAAATGTTACAATGTTAATCAGGAGTTTGAAACTATTCATTTTCCTGCACTGCATTAAGAGATAAAGCCTATTCATTTTCGAGACCCAGAGTCAGTAGTTTGTAGCTAAGCCACAGGACTTTTGTATAATTGATGGTTCTCAACATTTTCTTCAAGCAACGAAGTGAGTGCACTTTTTTCAGAATAAATCTGAGCAAGGCATCTCCAAATGTTTAACCCCTGGCATGCCTCAAATTGTGTGCCTTAAAACTCCAGTAATCCATGTTTGCATTAAGTTGAAAACCTAGGATGTTTTCAAGTAAGAGATTGTCTCTGCCCTTTGCCCTCCTCACAGTGTTTGAATTTTGCTGCCAGAATTTCTCACTCTTATTCATTACAGCCAGTGCTTTTTTTCTTTAAAAAATATTTAGGGGTACTCTCATTTTCCTACTCATATTGAATGAGGCCAAACTTAGATTCTCAAAATGTTTAGGGGGTATGTGTACCCTTGCATCCCCCCCCCCCGAAAAAGCACTGATTACAGCTGTTCAATTAGGCATAGACAGATGCATCCTAACTGGACCTGCATCAGGAATAAGCCCACACAGGTTTAGCCACTATAAGATGGAAAATAAGTATGGTTTTGCAAGCCTCATTCAATTCAGTTGCACTTGTTGACTCTGATTTCCCACTCTGATTTCACACCAACCCATGGTTTTGTGTGCTGTGCACAAGAAGGAATGAGCCAGAACAAGCTTCAGGCCTGAGTGCTCTCTCTGCCCTTTTGTTCAGAAGATTTCACTCCTGTTTTAATCAACCACAGCTTCCTGTGTTGTCCAATCTGGAACCAGAGTCAGCATTAAGTATGCATAATTTAAACAAAACAGCTTCAGTACTCCCAGATTACTCTGTGTACAGTACACAGAAGGAGTGTGTGTGTGTGTGTGTGTGTGTGTGTGTTTTGAACACTTCAGTGTCCAGTGTGGGCTTCTTCAAGAATCATTATACCGCTACTTCCTTCAAGGCCCCTAATACAGTTCCCTCCCCAGGCAATCCCCAACTAGCCATGATGGGCAAAAGTCAAGATTACAGATCAAACAGATTCAAATGTATATATAATTTTACATATGCATACGGTTTTTATTAAGGTGCTGTTGCATTCATTTTATTCTAAACAGCCCTGAGCCTTCCAGGTAAAGGACAGGATATAAGCTTCTCAAAACAAAAACAACCACAGAAACACCACCTTTGTATTGCATTCCTCATGCCACATAGCAGCCATACCTCTCTTTACAATCCGTACGCTCTTTTGCTTGAACTGAGCTTGGCCCCCATGTGCACCCTTTCTTTTTGAAGCCTCGCTTGACATCTTCAAATTCTTCCTGATGACAAACTGTGCTCCTTCCCCACGTTTTGTTGCTCTCATCCGAGGTCACTGCAGAAAGAGGAAAGATCTCAAGAGCAATTCCAAGCAGTATGGCAGTGCATATCCGAAAATACCCGATGCTTTAGCATTCACATTATGCTACTGTAAAAGAGATCACCCCCCCCCCCCATTAAAGGACAGCTAAGATAAAATCAAATTCAAGCAGGCAAAGAGTTATTTCATATATGAAGGTAGGAGGTAAGAAAAGAAACTAAGCCAATCAACAGAAAATATCTGATTTCTTTTCATGCTTTTGATTTTTCTTTATACATCTTGGCAAGCTATAGTTACTGAGCACTTGTATCGGATATACATGTAAAATAATGCCTTTTGTGATATAATTTAATAGGGCAAAGTCATAATATACAGTTAATGCATTTGCATTCATTTGAAACACAATCTCTGGAATGGATATCCAAGTAAGTGCTCAGGCTATCAGTGCATACAAATTTAGCTTAGAAATTAATTTAACCAACACCTTTTATGATTTAATGTGGTCTTGCCTTTTTTCTTAACCCCACTGGGAAGTTCATATTCGCTTGTGATATCTACATCTTGATGGTACACATATATACTGTTTCTTTGCCCATTAGCTGTATTTGGGTCAGTTTTGGAAATCACTGAAGAAACAATTAAGGGAATAGAGATGAAAATACCAAGTTGCACTTCAGCTTGGTATTAAGCAAATACCATAATCTTAACCAGGCATCCCAAAGTACAGAGGCCTTCCATTCATCCTAGGAATAGCTTTTCCAGCTCATGGAGATGAGAGGTAAGTGCTCACAGCTGATTACTTTGTGATCCATTTTTAAGCAGTCAAATCCTATGGTTGACAGCACCACCACCATCAAATCTTTAGGACTGGATATAACAGCTGCTGAAATAGTGCAATATGTATTGTGTTGTGGCAGCTTTCCAGTTCAGACACGACACAACACTATAGTCATCATGTTTCATCTAATCCAGTGTTACAACCTGGCCACGATGTTGCACTGATACAGCAAAGAGGATTGGGCAGCCACACTGACAAGAGCTATTTTGTACATTGCCCAGATAACTAACAACAGGGAAAATAATAATTATTTACTAAATGAAGTGTTGCTGTGCCATACAATACTATTATACAACACAGAAACAGGAATGGATGTGAATGAAGCATGTTTAGATGGAATGTAGCTAGTAGCTTGGCCGTATACGGTTGAGAGAATTTTAACACACACCCCCCAAATATTCTCATTATACCTTCCCTAATTTTTCCTAAACATATTGGGCTGGACTCTAAGTGGAAGAAACCTTGCAGAACGATACTTCTGCACCCCTTTCTATCCACAGTCGGTCCTCTGCCTGACTAAAAGTCACTCTGGGAGGGTGAGAGATCTTCTGGAATGGGCTGTCACCCCAAATTGGATAACAGTACCTATCCAATCCTATGAATGTCCCATCACAACGCACTATTCTGAATTTCAAGAAGTTGCAGTGCAAAGGAAGGACAAGGCAAATCCTCTTCTGCAAGCTTTCTCTTACTTGTCATTCCAAGATCCAGCTCATTGGATGATGTACAATATATTTAGGTGGCATACATGTATGAGGAAAACAAAATTGGTAAAGTTACACTGGAACTTTTTGTGGGTTTTTAACGCTCTTTGTTCAGATTACAATCACAGGGATCCAATTACTGGGATACAAAGATCCATTTCTACAGGATGTGACTGCATTAGAAAAATTAAAAAATATCTCCTGTATACATATCCCAAGACCCCTTGGAACAACCTCTATGCAGGATTTGGCCTAATGTGCATGTGGCCCCCTCAAGGGCTTGCACACTACAGACTCCATAACTGTACAGCCAGCATATGTTCTTTTCTTCTCAGTTCCATAGATCCCAGGCAATTCTAATATTCTAACATTTTATGTTCTTGAGAAGTATTATGGTGGTGGTGGGAAGCTTGCAGACTTACTTGTTCAGTTGAAGAACTACAAACTCGTTTACAAAATCTGCCCAATTCAAGGAGTCTCTCAAAAATATTCAAGACTGGGTTCACAGTCTAATGAATATTCAACATATAGTTCCAATGCATAATTGTCTAAAGAAACCAAATTTAGAGATATAGCCTCTCCTACTTCAGAAAACATCCAAGTTGGTAATGACCTTTACAAAATCAAATCAATAAAGCCTGATTACAAGCATTACCAACAGTTAAAAATAAAACCTGCATGAGGAAGGATTTGCGTTTTATAGCCCTTTTGATTATTTTCATTAAAAACCTGATGTGATAGGCCTTGGAATTTCATTTCCAGACAAAGGTGACTAGACCTCTGTTTCTAAACTGTATTGAAGGGGCTCCCATTCCTTCCATTATGCCACTGCAGTGCAGCCCAAAATTAGGTGAAGGGAGAAAATGTACCACAGAATAAGAAAACAGTTTCAGCTTCAACCAAATAAGTACACAAGTTAAATGTCTGTAAGAACTCCCCTTCAGCTTTATCTATCAAGTCTGAAAGAACAGAAGATAATGGGAACAAAGGATTAAGAAAATGCTGTTCAAAGAGAAGAAAATAATCTTTTGTTTACAAGACATCCAGGTTGAACGACAGACAGACAATAGCCCCTTTCATTTCTGGGAAACAGGAGTGATAATTTATTACCCTCAAACAGAAGACACTGAATAATTAACCAGTGTTAGGCTGTGTGAAAGGGGAAAACACTTGGAACTAAGCTGAATGTAAAAGTCCCTTCATGCGTGCACAGAGGCAGGCAGACAAACAGTAACTCTACTTAAAATCTCAAGATGCATTCCAGCAAACTGCCCACCTATATTCATATTTCTTTTCTCAATATATATGAGAATAACATTATTTAAAATTCTACAAGTCCAGTCTTGGGCACAATTCAAACACCAAGCAACAACCAGAAGCTATTTGTGTTTAATTGCAGAGCCCAAATTGACAAACCATGGTTTGTAAGATGCTAGGAAACCAGAATCAGAAGCTGATAGCTAGTTTGCAATCCAAGGTGCTGAAGTCTTCAGGTTTTCTGAACTGACCAGCCACAATTGTGGGCATCACACTACCTCCAAATGCCACAGCACCTTGAGAAAGGAATGCTGAGCAGGTGGGAAAGGGAAGCAAAAAAGCAGTTCTAAACCAGTTTGGATCAGAAGCTCAAATCATGGTTTGTGGCTGTAAACTATTGTTACCAGAAACCATAGTTTGGTGGAATGCCCAAATGAAGCCTCCGACATAGTTAAAGTTTAAGTCACTATCTCATTACCATTGTTAATGCTAATCACAGTGTGCAATAACTCTGAAACTAATAACAAAATCTTTTTTGAATTTGAGAATTTTCTGTCCATTGTTTTAAACTATCATATCTTCACCTTCACCTTGTACTGGCTAACAATACTTTACAGTATACTCCTATACATGTTTGGTTGGAAGTAAATCCCACTGAATTCAATAGGGCTTACTGCCGGCTAAGTGTGTATAGGATTTCAGACTTAGGCTGTATTAAAATGTACTGCAAGATCAGGAGAGTTAGAGTTCAGGCATTCTACATTAAGAAAATCAAGATTAGAGGGAGGGGGGCAATACCTGATTTAGACTTACATTGTATAGCTCGAAGACGGGGAATTATTAGGGGGCTACTTGGTGGACTAGAGCTGTTACTGTTTAAACTTCTTCGCTTATCCAGGTTCGGGGAGGCTTGCACTGTTATCTTGTGTTGAAAATCTATTATAAATAGGAGAAGAATGTATTTGTATGAGAAAATAAAAACCCAAATTCAAACTAGCATGCTGCTTCTCTACATATAACAATAGTTACAGGCATTTTTTTTTTAAAAAAAACCCTTAGTATAAACACAAAATTGATTATTCGTTGTACCTGCAATTTTGCCTACCTCTAAAGAACTTGGTGCAGTATTTTTACAGCATAATCACAACCTAGCTTCGACACAGCAGTGGTGCACTGCTTTCATGTTGGCTCATATTTAATTGTCACTAAGTGCCAGAGAGACAACTCTGAAGGTAACATGCAACACAATCCTACTAAGACTCTTTGAATCCAGTGGTTCTTACTCCCTGGTAAACAGGTACAGGAAGAACAGCAGCCGCAGCTACTGGGCAGAGGAAGGAATCCATGTTTGCTGCTCTTTCACAAACCCTTGACACACCAGTAATAAATACTTTGGCGTGAACAAAGATATAATATGTTATCAACAGGGGAATTCCCTACCAGAATTCTACTTCAAAGCAACATTCCCCAGTATATTTTGTTTCCCAATTCAGGAAGTTTAATTGGCTGGTAGAACAAAATTCTAAATCAAACACAAGGGAGGTCTGTGCTAATGCCTCAATATCTTAAAAATGTTGCACATTTGTCACACTGAAATGAATAATATGATATCAGTATTGTATCTAACCTTTCAATAGCAACCTCTGAAACTTTCAGCCCAGTATTTGAAATCTGCAAATGCAGTAGCCATCCTAAATAAATGCATAGATGAGGAAAATCGAACCTGAAGGCAGACTGATTCTGTGACCATCTTTAAGCTTTAATCTGCTTTTTTTGAACTTTCCCTTTCTCTTCTTCACATTGGGCTTGTCTTGGTTTAACTGGAATATCAAAATATTGAGTTCTCGCTCCAGTACATCGATCTCCCGTTCTGCTAACTGCTGCTCACGCCGCTTCAACAACTCTTCTTGTGACTTCTGATGGAGAGCAGCTCTTGTCAATTCTTCTTCTCGTGACTTCAGCTCCTAACAAGAGTTATAGAAATACTAGTTAGGACACAAGTCTTCTGCCATGTGATGGGAAAAAAATCCGTAAGTATTTTACCTGACAACTTTTCAAACAAGAGGGAGATAGGGTGAAATCTCCCTCTTTCCACACCAAGGATAACTAAGATAACTAAGATCTAGTAGGCATGCCAGTGCCCCAAGGGCTCCCCTACATTTTATGCATAAAAACTTTTAATATAGACTATGAAAGTCAACATGGATGGCAGATTAGGAAGTTTCCCATTAATATTTGTAACAAAAGAATAGTTAGCCCAGTGTAGTGTGTGTGTGTGTGTGTGTGTGTGTGTGTTTGTGTATATATATAGGAAAAGGCAAGGTTTCAAATTATACAGAAGCTTCTTTTCTTCACAATTAGTTGCTCACCCAATGAAGGCTTTGTTTTTTATATATGATTAGTCACCCAACTTTTAAACAATTACATATACATTTGTATATAGTAAGCCTGCAACTTGTGTGTGTTCAGCTTTACGCACATGGCAAAAAAATAAAAATAAAAAGTGGGGTGACTTTGGCAATCCCACCTGCCATTAAGCCCAATGTGTTCTGACTATACACCACCCCGCAAGGATAAAAGAGCAATTTAAAAGAGTTAAAGAGTACCAAGAATTAAGAGGGGGAAAGATCCAATTCACTCACTTTTTCCTTGGTCCTCAGTTCATCAAATATCTGTTGAATTTCCAGTTTCCAGTCATCTTGCATGGAATGGAAAGATTCTTGAGGCATCTCAGTCAAAACAGCCCCCTCAATGGCAGTAAGCTGCTCAAGAATCAAGGTAAAGGGCGGTCGGATATGGGGATCCTGAGCCCAGCACACTAAAATTCATCAATTGCATCAGTTAGAAGAACAGGGAACAAAATCTGACACAACAACAACAACAACAACAACAACAACAACAACAATTTATTTATACCCCGCCCATCTGGCTGGGTTTCCCCAGCCACTCTGGGCGGCTTCCAACAGAATAGTAAAATACAATAGTCTATTAAATATTAAAAGCTTCCCTAAACAGGGCTGCCTTCAGATGTCTTCTAAAAGTCTGGTAGTTGTTTTTCTCTTTGACATCTGGTGGGAGGGCGTTCTACAGGGCGGGTGCCACTTCCGAGAAGGCCCTCTTCCTGGTTCCCTGTAACTTGGCAGCTTTTAAGAATTCAATTATTATTTTTTAGCATTTCTTTTGAAACATTTATATACTGTTTCTAAACAAAACTCAAAACAATTAATAGAGCACTTTCTTCTTAGAATAGGGTTTGCTTGAGATTGCATTAAATGAGGCAATTTCCTCAGACTGTCCAGAGCTATGTATAAAAGGTAGCACGTGACTTGGATGCATGCACAGATTATTTTAGGCATGACCTGTTAAATAACTTACGGTCCTTTCACTTTGAAAAAGTGAGACCACAAATAATTCACCATGCGCATTTTCGCCCGGGTCTCACACAATCTTCTTTTTGCAATGGTGACCCGAAGGCACAGACCCATGTCCTATAGATTAATCCAGGCTCAAAATATGGAAGGATGGCACACAAGAGCTTTTAAAAATAAGGATTCCTTCACTTCCCCCATATGAATTATTCAATCTGTAGATCCGCAAACATCCTGCATCGAGAAAATCATGCTACACCAACAAAATAAACTGCTTCCGATGTAACTTTTCATTAACTTTGAGCATTAACTGCACTGACTTGCAGACTTTAAGCAAGTAGCTCAGTTGGCTGGAGCTCAGTGCTGAGAACACCAATGCTGAAGGTTTGATCTCCGTACGGGAGAGCTGAATATTCCTGCATCGCAGAGGTTTGGACTACTAGATGATCCTCACGGCTCCTTCCAACTCTACAGTTCTATGATTCTAAGCCACAAGGTCTCAACCTGAGCTACGTCACAGACTGTGGTGAGGCTACGCTGCTATTCTGAGCTTCTTTGGAGGAAGGGAAGAATATAACTTAATGAATAAATGAGCAAGAAAGCACTTTCAAAGATGAATGCCGCCTTTAAAATGAAATTACGTTCCACTGCTGAACGCGTTAAAAAAAAACCACGTTTTTAGTACTGGACTAAAATGAAATGGGAAGCTGGTGTTTTCTATACCTTAATGTAAGTGATGACATTTCTAAATGAAATGCTAAAACTAAAAAAAATGTACACATATTATAGGCAACATGCGAGTTATCTCAGAGCAACCCTCCCCCCTTTTTAATAAGCAGCACAAGTACCTTTCATTAGTTTAGCAAATGGTTCGGGACATGTAGATGGAATGGGCAAAGTAAGCTTATTGACAGCAACACCGTAAGCCACAGCAAGACCATCAATGCCTCGGTATGGAACTTCTCCCGTAAGGAGTTCCCACAGCAATACGCCATAACTATAAATAAATGTTTATTTGACAGTTAAATACATGGCTTAATGAAGGGCAAAACAAAAACTTAAAAGGTCATCAACCCGTCTAGAAAGAAGGAAAGCATCCAAACACACCGCAACAAAGGATATGCCATTGCCATGCTCTACATCCTTCCAACACATGGTTGCAGCTAAATGAAATGCCTTATGGCCACAGGCATGTTACTTGGAAGCAAATGAAAATCCAGCTACATAAATAAGTATTCTGCATATCTGAAAGTGGTTTCATCATATTTGTTTCTATAAAGCCTTCACCTTGCGGTCCACAAAAAAAGGAAGAATGAACCGAATAATTCCTTGAAGTGTTTAAGATGGATGCCTGATCTCGTTGCTGCTGCTATTTTATTGTTGCTCTGGTGGTTGTGGGTTTTCACCTGCCTTGTTTTAATTATACTGTAAATGAAACCTGGATAGCTCAGTTGGTTAAGAGTGTGGAGCTGATAACATCCAGGTTGCAGGTTCGATCCAAGCTGCATATTCCTGCATTGCAGGGAGCTGGAGTAGGTGATCCTCAGAGTCCCTTCCAACACTACGATTCTATGAAACTGTTTTATGCATGAAGGGATGAGTGGGGTGGTGGTGGCGGTTCTGCCTGGCAAGCAAAAATGCTTTGCCAGACAGAACAATTGCCTTAGTGCAAAGTTGAATTCCTCTCCTTGTATATCTGACCTCATCTTTCAGGTGTTAAAAAATGCACATAGGAGTATAAAGAGATTCCTCCTGCTCTCTAGAATGCATTATAGTGAGAACCAATATATCGAGAAGTATAGTGAGAACCATGAAGGGAAGCCTAGAATCAGCAGAGTGCCAGAGTGACTGGGTGAGGTTTAGGAGCCAGGACCTTGCAAGTTTTGTACGCCTCGGTGGCGCTCCTCACTTACAGCATTTACCCAGGCACCACACCAGGAACAACCACACAACTTTAGGTTGCTTCAAATTTCATCCAGCTGTACAAAAGTTATTTTAAAAAACAAATAAAGAGAATATTGAAAACATAATTACCTCCAGATATCACTTCCTTTAGAAAACATGGATGATTTGATAACTTCAGGTGCCATCCATGCATAGGTTCCCGCAGCACTCATTTTAGTTGTTCTATGCCACTCTCTAGCCAAGCCAAAGTCTGTAATCTTCAGTGTTTTGTTATGAATATCATCATTCTCTATCTTCTCAAGCAACAGAACTGAAAAAGGGGGGGAATGTATAGATCATCATTAATATGAACTTGACCCATCTGGAAATGCAAGCATAATCTGTCTGCAGGCAATATGGAGCCAAGTGTTTCCCTTTTTAGAAATTAATGCTAAAATTTTTATTTAATAAATAAAACTAGGACAACGTGGATTTAGCTCATAGTAGGAGGTTCAGAGTGCAATTCATCAAGGATTAAAGCGGTGTCTGTCCCACCCCCCAACTGATGGTTTGAGTAGATGCATATGCTTTAAACAATGATTTGCTAACATAAGGTGTGGAATGTCGAAGAACCTACAATTAAGAGAGTTCAGACGTCACATCAAACCATAGTTTAGCATAATGTGAATAAGCAGCCCGGAATCTTAGACTTGTGTGCTTCTTCCCTTCTCCTGAGTAACTAGTTTCAATGGCTAATTAACAGTAACTACAGTTTGTCAGTTCAGATGATATGACAAACTGAGGTTAATGGAAGCCAGAAGCAAAAGCGGGCAAACTCATCCTGCAGCATTCTGGAGGATTGGGAAGGAGGCAGAGGGTCACATCAATCAGAAGCTCACTGTATATCCTACTAAACTGCAGTTTAGTGTAGTGTCCAAATACACTAAATAGTGCAGATTCAATTTCCAATTTTGGAGCTAGTTCTCCTCACAGTTTAACCTAGTGATTGATGGATTGCAGCAGGAGAAGATTTATGTCAGAACCCTCACACATACACAACTAGTGAATCACAGAGGCAGCTAAACTAGAACTACGACGCTGAAATTTCTCATATCCAGTTCACACTATCGTTGCCAACAGCAGGAACTATGTTTAAGCACTTGAGACAGACATGGTTCAAAGTCCAGTGTACAGATAATGAATTGCGATTAAGTTCTTTTCCTGGCCATATAAATTGCAAAGCACCATTAACAGGTAACCAGTTAAAACTATCTAAGGCTGTGGAATGCGTTCAAGCAAAAGGCGAGGTGACCTCTAACCCTTGCAACTGTGGAGAATGTTTAATATTTTACTATTCACGTATGCATTTATTTAAAAGAAGAAGACTCTGTCACTGATCCATAACAGTGTGCCTTGAGGCACAAGTGAAGTACTGAATAAAATTATATTGAAACTGAGTGCCCATGACAGAAATAATTAGAAGCAGGAAAATGTGGTAAACGTAGTGATATGAACTTGCTGCCCTTTGTACTTTAATGAAAGGCCTATTGTTTTGCATTCTACACAGGCAAAGCAAAATTCCACAAATTCCATGTCAGTCAATCTGACCGAAACCAAACACAAACTGACTTGGAAAGGTAATAACTGGCATATGGCCAGGTTTCATTTTAATGGGAAAGAGGGGGCAGCAGGGAAGAACTATTTCCCATAAGCAGGATGAAGAATTGCAGTCACTACATATACTTTGTATAATTTTCCCCCTCCCTCCCGTTTGCCAAATTGGGTGGCAGAGCACTTGACACAAACAAACTAAATAGGCGCCAGTGCCTCGTGACTGAACAAATTCTTGTGGTCTGTTGCTTAGCAACCTGCGCTAGGCCATCCCTTTTGGACTTCTACAGATATTTGCCCCTCATTAGCTTCATATCAAAACAAGTGACCTTTGCAACCTTGGGCTTATTCTGTGCACTCAACCATACGTGACTGAAGTTCACAAATAGCAGATGCAGAATCTGGAAGTTACTTTAATACACATGCTATATGATTCAGGTGAGGGACTCTGCATGCAAAATGCTCCACCAAAACGAAAACAATTTGTAGAACTTGATCACTAAAATCACAATGTCAATATTTGCCATTCCGACTTCAGATTGAGCCCAATCCTAAAGGCTACACTTTGCAAACATTTACTTTGACGCTAAGAGAACTCAGGAGGAAAGTGTGCTTTCAGGACTAGCACTATGTCCATAACATTAACATATTTTAGAACGCACCTCTATAGCATCAAGCCCAATTACTAAAGTGGATTTTGTGTATGCGTGCCACTTATTTACCAATTCCTATTTAAAATTTGGGTGCACAGAGCCATTTAAAAACCTACTCCTTTGGATTAATAGCCATAACATTTTAAAACATAGACCAATCCAATATACACACATCATCATCATATGTTTATTTGGCTTTACGCCCATATTGGAACACAACACAGAGAACAAAACAAATCAAATAAAACAGCGGACTCGTACAAATCACACATAGTATAACACCGTTCACAACTCACAAGGACATATATTAGCCATTATAAGAAAAGTTTAAAATTAAGGTTAACATTTTTAAGCACTACACTAAAATCAATATCTAATGTCATTATAAAAAATTCTTATATCTAAATACACACAATAAGTTATAATATTATCTGTAACAAACCAAGGATGATTGTAGTAGAGGAGCTACATGTAAGTCGCTCTTTTCCATTTAAATCTCTCCCATTCCTGGTGGAGCGTGCTACCACTCCGTGGGTCCTTTGAGTGCAAACATCACTTCCCTTAGGGAAGAAACCACAGCAGAGGCTATAAAACTACATGAATTTGGGGAAGAAACAAGACACCACTCAGCAAGCACATCAATCCATCAATATGCTACAGTCAATAAACCAAAAATAAAAAGTATACGGCACACAAGAATCTCAGAGCAAAACAGATTGTTCTGTGTCACTTTATAGGCATATAAAACTACTATAATATCAAGTGAGTCCTTGCTAAGACGGCCTGTTCAGTCTCAGGTGGTGAATTCTTCTCACTGATAGAAATTTAGTCACTGCAAGTGATACCTTTGGATTTGTAACTTCCATTGGATATTTAACATAAAACTGAACTGATCTGCCGGGCAGTTTGGTCAACAAAGGGCCAATCAACCATATGTTGCAAAACTCCAGCATAGAAATTACATGTTCTATAAATTCTACCTCTTGATTATTACAGGGGCTTACGCTTAAGGAAAGAGCAGCAGCAGCATACATGCCTTAAAACACTTGGGATGAAAGTACATGAAATCTGGCTGTAAGAAAAACTCTACAATGCGTAACAACACTACAGCCAAGCACATAGTAAAAGTGTGATCCCCTGAAGTTTGAGAGTACAGAAAGTTTTGTGATGAGTCG
This sequence comes from Podarcis tiliguerta, assembly GCF_965153285.1. Taxonomy (NCBI): domain Eukaryota; kingdom Metazoa; phylum Chordata; class Lepidosauria; order Squamata; family Lacertidae; genus Podarcis; species Podarcis tiliguerta. The sequence goes on from NC_139536.1 coordinate 45,711,087, forward strand.
CAGGGAGGACATAATGAACCCAAAGCCCTTTGAAATCGGGCTGTAATGTTGGGTTGAAAGTGTGACAATAAACTGGGGGAAAGGCGTTCAGATTTCTCCTAGCGAGCCACCCATTATTGGCAAGTCAGCAAAGTGTTTCATGGTAATTATGCAATAGCACAATTACTGATTGGCAAAAGAAAGCTAATGCTGTAAATGCAGTATGCAAGTACAAAATGCAAGGTTACATACTACCCCAGGCTTCCCCAGCCTCAGCCCTCCAGATGTTTTTGGCTTACAACTCCCATGATCCCTAGCTAGCAGGACCAGTGGTCAGGGATGCTGGGAATTGTAGTCTCAAAACATCTGGAGGGCCAAGGTTGAGGAAGCCTGTGCTACCCTGTAGCAACATATGCCTTGATCATCTGCACTAATTTGGCTCAAGGTGGTCCGTTTATTGTGCGGGGAGCAAGGAACAAGATGATACCATTGGTAAATTTAGGGCATTGCTTTATCAAATCACAAATCTCTGCCCTTCCATGTTCCCTTCAGCTTGGCAGACAAGTTACAATGGGCCACACCAATCCAAAGAAGTGTCAGATTTCACTACGCTCTGCGGGATAACCCACCATCAAGTTTGATAGCTGCTTGTGGGATATTAACATGGCCATACCTGTATCTATCAAGCCTACTGGATCTTGATGCAGCTTTAAACCAACAAATCATAATCAGCAATGGAGGTACAGCTGTTGAACTTGGTGGATGATCACAGGATTTCATGGGTCACTCTGTTCCTGGACTCTCTCACACATTCTCTCTGTCTCTCTCTGCCTTGCTTGTGTTCATTTCAGTTTGCTAAGTGCCAACACTCACAGATTAAAGAGCACCCCATCTCAATATCCATTTCTTATTGCTTGGGTTGTTGTTGTTTTAAATGCAATTCCCCCTCCATCTCCCTTCCCCCTCCAATTCTCCCCCTTGCCCATAACATACAATGGGAAAACAGGTGGTGGAATGTACTGGGATGGGGAAGGGGGAGGCATTAGTGAGTGTGGACATTCACCATATCACAAAGATGTATTCCAGCCCATGTCTCTTTTTGTAGATTTTATTATGGCAGCCCTCATGACCAACAACACAAGCTATTGCTGTAATAATAATAATAATAATAATAATAATAATAATATCTTATTTTTTCTAGCCCGCCCATCTGGCTGGGTTTCCCCAGCCACTCCGAGCAGCTTACAACACATAAAAAACATAAGAAAATGTTAAACATTTAAAACTTATTGACACAGGGCTGCCTTCAGATGTCTTCTAAAAGTTGTGTAGTTCTTTATTTCCTTGACATCTGATGGAAGGGTTTTCCACAGGTGTTCCTATCATTTTAAGAAGCCACTTGCTCAATGTTCATGACCTTTTGTATCTTATCTAGAAGAACTGCCCATGATTAAACTTTGTGCTCTATAGGAAAGGCGTGGATCCAGACCAAGTTAGTGATGCTTAGAACACACTGAAATCTACATGGAAAGCTCAAGTCCCATTAAGTCCACAAAACCCAATAGAGATTTAATTTGCTCTGAATCCAACCCCCAAATTCTGTGTTTTCAATCACTTTAGATGAAACACGTCCTTGCTATTCTTGCCTTTGTAGATAATAATTGTTGAAAATATGAGTTAAAGAACAGCATTATGCAGCTAGGAGAATTAACATTCTGACAATAACTTTACACAAAATACAGGTTTCAAAATTGTTTCATTTCTTGAGTAACAACCTACAGGACACAAGACATTGCTGCTGCTGCTGCAGTGCTTTGGAGGAAGCAAGGAGAAAGCTGGCTGGCTTATCAGGCTTGAGTTAAAAGCACACCTGCAAAAGTAAACATTTCATTAGCACTGAAAAGAACAAAGCAGAGTTGTTCTGCCAACACTGGCATGTCTGGGTCTGAAGCTGCAGCATTAGGTAGAGAAAGAGCCCCTTGGCAATAAACTTTGAAGTGAGTAACTGATTTGGGGTTTTCATTTTAGAATTCTAAGCTAGTTTCTCAATGGACATCTGAGTCATTTATGAAACAGGGGGAGGAAAAGCTCCTTGCTAAAATGAAGTACATATTTTATTTCAAAGATCAGCAAATGAAGTTGTGCTCCTGTGAAAAACTTGAGCCTCACAATGGTGGGAGAAACTTTCTCAACTTGCAGAATTATTTCACACTACCAAAGATGCAGTCCTTTTGTACTTGCACATCCATCAAATTCCTGCAATGAACTGAAAATCTTGTGTCCTCCCCGTCCCTCCTGGCTGATACATGCATATTTTGGCCTCCTCTGCCAAACTCATCTGCATTTACTTAAGTCTCCCATGTCCTTCAGCCCACACTTTCTGCCTGGCTTCTTCAAGCTATTAAAGGTTTCAAGGCTTTTCTCTATTCAGCCACCTTCCAGACCATCCCGTCAAATGGGCATCTTTGGCAGAAATATGTGAGATGGTACAGTATGAATTAAAATTCAGATATAGCACAACCCTACCACTCATCAGGAAGTAGCTGGATAGGTTATTGCAGGAGTAAGCAATGTGGTGCCTCCAGATATTGTTGGAATACAATTCTCATTATCTGACCATTAACCATGGTCAGGGAGACTGATGGGAGTTGGGGTTCAACAACATCTGGAAAGCACCACATTGGCTGCCCCTGGGTTACAAGTTTTTAATATTAGTTTTTTTAAAATGCATGGGGCCTTCGATACGGCTCCAAATATAGTCCCCACACTTTTATTTACCAAACCAGGTATAACCAGCAGAGGTCTGGCATCTTATATTAGAACTTTGTTACCTTACAAGCAACTCTGAATTCAAGATTAGTAACAGAAGAACTTTAATTTTCTACAGAAAGATGGACAGATGATAAACAAAGAAGTTATTGGTTGAGCCATATTAAAATAATTAGCTCATTGGCACAAAAATGCCCCCCATTAGTGGGGGAAACAGAATTCTGTATACATGCTCATTTCCTTAATCACGTGTTATAGATAACGTCTCCACAAAAGGGCCCCCAAAAGGTACTGCATTTTGTTTAAAAGGTGTATTTTCTTACTCTCGAAGCTGAGAGCAACAGTTCTTTCCATGCGTGTTTCAAACAGTAAGATTTTTTAAATTTTACAGTAATACAGTCATTCAAAAGCTGACGAACTTATTAAGATACTAATAACGTGAAACAGAACTGTAACATCAGCTCTATGCACCTCCTGCATATGAAAAATTCTACATACCAGAAATAATTCATAGGGCCTTGCATCCTGCTCCAAGGGACACACTCAACAGCAAGGTATGTTTTGGCAAGTTGAATCTTTTCTACCCTCCAGGCCACTGCCTCTGTGGCCCCATATTATCACTGCAGCACCATTCTGCATTTGCATGTGCGTATTTGTTTTATGTGCATAAACAAAGTGACAAAGAGTCTTGTGACACTTTAAAGACTAACAAATTTGTTATGGCATAAGCTTTTGTAGACAAGATCTAGTCCACAAAAGCTTATGTCATAACAGATTTGTTACTCTTTCAAGGTTCCACAAGGCTCGCAGTAGTTTTTGCTGCAAAAGACTAATATGGCTACGCCTCTTAAAAAATCAACTTTTGCCCTGAAAGGCAAAAGTTTGAGGGCCTCGTTAAGATGTTACTTGCCCACAAATAAGCACTGAAAAGAGCCAGTCCCTATGGCAACACTCCATGTGAAGGTGGTACCATCTAAAAGCCCTTGCATGCAGTCATACTCACATATTCTCCACGTGACAGGAACAATGCACAGAAAGCAAAATGCTACATAGGGATGCTAATGTTGTTTAGGCAGCAGCATATGACAGGGAAGATTTTAGACATGGAAGTTTCCATGCAGAGCACAAATGGAGATACTGTAGTCCTCCAGAGGTTGTTGGGACATTTAAATCCCACAAGACTCAGTCAAAAGAAGACTGCATGCTGATTCACAAGTTCAAAATCTCCATAATGCTACTACAAAGTGGCACACTACCAACTCTGTGTCCAGTTCCGGGGGTCATATGCTAAACAAACTGGAACATGTTCTGAGGAGAAAAACATATGAGAATACTGCAAGGCTACCAACACAGAATTGCCTCAAGGTTTGTATTGATACAGGTATGTATACCATACACAAAAGTTTTCTAACTTCTATTTCTTATAAGCAACCTACCTAGCTGATCATAATGTTAATACCCCCAAGACTCCCCCATTGGATTTCACCATTGGAAGTGATGATTGTGAAAAAGATAAATATGAGGGGGAGGTGGATGACCTATGGAGAATTGATAGTAAGAAAGGGGGGTAAATGGAAAATGAAAACTTAGAGGTGAAAGAATTTGTTTATGATTGGTTGCACTATTATCAGATTAGTGAAATGTTTAAAAAAGACTGTAAAATATGTGGATATGAAGGAAAAGAACCAAAATTTCAAACAGAGGTATTGAATAATGAGTATAAAAATTTGTCTAAAATGTATAAAATGTTGCTGGAATGGCATACAAAAGATGAAGAGGTAAAATCGGTAATCATACATTGGGCCAGAGATTTCGGTTATAATATACAATATGATGACTGGATGAAATTATGGAATGAAAGATTAAAATTTACGGCGTGTTCCGCATTGAAGGGAAATGTAATGAAAATGGTATATAGATGGTACATAACACCAGTTAAATTGGCTAAAATGCATAAAACATGTAACAAGTGTTGGAAATGTAAAGAAAAAGAAGGAACTTTCTATCATATGTGGTGGGAGTGCAAAAGGGTGAAAGGCTTCTGGGAAATGATATATAATGAATTGCAAAAGATGTTGAGATATACATTTGTTAAAAAACCAGAGGCCTTCCTACTAGGATTGGTAGGTAACAAAATTAATAGAAAAGACTGTAAACTTTTCCAATACGCGGTTACAGCAGCAAGAATACTTCTGGTGCAAAGATGGAAGAAATTCCAACAGTGGAAGAATGGAGAATGAAATTGACTGAATATGCAGACTTGGATAAACTAACTGGGAGGATTCGATATCAGAAAGACCAAAAGTTTATTGAGGACTGGGGGAGATTTACGGAATATCTGAAAAGCATATGTGATGTACAGACAACGCTTGTTGGTTTTGAAGAGTCTCTGTGAAAAATTAAGAAATATTGTAAAAAGGAAAGTAGGAGAAAGGAAGAGGAATGGTTAAAGGCAATAATAAGGTTAGAAATGCGTTAATAATAGAAATTTTAATGAAAGATTGGCAGAGAAACTGAGGGAAGTCAAAAATTGATGATTGTGTGATTAAATACGAGCTGATTGTATAAAAATATTTGGAAAATGAATAAAAATTAATTTAAAAAATTCTGTTAAATAAATAAAAATAAACATATTTTTACAGCACATGTCTAGTTTTGTACAGGATGCTGTGATGGACCTAGAACCAATTGCATTTTAAAAAACACGCATATGAATGGAGGTCAATTCTATCATCAGTGACTGCTAAAATGGAATTTCCATGTTCTATCAATATGCCTCTAATGTCCATATGTTGGGGCAAAAATAAAAAAAGGAACAGTAATCTCCATCATATTTTGAGTTTCCTGAGACATCTGGCTGGCAGCTGCTGAAGATCTAATGATAGACCAGGTAATCTTTTAATCTGATCTATGACAACACTTCTAATGTGCTTATACATGTGCAGAACAGCTATAGAAAGTTTACTAAACCAAATACAAGTGCTGGTTATTCAGCAAGGAAAGTGAAAATAATCCATTTCAAGAATCTATAGGTCAGGGAGCAATACAAATATTGTTTAGACTAGAACAAAGGTATTCTATGATTGAAACTTTTACAGTGGTACCTCGGTTTAAGAACAGTCCAGTTTAAGGACGAACTGGTTTACAAACTCCGCAAAACCGGAAATAGTGTCTTGGTTTGAGAACTTTACCTTGGTCTAAGAACAGAATCCGAATGGTGGAAGGGCACCAGCGGCGGGAGGCCTCATTAGGGAAAGCACGCCTTGGTTTAAGAATGGTTTCGGTTTAAGAACAGACTTCTGGAACAGATTAAGTTTCTAAACTGAGGTACCACTGTACTATGGTCTAGTTTGTCAGAAATAATGTCACCCCAACACATCAAAACAAAGAAATGCTTGACTTTGCTTGTCATTAACGCATAGAGGTTCTGCCAGATCTAGCAGAAAGGGATGTGATTAACCTTTGACATCAATACAATTCCCAAGGGATTGCTTCCTTATTATTTTCTCATGCATCCTCTATTGCATCACCGACTATCCCCACGCAGAGCAAATGAAGCACTAGTATAATGCCTAGCAATCAATAAGCCTTTGGGTGCATAAGGCAGGGTGTGGGTGGAGAGAAATTATTACATTTGTCGTAATTTCTAATCAAACGTCAAGGGAAAGGCTATCTAATCGCAGCATATGTGCTTGGCTTTAAGATGAGACAATAATGGAATGCTCAGTTTCACAAGTCATAAAGGAAGCTGACTAAAAGGAAGTTCAGGATAGCCTGGGCATTTCCTGTGCTTTGCTGGCTCAAACTGAAGCAGCTTGTTCCTATAAATGACCTGCACCTTACCTTCATTACTGTAGGCAGAACAACTCTGCTGCAGAACCTCATGACTCAACAACATATGTACCCACCTCCAACCATTACACAGTTTTATGATTCCCCTCCCAAGAAAATCCCACCATATAGTACAATATTATTTAATGCAAAACAGCTAATAATTAAAGTAGTAGCAGGAATGGCTAATGGGTTTGCTCTGCTGAGCAGCTGCAGGTGGGCCAAGTATCTCTGGCAACCTCCTGAATATGCCACTAGCCTTCTTATTTAGTTGCTTTCTTTCCTGCCATAGTCACTATATCTTTCTTCTCATCTATGCTGCACAACACTGTGCTGTATCGTGGGGTCACTCGCTCATTCCCTTACACACTTTGCCTCTCTGAAAGGCCACCAGCCTGCTTGTTAGGCTGGGGAGAGAACTTGGCAGCTATTCCTTATGCATCCCCATTCCTTCTTGACACCAAGTGGAAACACTCCTGACACGGACTCTGGGTTCCTATCTTTTTGGTACCTTCAATGCTGACTGTATTTTAATCTAATGAACTTGTCTCTGTTGTTGTCCAGCTTCTTTTATGACATTATGTTACTTTGTCTTAAATTATGTAGGCCAGCCGATCATAGCTGTTATTGTGGAAGCTGGAATATAAATTCCTTAAAATATATAAAAGAATTAAAATGAGTTTTTTGAAATTAAGGCTTAGTGGTACAGAAGGTGAAGGTACCCATTTTTCCAGATGTCAATTCTTTTCAGTTTGGTGTTTGTGTTTTAACATTGGAGCTTGCTGACTGGGTGTACTCCAAGGATGATATCCAAATTTGCCTCCAACATCTGCAAATGGGATATATGCTTATTCTCCACCCTGCAGCTTACACCCTGCCTCAGATATGCTCCAAGTCTGGAGGATTCTTTGGAGGAATCCATGACTGTTTAAAACCACAAGATACTGAAATGTATGGCACGGATCAGGCCACTGTTTCAAAATCCATATAAGGGCAATATATGTATCAGGCCAAAGAGTATGTCAGAAAATTGTATTCAACCTTTCAGGTTCCCCGAAACTTCTCATCAGGCTGAACAAAGTGAGGCAGACAGGAGAGAGAGGGAGAGAATTTTTTAAAAGTTAGCTGGTGAAAAGCTATGAGTCTGCATCCTGTAATCTTCCTAAGATGGAACATGGGAGGAGGTAGCAGACATGCAAATAAGGCTCCGTAGGTGCCATGCAGGTTTCAGGTTGCATTCGGCAAGGCCTTTGGGAAGGGAGAAACTCATGATGGCCAATTCCCCATTTCTAGAGGTATAAAAACCAGCACTTCTCCTACCCTGAAGGGAACTAGCCAGATTTTGTTTACATCTCTAAAGAATTTAATTGCATCACAACCAAGCTGCCTTGCATGTAGCAAGGCTATTCTACCCCATTTGTGTGTGGATCATGTTATTATTGCTGAAAAGCAATTGTGAGACCATTGTGCTAAGGCTAGAATGCAACTGGGATATATACCGTATTTTTCACTCCACAAGACGCACCTGACCATAAGACGCACCTAGTTTTTAGAGGAGGAAAGGGGGAAAGCCCCATTTTTTGAGGATCAACTCAAAATTGTTGAGCTTACTTTGCAAAGGGAAAAAATCCTGTTTTTATGGGGTTCAACGCACAGTTCTGCAGCTTCTTTAGGAAAGGAAGGGGAGCTGTTTCTACAGTTTCCAGACAGATAATCTAATCATCCAGTCACATGTCGCTGGGAAAACAAACAGCCTCCATCTGCAGAACATTCAACAATGGAGGCTGGGGCAAGTGGGTGGGGCCAGAAAGGGGGCCAGCGATCAACCACACATTCGCTCCATAAGACGCACAGACACTTCTCCTTACTTTTTAGGAGGAAAAAAGTGTGTCTTAATACGGTATTTGGTTATTCTGAAGAAAGCCCAGATGGAAGGGTGTTTATGACTCAGGGGTTAAGCGTGTAGCTTGGGAGCAACCCTGCACTCTAGAGATAACTACAAAATGTAGCACATCAGCATCTGCACTATCTAATCCAACCCTAAGCATGTTTATCCAGAACTTAAGTCCCACTAGGATCTATAGGACATACTTCACGGTAATATATTTAAAACTGGAACTTTGGGGCATTTTCATTTCTTCCCCAGAAATAAGGCAGTATTTAAAGATAAAACCAGTTTTGCAAGAGAATAAATATCTAGCTTTTTCCTTGGGTGCTTGGAGGAGTCAAATGAGGCCTTTCCACCTCTCCTGCTACCTTATTGGAACTTTCCCATAATCTCATTACATTTAGTCATATTTCACATTTGAATGATTTTCAGCCTCATATTTATGGACCATGGCAGAGGGATGTCCATTCATGCTTAAGCTGCACACATAGAATTTGGTTTAAGAGGACTTCTTTCCATTCCATTTCTGGTAGCAATTTCCAGACTGCAGCTGGTGCACAGATCCCAAACAAGTGACAGAACACTTATATGCAGTGTGTGTACATGCATAAACATCTGCACACAAATGCAAGAAGGCACAAGCTTCTGACCTGCACACATAATGTCAAATAAGAAATAAACAACCCTCATATGCTACACAAGTGAAACAGTGGCTGTGTTCGCACGTCACAGTAAACCATAGTTAACCATGATGTGCGGATAGTTCTCTCCCAGCATATGTGGGAAGATCAAGCCACGATGCCTGGCTTCATTTTACATCCAAATTGGGTCACCCTCCCACCACCAGTTAATTCCTAGAATGACCCTGTGAAGTAGGTTAAGAGGCTGTGATTGGCCCAAGGTCACCCAGTGAGCTTCATGACTGAGTGGGTATTTGAATCCTGATCTCCCATGTCCTAGTCTGATGCTCTAACCACTACACCACATTGACTTCCTAGAGTACTTCTGCTATGGGGCATCTATATAAATTAAGTAGGTAAATAAATAAGGGGGAAATGTCACTTAGAGAAGGATCTGAAATATTTTATTTGAAGCTTGAATTTGTTTTATTCTGGATTGTTTTATTTGATGTTTTAATATGTTGTAAACCACTCTGAGATTTTTTTTCTTTAAAATACAAAGTGGTATAGAAATGAAATTAATAACGATAAATTTATTCTATTGTGGCAACTATAACGTAGGTTTAAGGTGCCATTTGGAGATTAGCTTATATATCCAACACGGGTGGGTGCCTTAAGAAGCAGCAGCTTTATATTAAGTCAATAGGGTGGCATTGCAGAAGCTTAAGGGGACTAACGTAACTACTGTAGTGTGAGTATGGGGCTGGGGGGGACCTCCTTTAATACCAACGACTAGAAAATACTGGTCCAACAAAGTAAACTGGCCATGTCGTAGCAGGAAAACATGGAAGCTTTCTTCACTCATTTTGAATTTTCAAACTATTCCACCATTGCTTATTCTACGTGTTGCAACAGGATATTTTGAGAATAAGAAATTCCCCCTCTCTTTTCCACTTGAAAAGCAATGGGATCCTTCATTATGAGCTTTCAGGATGTGGCACGAACCTCACACCCCAAGCAACACTGATCCTCACAATCCACATTAATAATAGTAATCGGTAGCAGCAGCAGTTTATTATTTGTACCCCACCCATCTGACGTGGTACACAAGGACAGGTAAAGACAATGAAACACTTTTTTATGGCAGTTCTGCACACTTACCGCCCTTCAAATTATGACATTAAACACCTCAGGCACCTGGAAACAATAATAAGCTATTGGTGAAGTAAGATTGCTTCCTCCCAGATTTAACAAAATGGCACCAAACAACAACAGTCCACAGATTTGAGCAGCATTACTATTTTAGATTTTCAATATTTACAAGCCAGGTAGTGTATATAAGCAATAGCCCTAGTCTAAATATAACTCCTAAAACAAACAAACAAATGCTTTTGTTGTTTTTATAATGCTGAAACCAAAATATCAGAAGAGAAATGTCACCCAAACCCTTTTTCTTTAAGAGGCTGCTCAGGTTTTCTAAGAATGCAAACACAGCTAAAAACTGAACAGCTTGTGCATCTACAATGGTGTTGCGACAACAGAAAAGGAACAGAACTGGATTATCTTGTAACATAGAATAATTGAAAGGCAGATTCTGAATAGGAAAAGGAAAAGTACTGATTTCAAATCCCAGTACAAATGCCTCGAGTCTAACTTTTGGTTTTGAGACTTTACTCTTTTATCCAACTTGACTCAAGAGGTTAGAGCTTCATTGTGGCATTGCCAAATCCAGAAAAAATATTTCATTGCCTTCACTTAGAACACCACATTGTTTAAAAACAATGTTTCTCACAGTGCTGTTCGGGATTGCAACATTTAAACATGGAAAGGAATTTGTAACTTGTCTCACTCAGTTTTTAAACTATTTGAACAGTGTACTTACTGTTGCTTGACTTGAGGTCTCTGTGAAGGATGGACACTAAGGCTTCTTCATGCAAGTAAAGCATCCCACGAGCTATCTGCACGGCCCAGTTAACCAGTATATGAGGAGGTATCCGACGGCCCCAATGACTCCCACTGGTGGAGGGAGAGGCCCCTGACAGAGCTCTGTTGAGGGGTCCTCCCCTAGCATATTCCATGACCAGGCAGAGGTTGGGCTCCTGCAAACTTACACCATGAAGCTCAATAATGTTGGGATGTTTCAGCATGGAGAACAGCTTTGCCTCCTGCCTCACACTCTCTGCCGTGGCCTTGATGTCCTCATCTGGGTCCTGCCGTGCTGCTTTCACCGCCACTTCTTGGCCCTTCCATTTTGCTTTATAAACTTTGCCAAAGCCCCCAACTCCAATGATCTCCTGCAGTTCCAGATGCTGGAAGTTAATCTCTTCTAGAGAACCCAAATGGTCTTCACCACTGACAGGATGCCCATCGCCCATAGCTTGGGCTTGGGCTTCATGCCCAGACTTTTCCAGCAATCCCAGCGGGGGATGTTGGTAGCGTCCCGGCTGGTAGGTCACATAGTTGGCTGGGAAGATACCGAGGCGGTGGCGGATTTTGCCAGCCCACCAGCCATCATCTCCGGAGACCGCCGCATCTTTGGAGAGAACTTCCACCACTTCCCCTCGCCGCAGGCTCAGCTCATCTTCCCCGGAGGCCTCGTAGTCATAGAGCACGGTCCAGAGCGGGCAGGAGGTACGGCCGGTGGTCCCCGAGGTCCCTTCAGCCGCTCCCTCGGAGCTCACCAAGGCCATGGTCAAGGCGGGGGCCCAGATCTCATCCACTTTGGCCTCAGCATTGGGAACAGTCAGGGAAGCCTCTGGAAGAAGACCATCCCCCTCAACACTTCAACTGGGCAGAAATGTGATGGCAGAGGAAGTGGAGCAAGCTAGAAGGGAGCAGCAGAGGCATTGGAAGAGCAAGGGCAGGAAGTTGGAGTGTGGAGGTGGGCAGAGGATTGGGGGGAGGGAGTCAGAGAAAGGGTCATAAGGAGGAGAAAATGAATGAAAGAACTAGGTGGGGAGTGGGAGGTTTTCACAGTCCAGGAAGCCTAAGCTAAGAGGCTGTGGGGGCTCAGCGGAAGGCGCCCAAGCAAGGGAGGAAGTGGAAAGGTCTCTGGTCCACAGACTGGGGACGGGAAGCAGAGAGGTTCGGGGACAAGGCAGGCCGGAAGAAGGGAAGAGAAAGAGCGAAAAGGCTTGACCGGAAGGGCAAAAGGCGAGCGCGCTCCGGGGTCTCCCAGGGAAGGCAGGAGGGGCCAGGTGAGGAGAAGGAAGGCAAAGGGGCGCGCGGGGCGGCGGCTGAAGCAACAGGTAAAGCGGCCCGCCTCCGGCAGCGAAGGCGGGAAGCGGAGGTCCGGGGGGGGCGAGCGGTGTGGCCCCCTCTGCTCAAAGCAGCAACGCCGAGAGAGGCGGGCGAGGGCGCGCGACACGGAGCGGCGAAAGAGCAACTTTCCCAGCCAACCTCCTTCTCCGACAGCGGCTGCTCCCGAAAAATAAATAAATAAAAAAAAATCTCCTGGCTGGCCCCCGATTGGCTGGCCCCAGCCACGTGACGCAGGGGCCAGGTTCTGGGCGCAGGTCGGACAGCCAAGCCGGGCAGGTGCCTGGGGCTGCTCTTGCCCTTCGCCCGGCGCGGGAGCGAGCGGCGCGCGCGACAGAGACCAAGCAGCCTCTTCGGGAGAGGAAGGGGCGCCAGGAGGGCCGGGGGCGGGCTGGCGGTGGAACCAGAGCGCCGGCATGAAGGCTCGCTCTTCGCCTGAAACCCGGAAGGCTGGACCTCCAGTGGATGGGGGCTGCTGAGCAGGGGCTCCCGTAGGGTGCGCGCGCGCGCAGGAGACAAAAAAATGGGATGGGGGGGGGGCGCAGCAGCAGGAAACTCCTGTAAACCTATTTCATAGACTCATAGAATTGTAGAGTTGGAAGGGACCCCGATGGTCATCTAGTCCAACCCCGTGTAATGCCCAGCGTGGGGCTTGAACCCACCCACGACACTGACATAAAGGAGTTGCGCGACTAAGCTATCCTGTTCTGAGGAACTTTGGGGTGAAATGGACGCTCACTTTCACCCCCAAAGCCCCACTTTGCCTCCTGCCTGGACTGGAATCCTGTACTTCCTGCCTCTCCAGACTAGGGTGAGACATCATAATATGTGGTAGCTTGTTTTCAACAGCCTTGCACATGACAGGGGTCAGGATCTCCTATGTTGTTCTGCTGTTCAAAGAGAGATTGGGGGGGGGCTGTTTGTATATACTTTTAAAGCACGTTCAAAGCACATTCCTTCCCTCAAACGAATTCTGGGCAATGTAGTTTATCTCCCACTAAGTTACAATCCCCAGCAATCCTGAGCAAACTACAGTACCCAGAAAGAGAAAGAATATGCTAGAGCACTTCGTAAGCGATAGTATCCCAGGGGCATGGACACTTGAATTGCTTTGGCCCAATTCCTGTAAGCTGCCCGTGTTTTGAGACCACTTTATACCCAGACACAATTCTAGGCAGAGCATGTTAGGCAGCACAGTCTTTGGAATGATGCTATTGTTTCGTAATACAGTGGTACCTCAGGTTTCAGACACTTCAAGTTACAGACGCTTCAGGTTACAGACTCCGCTAACCCGGAAATAGTACCTCAGGTTAAGAACTTTGCTTTAGGATAAGAACAGAAATTGCACAGTGGTGGCAGCAGGCGGCCCCATTAGCTAAAGTGGTACCTCAGCTGGAAAAAGCATACAAGGCATACAACCGATGAATGATAACAAAACTGAGCTACCTGCATACACATTGTAAAAAAAAGCCAAATATACAAAACAGAATAAATAAAGGTACATACCCAATATTTTCCAACAGAATGTATAAGTAAGATTCATGATAAGGATCTGTGCTCACTAGATAGTGTAGTTGCTGATACTTGCTACACAATTGCAGAGGACTTATGAAGTAAGCCTGGAGATGCTGGGAACTGAGCCTCTGACCTTTTTCATGCAAAGCAGGCGCCACAGCTTCCCCACTAATGAACCTGGAATGAAGATCAGGAAGTGGAACCACTGTCTATCTCATCTGATACTTTCTTTACCTCCTTCCCAACAATCCCTGTTTATAGCCTGAGAAAACATTTGGAATTGTTGCCTTCAATGGGGCTTGTTGGTATCAGTCTGTCTTGAGAGACAATGGAGCATGCCTCTGGGGGTGAACTGCTGCAATAACAGCACCAAAGTGACCTCTCTGGGACTCAAGCCTGCAGGAGTTGCCGGAAAGAGGCATGCAAGGTGCCACTGAATCATCTTAGGGACTCCACTCTGGATCTGTCTAGGGTTTACTCCTAGGAAAATGTGTGTAAGACACTTATTAGGTCACTTATTAAGGTTACATTCTTCCTTGCCCAGGCCTTCATCCATTAAACAATCTATGGCCTTTTTAAAGTAGGGGGCACTTCTGTTATGATGTTTTTCTGTGGTTGTTTTATTGCTTATTATTATTATGCTATGTAAATTAATGTTTTTAATGTTGTACATCTCCCTGGGATCTTGGGATAAATTATTGATTAAATAATAATAATAATATCAGATATTTCAAATATATGTCTAGTCAGAAGTAAGCCCTATTGACTTTTTATTGCCAAGTAAGTGAGCATGGGATGTGAGTGGTGCTGTGGGTAAAACCTCAGCACCTAGGGCTTGCCGATCGAAAGGTCGGCGGTTCGAATCCCCAAGGCGGGGTGCGCTCCCGTCGTTCGGTCCCAGTGCCTGCCAACCTAGCAGTTCGAAAGCACCCCCGGGTGCAAGTAGTTAAATAGGGACCGCTTACCAGCGGGAAGGTAAACGGTGTTCCGTGTGCTGCGCTGGCTCGCCAGATGCAGCTTGTCACGCTGGCCACGTGACCCAGAAGTGTCTGCGGACAGCGCTGGCTCCCGGCCTATAGAGTGAGATGAGCGCACAACCCTAGAGTCTGGCAAAACTGGCCCGAATGGGCAGGGGTACCTTTACCTAAGTGAGCATAAGATTGCAGCCTTAATGACGCTTCCAGGCCACTGTTGTATGCGCAAGATTTGGGGGTGCTTTGAAAAAAAATTTGAATAGTAATGCCACTTTTAGGGGTGATATCTAGAAGGAACTATAGAACCATAGCATTGTTTTCAAGGAAAAAGGAAGATGTTAGGAACCTCCAGGGAAACTTCCTCGGCTTGGCAGCGTTTATTTATTATTTGCATTTGCCAGTCACATAATAATAAAAAGATTTACTAAGCAACATACAATGACAGTGTAAAACAAGTTTAAAAACACAACAAATATAATAAAGCCAACCCAGCAACCATTCAGCAATAAAACCCAAGTCAGCATAAAATAAACATATGTCAGCCACTGACAGCCAGTTCAATTAACCCATCAAGAGAGCAAACGCTAAAAACGAACCACTTGCCATCAGTCTGCAGAGACTAAAATAAATCATGTATTCTCTGGAGTCCAATTCATGTAGGAGGAGCATGTTGGCAGGAAATTCTGCCAGCCACAGAGAAAATGTTAAATGCTGCCAGGTACAATTATCTTTTGAGTTCATTGAGACATTATTATCTTGAGGTTTCTTGTTAAGCTGCTTAGTACAGAGGAGCCTTGTCCTGGCCTCCAGAGTAATGCTAATAGGGAGCTGGTTGAAACTGAATGGATGCTTGAGGAGGGTGAATTAAAGCCAAAGAAGCTGCAATTCTGCTTGAACAGCAGTTCTGCTTTCAAAATGAAACCGTCTAGAATTATGACGTTCCTGCCGTCATGAATTTGGGCTTATATATATTGCATGTCTAGAGCTGTGTTCAAATCAGTCCAGTGGCAGCCCACTTGCAAGCAAAATGTGCAGGGCTCATTGTCCCTCAGCCACCAAATTATCTAGTCTATTTTACTCCTTCACTCTTTCAATTGTCAGGTTGCAACAGGGAAGGAGAGAGGTGCCATTCCATCTGCTGGGCTGGGAGATAAACTCCATTTGTCCCCTTCCTTGAACTGTTTTTTGTTTAGGATTGTAAGAGGTGGGTTTTAGCAGCTCTTGAGAATTTATCCGAGGTGAATTTGACTTGTGTGCATGATCATTTGGTCAGAAGTGGCTGTGTGAAATTTCAGTCTTGCTGTCACACACTGTAAATGGGCTGGGAGTT
This sequence comes from Podarcis tiliguerta, assembly GCF_965153285.1. Taxonomy (NCBI): domain Eukaryota; kingdom Metazoa; phylum Chordata; class Lepidosauria; order Squamata; family Lacertidae; genus Podarcis; species Podarcis tiliguerta. Next base: position 45,727,251 of record NC_139536.1, read on the forward strand.
TACATGGGCTGCCATTCCTCCCCTCTTTTTATTTCTTTACTCTGATGTAGTGAAGGACAAAACTATTCTAATTTGTGATCTCTGGTAACGTAAAAAAAATAAAAACCCATCCATGTCAGCCCACACAATGGGCAGATCCTTTTTATTTCAGCAGATGAAGATAAGCTAAAGTGATGAAAAGTGATCAAACGTTCACTATTAAATAATATTTTAGATGAATTGCTTGAAAATGTCCAGGCTGAATCTTGCAAAGTCTATGGACATTGAAAGACAGTATTTCCGTATATACTCTCATGTAATCATTGTAGTATATTATATTACACATTGTAACAGGTATTCACTACATCTGGGGCTAAGTAAACCAGAGGAACAGAGGCTTGGGCAGGGGAGAGGAGAGGAGGGCATACGTGTGTGTCTGTGGAGGTGGGGGGGGGGGTGGCAAGGGGCAGAGATGGGCCATTCCAAGACCTAGGAGAGAGGTAGGATAAGAGACCATGGAGAAAGTGGGAAGGTGAAGCAGTCACACTGATGATGGGACGAAGGGAAAGAATTCTTGTGAAGATGAAAAGCTAACAAGGGAAAATGTCTTGACAATAAAACTGAGCGTTCCCCAAAAGTCAACACAGCAGTAAAGAAAATAGTTAAATGACTTACATATACTGAGTTATTTTGAAAGCAGTGGTAAAAGTTGTGTGTCAAAATACATAAGCGGGAGAAGCAATAAAATAGAATTTCTATCTTCCTTTCAAAACTGTACATGTATATAGAAAAGTTCTCCTATCGCACCCCCTAGTGGATATATTGTGAAGCACATAAAGCTTTCTCGGGCTGGAATGCTCACGTCTGCTTTGCACTGCGTCCACAGTACACCTTCAGCGCAACCTTGAGATGCTTTACAATAAGCATCACACAGAGGCAAGCTTGCATTCTAAATAATATTTATCTTTTTATTTGTATAGATTCGTAAACGTATTTAGCAGAAAGAGGCCACCCTTCTCCTACTCCCGGGTCCCCAGATTCCACTGGACTTACAACCACCCACCATTCCATGCCAGCAAGACCAATGATCAGAGACGGCAGCGCTTGCAATTTAGCCCCATCTGAAGTTAGGGCAAAGCTACCGATCCTCATTGGGAAGAGTCGGGGGAAAGACTGCGCTGGGAATGCAGGGGTGAACGACATCGGTTGCCCCTTGGAAACTAAACTGGGGAGGAACCGAAGGAGGGAAGGGCAGCGTGGCGCCCAAGAATCCTGGGAGTTGTAGTTCGCCCCCACGGAGCTCCTCTTCCCAGACCCCTTAGCAAACTACAGTTCAGAAGTCTGGTGTGAAATCTTCCAAAGCGGAGAGATCGGGAGTCCAGCCATGGAGAGCCGATGAGCGGCAGGAGGCCAGGACGCCGAGGAGAAAGGCAAAGGAGAAAACGGGCAGAAAGGAGCTGCGCGCCTAGCGTGGGAATCCCTCGCGCGTCAGAGCGCCCACGTACTGCGAAAGGCGTGATGGGCGGAGCTTCCTATCTCAGGGACCGCTGGCATAGAGGGCGCCGCGGAGCATGATGGGAAAATCCTTCTAGCATCCGGCATGGAGGTCCTGGCGGCCGGCTCCAGGCAGCATCTCGGCGGCGGTGGCGGCCGGGACCAGCAACGACCAGGAGAGTGAGGCGGCGGTGGCGGCTTCCGGGGTCGGTCATGGTGTCCCAAGCCGTGCAGCTGCTCCGGCAGGGCGTGTGGGCGGCGCTCACCGGAGGCTGGTACCACGATCCGGAGCAGAGCAAGTTCACCAACAGCTGCCACCTCTATTTGTGGCTTTTCCTGCTCCTGCTGCCGATGGCGATGCACCTGGTGAGGAGGGAGCCGGCGGGGAGGGAGAGGCCCAGAGCCCCGGGGACAACGACCCGAGCCAGGTTCTGTGCGGGCAGGTGGCCCCGCAGCTCCCCTCCTGCGCCCGGGATGTGGGCCCGGAGAAAGCAGGGCTTCCGCTCAACCCCGGGAAGTCCCGGTGGGCAGGTGGAGGCAGCACAGCATGGGGAAGAGAGAGGAGGATTATGGGGATTCAGAAGGTGTCCTATGAGAAAACTCTAGTGACGATCCTTCTCCCAGCTGGTGCTACAATAAAACTATTATTATGTGCATTTTAACAATATGCCAGTAATATTTTCATCCACTATGCTCCTATATTTCCCAAGGCTTATTCTCTCTTTTGATTTTGTTCTGCTATCGAGTATGTTGGGTGTGGGAACCTTTGGATTGCTGGACTGCAACTCTCATAATCTCTAGACATCAGTTTTGCTTGCTGGGGCTGATGGGAGTTGTAGTTCAGCAATGTCTTGTTTGCCAAAGCTTCCCCAGCCCTGGACTAAGTGCTGAGTGGCTCTTTGGATCCTGACCAAAGTATCTGCACTTTAACACCCACCCACCCTTGCAAGTAAGCCGATTTAGGTGGTGGTTAAGAAAATGAGCTAAGAAGTTCCTACTCCATGTCTCATATCAGCCACTGAATGGTCTTAGGCAAAGTAAAATCTCATCAGCCTCATTGCTCCTCCTACATCTGTAACATGAAAATGATTAGCAATGTTACTATACCTTACAATAGGGGTATTATATGCCATAACTGCTCCAGATTCTGTTGGGACTCCAAGTCCCATCAGCCCCAGCCAGAATGGCCAGTGGCCAGTGATGATGGGAGTTGGAGTCCAACACCATCTGGAAGGCCACAGGTTATCCACCACTGCCTTACAGGGTTGTTGTAAAAATTACATTTCAAGCACTTAGGGAAAGCACCATGTAAATGCCGATAGTATTGTATAGTTGCTAGGAGAACATTAGCAGGGTTATCAATAATAATCAGTCTTGTTACAAATTTAAATTGTCACACTGCAAGTCAATGAAATCTACTGGCAAACCAATGGATCAGTTGCATTAACTCTTCATTATTCTAATGTTTAGGCATTCCCTCCCAATGCCATCACAGCCTTTGTCTACTGTAGTTCTGTGACTGTGCTTTTCACGATCATCAAAGTGGTCAGTTATCGCCTGCATCTTATGTTTGACAAAGGAGAAGTGATTCAACAAAAGGTCTCATGGAAGGAAGGAAAGCAAAATAAAGAAGGTAGAAGAGACAATGCAGTTCGGCATATGAATCTCAGGCAAGTTTTCTTCCTGACTGTGTAAGGTTATCCTTGGTGCCCTCTGAAATAATGAGGAGGTGTACATGTAGGGAAACAAGCTTCTGCATGCAAATAATTTACTGTGAGCAAATAGGCTTCCTGCCTTTGTCAGAAAATTATGGATGGTGCCAAGCAGCTGTTTAGGAGAGGGAAGGGAGGTAGATTAATCCCAGCAGAATCACTGATTGACTGCCAATTTTCTGACAGGCTGATTTGCACATATATTTGGAACAGGACTGGTGATGGTCATTGTGAGAAAAAGTCATCCCTGACCTCTTTGTTCTTTATTATTTTTGAATAGCAATAACATTGGGGACAGCTGTGCATTTGAAGAGCTCAAGCGTAATGGTTCAACACCAACCATCCACAGCAGCGTAAAAGTGCAGGCTATACTTTCTCATCACTCTTCAGGAGTCCTGGTTAGTAAACCTTTTTCTGCAGTGCTGTTCACTCTACATATGCCACTGGGTTTCTCTGGCAAAAAAACTATGGGTTTTACTGTAAAAATAGTAGCATACCATCTCCTTTGCCTAGCAAAGCAAAATGCAAGATGGGATGTCATTGTGCTCCCAAGGTTTGCCACCCCTGCAAGCAGCAGCTAGTGAAGTTGGGCAGGGAAATTCAGAGTGTTGTGGTGCCAGGCCATCCGTTTTGTTTTACTGATGTACACATGACAGGGAAGGGGGAATGTTGGGGCCGGTGTATTTGGTGATACTCATATACAGTAGCTCCAATAACATCTGGTTCTGGTCGATGCCTTATGAGGAACGGCTAAGGGAGCTGGGCATGTTTAGCCTGGAGAAGAGGAGATTAAGGGGTGATATGATAGCCATGTTCAAATATATAAAAGGATGTCACATAGAGGAGGGAGAAAGGTTGTTTTCTGCTGCTCCAGAGAAGCGGACACGGAGCAATGGATCCAAACTACAAGAAAGAAGATTCCACCTAAACATTAGGAAGAACTTCCTGACAGTAAGAGCTGTTCGACAGTGGAATTTGCTGCCAAGGAGTGTGGTGGAGTCTCCTTCTTTGGAGGTCTTTAAGCAGAGGCTTGACAACCATATGTCAGGACTGCTCTGATGGTGTTTCCTGCTTGGCAGGGGGTTGGACTTGATGGCCCTTGTGGTCTATTCCAACTCTATGATTCTATGATTCTATGATCTTTATTTGAAAAGATCCTGTTTTAATTACTGTATATTAATAGGATTGCATATTTTATTTGAGGATGTTTATATTTTAATGTTTTGATGGGTTTATTTTATTCCGTTATTTTAATTCTGGATGTCTATATTAATGCTGATGTAGTAGCCTTCCAAGTGGTTTACAAGTATAGAACCCTATGTTAGCATTAAGTAGTATCTGAAATAATAAATATAATAATAATCATTCAGTGGCCAAAAATGCTAAAGAAGGAGAAGGAAATTTAAAGATTCAGAATTCTTTTGTTCTCTCCCCTTGTCCCAAGATGTGATCAATGCTGAGTACTGTGATAGTGATAATGACGGTTAGTGAATGGGAGGAGAGGAAGGGGTCAGTTGGGGTGAGTCTAGCACCTGCTTCCCTCTTCTAGGGCTCTAACAGGTTCACTTGCTTAGTTGCAGGAGACAATAGGGAAGCTTTTTTAGTGTGCACAACTCTATGTGAAGCAGACCCACTAGAATGTGGCAATATAAAAAAAAATTGATGTGAGGTTTTACCCATTAAACCAGTGTGGGGGCATCCCTGGCTACATTTTCCTGTTCTGTACATGTAGATGACACCAATTTTGGCCTCAGAGGGAAGCTGACTCACATGGGTAGCAATTGTGTACAGCTTTGAGACGGAGTCATGATTCAGATACATTTCAAATAACATCAACAATATTCTCCAATTTACAGGTCTCAAGTATTCAGTTAGAGTTATTAGTATGTGTTTTTAAGTATTGCTTGCTGACTTTTGACATCTGAAAGGGGGGGGGAACCTTTCTCAACTTGTGAAATGTACTATGAACAAAATAATTAGTTTCAATACCACCACCACATCCTTCATTGAATGTAGAGTAATCACATGGCTTACCCTGAGACATCTATGAGATATTGGGTGCAATCCTTGTATTCTGTCTTTATTATTTCTGCCATTGATTTTAAGTGGGATATAGGTTGTACTTACTATGATTTGCTAAAGTACTCTGTTTTAAATTTAAATTAAATCAAATTTTTAAATATAACATGGATAACATAATCCATTTGCTTCATTTTTAGGAACTGCCAGCACAAGAAACGATTGAAGATCTGAAAGGTACCTTATAGATAGTGTTTGTTACTATTGTTAAAAGTGTTTCACCCCAAAAACTGTACACCTCAGACTTTAGAGCATGTTCCTAAAATAAACGGTAGCAGTGAACTTTATATAACTTGTAAACGATTACTATTTATACTTTGTTTAGAGAACATGTTCATGCCCCACTGAAAGCAATAGGACTTAAAGGCTAGTTGTGTACTGCCCCATTGATTCTAGTGGGGATTTTCTGGACTGCCTAGCGTGACGGAACTTCAGATATGTTTGTGTCCCTTCTTATTAGGAGTAATGCTTCTGGAAGACCAGCCTGCCCTACCGGTTTCATCTACCTCACCCTGTGTCAAAGCAGATATTCTGTCTGCTTCTATGGCACTTATGTCAAGTTCTACCACATCAGCAATAGTGGCGAAGCCAAATGCCATGGAGACATTTATCAGCGCGGCAACCAGTGAAAAGGATGAGAAGGTGCAGCTTTCTAGTTATAGTGCAGTGGAGGATACGCCTCTTGATAAAGGTGTGGTTAAGAAATTGCCAAATCTTTCCTTGTCCCAGTATGACATTATAAAAGCTGGCATTTCCTTTGAGTCTTGGAGCACTGATAATTCAGTCATCATTTCTGAGCATCTAAGCAACCCAAAGTGTTTCCGGAGAGAAAAAGTGCTGGATGCGTCTGCTCAAGACATCACTACCACTAGTTGCCTGCAGTGTAATACCGTGGCAGCCAAGGGAGTGGATGGACCTCTGGAAAGTTCCTACCTCGATGACATGAAGGTTCACCTTGACGATTCGGAGAGCGAGGTAGCTGTTGCTCTCATTGACAACTCTCTCTCTGGAGATCCGCTTACACTACACGAACCGATTAAAATTGTGATCACCATGAGTAGCACCCAGAACTCAACCACCGACCTGGATGGCTCGCGCCATTTGCAAGTTTTGGGGGCTGAAATCGGATCCAGCTCGGATCCAGAGTCTGGTGTTGTCATGGCAGACCAGCACAGTAAGCAAAGCAGCGAAATGATGAGAATCCCCGTCATCACCTTTGAACTGTCTGATGACAGTGGAGGCCAGGCTTATCAAGAAGCGAGCGAAAGTTTGAGAACGCCAGACAATTTAAACGTAGATGCCTCATCCAACCAGTGTTCGGGCTATGAATCTGGCGAACAGGACAATAATGCAAAAGAGGACGGTGACAACCCAATGGATAATCACGAAGAAGTAAGCACTTGCCCGGAGAATGCCTCTGAGAACGCAGAAGCCCTGAGTTTACATTCCAAAGAAGGGCAGCAGAATTTGGGCATACCCTCTTACAAAACGGCTCACGAGAAAAGGCACGCTCGCGTGCTCAGTGTGGACAGCGGGACCGATGTTTTTTTAAGTAAGAATTCCTCAGAGACAGTCAGCGATAAAGAGAAGCTTTTGCCAACCTCTAAATCTGACCTGGAAGCTAAAGAAGGACAGATGCCAAATGAATCTAATTTCTTGGAATTCGTCTCGCTGCTGGAATCCATTAACACCTCAAAGGCAACCGCGTCTGATGGCAAACCAGAGACTGCAAAAGATAAGCGGATAACTGGAGGTATGCTGCATGCTTTCAAAATTATGAGCCATCTCTGCACTTAAGGCATTTCTGAGCACTTGCATTAAGAGCAACTTGCCAGTCAAGGGATGGTAGCAGATAGCAATAAATAGTCCAGAATGTAAAGTGTGGTGTTTTTTAAAGCTGAAAATGGAGTACCATATGCTGTTGTGTGCCGTACAGAAGATTCTTAAACCACATACGAATGAGTCACACACAGAAATCCTCAGTTTGTGCAATTGATGTTTTCATGGCATGTTATGATTTGTGTTGGATATTTTACAGTTATAAGTAAACTGTTTTGAGGTCCCCTGTGGTGGAAATAGATGTACAAAATCTCTGAAACACTACATGAAATAGACAGTGCATTCTTGTGCTGTTTTGTCCAGCCACAGGCAGAGAGGTGTGTTAGCTAGTACCTTGGATTAGTTCCTATACCACAGTGTCTCCTTGTACTGGAACTTGTGCTGTGATTGCTCTGAAGTCAGCCCCACTAAGCCCTGTTCTGAATAAACATGCTTACACTTACGGTGTAAGTGAAATTCAAAAAGCAAAAAAATGAGGGGGATGTTTATTTATGTTAGCGTTGCCTGCAGTCATGGGTCATTTTGACACTGACACAAATTCATGGAAGCATAAAGGATAAGATGGCAGGTGATTTTAACCCCATATGTTATTATTTTTATTACTTTTACATCACTACCTATGTACATGGTGCTATATAGCCAGGATTGGGGGACATTTTTTTTCTCTTTCAAAAGCCATGTTACTTTTCTCTTTCTCTTGGGCACCCGATTTCCCAACTGTTTTTCTCCCTCCTTCCCATTCACATGAAACTAATCTGAGGGTCACAGGTAACTTACCTGACATAAACAGATCCTTGCCCAACCCTGTTCTGAATACTATATGACTTTGAAAAATTGTCTGCCAGACTGTAGTTGTTTTCGTAGTTTGGGTGTCTCACTCCTCATCAAAAATACTCTTGCTCTCTCAAAAAGAGAAACCATGAAAACAACACATTTCCAGTGTCTTGTATAAGTAGCCTTTCTATTTTTTAGATGGCTGCACAACAGAGAAAAAGGAAGAAACTCCAGAAATGGATAAAAACGGTGCACATGGATCTTCAAAGCAGGATAAGCCAGAGATGCAAACTCAAGACTCTGGTAGTATTAATCCAACTGCCCCGGAGCCTATCAAGTTCACTGCTCAGTAAGAAGTTTCTTCTCCTCATTGACTGTGTCTGAAATGATTCATATCAGTTGCTTACAGTGAGAATAATTAATTTCAGTGTCTCTATTTTGCTTTTGTGCCTAGTTACCAGAGCACCAGGCTCCTCATTGACTGTGTCTGAAATGATTCATATTGGTTGCTTACAGTGAGAATAATTATTTCAGTGTCTCTATTTTGCTTTTGTGCCTAGTTACCAGAGCACCAGGCAAAGGCAGATCATTTACCGGGTTACTTCGCAGCAAGATAGTTCCCTCTTGCAAGTCATAAGTGGGCCTGAGGCTTCTATGCAAGAAGAGATGTCTGTGGATGCAATGCATGTCTTCATAGATGAAAACGGTAAGCTCCGTAGAGAACTTAGGAGAAAGGGGGAGGTATCTATGAATAAGGTTGCTGTATTTTTTTTACAAAATGCATTCAATATTTATTGGATTGTATGATGGTTATATAAGTACCTGGGCATGAGATCCACAGCCTTGTATGCAGAAGGGGTTCATACTCTGGATGGATCACTTAGGTCACTGTATTCCTATGCCCCAAACATACAGACTCACTAAGTCAAGTGGATTCTAGAACTTGGGTCTTGTCCACACTGGAGTTTCCCAAAAGGGAACACCTACTGGTATGGATGGGAAAGACAGAAGTTGCTTCTCATATGCTAATTAAATGCAGGCAGGTGTGGGCTAATACATTCTAATTCAAATTGGGGTAAGGAAATGAATTAGCAGCTGAATAACGCTGGAATGTTGACAAACGGTCACTGCAAGTGGTTCCAGAGCTTAGTTGACTCTGGTGGTTCACCAGCCAAAGTCTAGATGATTTGTGGAGTAGCAGATTGAATAGAGCATCAAGGCATCACCCCTGCTTCTTCACCACAGCAGACTTGCCCCTTCCTTTTTCTCAGAACCTATAGTGTCTATTGGAGTGGACAGAAGGTAGATCAGGATCTTCTGGTAGATCTCTGGATTTGAAGTAGACAAGCAAAGATTTCTGTTTAATAAAAACAACCACAAAATTACTTTCCTCCATCCTCCTCAATAATACTGCTAAAATGGGGAAAGTGAAGTGGGGAAGGATTGTGACCTCCATTTTGTTCTGGTCCTCAAAACAAATTCTGGGAATAATTTATTGGATGTGTATATCATTTTCACCTGGCTCTGGTTACTGGATCTGAGCAACAAAATAGATGCCACAAGCCTGAAATCTGCCCCCCCCCTCAGATAAATAAAATGGGAGGAAGCTGAGTAGTGGGCAGCTGTGGTATGACTTGCATCAAAGCATGCTTGCAGCCCAGAGTGTTTAAAAGACTCTGCTTCAGCCGTGGGTCATTGTAATGAAATTCCACCTTAAAGGAGTGTACAGGTCACTGGCAAAGATACCTTAGGGCAAGATCAGTGCTTCCAGCAGGAGGATTGATCCACATGTTCCCTTCCAGTTCTCTTATTTTACAGCCTTAAAATTCAGCGTGTGAACAAATAATTACACCACTGAACTGACGGTGGCTTCTTCTTTTCTTAAAGGAGAAATTAGATCCTGTTACTTAAAGGCTGGCAGTCAAAAAGAAGGAAATATGCAAAATCCAGCACCCAACTATGATTGTATTTCTCATGCTCAGTAAGTAAACTCTTCTATTAGAATGTATTAAGCTGTTCCTTTTCGCATTCCCATGGGTTGTGAAAGAATTATGCAGTGAACAAAAAGGCAAAATGAGTACTTGAATCTGCTTTTTAAAGCCATAGCATTTTACCCCGTATTTTTATGGCATTTTATGATTAATTATGATTAATTGTGCTTGCATATATTGCTGTGCAGGGCCTTGGCATTTGAATGAGTGGGAGGTTTATACAAATTATTATAAATAAATGAATGAATAAATAAATAATATATAAATGCCCTCAGGGCAATTTATGAAGACCTTAATAAAAGATAGTTCCTGTTCTCAAGATTATAATCTAAAAGACATTGAACAGAAGGGAAAGGGTTTGGGAGAAGAAGGAGAAAAGCAAGCCCAGGCACTTGTTATTTTTTGTGTACCTCTGCTTATGAGCACCTTGGGTTACGTATCCTTCGTGATATGCATGCCTCAAACCCAGAAGTATTTTTCTGGGTTTCGCCGCATGCGCATGCACAGAAGTGCTCTACCGCGCCGCGCACATGTGCAGAACAGGCACCTCCAGTTGCGAAAACTTCGGGATCCGACCGGAGCTCCAGAACAGATCCCAGCCACAACTGGAGGTACCACTGTATGGTATATATAGGAGGAGTAAAAAAAGAACGAATGAACTGCATTTCATGATAAAGGTATATTCCAGTAGCTGTTCTCAGTTTTGCAGAACTGTATATTGGGAATATCACTTTTAGGAAATGAATGTAGAACATGGGGAGCCACATTACACCAAAGCAGGCAATTGGTCTGTCACTCTCAATACTGTCTCCTGGGAAAATGGATGAATATTTAAACCAACTTTAACAAAGTAGACTTAAAACATGACTGTTTAAAGTGGTATGTTTGGATTTTTGAAACTTTCCCCCAAAAAAGCTTGACAACTTTCTTTGCCTGATTCCCACCCTCCAAAAGAAAATATGGCAACCCTACAGTGTAATTGGATCCTCAATCATAATAATATCTCCTCATCAGCACACATGGTTTATTTAGTTATATATGTTAAATGCCTTTTCTATTCATATTGACAGAGAGGAGTGATGGGTCTTGCAGCATTCAGTGTATGGAGTCATTGCAGGGTAAAAGAACATCTTTCATAAGAACATGAGAAGAGTCTTGCTGGGTCAAACCAAAGGCCTCCTTAGTACAGCTTCCTGTTCTTGCAGTGATCAACCAGATGTCTATGGGAAGCCAAGAAGTAGGACATGGACACAGCAACTCTCTCCCAACTCATGTTCCCCAGCAATTGGTATTCAGAGGCATATTGCCTCTGACTGTGATGTGCTTATGTAGGAAGATTTCCCACCAGCCTTTGCTCTGATACTTGGCTGGAGAAAACAATGCAAATTAGGTGTATGAATTGAACAGCACCATCTTGCATTTCCATAAATATGCTCCTGCCAGTTCCTCACTCTTTTATTAGTTACGCCCTCTTGATTTTCAGCTGTCATTTACAGTATGTAAATGACAGCTGTAGTTCCCTCAGTCTAGACAGAAGACATGTGGCCTCCTTGCTTACTTCCATGCAGGGCTGGCCTTAGACACATTTGTACCAGGTCACACATAGACTGGGGTTGTGGCCACGCAAGCCCGAGGGAGGAAAAACTACTTTTATGATGGACTGTTTAAGTTCGGGGGGGGGGGGGGATGCTGCTGGCTTTATGAGTATGTCTGCCAGAAGTGAGAAAACTGAGGCTGTTTTTCTGTCATATTTGTATTCTGCCTTTCCTTGAAAGCAACTCAGGGTAGTGTAACTGTTATAGGGTGACTATTAAGATGCTGCTGTTCTTGTAATTACTACTACATAATGATATATTTCTATGCTGCCCTTCCTCCCTGAGAGCCTGGAGCAGCCAACAAGATGGAAAAATGCCTTGCATACAGTAATAAACAGCATCCTAAAATACATAGATATATGAAAAACATACAAAAGTGATACCAAACTGTTGAAATCCCCACCAATGTTCATGTCTCCGTAGGCTAGACCAACAACAAGTATTCACATTAATTGTTAATTTGTGCAAACATATTCATTGGGTAAATCAGATGAAAAGCCATTATTTACCGTATTTTTCGCTCCATAAGAAGCACTCTTTTCCTCCCAAAAAGTAAGGGGAAATGTGTGTACATCTTATGGAGCGAATGCAGGTGGGAGGCTTTGCTCAGCTCTCTCTTTAAAGAGCTGTGCCTAGTGTGTGTGCAGCTCTTACTGGCTTTTCCGCGACGTGGGAGAAGGGACTGACAGGCTGCCCTCTGTCCCTTCTCCCATCTCTCAGAAAAGCCAGAGCAAGCTGTGCAGCTATTGCTGAAGCCAGCAGAGCAAGAATGATAGCTGCGCAATGGCTTTTGCTCTGCTGGCTTCACAGCGAAGCAGGAGGAGGGACGGACGGGAGCAAGCAAAGCACCTGTCCAGGTGTCTCCTCCTCCTCTTTTACAGCGAGGCAGGAGGAGGGATGGGCAAGCAAAGTGAGAGCTGCGCAAAGCGGGAGAGAAGCCATGTAAGCGGCTCTCGCTTTGCTTGCTTTAAAGCAAGAAAAGTGAGAGCTGCTTACATGCTCTGCACAGAATATTTTTTTTTTCTTGCTTTCCCTCTCTAAAAACTGGGTGTGTCTTATGGTCAGGTTCATCTTATGGAGCAAAAATATGGTAAATTGCAGGGGCAGCACATCCTGTTTTGTCATTTGAAGTGAAACTGCCCTGCCGCTGCTGCTCCCCCCCACCTGCTCCTGCTGCCTCCTACTCTGCCGCTGCTGCACACCCTGCCACATCCACCACTAGTGGATCGGTGCCAAATTCAGGCAAGACCTTGCCCATTTTGGGTGAGATCTCATGGGGCAGGCAGGGCACCCACAGGCATTCAGCCTAGGGGGCTTCTGCCTCACCTTGCCTAATGGCTGGGCCGGCTCTGGTGAAATGCTCCCAGGGCAAATAGCAGCTCCAAGTGGGTGAGGATTTTCATTTTCATTTGGATCAAGGGGTGTTCTGGTAGAAAAGACTTGTCGAAGGTCATAAAAAGTCAGTGTGATTATAACGGAAGAGGATAGAATGTTGTGCCATTACTTTCACTGCTTTTCAGTCTAACCTACCTCATTTTGTTGTTGTGAGGACAAAATGAGATAATCTCATGCATGCCACCCTGTCTCCTTGGAAAGAGGATGGGATACAAATGGGAGATAGCCGCAGCCATCTTGTCATTCTGTCTCCTGCTACCACAGCAGCCACATAGATGCATCTGATAATTCACAAGCAGGTCACGATGGACGCAGCTATTCTATGTTGTCGATCGGTGATATCTGATCATCTGCTGGTGCTGCCTCTGACAGTGACAGAAATTGTACTTTCTTTACCATGCAGACCTCCCAGTCTCTTCTTTTTTGCACACTCGCAGCTCTTACTTTGACTGGCCTTGTGACAACTTTATAATGTAAATTTCCCCATCATGCAGAGAGAATTCATTTGAAAGCCTCGTGATTAATTTGTCGTGTTTGTTTTGAGGGCACGTTACTCTTTCCGGTAGAAGTCAAAGCCTACAGGCTACAAAGAATTAATTGCTGCAAAGAGAGATTCTCTGCAAGTGGCTAGGAGGAAGGTTAATTTTAAAACACTCTGCTAAAGCAAGTTCTTAAATACTGCAAAATACAAGTGTGTCTGGCCTCAGGCATGTGGAAGAGTTTCAGTCTAGTTGCTCTATGCACTAGATTTGGATTCATTCCCCAAAGTAACTAGCTGCAGAATGCTCTGTACTGTACAAAGGCATCTGTCTGAATACCTTAACGGTATCAGAGATCTCCTGGGCAATTACATCCATATCTGACAGTTTTCAACATCACAATGCTCTCCAAACTCTCTGCAAATGTACTCTGCACTCCAGGCTTTTTTGCTGGAACAGAAGCAGACATTATTGTAAAGTTCTTTAGCACTGAATGGCATCAAAAAAGCAGGCTTCGTCTCTCCCCAGCTACCAAGGTGATTTTAAATGACAGGGACATCCTTCAATTCTAGCAGTAAGCCGCCGATCCTTATTACTGATGCAGAGCGGATGCTGGCATTTGACAGGTTTCCACTGCTACGCAGCCACACACATTTTCACCAATACACAGTGAAACTCTGTGGGATTATGGGACATGGAGGTTTAATTATTAACAGCCAGCTAGGTGCCTCCAGGAGACGTTCATTCATAGCATTTTTATTCTTAAAATACACTTCTGCACTGCAATCCAATGCAGATACATTTCACTAATTTAATCAGGTTTATTCCCCAAAAAGCATATACAGAATTATAGCTTCAATATCTTTGACTGTTGCTTAAAATGTCTGTTCCTATGATGTAAAAAAAAAGTTAAAGGACCCCTGGATGGTTAAGTCCAGTCAAAGGCAACTACGGGGTTGTGATGCTCATCTCGCTTTAGTCTGAGGGAGCCGGCGTTTGTCCACAGACAGCTTTCTGGGTCATTTGGCCAGCAGGACTAAACCACTTCTGGCACAACAGGACACCATGACGGAAACCAGAGTGCACGGAAATGCCATTTACCTTCCCGCCGCAGCAATATCTATTTATCTACTTGCACTTTGTGCTTTCAAACTGCTAGGTTGGCAGGAGCTGGAACAGAGCAACAGGAGCTCACCCCGTCATGTAGATTTGAACCACTCATCTTCTGATCAGCAAGCCCAAGGGGCTGTGGTCTAAACCATCTTTTCCTATGATATATCTGATCCAAAACTAGAGAGGAAGTAGGTGGAGCACATACAGCTCTGGGAGAGCAGGGACACCCATCTATCCCCAGTGTCGAGAAACTTTCCATGCACACAAAGGAGATGTTTGCTCAGTATGTTTCCTGCATTTGAAGCAAATGGGGAAGGTACTGTGTCATTCTTTGTGCCCACTGGAACTGGAATTACAAATGGGCCAGGAGAGAACCCAGCCTAGCCTTCTCTTGCGCCTTTAGCATCCACATTCCACCTAAACATTAGGAAGAACTTCCTGACAGTAAGAGCTGTTCGACAGTGGAATTTGCTGCCAAGGAGTGTGGTGGAGTCTCCTTCTTTGGAGGTCTTTAAGCAGAGGCTTGACAACCATATGTCAGGAGTGCTCTGATGGTGTTTCCTGCTTGGCAGGGGGTTGGACTCGATGGCCCTTGTGGTCTCTTCCAACTCTATGATTCTATGATTCTATGATTCTATGACTTGATTTGTGGAAATGACCAGCCAACGTTTTAGCCCTGTTCAGATCTGTAGATCTAGTTGCTTTTAAAGACACAGTAGATGTTGCTGGGCTTTTAAATTTTTTTTAACAAGTTAGCAACCCTAACTATAACTGCTGTTTTTTAATAGATACCCTCTAGACACATGAAACTCGTGTCATTGGTTGTGCTACAGACGAGTCCTCAGTGAAAGTTCAGCATAGAAAACTGGCTTGTACCAAGTGACAGCAGTGTTCCATCTTGTCCAGCAGCTCCCCAGGGTTCCAAACAGGAATCTTTTCCCATCCTTACCTGGAGAATCCAGGGATTGTACCTGGCGCTTTCTGCATCCAAGCACGTGTACCAGCCCAAAGCTACATCATGATGAAATCCAAGCTGTGACATAAGACTATTTCATGTTGGATATCTCCTTATGTTGTAGGAAAGCTCCTTTTAGGCTTAGCATTTAAAGCTTCAGAGCTCTTCTAAAAACATTATTACTATGATAAACAGCCAGTTTTTCTTCCTCATTTGTGATCAGCCAGTCTTCCTTTCTGGCTTGGTACTTTCATGTGTCTCTTCGCATGGAAGTAAAAAATTCAGACAGCATTTATTTAAAAGTAATTGCTTAGAAATGATAAAGTAAAAAGAGTCTCCTTTCTGTAGTTAGTCTGTCATGCCAAGATGATTTGAACTGTATCCGTTCTTTTCTCTCCCCCCTCACAAATCAAACAACATATAATATATCCAATGTGGGATGTTCAGAGAAGGAGAAAAATGTTGCAGTTAGGTTTTATTGGTGCTTGTTAATGTACTCAACAGCTGGCAATTTAGATCATGCCATAGAAGTCTACAGAAAAAGAAGAAAAGGAACGGGGGAAGCATTGCCACATGGTGGCAGCAAATGTCTTTCAAGGAGTGGCTGTCTCTGCAGTGATCTAAACTCAGGTGCATCATTTAGATTAGAAGGTCATAAGGGAGGGACATCAATCTTCTGAAGAAACAGGAGGGGTCTCTCGAGAAAACAGAATGGCAAGAATTGTTATCATCTTCCTAATCTTGATCTATCTTTTGAAGTATTTTTCAGAGAGTGCTAGTAAAGGCGATTGAAATTATTTGGGGTACAATCCTGAACAATTGCAGTTAACAAAGATACGATTTAACAGCACTTGGAGATATGTGTGTCTGTATACATAAAATTTATTTACACTCCACCTTTTCCCCTAAAAAGACTCAGATAAAAATAAGAACTGCTAAAAACATGGGGGAAACAATCATTAAATTAAAACTGCACACAATTCTCACTATCCAAACTCTTGTCATATGAAAATTCACTTATCCAAACACAACGAATTAGTCCACAAACCTTGCTGTACACACTGCAGATGCAGATATCCAAACAGCTGGACCTGCATTTAGTACTGTAAACAAATAAGCAGCCTTAACCAAGCCTTACTGTTTTGTGTTTTGCTGCTTCGCAGCAGCCATTTCATCAGAAACCATGGGGCAAGGGTGGGTGGGGGGAGATAAGATAAATAAGAGAGCATTTTTTCCTTCCTTGTTTGCCATTTGCAGAGTTTCAGAGGTTTTCCCTGGGTTTTCCCAGGTTTTCCCATCATTTTATGGTCAAATTCCCAGGGCCAGAAATGCATTAGAAATTAGAATAAGTGACTTGCTATGGGGATGTTCGCCAAATGATTTGCTGAGAATGCGTTGTGTATAGATAGTGAGATCTGTGTTTATATACATATTTTTTTAAATCTACAAAAATCACACCAGGCATATGCACGTCCCATCTTAAAAGAGGCAGCTCCCCACAAGATGGAATACCTCATTTCAGATGATGGGTGCCACCCTCAGCTTTCATATGTTTCTGTTTAAAATAGTTGTTGTTGTTGTTGTTGTTGTTGTTGTTGTTGTTGTTATAGCTGCTGTCCAATTAATCTGGGATCAGCACCTTTTAAAATCAATCAAAACACTTTAAAAATATCAATTGAGTGAATGGACTAGTTCACTAAAGATTGGCTTCATGGTCTTGTGCAACTAGTGTCAACAGCACATTATTTTTACA
Source organism: Podarcis tiliguerta (assembly GCF_965153285.1). NCBI lineage: Eukaryota > Metazoa > Chordata > Lepidosauria > Squamata > Lacertidae > Podarcis > Podarcis tiliguerta. The sequence continues at coordinate 45,744,409 of NC_139536.1, forward strand.
TTACTAACTGAATAATTAACTAAGCAGGTTTTTAACTGGCAGGACAGTCCAGTGCATGTCTGCTCAGAAGGAAGTCACATTGAATTCATTGGGGCTTAACTCTCAGCTAAGTTTGCAGCCTGAATGCTAAAAATTCCATGTTCCTGTTCCATTTGCCGCCTAATTAAGAGTTGGTAGAGATTTCCAGTACCCTTCTGCATATGGTTTCTTGGAATTAAGCCGCATTGGTGCTTTAGTCCCTAGCAAGTGTGTTTTGAATGGCAGCCTTAAAAACTTGTTTCTCCATTTCAGTAGAATGCCTTGTGCATGCTGCTTTTTTTCTGTATCTGAGGCCCTCAGTACTTGGATTAAAATACCAGTTGACACAGGTTTAGTCGTGCTTATAATGCAACAGATGCACTAGATTGCTTTCCTTACCAAATTAAGCTATGTACAAAATCACACCATAAATGAATTAATTTCTAGAGTATCAGTAGAGGGCACTGTATACCTTTTGCATAGGTCATGCATACATAACATGCCTGTCAAGTAGATTGGTAGTTGCTAATTTACCTTTCGAAATGCATTCATTATTCCATTGCAGATATTAATTGTCTGTGGTAGCTATTTACATAACACAGCAGATTTTTAGAAATACCAAACCTCTTTTTCAAGATCCTACATTTATGATGTTACTTTTTGGGGTGCATCTTTTACTTACTATTTTATTATATATTTTAAATACTTATAAAACACTAACACAGTGTCTAGACTTTACTGTTTATGCACTGTCATCTGAGATGGTACTTTAAAAAAATAAAGTCAAGTGTGTGAATATTATAGCATTCAGGCTGAAGAGGCTTTAAACAACACAGGAGTGGGGGCGGGGGACATGCCAAAACTAAGTTGAGCAAGAAAAGAAGCAGAGGGAATGTGGCGCACCTCCGTGATAGAGAATGTGCCTGGTGGATTGGGCATCCAATGATTAGCAAAAACACATTCACCAAGTGGATATCTAAAGGTAAAGGGTAAAGGGACCCCTGACCTTTAGGTCCAGTCGTGGCCGACTCTGGGGTTGCGGCGCTCATCTCGCTTTACTGGCCGAGGGAGCCGGCGTACAGCTTCCGGGTCATGTGGCCAGCATGACTAAGCCACTTATGGTGAACCAGAGCAGCACACGGAAACGCTGTTTAACTTCCCACTGGAGCGGTACCTATTTATCTACTTGAACTTTGATGTGCTTTTGAACTGCTAGGTTGGCAGGAGCAGGGACCAAACAATGGGAGCTCACCCTGTCACGGGGATTCGAACCGCCAACCTTCTGATCGGCAAGTCCTAGGCTCTGTGGTTTAGCCCACAGCGCCACCCATGTCCCAAGTGGAGTTCCAGTGCAAGTTAAAGATTAATGTCATGGATTGGCTGGATGCCGAGGAGTGGTTGGAGGCATCAGCCAAGGAACCCCCAAAGGAACTGCCAGAGGTTGAAGGGTCTGAGCCAGGGTGGGATGACAATGAGTGGTCAGAGGTGGAAGGAGCAGACTGTCGGTGGTGGAAGCTGAAGAGGTAGCAAGTTTAGTGAACAGGAAGAGACTATGGCAGAGCACTGTTCAGATGCCAAGACAGAAGTGGGGGCTGGAGTGGAGTGAGGCCAGGAGGCAGAGAGGTTGCGGAAGATGCAGTCTCCCTCTCCTGCTGTGACCAGCTCTCCTCCTCCCGGCCTCCTAGAACACGCAGAAAAATGAAATGGGGAGAGCAGAGGAGGGTGAGTGCGCAGGCACAGCCTGAGATTGCATGGGAAATGTTATGTATTCAGCGGTCTGTTTGCCTGAGCTGGAGTCTGGACTAAGGCTTCTGAGCCCCTGTGTTCTGATTCGATACAGAACATCACAGAACATTTCAGGATTTGGGCCTCTGCCATTGGCCCTTGAACTCTGAGTCATGATTTGCAGCTTGGAAGTTTAGACAGCCAATCACTTTGGGAGTGGGAGTGGCCCAGGCCTTCAGGAATGTATATAAGCAGTTGCTTTGCCCCGTTGTCCAGTTCTGTTAGTTCGTTAAAGGTTCTTGCTGCGTCTTGCCTCGTAGCAACCCACCTACACTTCAGGAAAGACTCTGGGTATAAGGAGTGGGCACTGGGAAGGTGTCCTCACAACTGCTTCAACAAGGCAAAACTTCCTCGAAAGAGTTGCTGATGTCACTAGACTGCGTCTTAAATCCCTCCTCAATTGGTCCCTTATGGCTCAGCTTCATGGCTTGTATCCACCAGAAGCCGTGCATTCGGTATTGTGGGCCTAATTCTATAGAACTCTGCCCCAGCTGAGATCATACAGGCCCACCTCCCTGTTGAACTTCAGACCTTTCTGCGATTAATTTAATTGATTTGATCCACTGTGTGCTCTTTGTAATCTCACTGTACAATGCTTAGAAGTTCTGGTGATTAAGTGGTATACATATATAGATATAGCTGGAATAAAATAAGCAAAATATATTCACCTCTGCAAAGAAAGCATTCCCCATTATTTATGACTACTGCATTGCCGTCATCCTTGTATATAAAGCCTCTCTAAACTGTCTCTGTAACTGAGATTCCCTATCCTTGCAAAATGCTACTTCCAGACAGTGACCTCTAAGGTACTGAGTGGCCTAGGTTTTAATCACTCTGCAGAAACTGGGTGAGGTTGCATAAAACCATTTGGGAAGCTGCAGGTTGTACAAACACTCCCTCAGTCGCCATAGTTTTTTCAGTGTCTTAATTAGGCACTCACTAAAAATTAATTCTAGTCCTTTATCTCCTTTTGTGCGCAGTGAAACCCATTTCAGCTCCTCTAGTACAACTACCTCAGAGAGCCAAGAAGCATCTTCTGATCATGGGCCAAGTGCGTTGCAACAGCAGCTGCTACTGATGGTGGCGCGAAGAACCCTTTCCGAAACCCAACGGGTACCGTGTAATATCTCAGTTCCTAACACTTCGTATAAATATGTCCCAGGGAAGGAAATGTCTTTTAAATGGGCCTTTTCTGTTATTGCTGGGATTAGGGTGACTTGTTCAATAATCCTGTAAATATTGATGTACATACTTGACAGTTATTTCAGGATATTTGACTACTTTTGCATGCTTGTTCAGAAAAGATCCCATAAATACTCCCAGCAGGGAAGGAAGGGATTCCTTACTGATGGGGTCAGAGCGATCCTTTTCGGAAACCCCCACTCTTGCTGATTGTCTGGATCAGGCTGATTATGTATTCATTGTATTAATATATTCATTTATTGTTCATTATCTCTTTAGTTAATCTCCTGATGAAGAGCTGTTTTGTCTTGAAATGTGTAAGGAGAGTTTGCCTTTGTGTAGGATACACTGAAGTGTATATATAGGTGAAGCTTTTGTGGGTTTTTGGTTCAAGGTTTGTGAATTGGCAAATATGATATAACTATTGCTTCTGTAGGATAGCTTTTGGGATGACTGCTGTGTGAGTATAGGTGGGGAAATCTTATACAGTCGTACCTTCGTTTTCGAACAGAATGAGTTCCGGAAGTCCATCCGACTTCCAAAACATTTGTCCCTCAGCCAGCCCACACCTTCCTGATTTCTCACTTGCAACAAGCCCAGGGGGTGGCCCGACCTGACAGATTCCTCTTCCTTAGTCTCAGCAAGGAGGAGGATGGGGACAAAAGTAGAATTAGTTGGCTCTACCGTCCATTGGCTCCAGTTCCACTTCCTGTGCCATTGTTTATGTAGCCAAAATGCCACCATCCATGCACATGGGGCAGGTATCAGCAGACTTGTGGGAACTTCAAGGTCTGCAAAACCTTTGGAGGTGGGGAAACTCCTAAGGGGAGCAACGACAGGGAGAATCCACACTGCAGCATTTTCTTGCAGTTCCCACTAGTAAATAGTAAAATTTGGCTTTCCGCCCTTGCTCATGTTGCCTCATGGTAGCAAGTATGTGCATGCAAAAAATTTGTTTTCACAGCCGATACATAATTAGTTCATTCATTTTCATTATTCCCAATCACTGTCGTTTTCTACTGCCTTAAGTGAAACTTAGCTACATACTCCTCAGCTGCCTGTAACTTTTGTGTTTTACATTTTGAAAAACGGCATGGTATTTTTTAGCCTCTTTCTAACTCTCCAAAGGATCAGACCTACCACATTCCAGAAAGAAAGGACAAAGTGTACCCATGTTATAAGCAGTTTAAAAATGCACACCTTTTCACTAATGAGCTATGAATAAGTGAATGGGAAATGAATGGGTTTTTTAAAAAAATCAAAACTTCATTCAAAAGTCTACTCACTTTTTCAATAGAAACAAATGAAATAAAATGGGGCTTTCTGGCTGTTCCATTCCAGACTTTGGCTTTTGAACTCAAGGATTCTAGAGTGGAGAACATCCTCTCTAGGGTTTGTTTTAGGTCACCTTCTGGCCTTGTTAACTTGTATTATTCCATCTGAATGTCTTATTCTGATGTAATATAATACATGACTATAGCATTGTAGGAACCAAACCATTGATGCAAGTATTACTTTGGAAGTCGACGGCTGTTAGATTTGGGGCGGGGGCAGGATAGCAGTCAACCTGTAACTTTAAAACAGGATTTGACTGCCCAGTGAAAACATAGCTTATTTTCTACTGTGGTAATTTTTCATTAGAAAGTATGTTAAACTTTTTAGATGGTGGTTTTGATTCCGAAAGGTTAACCGATGATTAAATTGAACAATGTTTTTTAAGGAGCAGAGAGTAGTTAGAAAACAATTTTAGTATTTCAGAGAAATAAAGGTCAAAGGAACTTATTCCAGCATCTTACAGTAATTGAGTTTGTGGTTTGATAGATTCAAATCACATACAAAACCTAAAGGTCAAAGAGCAATCTTGGCTGAAGTGGGCTCAATAAGTATTTTGTTCCTGTATATTGTAAATAGTCTGTGGCACAACCTTATGACTGCAATGAAAGATAGACTAGTTTCTTCTATGCACACGAAATTGGGTTTTATTCATGGTGCAAGCAAAATGAAATCTATTTTTAAGAAGTTCAATATAGAGGCTCGTTCAAAAGTATCCACCGGAAAAAGAAACTGGTATGAAATTGCATAGCTTTCTCTTAGGCAATACACAATTATATTCATCTTTTATTTTATTTTAAAGCATCTCAGTGAAGACCTTGAGGATTCATCATGTTCATCGGCACAAAAGAAAATTAACAGGCAGTTTTACAAATTTATCGTATTTCCTGGCAAATGGATAAAAATCTGGTACGATCGACTTACCTTGCTGGCCCTGCTAGACAGGTAAACTTTTCTTTTTTAAAAAAATTACAATTTTACAATGACATTTATTTGTTCCTTAGAATAGGGCTGGCATTTCAGATTCTGGGAGGTAGACCAAAGGGACTTAAAAGGAGGCAAAGAGTCAGTGTGAAAGGTCTACTCACAGATATGGTAGAGATTAAATTGTGAAACACTAGCATATTTCTGAAGAAAATTCATTAGGATATTTTCTTGTTTCATTGTCAGCTAGCAGCCTTGTGCTGGGCTTTGCTTGGGAATGTCAAGAAACCAAAATGTTTTTGACACAAATAAACTAATTTTGAAAACACAAAGGGTTTTTAATATCTTTGACAATGCTAACGTTTATATAGAGCCATTATACAGAACCTGTGGGTTGCCAGAAATGCATGTGCTCCTAAGGAATAATCACATGTTATTTGAACATGGGGAACATTGATGGTCTTCCTACCTTTTTTTAAATAATACCCTTGCCTGTCACTCTGACTCAGCAATATTTTGCATGTACTGTGACTTCAGTACACACATCTTGCATTCTCACTCGTAAGGGCTTTTCTGCTTCCTTTGGTTGTGGGGGCGGGGGACAACTCTGCACAAAGAAGCCATCTAAGGGTGGAGTATTGTGTCTTCATCAGGGCATAATACAGATTTGTTTTGGGGCCTCCAGAGAAGGTTAAGCCTGATGCAAATAACTGAGCTGGATAGTTATATAAATTCAATAAATAATAATAATAATTAATAATAATAATAATAGTTAGTGCACAGTTATGGACTTAAATCCCTTTCGTTTCACTTAATTTCTCTAGATAGCACATTGCACCTGCCCCTCCTCTCCCTAATGTTGCTATAAAGATACAGTGGTGCCTCGCAAGACGAAAAGAATCCGTTCCGCGGGTCTTTTCGTCTTGCGGTTTTTTCGTCTTGCAAAGCAAGCCCATTGACGGAGTAGCGCTATTAGCGCTATTGGCGATTTAAGGGCTAAAAACAGCTTTTTAAGGGGGGGGATTAGCGGTTTTGCTGCTAAAATGCTTTTAGCAGCTTAGCGATTCAAAATAAGGGGTTTTGGAGCAAAAAAAAAAAATTCAATTTTTTTCGTCATTTTTCGTCTTGCGAAGCAAGCCCATAGGGAAATTCGTCCTGTGAAGCGCCTCTGCAAACGGAAAACCCTTTCGTCTTGCGGGTTTTCCGTCTTGCGAGGCATTCGTCTTGCGGGGCACCACTGTATGTTATACATATGGCTGTATTTCTTCTTTGAGTAAAATACTTGTGTTTTATTTCTATAGGACAGAAGATATCAAGGAGAACGTTTTGGCAATTCTACTAGTAATCCTTGTTTCTTTTCTTGGCTTTGTAATTATGAACCAAGGTTTTTGTAAAGACATTTGGATCCTCTTGTTCTGTCTAATCATGGCAAGCTGTCAATACTCCCTTCTAAAGGTAAAAGTGAAAAAAAGACAAGTTCAACAAATACATATGGGCTCCTGTAATTCACTCATAGCTAATGCGGTGAATCTTGTTTGGTTTTCAGAGCATTCAGCCCGATCCTGCCTCACCAATACATGTAAGTTTCATCCAACAGATAAAAGCTTTTACCGGTGACAGATCTATTTTGTCAGTTGGTTCAGCTGAATTTCTGGAAATAGTTGAAATAAGCCATTTCTTTAGAATCCCAACTCCATTTTTCCAACTTAAAAGTTAAAACTCAATAAAATGACTTTTTAATTCTGATGATGGATACAAAGTAATTAGAAGAAGCCTCAGGTTGACTGACTTGCATGTGACACATGTTTTCTCCTTGCTAAATTAACTTGTGCTTGGTCATTCTGCATGTGTGAATCACCCTTTTTGCATGAGCACCAAAGTACTCTAGTACTTTGGGAGAAGCATAATTAAAGAATCAATACTGGAGAGTTATGATATATACTAGGAATGTTTTTATCAAGTGGCGTCAAGCTGAGATGCATGGGATCTGCTAATTGCAGGAACAGAATTCACTTATTCCCAGCTGACAAAGTGTGGCTTCTGATGTTACTCAGAAGCATTGAAAGAAAATGTGCAAATGACTTGCACATCTCCTTTCCATGCTTCCAGACGCTGTCTGCAGCAGTGACTCACATCCTTCTCTCCATGGGGAGATGTGTGCTGGATGTGCATCTTGAAATCACACATCTCCCCCAGTTTTGCTGCCTGAGTCATTTGTTTTGGATGTTAAATGGGTTTCTGGTAAGATGAGTTACGCAATTACTTGCTCATCTACTTATTCGGGCTTACACAGGTGATATCAAAAGTTGCCCACAGACCATTATAGAGGGTTCTAAAAATCCGGGTAGCCATTTTTATAGTGAGCAGAGAATAAGGATTTCCCTTTTTAAAATTGGCCTTGGTGTACAGAATTCTTTGAGAATTATTAGCTATGGTAACTATGAATTCAAGCCAGAAGTCCTTTGTAATGGCACATACCACTGTGAAAATTCAATTTGTTGCCAGTTTTAACTTGTCTTCACTCAGGGCTCAAGGTAGAATTTAATGTACTATTTGATTCTCTGCAGTAAAAGGGGTGGGAAAAGGGGGAAAAAAGATTGTGGCATGTGACCGTTTAGATACTTATTGATACTTATTTTGTAGGTTATCAGCTGGCTAGGCTTAATGCTGATTAGAAGACTGATGACCCCCCCCCCGACAAATAATTGATTTGCTACTTTTACACACAAAATAATATGTAAAATAAAACTCAACAAGTACCAGTGGACAATATCGTTAGATATAGCACTATGTGTGTAACCTTGAACTCACATACTCTAGTACTGTGTGTGTATGTGTTTCAGAAATGGTTGGAAGCCTGATTTATTTGTTTGTTTGTTTTTTGAATTGTTGACAGTGCTGGTTGAATTAGTTAATTGTGTCTGCCTTGTTGAGCATAGACAGAATGGCATTTCTGTGACTGTTAAACCTATTTATTTTATATGCTCGTATGCCACACAATGAACAAAGTATCTAGGCAGTTAACATACCCATAAAACGGCAAAAAAGTGCTTAACATCTGGACTGTGATACACAGTAGAAACTGGGTTGAGCCATATATCAGAAAAAGTTTGTGTAAACAGATGAGTCTTGAGCAAACATCTGAAGCAAAGTACTGGTCGTGTCTGCTTAATATGGATAAGGCAGGGGCTTCACGACAGGGTGCAGACATACTGAATGCCCTGTTTCTTGTAGAAGGAAAGCAAGCATCATGTGTCACTCTTAAGTGTTCTTCTCCAGCTGAGCATAAAGACCAGGCAGATATGGGGCAAGTTAGTCCAAAGCTGTTCAGAGCTGTATATACTATCAGCAGAATCTTGGATTGGACATGATAGCTAGTTATATACAGATGAGTTAAATGCTGGTGATGGGAAGCTGCCATCAACAACTAGGTAGCTCCATTCTGGTCTAGTCATAGCTTCCAGACCAAACACAGCAGGCCCATGTAGAATGAATTAATGTAGTAGTCTGATTTTGAGGTTGCCAGCACCTGAATTACAGTGACCAGGAATCGAGGAATGGGTGTAGTTGTCTCACCAGATGAAGCTTATAGAAAGGTATTCTAGCCACCTAGACCACTTGGGCCTCCAGTGATATAGATGGGTCCAGGAGTACCCCTAGGCTGTGAACCTCGTCTCTCAGAGGAAGTGTGACCCTGTTCAGAATAGGTAATCCCCTGGACACAGAAACCACCCACCCACAGCTCCCCCATTTTACCAGGAATTAGGCTTTACTATTGGTTCCTATCCAGCCCACTACTGCATCCAGGCACCAATCCAGTCCTCACACAGTACCACCTGATTCAGATGTAATAGGGAAGTAAGAGTTGAGGCTCTTCTGTGTGCTGATGACATCCTAGGGACTGCTTCTAGAGGTGTCATCAAGATGCTGAAAAGCATTAATGAGAAAATAGTACCCTGTGATACTAGATACCATAAACACCATGGGGGGCAATGACTTCTCTCAGTGCTACCCTCTGGGCTTGACCCTAGATTCTATAATTGCAACCACTAGCCCAATATTATCAACTTTTGAGTGGCACCCACACTGGGATCTCTCTCGCTCATTTGTAGCTCTTTCCAAATTTGTATAAGCCCTCCCTTGCATCAGTCAGAAAGACTGTAAAACTCGAATCCAGAACTCCATGGGTTCAAACTTAAAGACTCTGCATGATCCCAAATCACCAAGTCATTTTGCTGTCAAAGTTCACTGCAATTCATGTCACAGCTAACATGCAAATTAGTTAATCCTGAACTTCATTGTGTTTCTTTTCCCTGCAAGCATAAATAAATCACAAAGCATATGGAATTGCTAGATACATCAGAGCTGAAAGGCATTTCATGCTTAGATGCAAACTGGGCATTGCTATTAGAGAGCACATTAGTTTCTAGTTCCAATCATTACTACATATGATTTCCAGTGATTTATAAGAAATAAATATTCAGACCTCGCTAAAGAGGTAATTTTCTCTGTGCTAAATGTAAGTTCTGTTTGTCAGTTAAACCATATAAAGTAGCATGAGCGGTAATCAAATCAGTTGCATGGGCAGACATTAATAATGTGCACATTTGTTTTAAAATGAAAAGAAATTGGCTTAATCAAAATTGCATTATAATAACATCAAAGCCTGATTTGAAAGTACTGGCAGAGACAAAGCACCTAATGATTTTTAATGAAAGCATTTTTCTAATGCAATATTGGGGACCTAAGTTCAGCAGTGGTAGTCAAGTTTTATTGAAATACTAAATTTATGATTTCTTTTATGAAATGCTGTTATATAGGGAAACCTGCCCTCTTTTTGATTTCACTGATTCTGATGTCTTTTTAGTATGGCCATTTCTTTCAAACCACCGTGTTGTGCAATTATAGGCTCTCCATATCCCCTGTTTTGCAAAAGCTTTGGGAAGAAAGACGTGGCGTCTGTTGTACCCATCATGACTGTAATATGAGCACCCTCTCCACCCCTATCACCAGCTATATTATCCAAACAAATAACTCAGTCCTATGGACATCTGGATGGAATCTGTGGATGGATCTCCACCCACAGGATGCTCCTGTGGAAAAATGGGAGAAGCACTTTTAGCTAATTCTCTCTGCAGCCGCCTATGCACCCCCTGAAAATCTGTTTGGAGTGTTAGGGGACGCTCTGGAACTGTGTGGGAAGAAACTCGACGGGCAAGGGCCGAAGGCAGAATCAACAAAAGTCACCTCACATACAACCTTCCTCCAGCAGGGAGCTTCCACTGGATCTCAGTTCCTTCATTGAACAGAAGAAGGAGCCTTTCTGTTTGCAGAGGGGCAAATCCCACCAAACCTTTTGATTGCATGGACATGCACGGGACTGGAAAAGAGGGTGCAGCTACTTTGCTCATCCATGCTGCTTTTAGCTGTCATGTTAAGCTCAGTGGTGGAGCTTCATGCTCCGGCACCAGGGGGCGGACAGCAGGCAGGGCAGGGCTGGTGCACATCCTGGGGGTGTGGCACCCCACCAGGATCGCTTTGCCGGGGACGGTGCGTTCCCCCACACCCCTCTTCCTCCGCCAGTGGTTAAGCTAAGACAAGGTTTAATTGATGTCACACAATCCATAGGTGTTCAGACCAAAGTTCTTTCCAGTCCATCCAACATCCTGTGATTCAGGCCCTCAACATGCCTCATAACAACAAAAGCACAAGTCTTCTAAAACTGGATCAATACCACACTACACAGCATCATCATAAAACAGAAGGGATTTCTCTGCTAACCAGATCACCCTTCCCCAAACACCTTGTGAAAGGAGATCATTTTGACCAGTCTCCTGAAAATCTGAATGGACTTTGGAAGAAAGCTCCATAAAGTTTTTACGCTTCTACTTTCCCTTCTCTTCTGCGCCCAAGTCTTCTTCTTCTTGTTGTTGTTTTCAAAACCTCATTTATATTTTTCAGATAGCCTTACAGCAGCTTTTTCCATGACAAAATGGAAAAGCAAGGCATATATATAAGAGATCTGAAACAGAGCAGTGCTGCATAATGTGTTACAAGCACCAACATTTTTTCACATTTTATAATACATGCAAATGGAAGCACAGGCACCCTTATGAACGGCTCCGCAAGTCGGCATGACAGGCTGCCATATTGTACTTCTTCATAATTCACAGAATTGCATTAAAGTGAAAGCACACAAGGCAGGTTGATGCTAATGCCAGGACACACAACAGCAGGGAAATTAAAGAATGATTGGAGTCCCCACATGTTGGCCCTTCAGTATTAAAACAGCTGGGGGAGACTTGGCATAACTGTCCCCGAGTGGTTTCCCCCAGGATTGTTAAGTGAGAGCTATAAGTGCTCTTCATCTCAGGCTGTTTCCGTGGGTTTTGCAGTTTTGAAAATTTGCACAGACTTCTTAGTTGGGGGTGGAGTGCCCCTTCCAATGTTAGGTTAGCAGGGAGCTGCTATGTGGATCCTTTCTGTGTCCTTCCATACCAGTGGGTATCTGACAGCGCACAGGAAAAGTGAAGATCACATCTTCTCCTGCTGCCACTTTTGAGGTTTCCAGTATGAATCAACGCTGATCTTCCTATGTATCCAAGATCTTCCAGCATTGCTGGGCTAAGGTTACCAGATTTTTTTCCATGAATCGGGGTACACTTTTCAACTTCATTGGATTTTGTATGGGGACTGATTTGTAAATCCGGGGACTGTCCCCGGGAAACATGGACATCTGGTAACCTTATGCTGGGCAGCATGGGAAGAACACGCAATACAGCAGCTCCCAGGGTGCTGAACATAATGTTACAAGAGACACCCACAAAAGTGGGGCATTGATATGATCCTTTGACCACTTCATCCATGGCATCAGTGGTACAAGACTTGTGGCTCCATATAATTGCTATTAAGCTGGTTCACATGTAGCATTAAACCGTGTTAAAATAAACTCTGGCTTGACGTGGATGAGTAGCAGGCTTTTGCACACAGTGAATACCAGCGCATTGCTTATTCGCTTTAAACCATTTATTTTAACTACGGTTTAGGATTATGTACAAACCAGGCCATTGTGGTGTAATGGCATATACATTTGGATTTTGAAATAAAAAAGAAAATCATAATATACTGCTATTCTCTGATATTTGAGATGCATATCCTAAGTTTTGTACTTTTCATGTTTTGCGATATGAAAATATTTTTGTGATATGAAAATTTGCACTTTGCGTATGAAAGGGTAAAATGGCAGCATTAAATATAAATATGTTTTGTCTGTCTGCTTTTCTAGGGGCACAACCAGCTGATAACGTATAGCAGGCCTGTGTATTTTTGTATATTGTGTGGCCTTATTTTATTGCTAGATGCAGGATCTCAGAACAAAAGTCCCCCTATTTATACGGTATATGGCTTGAAGATCTTCTCACCAGGATCATTTCAGGCAGCCAGAGACCATGTGATTGGTGAGTTAAACATTAATAATGGGCAGCCTGGTGCTCTTATTTTGTCACTTCTTTTGCCTCTTTGCTTTTTATCTCCGGGGTTCAGAATGTGGTAGAGAATAAACCTTGGATAAACATGTCTTGTGTGTTGTACATAGTCAAGCACTGGTAACCTCTGATCTGCGTAGCGCAGGGACAGGGAAATTCAGGCCTCTGTATCTGACCCACAAAAACTTCCCCAAGCCACACCCCTCACTGGCCCTGTGTGTAGAAACATCCTACTATGCAATGGTAAAAATGACACTTGTTGCCCCGCCCACTTTTGCCTCTGGTCTCGCCAATCACTGCCATGTTCTTCTTGGAAGGTTGACCAGTAGTGAAAGCTTACTTGGGTTGAAAAAGGTTCCCCACCCTGATGTAATGGAAGATGCAGCTGAAGTTATAATAATTTCTGGGGGTGTTTTCAGAATGTTAGGGATGTTCAGGTGTTGTTTAATGTCTTTATTATGCAGGGCCATGTTTGGTTTTGCTTTTAAAAAAGACAGCCTGAAAAGAGGTGGGACGTCTCTTTAAGATATATTGCTGCTGCTCACCCTCCCCAAGCTGCCCCATGTCTCCTCTCCTCCCCACCTCACCCTGCTGACCTCCTCCAGCTGCTCCAAATGCAGGCTTGTGGAGGAGAACATGCAGCTGGAGTCCTGAGAGATGGGGAGAAGCGTGGTGAGAAAATTCGAATAGAAAAGTGGTGAAAGGGTTAAATACCCCTCTGAGATTACTTCTCTGCTCCAAATTGACCCCTTTGGAAGATGCATTGAAGTAGTTTTTAGGGTTGTAACTTGAAACTTCTCAGTCATTGGGGACAACACTGGAGACCATTCTGTGTTGTCTTCTGCCATTGGAAGTAGCATAGGGTAGGTAGCACAAGGGACTGGGCATTCTCTGTCATTGTGCCAAGGTAAGGATGTTGCCACAGAGGCCCACCCAGTTGTATTTCTGCCTACCTTTCAGGGTGCTGTGAAAACACCCAGTGTGCTTTTGGGATGCATATTTACCAATTTTAACAAGACCATGTTTCAGATGCTTTAAACTCCTTGGAGGAAAACTGAGATATAAATGTGAATAAATAAACATTTTCTCTATGTATTTTATAAATTCTAATTTTGTTTATATTCTCGGGGATGGGTGGGGATTTTTAGCCACTTCAAGATCAAGCGTGTTATTATGAAGTAAGAGTTTTTAAAGCTGATAGACAGAGAATCAGAAGTCTTTTCTTTTTCTTTTCTGTCTTTTAGTTCTTATGTTAAAAATGCTTGATATTTGATGTTGATTTTTGTATGTTTTTTATTTGTTTTTCAATAATAAAAATAGCTTTAAAAATAGAAAAGCTAGGTCCAACAGGGGAAGTACTTCCCATGAGTGGTGTGGACTCTTCTGTTTCAGTCATCAAATAAGGAATTAGACCCTGTGTTTCAGAACCAGAGCTGGGTGTGCATGACTCATTACGTGGCTGTGTTCTTGCATAGTGTAACTGTATTATTAGTTCTGGGTGGTGCTGAAACTGAACCACATTGGTGAACAGATAGCTTTTGTGCCACCCTGGCTGACATAACAAAAACACTGGGCTTAGTCCCTAGACCTGCCAAAGCTTGCTTGGCTCCACAACCTGACCCAGAGGTCTCTGGCAGACCTAGCCCTAAAGAGGATCATTGAGGTTTGGTAACTCCCTGGGTATATCTTGTAAGGTCACCTCCTTGACTTAATAATAATAATAATTTATTATTTATACCCCGCCCATCTGGCTGGGTTTCCCCAACCACTCTGGGTGGCTCCCAGCAGAATAATAATAATAATAAAGAAGCAATAAAACTTCAAACATAAAAAACTTCCCTAAACATGGCTGCCTTCAGAGGTCTTTTAAAAGTAAGATAGTTGCTTATTTCCTTGACATCTGATGGGAGGGTGTTCCACAGGGCGGGTGCCACTACCAAGAAGGCCCTCTGCCTGGTTCCCTGTAGCTTCACTTCTCACAGTGAGGGAACCACCAGAAGGCCCTCAGCGTTGGACCTCAGTGTCCGGGCTGAATGATGGGGTTAGAGACGCTCCTTCAGGTATACTGGAGGTATACTGACTTCCTGAAGATATACTGACTTCCTGCAGCCACTGATGAGATTCCTACATCAACAGAGGAAATCCACCAGTGAATGATCAGGCCTTTCTGTGATAAGCACTGGCACATATATCTTACAGTTCTGACATGCCAGTTTTACAGTTCTCTTGTTCTAGTCTCTCACAATGAAATGGCTTGTCTGCCAAACAATCTCTATCTCTCTCTCAGCATTTGGCCTCTTCCTCATTAAGGGTCACTTATATTATGCTTTTGGGCCATAATATAATTTTATTCTCTCCTCCCACCCTATTTTAATGATGGATTTAATTTCCCATCTTAATAAGTGTGTAATTGGGCAAATGGTTCCCTTATTACTGAAGAATGGGCCTTTTGACTCCATCAGATGTGTTTTCGTTATTTCCTATAGTTGCTTGGTAACCTGTTGATTCGGCCTGCTCATCAGTCAGCACTTAGGGTTGGAAGAATTTAATAAATAAGAGATAAGGAGTTTGGCTGATGCATTGGCTGATGGCATCAAAAAGCCCGTGAATCCAAGCTAGTACCAAGCTAGTCTTCTTGCGCCATTCTCCAAAAGGACCTCTCCAGACTCAGTGAATGGACAGTAAAATGGCAAATACAATTAAATGTAGGCAAGTGTAAGGTGATACATGTTGGGTCAAAAAATAATCATCTTTATTTCACATATGTGCTTATAGGATCTAAACTGGAGGTGACAAACTAGGAATGAGACATTGGGATCATAGTTAGCTAGTTTGACAAAAGTTGTTGACCCAGTTTGCGGTAGCTGTGCCAAAGGCAAATTCCATGCTAGGGATCATTCGGAAAGGAATTGAAAACATATCACTATGCCATTATACAAATCTTTGGTACAGCCAGATTTGGAATATTGTGGTAAGTTCTGGTCACCTCACCTCAAAAAGTATATTGTAGAGTTGGAACAGGTTCAGAAAAGGGCAACCAAAATGATGAAAGCCCTAAACGGCCTCGGTCCAGTATACCTGAAGGAGTGTCTCCACCCCCATCATTCAACCTGGACACTGAGGTCCAGCTCCAAGGGCCTTCTGGCGGTTCCCTCGCTGCGAGAAGCCAAGTTCAGGGAGCCAGGCAGAGGGCCTCCTCGGTAGTGGCACCCGCCCTGTGGAACACCCTCCCACTGGATGTCAAAGAGAAAAACAACTACCAGACTTTTAGAAGACATCTGAAGGCCGCCCTGTTTAGGGAAGCTTTTAATGTTTGACCGACTATTGTACTTTAATATTTTGTTGGAAGCTGCCCAGAATGGCTGGAGAAACCCAGCCAGATGGCTGGGGTATAAATAATGAATTATGATTATGATGATGAAAGGGAAGGTGCAGCTCCCCTATGAGGAAAGGTTGCAATGTTTGGGACTTTTGGGTTTAAAGAAAAGTTGACTAAGAGGCAACATGATGGAAGTTTTTAAAATTACTCAAGCCTGGAGAAAGTGGATTGTGAACCCCCACTCCATAACACTAGAACATGTGGACATCAAATGAAGGTGAACGTTGGAAAGTTCAGGACAGATTAAAGAAAGTGCTTCTTCATACAACACATAGTCAAACTATGGAACTTGCTGCCACGGGAAGTGGCAATGGCCACCAACTTGGATAGCTTTTGAAAGAGGATTAGACAAAGTTATGGAGGGAGAGGGCTGTTGAGGGTCACTAGCCACAATGGCCATCCTCTCCCTCTACAGTTGGAGACAGCAGTTCTTCTGAATTCCAGTAGCTGGAAGCTCTTGTGCTTGAATCCTGATTACTGATTTCCCACAAGCATTTGGCCACTGTGAGAACAGGTTGCTGGACTAGATGGGTCAATGGCCTGATCCAGCAGGCTCTTCTTATGCTCTTACATACAAATATGTACTCATAATAGAGCTCATATACCTGTTCAATAGCTGCTCAAGAGGTGTGCAAATGAATGCCAGCATAAGCACATGATTCATCCAGCGGATTTATCTCACCACCACGTTTATTTTAATTTTATGCTAGACAGCTTGATATCTTCTTTTGTTTTCTGTTGGAAAGGTGCATGTCATTAGAATCCCTTAGGGACGTCATATTACAAATCGTTGTTAACTGCCTAGAATAAGAAAACCTTCCCCCACTCCGCCTTAATTCTCTTAGCGTGAAGGCCTAGTGGGCCTTCCTGGGACAATGTTTACAAAGCTGGATGCCTTCACTGTGCTTGCCCAGTACTGAGCCATGCAAGAACTGGCACCTTGTAAGAAAGGAGCCAAGTAACAGTGGGCCAGGTGCTGTATAGTAAAATGCGAAAGTTCGCACAAGCTGACTTTTGCTCCCCCGGCCCATTTATTTTCATTTTCATGGCAGATTAGGGGAAAAAAATGTAGCCTGCCCAGTCTGCTTAAGTAACACATGGTTTATTCACAGGGGGAATTGCCAGAAATAACAAAGCGTCCCCCTGCCCCACCATAAGAAGCAGAACAAACAATCTGTGTGCAATTTGAGACCCAATTTTCTACAGCCTCCCTACGGCCCTGTTAACATAGCTGTCTGATTACTTTTTTCTTGAACTGGAACTATGACCCGACAGGAGGCGCCTCCCCCTCTTTTTTCCCATGGATTTCAGATCAGATTTTTGTTGGATTTCTCATGATACGGCTCCAGCGTAACTGACTTTGCAGCAGTTTACATGCTATCCTGACACAAGATGGTCCCTTCTGCCTGCTACATGTTTTAAATTGGAAACGAGATGAGCGGTTTCTCTCTGGCTTGTGTCAGATTGGCTCATAAACCAACCAAGATGCTTCTCCAAATATCTCAACCCTTAACCCTCAACTTCTTTTCTTCAACTGGTGTTCTGGGAGCAGCAAGGAGAGGAGATGGAGGGAGGTCTTCCCACTTCTGGTGTGCTCCACCCCATAAGGCCTTGCAATAGCTCATGGGAAGGATAGTTTTCTCAATGTATACTGGCATTGCAGTCACATATGCACCTCACATTTGCACTAATTGGTCATCAGCTCTGTATCTAGTCTTATATCCATGGGCCAACCGCTCCTGAACAAGTTGTTCCTCTTATATGTCTACCTAAACATCCAATCATTTTGTTGCATCTTGACACTAAAAAGCTTCTACTTTTCGAGCTCTGTACTAGTCCACTAGGATGTTGACCACATAGTGTAGGGAATAAGCTCAAGGCAGTCTCCAGAGTTCACGAGGGTGTAATCGTTTCTTCACCAAATTGTATTTTTATTTAGACCATAGATAAGGAATTATTACAGTTTCACATAACGATATTCAATACATTTATATTATAGCCTTTTCATGTGGCAACTCAATAAGATAATAACAACAGCAACAAAGGAGGAATGTGTAGGTAACAGCTTCAGTGGAGTCCCAACAGTTTCCCCAAATCCCTTTCTTGATTTTGTACTCTTATGACATAATTTTTTTTCCAGGTGCAGGCAATAATCTAATTTTCTGCCTCTCTGCATGTTTAATTTCAGGATTTTTATTTTGCTTTCCTGCCATTTCCCTTCTTGGCCTTTTCCCACAAATCAACACTTTCTGCATATATCTCCTTGAACAAATTGATATGCTGCTGTTTGGAGGTTCTGGTAAGTAACTTATATTGTGTAGATAATGCCTGCACGCAACAACTCTCTCTCTTCATGATCATCAACACGGATAAATATGGCGACCAGAAAACCTTTGGTGTTGCCTCTTTGGTAGCAATGCTGGCTGCAGCCACCCACCCACCCACCCATCCATCCATGGAAGGGCTTGGGACACTGGGGTCTGGTGGCACTTCCTTGCATCTGTGTCCCATTGAGCAACCAGTCAGGTGCACTAAACACACCTAGTTCCAACCTACAGCAGCCTTAGTGAGTTTCTATGAGATCGGGGAGAAGTGATGTTAAACAGGGCCTTTCTCCTCAATCATGGTTCTTCCTCTAGCCTCTCCATGCCTCTCCTCTTCAGCTGTTTTACTATCCCATCACAGGTCTCGCTTTTGTGGGCAGGCACTGTGGTCTGGCGGAGCTGCCTGAGGCTGCCCACAGCCATGTCCTGTTCAGCAATCACTTTGATATGTGTTGAATTAGTAATGCTTCAGGTTGTCATTTTGGTCTCTCCACGTCCAATAACATATTCAATTTTTTTGACTTGGGCAAAACCCTTGTCATAATTGGCAGGAATCTGTCAAAGAATCATAGAATTGTAGAGTTAGAAGGGACCCTGAGGATCATCTGGTCTGACCCTTCAATGCAAAAATATGCAGCTGTCCAATGTGGGAATTGAACTTGCAACCTTCGCATTATCAGTGCCACGCTCTAACCAACTGAGCTATCCATGACATATTTTAATTTGCGCCATAACAGCTATATCCAGAGAGGAAGCAGTGCGTTTTGATTTTTGTATTTCAGCTGCTGCCGGGATGATTTCTTCGCTGTACAGTATTTCTCGGAGCTTCATAGTTGTGATTGTCCTGTACGCATTCTGTTTCAATGCAGTAAAGGTAAGAAGGGGAGTGATTCTGGTGGCAAAGCAGGGCAGCTGCTACTGTGGTTCCAGTCTCAGTTTCTCTGTTTTCTTCTGTCTACAGACCTATAGATAATGTATAGATAATGCTCAGATTTGCAATATTTTCCCTACTTGCAAAAAAAAAAAAGGGGGGGGGGGAGTTTGTGAAACTTGGTGTATTGTGCATATATGCTTCAACAAGGAGACCCTGCATCATAACTTACGTTTGTGGAACATAAATGTGGAAGGAAGGCCACTGTGCAAGTGGAGCTTCTCTTGTGAAAACTGAAAAAGGAGAATTTAAAGTGGAAGGAGCTGGGAAATATTGTATGCGATTATGGAGGAGAGAACGAAAATCTTAATGCTAACACATTAATCAGTTGCTTTGTATAGTTTTGTACTTTCCGAGGGTTAGCTGAACTTCCAAATCGCCTTTGGTAAATAGCGTTAAGGACAATCCTTTTAAACACGTTCTGCCATTTGCACATCTCTTCACAGCACAATCAACTAAATTACAGCAGGCAGGTGGCTTTGTAGATAAGCAATCTTGCCCATAGGCTCGACTTCATACTGCTTTGAAATGTGCTCATAATGCTACCCTGAAGTTGGAGTGCGCTGCAAAAGATTTACAAGATATCTCCTTCAAATTACACATATTAACTGCAGACTTTCTGTTCACACAGGAAAATTATGCCTCATTTGAATTTTTATAACTCTGTTCTTTTTGAAGATACTCCTAAAGCAGAAAAATTAGGCATGCAAAAATGATACTACTTATTTCACCTTCTAACCTTAGTCCACTCTGGATTTGGAATTTTCATACCTCTTTATGGTGTGTGAAGTGAAGGCCTACGTGAGCCTGATTTCCTTTCTAAAAATGACTTTCATTTCCATTTCCGGGCATTCTTTTAGTGGAGTGGTGCACACTCCAAATTCAGTAGAAAGGGCACTCAGATTTCATAGTGCTTTCCCTCCTGCTTTGCTTGTGGTCTGCATAGATAGAATATAATAAGAAACACACACACACACACACACACACACACACACACACAAACACTTTCTCCGCACAGAGATTGCTTGTCCTGTTGATCAGTGCAAGTGGTCATAGAGAACTGAAAAATGATAAATAAGAAGGAAACATTTTGAATGTGTTTTAATTGTTGTAACTCACCTTGGGAAACTTCGGGTAAAGGACAGGCGATAAATTGTAATAATAACAAACAAATAAACAAAATAAATAATAATAAATGAACCAAGCAGATGTGGAACAGAAGGATTAATATATATTTGGGCGTGCGTGCACACACATACACATCCCTTGTCATATAGCATTTTGCTACTTGTGAAATGTAAAACCCAATGTGTTTAAAGCACACAAAACACAATTTCATGCAGTTCCCAGGATTATTGGGGAGGGGGATGTGCTTTAAATGTGTGGCGTGCATGCAACTTAGGTGACTACAACCTCAATACAAGTCAACATCACATCCTCTCCAGTGTGGTGTAGTGGTTAAGAGCGGTGGACTCGCAATCTGGTGAGCCGGGTTTGCGTCTCCCCTCCTCCACATGCAGCTGCTGGGTGCCCTTGGGCTAGTCACACTTCTTTGAAGTCTCTCAGCCCCACTCACCTCACAGAGTGTTTGTTGTGGGGGAGGAAGGGAAAGGAGAATGTTAGCTGCTTTGAGACTCCTTAGGGTAGCGATAAAGCGGGATGTCAAATCCAAACTACTACTACTACTACTACTACTACCCCTCTTCTTCTTCTTCTTCTTCTTCTTCTCCTCTCTTGTCAATTATCCTTTTTGAAATGCCTTCTTTATAATGGCCACCTCTTTCAGTGCGTGTATTGAAATGGGATTGGACTGAAGCTGGAACCTTCCTCATGCAGCGTTTCTTCTCTGTCACTGTTCTGTGCTCCAGCCCCTGAGTTTGCATTTCCCTCGGAAGCACTGAAAGACTTTTTGGATAACTGCCTGGCTTCAGAAGGCAATGACTTGCATCAAAGTTGTCAGATGGGAGTTGTGCTGTCTGTGAAGGAATAAGTAGTAAGGTGGAGACTCAAACCTGCCTACCCCCTGAATCCAAAGGAAGGCCTAGCTACCACCTTTGTTGCAGGATCTACCAGGAGATGACCAGCACTGTCCATCAACTACCTAATAGGACCCCATTCCAGTTTTAACTTGGGCTGTTCCTTAGCTTTTGACTCTCTCAAAATAAGCCCCCCAAATCAAGGGGAAGTAGGCTTATTTGTGGCATGATCCAACATGGAGTTAAGATGATACCCCATGAAGTCACCGATACCATTCAAATAATTCCTCTGTATCCTCCTGGTTATGGTTATTCCTAGTTTGCAAATGTTTATTATTCATGCCATTTTACAGTAAGTCTACACTGGAAACTGATTTGCTATTCCTGCTTTTAGGCACGCTTAGTGGCCGTACATGTACCGGTGTGCATTCTGTGCATATGTTCTAAGGCGCATTGAAGTACAAAATTGATTTACAGGCTCCTGTAGCTAATTACTGTTCAAGGCTTTCTTAACAGGTGGAATTTGGATATTTAAATTCTCTCACACCCATTGATTATATTAATGAGGCATGAAGTGCTTTGTGAGGCCCACTTTTTAGTACCAGTAACTTAATCCACACACCCATAACTTTGACTAATTTGTCTTAATTAACATTTCTGAGCGGCAAACTCTACAACGTAAAGGTAATCTTCAAACAGCTAGAATTCTCCGTAGATTTTTAAAACATGACTTGATATCCACAGAAGCACGTTTAAAAGAAAACCATGATTCTATTACATTCTGTTCATAGAGTAGAGAGAAAAACATGATCTGTATTTACAAATACTTCAGAATATGTGAGGCAGTTTTGGAGACAGGCTGCAAATTGATAAAAGTTCTTTAAATTAGAAAACTTTGGAGTCTTTCCTACAGCTATTCGAAAGATGAAATAGCTTTCAAGTTTTACTATCTATTATGAGTGATATGATACTCACAAATGTCAAAATGAATACGATTGTGATATTTTTTCATGGTTTTCCTTAGCAACTTGGTTTTGAATATGTACTGAGTCTTATTGTATTCTTTTATTTATATATTAAATTATATAACCCACCCTCCCTCCCAAAGGAAACTGGCTGT
Organism: Podarcis tiliguerta; assembly: GCF_965153285.1. Classification (NCBI taxonomy): domain Eukaryota; kingdom Metazoa; phylum Chordata; class Lepidosauria; order Squamata; family Lacertidae; genus Podarcis; species Podarcis tiliguerta. The sequence continues at coordinate 45,766,864 of NC_139536.1, forward strand.
CAGTCACACAAGTGATAAAACAATAAAATAACTTCTAAAAGCACCTTAAATTTATGAAACTATTATTAGAGTGGCAACAGAGAAACATCTGGACCTCAAAGCAGAAGGAGAAAGATAGGCATTGCTTGCCTATACAACAATGGACCACAGAATGCTGGCATAATTAGGCCCAATTTTACTAGATGTGCAAGCAATGGCCATAAGTGTGAAATGCCACCAAGGGAGGCTGCTCCCTTCAGCTTTCAATGGGTGTGAGGCAGCTCCCTATACAGTTCCCGCCAATTTCTTTCATTTCTAGCTTTGCAATGGAGTCATTGAAATTGTCTGCAATATGGCGGGAGCTATATAACACCTGTGGTTTGCCACGCGAAGCTGCTTCTGTGTGGTTTGCATTGTTATTTCACAGAACCCATAAGGCAGCAGTTGTCTATATTAAGCAAGTGATGGAAGACACTGCTGTTTTATCGACTATTTTGCACTTTTAAGTGTTTTAAGACTACTCCATGTCATTGTGCTGGAAGGGAAATGAGATGGATTCACTATAAAGTATTCATTGTTCCTCTGGGTCTGCAGGTTTGTAGGAAGGAAATCGGTGGTCGGTCAGTGGGGTGGGCGGGTAGAATCATCTGACTTCCTGTGGTTTTCCTTGTTTCTTTTGCTGCTAACTGCTGATTTGAAAAGCTATTGTGGTTTATATAAGGATGCTATTGTGGTTTATATAATTATGCAGTGTGTCGGAAACATCACAACTTCTCCCAGATTAGAATTAACAGTGTAATTCTTCTAATATGTGGTGTTACAGTTGAATTTAAGGACATTTCCCCACCCTCATTTACTCCTGCAGGAGCCGTGGGACGCTCAACACATTCCTGCATTGTTCTCTGCTTTCTGCGGCCTTTTGGTTGCCCTTTCATACCATCTCAGTAGGCAAAGTAGCGACCCGTCTGTTTTAATGTAAGTCATCAGCAAATCCTTTTACAGATCTTTGTCACTATGGCTTATATTGATGCTCCTGTAAAATTAACAGAAATGGAATGATGTGGCTTTGATCTGTGTGGTGAGCATACCTGTGGGAGGAAAATCATCAGGAAAACCAGAAGCGAGAGGGTTCTTTGAGGTTACAAACCATTGCGCTTGATTGATTTTTGGTTAGATCCAGAAAGTCAATTCTTACATTTTTATGAGGGGGGAAAATAGCAGGCTTCTTTCTTTAGGAGGTCTTTAGGAATCTGTCTAGATGTGTAGATCCTGGGCTGTCTAGATCCTGGGTTGGGACATTAAGAGTGCATCTATATGACATGTGACTTGACAAACGGTGTCTTGACTCGCTGATCACAGTGATGCTCTGGGAAGCCCAAATCTTCACGGATTTTGCACAAGAATGGAATAAACACCCATTATAGCTCTTTAAAATTCCCCCAAAAGTACAAACATGTTTCCCCTTGTTGAAAATGTACCCACTTTTCATTCATGCTTATTTACAAAAAAAGAAGCTCCTGCGTTTTACTTTTAAGTGAGGAGTTTTGTGTCCTTGAAATCTTTGCTTGCTTGCCTTGTACAGTATCTAATCTCCTCTAATACCTTTAATCACATCTCTGCAGTTCGAACTGCTCTTAAATATCTTGTTTGGGATTAAAACACTTATTTCAGATATTTAAAAAGCATCAAATATTCATGGACTAACCACGATTAAAGTGCATAATCCTCTTCCCTCCCCCAAATTACTTTGAACTAAATTAAAGGGTATTCAAGGGATTGCAAATGTTCAGATGAGATGCAGTGCCATAAAGATGAAAAAGAAGTTGGAACACAAAACTAAATTTGAAATTAGCATTCCCGCCCCCCATTGATACAGCAGTTCTTAACCTCTTAATTATGACTGGTTGAAAGAAAAGAAACACTAACATTAAGTATAATTTTGCAAAACCCTTAAATCAATTCTCAAATTGTTTTCAGGTTATTTTCTCTAGTGCATTTTGCATATGTGCAAAAAAATGTTTTTTAAAAAATGTAGGTGCTAAGGATGTGGGGGCAAACTCACACCTTGAAAATGATACTTATTTGCCTCTTATGTTGTGTTTATTTAACTCCTTTTTGCTCAGTCTCCACATACCCAATTAAGAGAGTGGGGATGAAACTGTTGGTCCTACTGCACAGACCCCATCTTTGCATCCCACTATGTCTCATGGCCTGGATGCTTGCATGGAGAGTCTGCTGTACCTGAATAGGCTCCCGAGACAATGCAGAATCCTGATCTTCCAGGTTTCTTATTTCATGGGGAACCTCAGAGTGGAAGGTCTGCCTCTCCCCATATAAACCATCCCAGACTCTGTGGTCATCATCTGAGACCCTTCTTCGTGTTCCTCTCCATGTGAGAATGGAGGGTGGCAACACAAGAAAGGGCCTTTTCTGTAGTGGCTCCTCATTTGTGGAAGGTTCTCCCCAGGGAGGTTCTCCTTGCACCTTCATTATATATTTTTAGGCAACAGCTGAAAGCGTTCCTCTTCAACCAGGTCTTTGGCTGATTAATACCTTTTAAATGTATCTTTGGGAAAGGGGGGGTATTGCTTTGTTGTTATTGTTTTAATTATTTACTTGTGTTCTTACCTTGTATTTTATTTTGTGATCTGCCCTGTGATTTTGTGATGAGGGGTGGTATCTAAATTTAATAAATATAAATAAATACAACCTCCTTGTGGGTACCATTGTTGACTTTCTGTCCCTGACACACAGAGGGCTGCAGGAACAGTGGCATGAGGCACATGGGAACCCAATGGCTGCATCTCTGCTCTCCCCCTTGTATGATGGTAATCACAGTTGGGGGGCGGGGCAGGGAGAAAATAGCTATACTTGTACCCAGACCAGCCCTGTAGTGTTGGCCTGTTAGTCATGAGCAGTCACCTTCAGCCAGATCCTGAAATACCTCCATGTGATGGTCTGTTGAGTGGTGATGATCTTCTGTCATGGGTCACTGTAGAGCATCAGAGACTGGGTGGGGCTCACATATTTTTGTAGTGGCTTCCCCTTGTTTTACCCAGACGAGTTAGAAAACATAGCCACTAATGCCTAGTTTGCCTTATAAATAGCTCATTTACAAGCTGTTATATGAAAATGTCCTAAATGAGGGGTTTTTTGTGTGTGTTTTTTAAACCAGGTCTCTTATTCAATGTAAATATTTCCCTCACTTTCTGCATCAACATTTGGAAGATTCACAAACGGATCCGCTACCCGAGAAGATGAGAGAGTCAGTGGTAGGTTTCGTTTCTTTGTTTTTATGGGGAGCCCATGCAAAGGCGTCATCTGAAATCCCACAACCATGCTGTGATATTATTTCACACACAAAGTGTCAAGATGTCTGGTCAAATTATTTAAATCTCTAGCAGAGAAGCAAGTCTGGGGTAGAGCTGCGAATTGCTTCAGATGAATGACAGTGGAAGAAAGAAAGGCTTTAGGGACGGCAAGGCTGCTTTCCTCGCTCTTAACTTCTCCTCCTTTGGCACGTAGACGGAAGTCGCTGGGATTCTTCAGTGCTGAGGGTGTTGCAAAATTGCATCTTCTGTGAATGGAAATCATTATGTCTTCCATGAGAAAATTAACAGGAGCTGCCTACGACACTCGTGGTTAAAACAGGCATTATCCGGGGTGTTGATTAGAAACAGAACCTTAAAGCAGTCGTGTTGGGTCTCTGATTTTGCTCAGAACAGCAGTGAAGGCTGAAAGGGGTTTAGCTTTCCCTTCCTGTGCCACTTCTGCAATCTAAATTGCTCCTCCAGAACTTTTGTTAGCTCACTATGGAAAAAGCACATGCACAATGTCGGTACCTGTACCTGTATTGGAGAAAGACCATAGATAGCTACTGATAGAGAGGCTTGCATGCAGAAGGTCCCAGGCAGCACTGGGGAATACCCCTATCTGAAACCCTGAAGAAACTCTAGCATTCATTGCAGACCAGGGGGTAGAAATAGTGCAAGGCCCAAAATCACATGAGAATCCTTCAGGAGTAGAGAAAGCCCCCATACCTTTGCTCTCAAATGAGTAGAATGCTATTAAGGCACCAGGTGATGCATTGGAGGGGATGGGCTTTGGCAGCATGCCATTGCCCTCCTTGTGTGCGTGACATGTGAGGAGGCCCCTGGAAAGTTGGCTAGGAGGGTTTAGCGCCCTCAGGCCCCCAAATAAAAAGGTTCCCCACTCCTACAGTAGTTAGTTCTAGGCTAGAGGGACCAATTTGCTAGTCTGGCACAGTATCCTATATTCTTACCTATATTTTTCCACACTAAGATTAGTGGGGAGGATTTTAGATGGAGAAAACAGGTGTGTCAACAGGTTAAGTCGCTTCCCTCCACTGCTGTATTAATAAAAATTGAAGGCCCCTGAGGATACTTTGCATCCCCTGCTTTGTTTCTTTTTAACTTCAATAATAGACACCCCCCCCCACTTCATACCCTTCTTTTGTCAACTTACAATCTGCTTTAAACTCACTCGGTGAATGCTGCTACACGCCAACCCAATTGCCACAAGCACTGTGACATTCCAGGGGTTGTAGGTGTGCCTTAACCCAGCCAGGGCTTGTTTTCCCTTTGGACAAATGAGGCATAGCCAAGACTCTGGTGTCTTTAGGATATATGGCTTGTTTACACATATATACAACCTGAACCTAGCCGGGCTCACAGCATTAGCACCCAAAAAGGTCCCTTCTTCTTCCATAGCTTTTAGTCTTTCACTCAAATGGACAGCAAGCATCATCATGCCCTGCCCCTCTCCAGTTTACATTTCTGCTACTGGTCTGAACCCTCCGCTTTTATCCCCTGAGGGATAAAAATGTGTTGTCTAGATTATTGATTGGGGGTTATAGGTAGTGTTGTGTGTGTTTTAAATAGTGCTATTGTTAATGTTTTTATATGCTGTTACTTGCCCTGGATCTGTTCTGTCTGGTGAAAGGTGAATTAAAAAGTAATATAATATAATATAATATAATATAATATAATATAATATAATATAATATAATATAATATAATATAATATAATATAATATGTAATTAATGGATGATGCAGCCCTACCACAAAGCAGCACGAGATAGCCACTTCAGGTAGCTGACATTGGTAGTTAAAGTAATTAAGAAAGTAAAGTAAAAAATTGAAATATTTATTCCCAGAGGTAGGGAGAAGGCCTTGTGGGATTTTCTGCCTCAGGTACGAAAGTAGCTTGACAGCAGCTTTCAGCTGCGGAGGTGGTTGCTACATTGCCTGAGGTAGCAAAAACTCTTGAACCAGCCCTGGATTCCTCCGAAATTAATTAAAGGGCATTTCTTGACAACTCTAACAGCTACAGACACAATTCCTGCTCCTCTACTTAAGTTTGTAATAGATACCATTAATGGGACTGACACTAGCATCCAAGAGTTAGCAGAAATCCCCATGTCACAGCAGTTGCCTCATTTTGTGTCCATGAAATGATTTTTCTATTTATTCCAAAGTCCTGTCCACGTGGCAACTTCCTGCACTTCTGCTTGGGTACTGTGGACCAGACAGGGATTGCAGAAAAGACCTTGGAAAAGGCATATTCCTTCCCCTGGCATCTTCAGACCCAGATTCAACCTTCAAGATATTTGTAAATCAAGCATCCCCTTAAGTGTTGACTATGGTGAATTGAACAATATTTTGCAGTGCCCAACCACACTTGAATATAACTTGGTTTACAAGTTACAGCTTCCCTTAAGTGGGATTTATGTCCCTTGTGGCTTGCAGAGTCAAGCTGCATCAAGTAATATTGTTAAATGTTGAATTGAAGTTGGCATGTGAAAAAGTAATATAACATATGTGTGTTCCTGCCTATCTAGCCTGATGGTTTCAGTTTGGTAATAAGGAATGTAATAGCTAACGTGTGATGCACATGTTTGTGTGTGCACACACAGAGGGAGTATAGAATTATGTGGATGATATTTATTTTTAAGTTGGGTACCTTGAAATCAATACCATTTGAGCTGAAGATAATTGGTCCACTCTTCAGGATGAATCTAGGGGGATTTACTATTTAAAATAAGCCTCTCTGATTCCCCTCCAAATTAGCAATAATTTAGCACTGCATTTTCCAGTGACCTTTGCTACATTTTTGTTGCTTGAATGGCACTGTAACAATTGTCAGCCTTGGTGACTGGAATCAACAAGGCGGCTGCATTGGCTAATTAACCACTCAACTTGGAGAATGGAACTTCCTAGCTTTATAATTAATTTCATAGGCATCCACATGGTTGATTACTGCATTAACCAGCAGCCTAAGGGTATTCATGTGTTACATTCAAACTCTAACTTCCTTCCTGGACTGTAGCAGTAGTGGAGAATCACAGCTCCAAAAAAACAAACCAAAAAACAAACCAAACCACAATTAAATGCAAAAAGAAGAATTGCATAGTTCTCTCAGAGTTGAGACAGGGTGGTATGAAATTGGCATTTTCTTTGCAGAAGGTTAGACGAAAGTCTAAACTATCAAAAATCGCAACCCAAATCCCACCAGGCTCGTTTTTACTGGGGGTTTTCCCCCCTTCCTGTTATACATATTCCAAACACAGTGGGCTGAATCTATAGTCACCCTGCTGCATTCACACTGTTGGATTCTGTTTTGCATATCTATTGGCATAACACCATGGATGGGAATGTGCATTACTATCTGATTTGTAAAGCAAATGAGAATATGCCTCTCACCAACAATATGCAATGCAGTAATGCAGTGCAGTTCTATAGTGTATCCAGATCGCATCAGTGGATACTAATTTCAGTGCAAATGTGCATCGCACCATATCCAATAAACCTTGACTCCAGTGGGAGAGAAAACAATGTTGTAGTTGCAAACCCTAACTGGTGGGCTTTGGTGGTGTTTCCAAGGGTGTTGGTGGCATACCTACTATTTTTATGCCTTGGGGGCGGGGGGGTTGCTTGTGTGTTTTTCTGCTTTTGGGCTTAACACATGTACAGTATAGAGGCCATTCGTTCCACTGCCAGAGTATACTGAATTCTTGAGACTATGCAATTGCTATGCCCTTTTGTTTAGCATTTTCTGTTGCTCTTCCCGACTGTCATCAAGATTACTAGATGTGGCTATACTTCTCTATGCTCATTGGAGGGCTGATATAAATAGTATTATTATTATATTACATAACGTTATGCTTTAGCAGCAAAGCTTCAGCCAAGGAGGCAATAAATAAGTGGTTCATTCGTGCTGTGCAGCTTTATCCTAACAGTTACCCTGAGCCTTAGGCTAAGTTGAGAGAAAGTGATTAGCCAAGGGGAACTTTATGGCAGATTGGGGGATTCACACCCAGGTCTCCCCAACTCCTAGTTTGACTCCGCTCAACCCACTAAGCACTGCTCCTGTACAATCCCCATGCATTTCAGAGGTGGAGTGTGTGTGTGTGTGTGTGTGTGAGAGAGAGAGAGAGAGAGAGAGTTTCCTGTGTTAAAGGCAACTAAAGCAATACTTTGCCAACATTTTTACCTGAACAGCAACTGGGGAATGCTTTAATTCAGGGCTTGTCAACATTTTCGGGTGACCCATGGGCATAGTTTTGGGGTCCCAAGACACATTTGCAAACTGGAGAAGCTGTTGTGGGTGGCTCACACCCAACCAACCAACCAACCAAACACTGCAGTCTATTATGTTGGCTACAGCAGAATGCCTTTTTTCAAGCCCCATTTCAGCCTGTGGGGTTGCGGGGGGAGGGGACCCTGTGGGTGCCAGGGAAGGCCTCTGCCTGCGTGGATGCCATGCTGGCAACCCCTTCTTTGAGCAGTGACTGATGTGAATTTCATTGCAACTGTCAACTTCTGAAGATGGAGTAGCTTCATTTAGCAAGTCAAATTGGTCTTAACTTGAGTTTGATCATTTTAAAATTATATTCACAGAGGGAAACCTTGAAATCAGATCTCATTGTGTGCTCCGTGGCGGCTGTGCTGTCATTTGCAGTCAGTGCCAGTACTGTTTTCTTGTCATTAGGGGTAGGTATTATAATTCCTTTCTTCTACATTATTTCCTAAGATATTGTCTCTGTTATTCAAAGCAAGGAGATCTCATTATAGGCCATTATGGAAGACACATTAGCAGACGAAGGAATATTTGCTTGTGAGTGGTACTGGGAGTTTTGTATCACTTCACACATATGAAAATCCAGTTTTTAAATATGAGGTGCGATGCACTAAGATGTTTTTTGGCCATGGTGACGCAAAGCCTCTGGTACAAATTGGCTGAGCTACTGTAATGCCTTGGAAAGTTTATGAGCATTCAGAATACTGAGAAAACCTGCCAGCTATAGGATATCTGTGACAGTCAGGCTTTCGTGAGTTGAAATGAAAGGTTTTTGCCAAGAAAAGCCTGCCACAGTGTAAGGACAGGAGGTTCCCTAGAGCCCTTGGCACTAGGGAGGAATTGGGGGAAAGTCCTGTTGTGCTAGTGGAACTTATTGCACTAGATGCAGCTAGCTTATCTCCTAGCATTATGTCCAAATAAAGCAATTGTATGCAGTGTTTATGTGCCACTATTAGCAGTGGCCAGGTGACAGTGTCATGCACTCCAAGATCATAACCATTTCAGGTGATCTTCACATCTTGGCCATAGCGTGTCAACCAATTGTTGTACCCCTTATTTTCTGACTTCCATTCATTTTTATCATGGAAGCAATTTCTATATACTGCCTGAAGCATTCCTTACGCTTCAGCCTTGTATCTGGCATATTCTGATTTTCTATTGGCATTCCGTTAAAAAAGACACTTTCTGTGTTTTATGACCCAGCACAACGGACTCCTTAGGCTGTGAATGTGCAAAAAACCAAACAAACACAAACAAAAAGCATGTGCGCGCGCACACACACACACACACACACACAGAGAACAAGTTTAGCAAAGGCGGGTGAAACACTACAGCAACCTTTATCTTCTCTTGAACAAAAATATAAGTGTGTAATAAAGCACACGGTAAAGAGTAACTGAGAGACAGGAGAGTTTGCTTTCGTTTCCTCAGTCCCACATCTGCCTGTACAAGCATGTTTTCCAAAATAAAAATGGGCAAATGTTGAATGGAAAGAGCAATACAAAAAATGCGGTTCTTTTTTTAAACTATATATATTATAGTACTTAATATGTTGTTTTTAAATGAGATTTGGTTTCTCCCCCCCCCCCCTTTTCTTCTCCTTTCAACTCAGCCATTTCTCAGCATTGTGCTTTATGCTTTAGCGTGGACTGTGGGATTCATAACACACTACCTAATTCCTCAGCTTCGCAAGCACCATCCATGGCTGTGGATCTCCCACCCGATCCTTAAAAATAAAGAATACCAGCAGAGAGAATTAAGAGGTGTGTAAAAGCTTCTTCTTCTTTTTTTAAGAAAAAAGTTTTAAGTGACACTGTCTATATGTGCTTTACATTATAATGATTTTTTTTGTACATCAGTGAGAGTAATCGTCCATGGAATACAAAGGGAAATGAAAACAGGCAGATTGTGGCAAAGTCAATTGTTGGGTGCAAGAATAATAGCATATCAGGGATCAGGCAGAAGCCTCTCTGAACGTGCAGTTGAGACACCCAAGAAGAGAGAGAGACAGAATCTATCTGATCCTGAATTCTCTTTGCCCATTCCAGTGATATTACTCAAAGTGGAGTCTTGCAGATAAATTTGCATATATATATATGTATATCTCTTTTTTAAAAAGCTGTATCAAAGGTGTTTAAAAATTATTACAATATAAAAACCATACAATAAAAGCATTAAAAAGTTCAAAAAATAATATAAAAGCAAAAACATTAAAAACTTTTAAAAAGTCAATTAATTCCCCTGTGGACTCCATTCTGAATAGAACTCCCGTGGATCATGTAAACACCCACCCACTTTTTCATTACTAATTCTTGTTAGATTGTTTCCCATTGCATTTACCTCAATTGTTGCTATGTATCTTTGAAAACCTCAAAATAAATATTGCAAGAAAGCAATGTTGCAAAATCGGGTGCATTTTGACCTACCAAGCTCTTCCTTAGGGTATTCCTGTAAGCACATCCAGCAATCGCATTTGTGTGCAGAGCTGTTCCTGATTCAGGTGCTAGCAGTCAGATTGCTGCCTGCGCTTGTGGGAAGGAAGCATAAGGAAACAGGTCAGGGGTGAGAGGAAGCAAGACAGGTGAGCGATCCCTCTTCCTGCTGAATTCGTCTACCCTCTCTCTGTGTGTGACGATCCTGGATCATGGCTTGTTTTTACCTTTTACTGGAGATAAGTAAAACACACACACAACAATTTATGAAAGTATATTTGAACAAATAAAGTTTGACAATAGAAAGCAGCATTGCTGAATTGCTGAAACTGGTTTTTTTGTGGTTGCTTCCTTCCTTTTTTATATCCGTTCAGCGTTTCGACTGCTGTCAGGGATGGTAATTTGCTGTTCTCTCAGTGACCTCAACCCACTGAGCCCTGCTGCTATGCAATTTCCTAGAGGCCTGGCAGAGATTCAGTAAAGAACTAATTGGCATAAACGGATATTGTGTTGTAGTAGTGGATGACAAGTTTCTCCCTTTGTTTAGAACAACCTTTACAACCTGCATCCTCTATTTATGTCAGCCAACTAACCTGAGCGCTTGTAGTTGTTCTGGCCTTTGACTTTAGTTTTGTCTAATTTATCAGGAAGCTATTTATATGAAGTCAGACCATTGGTCCATCTGGCTCAGTATTGCCTGCTCTGATTGGCCGCAACTCTCCAAGGTTTCAGGCAGGGAGTCTAGCTGGATATGGCAGAGATTGAACCTGGAACCTTTTGCATGCAAAGCAGGTGCTTTGCTGGGGAAGCTGTAGTCCTTCTCCAAGCTTCTTACAATCTTAAAAAGAAACAAGAACAAAAAACCCACTGCATGCTGATGAATGAGTTTAATGCAGTATGTGCAACCCATAATTAAAAAATGCATTTCAGTGTTTAAATTTCTGGCAGAATTCTTTTTCAGATATTTGGATGCAAACTAAAGTTTGGGTGGCATGAATACACGAGACTGTGATTTAAATTTCCTGCCCTGTAGTGTCGTGAGGAACATTAAATTTGAGGTTTTTAAAAAGTCATATTGTGGGTATTTTGGAATTGCTATCTTCAGCAGGTGGTGTCTGGAGACTTCTTTCCAGTTCTCCTAGAAATCTGTTGGCTAGGAGCCAGCTTGTCTTTGGATAACCCTCACTTTTTCTTTGCTCCAATTAAGAAACTTGCTGTCAACTTTTGATGGGCCTGTGCTTTAATCGCTCTCAATATGTGTTTTTGACGTGTTTGAAGATAAGAACGTCAAGACAGTAGGTCTCGTCTGTGACCTCAGTCTCTTCTTGAAACCAATCCAACAACTAGATACTCTGCAGAGAAACATATTTATAAGATGCATTATTTAAATTTAAAAAAGATGCATTATAATGTTAAGTGTCTTTGGCAGGAGGGTGTTGCAAGGAAATATATTCGCAGAACAATCAATCTTGAAAGAGGGTCTTTGATACCAAAATGTACTGAAGAATTTCTAGTTTTTTACAGTTTATTACAAAATGACATAGAGAGAGTAAAGGAAGTGCAGGTCTTCTTTGTTGGTTTATTTCCAGATGAAAATAAAATGCTAACAGCCAGTGAGTGTTAGAAATGACTTTGCATTCTGGCATTGCTTACATTTATGACCCAGCCTTCTGATGCAATCTTCTGGACTTTGTTTTCATACTAACAGACCAGGACTGTGATGCACTCCACCAAATACTTTATTCTCATATGGCACAAGATTCAACTTTGTTTCCCCCCCAAAGAATTCTTCCAAAGCCAACAATATTATCTAAGCTATGATTTGTGCCCAGGTTGGAAACCAAATGTGTTTCAAGCTAAGGGTTACCTGGCTCAGTTCAGAAGGTAAAATGTTAAGTACTAGAAGAAGAAGAAAGCCACCTGCAACCAATGTATCTTTGAACAAGAATTTTACTCTCTGATTTGAGAGCTTAAGATGTGTTGGGTTTTCTGCCTGCTTAATAACTTCCCAACTGCTATTGCTATTGACCTGCCTTCTCTGATGTTTTTGCTGTTGCCCTGCTATTCACATATAGTGCTATGGCTTGTGCATCCCCTTAGTTAAGATTAGTTTTCTTCACTGCAATTTTCTGTTGTTTCTAGAACTGCTGTTAAATCTGCATTCTTATAGAGCTCTGATCTAATTACATATGCAATACTGACCAGGGATCCAATGCTTAATCAACTTCTAGGTGCTCATATGAATCCAATGCCCCTTTGGAGTTTCACTTTGGTATCCTAGCACATTTCAGATTTTGATGAGAGATCAACACCTCCCTCCCAATCAGAACCAATTTTGGCATTCACATTCCATGTGATAAATGAATAAATCAGCTAATGCCATGTGTGAGACAGATGAGCTATACCCTGTTATGCACGGCAAGAGTTTTGACAGAACATCACTTTGTTTTGAAATTTTCAGGTGCTGCCCATTTAATGTGGTTTGAAAGACTCTATGTGTGGCTTCAGTGTTTTGAAAAGTACATCTTGTATCCGGCAATAATACTGAATGCCCTCACCAATGACGCCTTCTCAATCAGCAAATACAAGAGGCTGACTCCACAGTAAGTTACTTAAATGTTGTGATACATTATTTGTAGAATTAAGAGCTGGACAATATCATTTATGCATCTGGTCTACCATTCAGGCTTCCACAACTTGTGACCTGCCTCTCCTAAACTGCTATCACCTATAGCAGCCATTATTTGTAACTGGAGAGGCGCTTGATGTCTCTCCTGTCTCTCCCTCCAGGTTGGCCTACCCATTGGCCGCATTGAGACCTTTGCATCAGGTGGTGCGACAGGAAAGGCGATGGATTTATGTGCCCTCACCCCACTAACTCACCACTGTTTAGTGTTGTAGGAGTGCTCCTTTGCTGAAAGTGGGACTGTCCAGTGGGGCCTCTTCCTTGGAAGAGTGCTGAGCAAGGTGGCCTCAGAGATTTGTCCACCCCTACACAAATGGGGCCATAGGAGCTCTGATTCAGGTGGCAAAATGTCTTGCACTAACCCTGGCCATGCAGGCATCATGAGCCTTAACCTAGTGGGCTGCCCTATGTGGCTGGAGGATAGCATTTGCTCTTCCCCTTGCCCTTCCTTCTTGGACTTCATTCTTCTCCAGGGATGCCAAACCCAGCAAGCTCTCTCATGACGTTGGAGCATGCCTGCCAGTGAGTTCAGAACTCATCTTATCTGTGTTGCTTTCAAAACTGAAAGTACAGATGAGAGAAGAAGCTCTGACAGCCCCCGAAAGAGTTTCTGACATTTCATTCGCATGGCAACATTTAGCTGATTGTTTGGAGTAGCCTTATCTGTAGCAAACCTAAAGATCTGCTTGAAGGGACATGGAGCAAAGAATAAGTGCCTTTTAGATTCATATCCACCGAAATCCATCCAGGCTGAAAATCCCAAATGAACGACCAGATCACAACATGTATCAAGGTCTTGAAAAAACTGGCACATGTCACTCATTGGAGAAGACATTCTGAAACCTTGTGGCTTGTTTTCATTTAATTTGAAGGTAGTGGCAGCATCACAGTTCCTTTATGAAACAACATGTACAGGATTTGCATCAATAACTTATCTCAGGAATGGGGAAACCTGTGGCCCTCTAGATGCTGCTGGACTCCAACCCCTGTCCTCCCTCACCATTAGCAGTGTGGCTGGTGCTTATGGGAGTTGCAGCCCAATAACTTCTGGGGGACCTCAATTTCCCCATCACTGCTTTACCATCCCTTCTCTGAGGTGACATAATTCCCACTTGGCTGATTTCAGTAGTCAACCCATACAGAAGTTTGTTTCCATGGATGAAAGGTGCCCTGAAACTCCTAGTACATCCCTTTGGGAATGGGTCAGGCAAGCTTCTATTACAAAAGGAAATTGCTTGGTTCACTGAGGTAAAAATAACTAAAACTGAACACATTTGCAATCTTATATGAAAGTCAAGGAAGGGCAACCCCCTTCACAATGAACCCCTGCTTTTCTGCTACCCCAACTGGTAGTTCCCTGCCCCATTTGTGCAAGAGGTTTGTGGCCTTCTTCCATTATTTTCAGTGCCACAGCCTGCTTTTTCTACTGTGTGCTGTTTACTTTATTAACATAAGGAAGATTTCAAAGAGGTTATGCAATGCCTATATGTATATAGCATTATGTCTATTAACCTAGGAGCAATCCTTATGTAATCTTTATTGGAAAATGCATTAAAAAAATAAAATTATTTTCCACAGCAAAAATGGATCAATGTACAAATAAAGGTGTAAAACAAAGAGCACAATTCCTACTAAAAGATAGAAGCAAGAATTCTGGGAAGTTTGCCAACTATCTTTCTTTATGTTCTAATTTTCTAGTACTTAACAGTATGTTGACACCAAAACTGTTATAATGATTAATGATCTCTGAAAACATATAACGCTGTGCTTTCAGCAGGGAAATCAGTTTAATTCATAGGTACATCTTTCAGATATGTTATACATATACTAGATAAGGACACCAGCCTTTTAAATTGTTATTTATTTGAAATTTGTTCCAAAGGATTCAGGGGAAGTTGTGTTATACCATTTCATCTTAATTCTTTCAATAGACTTGTGTGGTAGAGCTGGGAAATAGTGACTGGCCCAAAATCATCCAGTGGGCTAAAAGGCAGAGCAGAAATTTGAATCTGCATATCCTGCTTAATGCTGCCCATTGTGCTGCACTTTCTGCTCTCCTCCTTTCCCTTGTAGTCCTTTCATGTGCCCCCAAACTCTGCTTTGGGACATTCCTCAACCCTCGAGCAGATTTGGGGGGCACCCAGGGAGGGAAAAGAAGAATGGGAAGTCACATCATGCAAGTGAAAGTCTGGTCACATGATGAAGTTGTCGGAAATCAAGCCTATATTAGGAGTAACTGGCAACACTCCCAGGCACCCGGCTTGGTCTCCTGTTGACCTCCCTGACTGCATTCCCCAGCAAGATCCAGGCTAGGTCGCGATAGGCGATTCTTCTCAGCGTGAGAAGAACACACCCCCTCCCTCCTGCTCTCCCGGCAGGGAAAAGGAGATAGACAGAAACGTTTTTACATGCTTTTATTTCTGTCTTTGAAGCATTACAGAAAACATGACTGCTCTCTTCATGCTCCAGCAGTTGAGTGACAAACACCTCCTGTACTTCCTGTACAAGAGCAAGAGGAAGAGCTCATATTACACTCTGAGCTAATTCCGGTGCATTGCCCTGTGAATTGACTGTCCCTCTGTTTCCCACGGAACAGTACCAACATTCCATCATGTGATGTTTTCAAGCTAGCAGTTTGCAGCTGCATTGCATCCATATCGTAACAGAAGTCTGGTCAAGGAAATTGCCGATGTTATCTCAGCACCTCTGTCTATTATCTGTGAGAATTCATGGAGAACAGAGAAGGTTCCTGCAGACTGGAAGTGGGCAGATGTTGTCCCGATCTTCAAAAGTGGGGTGGGGAGAAGACCCAGCCAGTCAGCTTGATGTCAATACCAGGAAAGGTCCTAAAACAGATAATTAAACATTTGGTCTGTGATTACTAATACCCAGCATGGGTTTCTCAAAGACAAGTCATGCCAGACAAAACCCAAAGAGTGCTCACTAATGGTTCCTCATCATCCTGGAAAAAAGTGACAAGTGAGGTGCTTCAGGGTTCTGTCCTGGGCCCGTTGTTGTTCAACATCTTTATAAATGACTTGGATGAAGGAATTGAGGGGATGCTCATCACATTTGCAGATGACACCAAACTGGGATGGGTAGCAAATGCTACTGAAGGCAGAATCAGGATACAAGATGACCTTAACAGATTGGAGAACTGGAGCCCAGACTAAGAAAAAGAATTTCAGTAGGGACAAATGCAGGCTTTTACATTTAGGCATGAAGAACCAGCTGCACAAATATAAGATGGTGGACAGTAGTACATGTAAAAAGGATCTAGGGGTCTTAGTAGACCACAAGCTGAACATGAATCAACAGTGTGATGCCGCAGTAGTAGCAGCAGCAGAATGAATGAATGAATGAATGAATAGCTAATGCTATTCTAGGCTGCATCAACAGAGGTATAGTGTCCATCCAGATCAAGGGAAGTAATAGTGCCACTCTATTCTGCTTGCTTAGACCACACCTGGAGTATAGTGTCCAGTTCTGGGCACTACAATTCAAGAAGGATGTTGACAAGCTGGAACGTGCACAGAGGAGGGCAACCAAGATGATCAGGGTTCTGGAAACCAAGCCTTATGATGAATGGTTGAGGGAATTGGGTATGTTTAGCCAAGAGAAGGCTGAGAGATGATAGCCATCTTCAGATATCTAAAGGGCCGTCTTATGGAAGATAGAACAAGCTTATTTTCTCCTGCACCTGATGGTAGGACCCAAACCAATGGTTTCCAGATACAAGAAAGGAGATTATGACTAAACATCAGGAAGAACTATCTGACAGTAACAGCTCTATCCAATATGGATTCTTTAGTTGAGATTCATGCATTGCAGGGAGTTGGATTAGATGACCCTTAGGTTCCTTCCAATTCTACAGTTCTATGACTCTATTATGTTGAATGTCACTTCCTGTCTTTTAATACTGGACCAGTCCAGATTAAAGTTGTACCAGAACTTTGGAGAGCCATGTCATTGTGTTTTGATTCAATAAAGTCAATAAAAAAATGGTACTACTGCCAGACATAAATAGTCACCTTTGTATAGTGATTAGTTAAACGAAACAGAAGATATCCTGATAAGTTGTTCTATTGAAGTTTTACTTTCCTGATTTCTTTTCTTTCTTTTCTTTCTTTTCCCTCTTGCAGCTGTGATATCTTTCTGATTACAATTGCGGGAATGAAGCTATTGCGGTCTTCATTTTGTAATCCCATTCACCAGTTTGTTACATTAAGCTTTACTGTCATCTTCTTCCAGTTTGACTACTATGGTAACTCTGATAACTTCTTGTTGAATTTCTTCATGATGTCCATTGTGTTTAATAAGGCAAGTGAAATGTTACTTAAAACTCTGTCACAATTTTGAGTGTTTAAGAAAAAGAAACAAAAATCTATAACTAATAACATGTGTCTAACTGTATCTGAACCTGTGTTCCTTGTTTGTTATTCTCCAAACAAACCACAAACGGTAACCAAGGCTGTTTCTTGTCTTACTGATGGTTTGTTTGGAAAGAAACAAACCATGACTTGCGCCAAACCCGGAAATGACCCCAAAAGTCACAAAAACATCACAAAACGTAACAGGGTGAGGGAGGAGGGTTTGTAGGCTTTGTCAATGGTGTTTCAAATATACAGGATTTCACTTAAACGCTTGGTGCCTTGGAACATAACTCTCACATAATTTGGGGGTTGCCTGTACTAAAATCATAAGTACATATATTACAGGTTTATTGAAGAAATGCTACAGGCTAGGGGCCAATTAAACATATTTTTGAGAGGCAGATCTTGATTAGTCTTAGAGGCTTAGAACTTCCCTAAAAGTTTATATGAGTTTATTTGGGGCAAATAAATAATAGACCTATACCCATTAACTATTGAGAAGTTGACCATGGTAGCAATATCTTGGGAAACAAGTGAATAAAATGGAAATAGCATGTGCGGAGTAGTCGTGCTGAAATTGTTTCATTCAGAGGCATGCTGAGACAATGAGTGAAAAGTACAATCTCATTGAGCTGGTAATTAGAGATTTGCAGTGACTCTGTAAATGAAATACTTATAGGATTGCTGGGTTTTGAAGATTAATTATTAGATTTTGCAGGTTATTATTTCATCACATGGATCTAAATCCCCAAGAATCTCTGAAATGTTGTGGGCTGGCCTTTAAAAAAATTAATTTGGGGTAATTTTATTCCTATGAAAAGTCTATCTGTCAGGTCCCTGCTCAAATGGCATCAGGCACTGTAACTGTATCTTTCCCAACCCTCTATGGTCCATTCTGCTTCAGCAAGAAAAGGAAATGACAGCTTCAATCAATGCACTGTTCAATCACCATAATGTTGACAACTATTTTTGAAAGATAGAAAGCACATTTTTGCTGCCACCACCTTTGGCTATGTAGAAATAACTCTGGAAGTGACAGCCAGGAACTTATTATTCTCTGAAGGTGTGATTTTTCCCATGTCTGAGCAGCAAGGCTTTTTCCTAAGTGTTGTAAGTCTGTATAATCATTTCAGTAGAAAAAAACAATCCGTGTGAAGCCACGGTTGAAGAAGCATATCCATTTTTCCACTGAGGGAAATGAAATAAACCCACAGTAGACAACATCTCCAGCTTTGTTATTCCAGGTTAGATGACACTTTCTTCATCTGTCCTCAGTAACGTGCTTTGCAATGGTGACGGGGGTCACAGCTGGCAAGGGAAGGGGTATCCCTTCCTCCTCATCTGTGACTGCCCCCCACGCCCCAAATTGTCCCACTGCTGTAATTAGGCTTGAAATAAAGCTTTCTGTTGTAGCCAGTGGAAGGAAGCCTAATTACAGTGTATGGGGCATTTGCTGTGTGGGCGGGTCACAGCTGGGGAGGGGAGAGCCCCCCCAACCTCCATTGCAATTAGGCTTAAATAGCCTTCTATTGACTACCAAATAAAGCTTCTTTCAAGCGTAATTTGAGCAAGAGAAGGCAGTGGGCACCTGTGGGCCCCAAGGAAGGGCCTCGGCAGACTTCTGAACACCTGCAAGCGCCACATTGGTGACCCATGTATGTAATCAATGCAGTCCACTGAGGATGCAAATCAACCTCACTGCTCACAGGGCATTGCTTTCCACAGCCACTTTCCTCTCCCTATTAGCTCCTTGTAGCTGCTTTTGGATGTGCTACCGCATACTGGAACATCCAGTTCAGTAAATTGCTTGGGAGCCAGAACCAAAATTAAAATGGTTCATAAAGGTATTAGGAGGGCTGTGCATGGATGATGCATTTTGGCTGTGATCCAGGATTAGAAATAGCCATACGATATGTAGGGAACTGAGACGGATTGAAATAGTGGAGGATAATTGCCCGTTAGTTATTTACTGGGAGGCTCTGCTTTCCTTTGGACCACATCAGTGAGGGCGAGAGGGTAGGTCTTGTTATCTGGGCAGCCCAGGTTCTCCTTTCACAATGCCCAGGCCTGCACCCCAGGAAAGTTACTTCAGTGTTGCTAGCACAGCAGTTTGACTTCATCCCAGATTTTTCACCCCATTTTCCCTTGAAACGGATGAATGCCAACAGCAGATTCCCTGCGCCCACTGTTTCGTCTCTGGAAATACCCTTTATGCCACTACTTTGCATGATTGCAATGGTTGTTTATTAGAGACCGTTGAACTTTAAGTTTGCCATGGGAAATTGCTGCTGTTCACATCCCCCTACAGACAGATAACAAAAGTGGAACCAAGTTGTCCAAAAGAATTAAGCCCTACAACTCACACTTCACAAACTGCAATAATCTATCTTGCCTGGTGAGTGGTGTCTCTTGAATACTCATAGAGAGTCTGATAAGTTCCACTTGGATTATTTCATCATACAACAACCCAGTGTTGTAAAGATATGTTCAGTGATAGGACAGAAATCCGCTGGCCTTTTTATTCTGATAAGCAACATAATCACCTGAAATCCAAAACATTTGTTGAAAAGGTCTTTGATATCTCAGTCTGAAATGTTTTATATGTTCAGTTGAACCCTTGTCCTTTGGCAATATGTGTGCTTGGCTCCGATTAAGGTCAAAACCTGTCAAAATTTCTTATGGAAAACGTTACAAAATGAATCTGTCAACTTAATCTGCTCAGCACAAGACCACCTGCTGGGCTTCTCCTTGAGGTTGTAATGAAACTTCCTCATCTGCAAGAAAAATGGACTGTTCTTCATTTATGGAAAGCTCTTTGATACAACTGAGCCTTTTATGAATGGTATGGGGAGGAAGGCCATTTTTAAAAATTGCCCCCTTTTTCCTGCAGTTCCTTGCAACACCTCCCATACTATTTTGGAAGTTCCTCCAGGCCTCTGGAGGCTGGATCAAATGGGGGTGGGACATAGGGGGCTGAGAAGAGGAGGGAAAATGGGTGGAAATCACTTTCTCCCTTTCCTTCATGGAAGTCTCCAAAGGATTAAAGAGCTCTCCATGAATGGAAGGTTACTGCTGGATACAACTATTTACTGATAGTAGAATTGAAACAAATTAAGGGGAAGAGTTATAAAGCTTTTAGGTTCAGAGACAAGATTCACTTGAATGACATTCTGTATAGAAAAATAGGTGAAAGCATAAACAGAAGCTAAGATGTACACAAGTCATAAATGACTTTCAGTGTTAATGGGAAGTTAGATTTGTAGAAAAGAAATTGCACTTCAATGAGGAAATCTTTATCATCGGCAACATGTAAGTCCCCCAGCTCTGCCAATTTTCTCCAAAGATGTAGAAAGATTGCTCAAAACATTCATGAGCAATGCACATTAAGGGAGATAAACACAAATTAGTCTGCAAATGGGCAAAATATTATCTCTAATTGGATGCACATAAAAGAAAAGTATTATAATTCCAATTCAACAGTGGAAGCAGTAAGATGTTTCAAAATAGGTAACCGACAGTTATGTGGTTATAACAGGGCTATGAATCTGGGGGTCTCAAATGCGGCATTAAAGCACCCCAAGCTCTGTGATTACAAAGCTCAAATACTGCAGCAGATAACAAGTTTTGCAAATTGGGCAGATTCACATAATGCTTCTGAATTTTCATGATTCACACACTTTGCATAGTTGCACAGTTTGCTCAAAAAGCCTAGCTGACTTGGTGATTTTGTGTGCTCTGCTCCAAATGTAGAGTTTTGTGAAAAAGCAAGGGATGGGGATAGAAAGGGATAGAACGGGATTGTGCACAAAATTACTTTCAGTGTTTGGTGACTTTTTCATTGGTTAGTCTGGATGGACAGGCACAGTGAAGCAGTCGTCAGTATTCAGCCAGACTTCCAGATTTATCAGACCATTTTGAAAAAGGAAAAAAAAAACCTAATAAAAAATAAGTCAAGGCAGTGTGCAACTGTGGAAGTGGGGTGTATGGTAGAACTGCATCTTCATTTACTCTGAGTGAAGGGTCACATTCCTTTTTTTGGGGGGGTGTCTTTGCAAACTAGGGGACCTGGGTGGCACTGTGGGTTAAACCACAGAGCCTAGGGCTTGCCGATCAGAAGGTCGGCGGTTTGAATCCCCATGAGGGGGTGAGCTCCTGTTGTTCGGTCCCTGCTCCTGCCAACCTAGCAGTTCGAAAGTACATCAAAGTGCAAGTAGATAAGTAGGTACTGCTCAGGCGGGAAGGTAAACGGTGTTTCGTTGCGCTGCTCTGGTTCGCCAGAAGTGGCTTAGTCATGCTGTACGCTGGCTCCCTCGGCCAATAAAGCGAGATGAGCGCTGCAACCCCAGAGTTGGTCACAACTGGACCTAATGGTCAGGGGTCCCTTTACCTTTACCTTTTGCAAACCAGAGGAGGTCAGGGACACCATACACACGGCAGCCACTCATACACCATAACCTAGTCTATTGACTACAATATAATGTTTTTTTTAATCTGAACTTTGGAGAGGGGGGCATGTGGGTGCCAGGGAAGGCCTCTGTAGGCGCATATGTGCCCACAAGTGCTATGTTGGAGACCCTTGGTCTTGGCAGTCAAAGCAGAAACCACCATAACTGAAAGTAATCTTCAAAAATGGCTGCGTGAATCACCCCACTGAAAAAGACAATCAACTGGATGTGTTTCTCCCTTTGCCTCTGAAAGATGTACTTCATCTGGAACCATGCCCTGATGTCATAACTCACAGCATTATAATGTCTGGTTATGGAGCAAGTTGCCCTGCATGTTACAGAGGGGCAGAGGAAAAGATGCAACCTGGAGCTGCTCCCTTGGGCAGTAGCTCCTTTACCTGTTGTGACCTCACCTTCCTCCCTAAGAGCATGGAACACAAAGAAGTCTCTCACACATTTAGCCATTCTATTTATATATCTTCGTTTTATTTTAGGAAGATTCTCTTCTTCTTCTTCTTCTTCTTCCCCTTCCCCTTCCCCTTCCCACATTTGTGATGCAGAACAACATCTTGGCTAGAAAGCTCATTTTTCTACAGAGAAAAATCTGGTGGATTTATCTGGTAGATGTGTTCTGTGTGCCATATGGCTATCCTGACCACTCACGTCCCTGATGCCTGAAAGATCGCCTACAGACCCTCTTGAGTGCTGAGATCAGCAGAGGGGGCTCTCTTGGTAGTTCCTCCACCTTCAGGGGCTTGGAGGGCAGGTGGCAGCCCTGGGGAGGGCATTCTCTGTGCTGGCCCCAAAGATGTGAAACTCCTAGCAGAGGTGCACAAGGCACCTTCATTATATAGCTTATGGATAATGCTGAAGATGTCCCACTTTACATTGGCTTTTGACATCAGAGATGTATGTTTTCAGGACCCAACTTTTTATGATTGCAAGTTGTTTTAAATTGTTTTTAATATTGTGTTTAATGCTGTAACCGGCTCTCAGACCTTGGGGTGAAGGGCAGGTAATTAATAATAATATTGATTGATTGATTGATTGAGTAAATATTATGTTAAAATAAAAATTCCACTTCACTTTCTATATGAACTGAATACCAACAATCCAAGAGGTAGTATAATTGTAATATAGGTACGTGGACATTGCGTGTTGTATAGGATATATATGGTAAAATGCTTTCTTTCTTTCTTTCTTTTTAAAAAAGTGCTTTTCACATACGCTGTCATAACTTTTCTGACTCTTTTGCTTTCAGCTGTGGGACCTCCTGCAAAAGTTGCAGTTCATTCTGACCTATATTGCTCCTTGGCAGATTGCTTGGGGCTCTTCGTTCCATGTATTTGCTCAGCTCTTTGCAATACCTCATATCCTTTTTAGTGTACCTGCTATTTTGTTCTGCATTCAGAGGGTTAAGGAAAGCAGGGTGTTCTTGGGCAATTTATATTAAGAAAAATATAATTTTTTTTATGTTAAAGTTTTGAAAAAAAAGTATGGATATTCCCACAGGGAGAAAATGCAATATTAAAAAAGATCCTTTGAACAATACTTTGAAAAGTGGGATATAAATTATTAAACGGATAAAAATAAGAAAAAGCAATGAGTTGAGAAATGTATTTCATTATTGCTTGTGACATTATTACTTCTTCGGTGAGGTGTGTAACTTAAAGTCTGTTTTGCTTCAGAAGCCACTCTAGTATGTAGGCAGGAATGGCTAAAATGTATTGTTGGCTCTCGGACAGATAAGGAAATTGGACAGTGACTTTCCCAGACTCTTTGGGAATCTCGGCTAATCTCATCACTTTGATACGACATTTTCAGAAATGGAAGCCCTACTAGTGGCACTGCCTCTATGTCATTAATTGGGAATAGAGAAAGTGACTGAACTACAGAGATCAGATTAGCAATAATTGTTGTTGTTATTATGATGAATGTTACATTTTTGTGGTGAAGTCATGAAAGTCTGTTCGCTGGATTATTGCTGGGGTCCTGCTGGTCTTAAAGATGTAGGCCAGGCATAGGCAAACTCGGCCCTCCAGATGTTTTGGGACTACAACTCCCAATGGGAATGTAGTCTCCCAATGATGGGAATTGTAGTCTCAAAACATCTGGAGGGCCGAGTTTGCCTATGCCTGGTGTAGGCCTTCTTTTTCCCAAGGTCATCCATTTGCTTATTGGCATGAGACCTCTTACGTTTTTTCTCCCTGTTTATTATAGAGGAATATATGCATGGATTGAGTGCCTCCATTGCCTTTGAGTGTGCATAGATATTTTTGTAATGCTTTTGATTTTGAAGTAGTCTTTAGGAGGCTTCCTCGACCCCTCTTCTTTGGTTTCTCTACCTTTCTTGCTCCTTGCACGTACTCCACAGTGATGACTTTCTGTCCTTCCAAGCCAGTATGAATCACGAGCCCACAATATTATGCCAACTGAACTTTGTTGACACTTCCTTCATCCCCATATCCTCTCCATTGGGTTTGAGAGGCTCTGAGGGCAACTCATCTCACATAATCACTAATAGGCACAGACATCATTATATAGCATCCTCTCAATAAATTTAAGGAGTTGCAGATATATACTTGATAAGTATTTACTAAAACGGCAGATAACATCAAACGTTTGATTAATTAGGCCTTAGGAGAAAAGCTGAAATGTGATTATTACTTCAATTACCAACAAAACATGTCTCTCCCATATCAGTCTCTGCAGGCACTGTATGTAACCTTCCAACAGTTTGGCTTCACCCCCAAAAGCACACTGCTGAGACAGACGGATGAAAAAAAGAAATCATTAGCATATTAGTTATTTATGACAGTAGAAGTTGCTCATATATGACAGATTAAGAAGAAATGTTAGACACATTTCAATACAGGACCCTGAATTAATTCAAGTGACAAATAGCCCAATCTATTATTCATTTATTTTTTATTTATTGCATTTATATTCCATCTTTTAATACAAAGATTTCAAGGTTCTTCCTCTCCTCATTTAATTCCCACAACTGTTTGAGGTAGGTTAGGCTGAGAGGTTAGGCACAAGGGAGCTTCATGGCCAAGTGAGAATTTGAACCCGGGTCTCTCAGGACCTCGCCAACACTGCACCACACTGACTCTGTAGCCAAAGTAAAAAGAAAAAAGAAAAACACTTCAAAATACTGTTGATTTCAATGAGGCAGCTATGCATATATTTAGAGCTCTATCATTGAACTCAGTCAGACCTAAAAGGGCTTAGCTTCAGCTAAAACGTTCTTCCAATTGGCATTCGAAGCCCAGGGACACTGAAAGTTTGGATAAATGTCAGTAATCTTGTCCATAGCATAACACTCACTGGGGACAAATGATAGACACACAACTAAGTCAGGTAAGTTTGAATGATGGTGACTCTCATCTTTTCTGTGAGACTTCCTTGCTTTTGCCTCTTTGTGGAGAAAGTTAGCAAGATAAATAGGTCAGAAAGTGCCCGAAGGACAGCATAAAAGGCAGCAACTTCATCTGTGTTACCTTAACTTGAAATTTTCAGATTCGGCAATGCTCTTCTTTCAGACTCTGGCCACTGCAATCTTTTCTACTCCGCTGAGTCCATTTCTCGGGAGTGTCATTTTTCTCACATCATACGCCAGACCAGTGAAGTTCTGGGAAAGGAATTACAAGTAAGGCAACGTGTTATACATCTGTTTACTTTATTGTTAAATGTTTTTGGAGCTTTCGAAAGCTTTCCTTCTATGCCTAACAGTTCCCACAGCTTTTCTGTGGACCTTGAAGACTGCTCTGCTTATTTTGCTACTGTTCCCGGGTATGTTGCACCAGTGGCTGTTTGGTAGAATGTTAGTCATTTTGGAAAATAAATGTATTTAAACAATCATCAGAGTGGAGTTGTCACAACCCATTTACTGTGCATAGAGGGCCAAAAGACCCCAAAAAACTACGGGAGTAAATCATAACTGCCTCAAATGTCAACAGCTATTGATTCAGCAGCCGCAGTTAGAAACTAAATCATTTCGGCCTTTGGGCAGCAGAAGTCAAAATGGATTAATACAATTTATGTTAGCCAGTTAATGTTCTGTCAGATAAGTGGTGCTGGGTGGGCAGCAAAGCTCTCACCTTTAAGGCTGAGTCTGTTAGAGCCAAACTACACATTACATGCAGTCATGTGTAAGTAAACCCTGACAGTTTACTTCTTTGCTGAAAAGCAATGTCAGCATCAAGGGGTTGGGGTAGGGGGGTGATTTTCCAGTCATTTTCTCACTTTTTTGGGGGGGCAGTAGGGGGAGCAGGTTGCAGCAGCTCTCTTACTCCCCACTGCTGTTCTCCCCAGCCCCAGGATTCCAAGTACATATTTGCAACACCTTTCTGAAGCCCAGCCAGGGTGGGAGGGAGCCATAGAACTGAAGTCAGATGGGCAGGGTACATATAACAAAATTATTATTAAGCAGCAAGGAGGGAATGGAAATGGGATGGCACCCAGGGCTGGATTTAGGTTTGATGAGGCCCTAAGCTACTAAAGGTAATAGGGCCCTTTATATATCCAGCTGTCCTTTGTCAACAACAATTTGTCACTGTTTTTTGTCTTGAATATATGCTATATGGTAATTTATCAACCTAATAGGTATCTAAAGCCATTTGCACATAACAAAATATGCATTATATCAAAGTAATTGTTGAAAAGTCCATGCAGAATGTAGGCACCCTATATATAGAAATGAGCAAACCAGTGATATTTTAGGGAGCAGATTAGCAGGCGGGGCCCATTATTTACAGCATAGGAGCCTACACAACACAAAACACTGTTGCTGTATGTAGGTTTTATTTTATTTGTTTATCTTATATTGTGGAAATGTACATCCAGTTTTTTCCCCTTTAATTTTTTTGGGGGCCCCAAGAGAGTAGTTTTTCTAATGAGAAAAACAGCTTCAGAATTTTGTTACACACACTTTCGAGCAACATGCCACTTGCAACCACTCTCCTGCGTATATTCCCAGGGCATTTCACATGCCACAAAGCCATCAACATAAACTCAGTTCTATGCCCCCAATATGTGCTGGTAGCCTTTCTAATGGTATGATAGCTGGAACGCATAGTAGAGTAGTTGTGGCCCACTTGCTAAGCATGCCATGTCGCTATAGGTACACTGGCAAACGCCACTGTGTGCCTTCAGAAAAATCCTAGCAATAGGATCAAAGTGGCAATAAACAGAAGCGCTTTTATTTTTCTTGCTTTTCATTCTTCCTTCCTTCCTTCCTCATGAAAGGTATACTATAAAAGTGCTTGCTACACATATGCATGCCATATGGAAACATCTTGTGTGAAATGAATGCAAGTTGCGCAAGAGGAGGGCTGTCGTTTTCTGCAAACTCCCATTTTAAGCAGGGTTGCAGGGTTTGGTTGATTGATTGGCCAGATTTATTAATTTTGAATAAACCTTTTAGGTTATTTTTAATTTACGTACCTATATAATCCCCTATGGTGGGTGCCATCTAAGGAGAGGCATTTGTACGGGTCTTTCATACTCTGACATATTCACGCATCACCTTAATCCAAAGAGAATACTTTCATTTTCAGAATCCATGTGCAGATTTATGCAAGTTCAATAAATTAATTAATCCATCAAAACTTATTCAATTAATTAAGATATATTTAATTGGATGGCAGCCCTCATGTCAAGGGATTTATTCAAGAGACATTCCTGATGGCTTGCATTCTGTGCCTGCAATGATTTCAGTTGATCACATGTACGCGCACGTGTGGACATGATGTCAATCACAGCCTACAAGAACAAGTCATTCATTTTGAATTACTTCCTGCTCCAGCGTAAAGAATCATTGCCCCACATATTCATTCCTGGCAGCTTGAGACAGAAAGAAAGAATCAAGATTCTAGTTACATAACCAGGATAAGTCAGGTCAGATCTCCAGAGCCTTCTCTCTCCTCCTCTCTTCCCAGTGAGCTTCAAGCGCTGTGATATCCCCAAACTCTGAAGATACCAGCAGGGTCTGTTTTTCTCCATCTCCTATTCCTCAAATGTCCACCTAATAAGAACAGTAACAAGTGTTTGGTTTTTGTGGTTTTAGGGAACAGAAGCAATTTTACGTGTGTGGCTATGAATGGGTAGGGGAAAGGCTAAAGTGAGTTGTACAAGTTGTGTATTTACTTGAGACAATTCTTGATTTTTTCAGGAAAGAGTTTCAGAATCTATTGTTCAGTGCCAATAATTTTTAACACAACAGGGAGCAACTGTTCAACCCTAGAGAGTGAGATGGCATCTTAGGCAAGGGTTAAGTTCCGGGCAGAGTGCATGCATGCAAAGTCGTGTATAGGCCAGAACCTCAGACTCCCTGGGATTGCCGCCCTCCAGTCCAGCCAGGGCCCTAGAAAACTGCCTCTCTCTTCCCCCTTTGGTAGCTCTTAAAGCTCACTGCATGGCACTGCTTCTCTCCCACCTTCCAAATACAGATCAGGAGGTCGGTCTCCACTCCACTCGGATATTCCTTGAGAGCCTTTCTCCCTGGTTCCCCACTTGAGAGGTCTGTCCCCCAGAGGCTGCAGCCAAAAGCATAAAACTGCATCTGTGTTAAGCAAGATGCATGTAAGATGTGATCGCACTGTATACAAAGAACAAATGCATCCTCTGAGTACCAACTTTTTCATCGCCACAACAGCACCACTCACATACAAGTGGGAAGGATCAACATGATTGTCGAAATCCAAAGCTTTGCAGAGATGTAACAAATATTTAGGGGAAAAACTTAAGGGGGCAACCCCCCCCCCCGAAAAACCAACCCAATGAGGACTGAGATGGAAGAGCCTCCATGCTTGCTTTACGGTAAAAATAAAAGCAAAGAGAGATGTGGTGAGGGACCCCTCATATCAAATCCACTTTAAGCCTGAAGGAAGAATCAGTTCCCAGTCTGATACTCCACAGAGTATCTAGCAATAAATGCGATACTTTGCCATGCTAGGTTGGTGAATTATGGACTTTAAAACATTATCTATAACCTTTCCAGGATTAATGATAATCTTTATTCAGCAACATCATAGAATGATAAAGTTGGGAAGATAGTGATCTCATCTCTCTGCTTTCTTCAAAACACAGAATCAATCTCTGTCCTCCCAATGCATGCAGATAGAGCAGGCATAGGCAAACTCCAGCCCTCCAGATGTTTGGGACTACAATTCCTATCATCCCTAGCTAACAGGACCAGTGGTCAGGGATGATGGGAATTGTAGTCCCAAACATCTGGAGGGCCGGAGTTTGCCTATGCCTGAGATAGAGCATAGTGTGCCAGATCAGATGAAGAAGACTGGAATCTTCCATCTCAGAAAATACCTGAAAAGAAATGGTTTCTGATGATTCCAAAAAGTGAGCCAAGCCAAGCCAAGCAAATGCAACATTTTAGGAGTAGACATAGAACCACAAATCTGCCATCTTAGACCACCCAGTTATGGGTGTCCAAGCACCCATAACTGTCACTGAATTTGCTTGGAGATAGAATCACTTGTTTTCCTTGAAGAACACCTGCATTTTAAATTTAGGCTTATTTTCTAAATGTTGCAGTCCTTGCAAAATGAACCAACAGCAAATACATTGTGCCCAAGGAATACACCCAATGTTGGTCCCTTGTTGGTGATGAAATCATCCCCGAGTGGGAAAATGTTGTGATCTGTCATTAATTTCTCAGCACAGTCCCTTGACTGATCTAACTGGATTCTTGCTTTCTTCCTTCTCGTGCATTTAACATGAGCCCTACTCCCCTGCCCTCAGTTTGTTCTTGGCTTCTATTTTCATCTAGCTATTCCTTTTGTTTCCTTAATTTATTTTTATCCACATGCTGTTAAAGAATTTTCTCTTTTACATCTGCTTTGATGTCAGCTTTTTATATTTCCTATTAAATTGTTCTTTGTTATTTAATCATTTCCAGACTTGTTTAGCCGCTTTTCTTCGCCACAATATGCTGCTCTACAGCATATGTAAAAATGGCCATGATCCAGCTTGCTGTGTGAGGGACAGGATATGGAGGCCATATATGTGAAGCAGCCATATTCTGCAAGATACTAGAAAAGAGATGTGTGGCGATGAGTGAGGCTTGTCTGTTCCTCCTCTTTTCTGTCACTTTTAGTTCCTGCTCAGCACTGTCAATCACAAGCTCAGCCAAAGCCCTCTGCTTCTTTCCATGTGGCACAGAAGAACACAGTGCCCATTCTTCGAATAGACTCTTGCTCTTGGAATAAGTGTCCTGAGATGGGTACCTAGATCAGTAGATGACCCCATGTAGCAAATGTAATGTTCATGGTGCAAGACACAATTTAATTTCAACAACAGGACACTGCTGAATGAACTGGTGTAGATGATCCATGAGTCTTCTCCCGGGGTGAGGGGTGTGGGTTTTTTTTGTGGGAGCAGGAGATGGAGACAAAGCTGTTTGTCCTACATAGAAAGCTAAAGGGAATTACATTTCTATCCTGTTTGAGACTGTGCAAGTGAATGAGCCTTTAATGTCTGGGCAGATGTTGGCTCATTTATCAGCATTGCTGAAGTATAGATGGGGGCAGAGTTGGCAAATTAATTTGTTGCAGGGTCTGATTCTTCTGTTCCCACTCTCTCTCATAGGTTGGTTTGTTTGCTGTTGTCATTGCTAGTATTTACCTGTTTTATTTACGGGTCAGCGTGTAAATAAGTCCATGCCTCATGCCCAAAACTTGTAAGGAATGACATATCATTGTCCAGGATAGGCTTTAGATCCTTGATGATATGTTGGAGTGGAGTTGAAGGAGACAGCCAGTAGTGTGGTCCCCCCCCCCTTGTTTTATGTTTCTGTCCCATGGTAGATTATTCCTAGGTTCCAGCCTGACCTTATTGAGCTGTTTTGTCACTTTATTGGGTGAGTACTATAGTTTAATAAAGACACGGGTGGCGCTGTGGTCTAAACCACAGAGCCTCTTGGGCTTGCCGATCAGAAGGTCGGCGGTTTGAATCCCCACGACGGGGTGAGCTCCTGTTGCTCGGTCCCTGCTCCTGCCAACCTAGCAGTTCGAAAGCACGTCAGAGTGCAAGTGGATAAATAGGTACCGCTCCGGCAGGTAGGTAAATGGCATTTCTGTGTGCTGCTCTGGTTTTGCCAGAAGCAGCCTGTCTGTGGACAAACACTGGCTCCCTTGGCCTATAGAACGAGATGAGCACCGCAACCCCAGAGTCGTCCGCGACTGGACCTAACGGTCAGGGGTACCTTTACCTTTACCTATAGTTTAATAAAAGCCCAATGTCAGTCTTCAGTCCAGTGAGCTGGAACAAATGTATTGTATTGGGGGGGCTTTCACAGGCAAAACTGTTATAGGATCGTGCTTAATCCAGTAAGTGCTGGCTGGTGTTGTAACTAGGCAGTGTTTTCCCCAGGAATTGAAACTGGGAGCAGAGGAGATGTTGGCTTTTCAAGGCAGTGAGACCCTCCACCCTTACTGAACATGGACTCAGGGTATGGGGCACCATAGTAAGAAATGTTTCACAGTCATGGCTGTTTTGCTAGATTTCACATACTTCTGTCTTCTTCCCATTGATGGCTACATCTTGGCTCAGATTCCTGTTTTAGTTCTCTGGGAGTGAAGAACATTCTCCTGCATGTACCCCCCATTTGCAGGATTACATCTGGGAACTATTTATAAATATCTATGTTCCTAGTGCTTTCTTGAAGATGAACATATTGCTTCCTCACAGTTCCTCAGACATTGCTTTGAGACATGATCATCACCTGCTATCACTTTGACACTGGCAAAAGTACATTATATTAAGGTGTCAAATTCAATTTTGGTTCAACATTTTCAAGAAAAACCTAAATGTCACTGTTTTCAGCTATAAAACACTGCATCTAACTAGTTAAACCTGGGTAGGGGGAAGCTGAGCAGAAAATTTTGGGGGAGGGGAGGGGGAAGCAAACTTGTTACTGAGATAGTATCTTTAGCAGGACAATGTGACAAGGGTAAAATATAGACTAGGGCTGAGTCCTGGGGATTACTGTATTTTTTGCTCCATAAGGTGCACCTGACCATAAGGCGCACCTAGTTTTTAGAGGGGGGATTCAAGAAAAAAAATTATTTAAAGGGAGCTCTGAGCAGAGCCTGTATGCATCCCAGGCTCTGCTCAGCGCTCCCTTTCACAAGCCGCGTGGAGTGTGCGTGTGGCTCTTGGGGGTTTTTCCCCGAGGAGGGAGAAGGATAGCCCATCACTGATGGGCTGCCCTTCTCCCTCCTCGAGGAAAAGCCCCCATGAGCCACACACACACTCTGCATGGCTCTTTAAAGGGAGCGCGGCTCTTGGGGGCTTTTGTGGGAGGTGGGGGAAGTGAGAGAGTCTCGCTCTGTCACTTCCCCCTCCTCCCGCAAGAGCTACACGCTCGGCTATCAGTGGCATTTGCGGGAGGTGGGGGAAGGGGCAGAGCCGCGTGAAGCCTCCGCTGGGTAGCGGGGTGAAGGCTCCCCGCTGCCCTGCGGAGGCTTTGCGCCACTAAGGCAAAAGCGAAAACAGTTAGAGGGAGTGCTGCGCAGCGCTCTCTCTAGCTGTTCTGGCTTCTGGGGTAGCCCGCGAAGCCTCCGCAGGGTAGCGGGGAGCCTTCATCGTGGGCTACCCCAGAGCTGCTCAGGAGCTTGTCGGGGCTGGCAGGGGTAGCCTGGGTTCCCCAGCCCCAACAAGCTCTGGGAGTATTCCCCACCTCCCGCAAAAGCCCGCAGGTGCCGCGCACCCTTTAAGAAGCGCGTGGCTCCTGCGGGCTTTTCTACGAGGAGGGAGAAGGGCCTGACACGGCCAGTAAGTCCCTTCTCCCTCCTGGGGAAAAGCCTGCAAGAGTCACGCAGAACTTCTGTGCAGCTCTTGGGTGCTTTTCCTGCCTGCCTCCCCCCTGCATTAGCTCCATAAGATGCACACACATTTCCCCTTACTTTTTAGGAGGGAAAAAGTGTGTCTTATGGAGCGAAAAATACAGTACTTCATATGCAGAGTAATTATCTTTTCACACACATTCATGTTTTCTGCCTGTATTGCCAGAGT
Source organism: Podarcis tiliguerta (assembly GCF_965153285.1). Lineage (NCBI taxonomy): Eukaryota > Metazoa > Chordata > Lepidosauria > Squamata > Lacertidae > Podarcis > Podarcis tiliguerta. Next base: position 45,799,413 of record NC_139536.1, read on the forward strand.
GAAGCGGGAAGCTGCCACAGAGGTAGCTCTCACACCACCTATATATGAATTGGCCTTATATGAAGAGACTTTCATTATGAGCAATGGGAAGCTCTATGGCTGTTCCCCATTTACCTAGCACAGAGTGTTAAATTGGCTGTTGGTACCATGGAAGATCAAGCCAACTTAAACAGGTTGGGGCTGCTGATCTTCACTGTGATACTGTGAGTTTTGCCTGCTATAAGCACTGCCACCATATTTTATTTACAAAGCTCCTTAGATGACTAAGTACCACACTATAAAAAAATTAAAATATAAATCCACGCCCACAGGCTCACAGTCTAAAACCGACTGATAAAATAGGTAAAGTAAGGGAGTGACTGCGGAAAAGAGGCAAGGGAAAGAAGGTGTCTTCTGTAAACATACATCACACATCGAAAGGAAACAAAGTCTCATTGTGGTACCTACTGAATTGTTCCATCTGTCTTGCCTCTTAGTAAATGGCCACTATATAAACCAAACTCTGAACACTTCTTTGTTCCCTTAAAAAACAGCATCAGCCTTGAATCCAAGAGTCCCACGTTAGCATGTGTTCCTTCCCCAGTATGGAGGCTGCTCTTTCCCCCCTTATTTTTACAGCTGCTCAAATTATTACATCCTATAGGTAGGAGGGGTGAAAAGGAAATGGCAGTAAATCTCTTTTAGTGTGTGGACACTTGAAAGCTTCGGCTGTATGTTCAAAACCTGACCTTTCCCCAGCTTGCAAAGAAACCCCAAACAGAACAGTAGCACTAGAACTATGCCTTTTATTGTTTTGTCTCTTCTAAAAGTAACAAATTCAGTAGTGCAATAAGGTGATTTCTTTCTTTCTTACGGGTTTGCTGAACCCCACGGAACAGTAGGCTGCTGCCCAAGCTCTGCATCGTGAGTGTGATGCCTCTCAGCTGTGGAGCTGCCACCAGGAATCTTGCACTCTTCCTTTTCAAGCCTCTTTCTTGCTTCTCTCCTTCCTTCCTGTTTCTAGTCTGTCCTTTCAAAAAGCATCTGTCAGTTTCTATTTTGGGGAATGGCACAGCTTGTGTTTGCTCTGGGGGTCTCCAGTGAATTGCTGCATAGTGTAACTAAATCAGTTAAGTGTCTCTAAAGAGGTTAGGATAGAGCTGCCAGTTTTCCGTGCGTCGCAGTCCCAGCTTTCTCGCTATATTGAGGAGAAAACTGTAACAGGCCTCCAGCTGTTCAGGCATGCCCCAAACATTCTCCCAGTAATTATGATCTCGAAAGCAGACACTCAGAATGGTGCACTCTTAGGCAAAAGCGGACGTGAAACCTTTTACTTCTCCTTTTCCCACAAAGTTGACATTTGTTTTGTTCCATTTTCCTGCTTTCCTCCCTGTGTTAGCAAAGTGGAGCAAAATTGCTATGGCCAAGGTGGATCGCTCCTTGGGGCCAATTCAGAGTACCTCTTTCCTGAATTGTCTTTCGGCTTTGTCTTCCTGAATTGCATGGATACATTGTACATCGGCCAGATGCACACATTCAACATAGGAAGCTGCCGTAAACTGAGTCAGGCCAGTGGACCATTGAGCTGGGCATTGTCTGCTCTATCTGGCAGCAGTGGCTGTCCAGGGTTTCTGGCAGGGGAACTTCCCAGCCTTACCTGGCGATTCCAGGGATCGCACCTGGGCCTTCCAAGCCCCATGCTTGACTCTTGTATGCTCAGCACTGAAACCACATGGGGAGCCAGGTATCTGTACTGTCTGTACCATCTAGCCATGGAAATATGAAAACCTTTGCCATGCTTCTTCGTGGTGAACATCTTACCATGTGATGGCCAAAAGAAGTGTCATGCTACTACCACAATGACTCAGAAATCCAGGAAAGTAGAGGGCAATGGCAATCCTCGCTGAGCAGCTACAACAGGGAAACCTTTTCCAGTTCAAGGGTCTGAAAGGGTACGCCAGGGCTGCATGCAAGTGGTGGGCAAGGCAAGAGGCAAAAATTGGCACAGCAATGGATACAACTCTTACCTTTGTACAGTAGGCATGCAAGTCGGACGTTTCTACAGACATTGAGCCCACACAATTAGATGTCGCCCAGGTACTATAATTTAAACATGAAGCTTTAATGTATGAGACGTACAGCTTCTGACAGACCAAAGGGCATGGCTCCGTACTGATAATGCCACCCCTGTTGTGTGAACCAAAGGTACTGCATTTGAAGGCCTGGGCAAACTCTCTGTGGCATCTGGTTCTTGCCTGGGCCCCCTTGTGAGGCACTGCTTCTCTCCCTGCTACACTCTGGCCTGCAGGTCACGTCACTCCAGCCATCGAGAAGAAGTATTAGTGACCAACTTCTAGCTGCTAGTGGGCACCTTCAGGGTCCCTGGACTCTCTTCCTAGGGTTATCTTTAAACTGGACTGGGACTGTACACCATTTGAAACATAGGGCTGCCCTCTGCAAAGTGAGGCATGTGGCTGCCCTTTTCCTCCCCAGATAACCACAACTGTCTCCCATATTCTGTTGACTTAAATATCTGAGTTTTGATCTGACATAGGACTAGATTTTTCTTTCTTCTCATCTATTTGGAGTGGCCTAAATGAGCCTTGGGGAACAAGAATTACATTTTGGCTAGTGAAATGAAAACTGGATGCACAGTATCGCCACAAGAAAACAAACATACTGATAAAATGATGTGATTACATACATGCTGAACCTTTTCCGATCGGCCTTCATGGACATTTAAAGAGGAAGAGGAAGCAGTGAAGTCATTTTAACAATTTAGCGGAGTCTTTCAGAATTAGTTAGCTCCCTGCTGAAGAGACTCTCACAATTTTCACATGCTCCTCTGGGCAAGCTCCAGAGGACCTGCACTCGGTTTGTGTGGAATAAGGCCACTCAGGAAGAAATTCAATTACTGAGCTAATTATCACCCTGGCTGAGTGGTAAGAACAAAATTTAAAGTAAGAAGCCACTGGAGAAAAGCTCCCATTGCCCAGTAGTCTCAAAAGTTCATTTTTAAAAGAGATCCTAGCTGACAGCTGAAAGCCCAAGGGTGAATGTGCAGCTGAGTCTGGGATACAGGATATTAGAATTTTAATACTGTACAGATTCTTGGAGCTTTTATCAAGTTGCAGCAATTCAGCTGCCATAATTGTGTGGAGATTTTAAAGTCCAAAATAGACTTTGCAGATGTCCCTTGGCTAAATTACTTCTGATTTCCACAACTTTAGGAGTGAAATAGTTTCTCTGTACTTTGGTTTTGCAACAGCTGTGTCATTTTAAACAGTTTTGAGAAGGCTGGGCTTGTGGTGCTTAGTTAAAGAGGCAGATAAGAGCAACGTTCTAGGGTTATCTCATGTGTTATTCTAAAACTTTACAAAGCAGTTGTGTGAAACTCTTTGGGCCAACACAGATGAATCTGCCAGGAGGAAAAACATGCTGTTTCTAATGGGTTTATGGTGGTATCTCTTTTGTTTCAGGAAAGCTACCCTGTATATTGGATTTCTAATGATGTGAGAAGCAAGACTCTCAAATCTTTATAGACAGAAACTTCTGATTGGCCATACCAACATTTTAACCATCTCCTCTCTATATATGTGTGTACTTTATAAAGTAGTACAGATCTCTGGAAAATCCAGTACTGTTTATTTGGCAGCACATTCAAAATGCCCATGTCTTTTTCCTTCATGAATTGGTGTGTCTTTATACAGAGGGTGTTTTAAAATATGGTTTGTTTGGAGCAGATAGATATTTATTGTTTGAATGTGGAAAGCTGGGAATACATTTATTTCAGACTAACCCACATTAAGTTATGAGGAATATTTTGAAGATGCAGGTGTCAACAGCATAATTGTGGTCAGTATGAGATATAGTGTTTTAGATGGTTCATTGCATGAAATAGCTCACTTTCTGGAACTGCCATCTGAAAGAACAAGAAATTCGGTCAGCACAGAAAGCCAGCACTGTTGGTTGATATTAGAAGAATTTGGGTTGTATGCAAATGAAACACTGCACAGTAATATTTTGTGTGGCCAAATGAAGCCAGATCAGGAATCAAAGTATCTCACTTATGCAGAATAGAAATAGAAGTTAGGGATAATCTGTAGGTATCTGTTTATTTCCAGCACAAAACGAGTGGACCATTCCAACACGAGACTGGCACTTCAGATTGAAAAGGGTGCAGGTAGGGGACAGAATTTATTTTGCTCAAATTTATAATGACTGATTATTCAAAATACTGGATGTAATTGGGTTGGATCCAGGGAGACAACAGTAAATGGAATTCTGGCAGTGGTGCAAACTGTTGTGGAAGAGCTGTCAGAAGACTTTGCACAACACAGACTGGGCACAAGCATCTTGAAATAATTGTGCAAAACCTTGTGCACTAAGGGAAACATTCAGTCCTGTTTTGTCACATTAGAAACTTGTTCCAAGTTGGAAAAAGCCTTTCTTCCTCTGAAGGAGACTGTCCACATGCAGAAGGGAACCTCTGGATCCAACCCATTCTGTTTGTAGTTCAAAGCATAGTAATATTCTAATGGAAAAGGCTATTTCAGATTTTGAAATATTCGTGCTTTAAACAAGATTTTTGATGAATTTGTTTTCATTATGTAAGATTTTTATTTATTTTTATTATTATTATTATTATTAGTTATCAAGCCGCAAACAAGCCCATTCGAAGAAAACATTTTGGAGGAGTATGTATAGTATCACAGCCATCTATCAATTTTGCTGGTGCAGGGAAATCCTATACTGATGTTATCTCTGTGCATCACCCCCTCACACCAAATCCAGCTTGTGCCTAATCTTGATGCCTAAGAGTACATCCTTATGAAGCTACAGGTGCTCAGTGAAGTGCAGTAACTCTAGAGCAGGGTTTCCCATACCTGGGTCTTTAGCTGTTATTGGACTACAACTCCCATCATCCATAGCTAACAGGACCAGTGGTCAGAGATGACGGGAATTGTAGTCCAAAAACAGCTGGAGACCAAAATTTGGGAAATCCTGCTCTAGAGCAACCAGCAGCTAGATAGGAACATTTCAAACTATGGCTTGAACAGGGGGGGCAAATGCAAAAATGGTAAGTCTCCAAGAAGAGGTGGTTTTGATGGATGAAACTTGCTGAACCCAGTGAAGAAGCTGTAACAACCCCCTGATCTGCATGGCTATGAAAGACACAGGAGCCTTGTTGTCTTATGCTTCAGGTTATTATGGGCTGAATGAGAATCTGGCACTGATGATCCCTTCATCACTGCTGGAGACATCCCCCAGGAGTCTAATTTCAAGTGTGCCAATACAAAGGGAGGTGTTTTAAGAATCAGCACAGTTTTTGTGTGTGCCTCTTGCAGATTTTGTGTGTGATTCCTGTAGTCAGTTGTGGCTTTAGAATCCTTCCCTTTCCCTTTCCCTTTCCCTTTCCCTTTTCTTTCTCTTTCTCTTTCTCTTTCTCTTTCTCTTTCTCTTTCCCTTTTCCTTTTCCTTTCCTTTCCTTTCCTTTTCTTTTCTGTGGCCATGTCAGCCCAGCAGCCCTATAATCAGCCTTCAGTGGGGATGTGCTGTGAGGATGTGCTGGAAAAGTCAGCTAATCCAGATACCTAACATTGCCCTGCACTCTTAATTCATGTTTGATCTTCATCAGCATATTCAAAAGGGAACTTTGCTGAAAGTTTTTGACATCTACATTTCCAAGGAATTCAAGGACCTTGGGTAGCCTTTAAATAGAATATTTCGGTGGGCACTGATGCATGGGAGAAAATGGAAGCCCTGCCCGAGCCAAGCCATGTTAATTAGGCAAGAGAATTCAAGCTCACTGGCACTGTCAGTTAGACCGTGTGACACTCTTTTGGCACACATGGAAGATTTTGCTTCATTTCATTAATCATATTTCGTTTCTTGTTTTAATTTGCGTTTTAGCGCTCTGCATGCCACGAGTGCTTAGGTTTGCGAATTAGACTTCGCAATTCTCAAAGGACTGAACAGTCCAAAGTGTGGAGAAGCAGATGAGGAGTTGGATTTGGACCAGGGAAACCTAGGTTCAAAAATTCCTGCTTGGCCAAGAAACAAACTGGGTTGTTATAAGAATAACATGTCATAACTTGGAGGTCATATGCAAATAACTAAACCAACAATGCATTATTTGCCACCTGTTTCATCCACCTCCCTACTCGGGATGAGCCACACGCCTGTTGCTTTGGTACCCCAAAGTTGCTTCTGCATTAACTCCCCAGTCCAACCAGTCATGATCAAAACAGACCTACACAATCCCTTTAAGGTGCTTCCTTCTGTCTGAGGGACATATGCCGAGGAATAGAAAAATACTGGCAAACTTGGTGTGGCGTGTGAACACAGATATGGATATCAGACCAGATTTCATAGTTGGTGTTGGGTGTGGTGCAATCAATTTCATCCATTTGATTAAAAAAAACAACAACCCAAAATGGAAATAGCTTCATTAGGACCCACCAAAAATCACATAGTAGTCAACTAGCATTTGGGTTTCGCAAAATGCTTCCTTGGCCTTGGCTACAATTTACTGCAGATGAGGTTTCAACAGTGCCTTCTAACAGTGACAACTTTTTCTTCTCTCCTTCTGGCTCCTGTATTCCCCCACCTATTTTTTAATGTTGAGCCTGAGGAAGATTTCTGTGATACCCATAACCTAGCTCACTGTTGTGCGATTTCTGGTTGGTCTCAATAAAACTGCACAATACTGTTCCCATTTGAATTCAAGGTCTGTAATGTGACTTAGGGTTTTCTTCCAATTTATTAAGGCCGTGGTGCCTCTGGTTGGTTATCTGTGACTAACAAAACTGAAATAGTAGAATCTGAAAGCCAGAATATCTATTGCTTTATTCATTGTCTTTTAACTGAAGCATTTATAGTCTGGTGGGTGCATGAAGTGCATTACATTTACTTATTAACTTTATTTTTCACAAGGTTGCATCAGGGTCAAGCATTCTCAGCTAATGTTACTTAAAGCAGGCAATTCATGAGAGAACCTGGAAGCTACAGTTGTTATAATGAATCATAATGGCTGAGGTTCAAGACGCCAATGTGTCCATTGGCTTTGTTGTAGATCACTCTGCACAACACACTCTAGGAAGGGGATAATTAAATAAATGTGGAGAGTACTAAGTACTAAGTAAGACTGGGAGTCTTATTCCCCATTTTGTAAGACAGTGCTCCTCATACAAACTGTAAAGCACAATTATGAATGGGGCACTTTCTACTCCAGTGAAGCTGCCTTTTTCTCATCAGTGACACAACATTCAAAACAGAGCTAAAATTATGGAGGGAAAGGCTCCTCTGCTCTTCCTTGAAAGAGCCCAGAGTGCCTTACGTGTGGTTCGCAGGCAGCTTATGGGACAGACCTGCAAACAGAGCAGTATCCTGTGCCTTCAGACCATTTATTTATTTTATTTATATCCCACTTCTTTTTCTCCAAGGAGCTCCAGGTGGTGTACATGGTTTTTGCGTCTCCAGTTTATCCTCACAACAACCCTGTGAGGTAGGTTAGACTGAGAGGCAGCGACTGGCCAAATGTCACCCAGCGAGCCACTTGGTTGAGTGGGCATTTAAACCCTGGTCTCCCAGGTCCTATTATTCCGGAACCTAAGAAATATCCTGCGGTAGAAGCACATGTATGGTGACAATGATGGAGCTTTATTAAAGTTTTACCATATACAAACTGCCAATGCATTTCGGCGTTATTTCACTCTAATAATACAAACTTAAACATAAACAATAAAAATGAGACATCAAAAGTAATTGAACATACATTCATAGACACAGTATACTACATATGCAATAAGAAATATTGTGTATATCACCTCTATAAAACCGTCATACAGGAAGAGGTTTCATATCTAAATATCTGGCTCCTCTTTTCTGTTTCATGGCACTCAAACCTCTGTTGAAGACCTCACTGTACAATGAATATAAATCATTACATATTGCAATCTTAGACGTTATTATGATCTATAATTTTGTGGCTCGTATAACAACCGTGCATCCAAGCATTTCAAGAGAGGGCAGCCGTGATCAGAACTGCTTGCATATTCAGTAAAACTAAACCAAATGTCTGCAAGTGTATCTCTCATGCCCTGACCTCTCACTATTTTCATCCCCCCCCCCCCACAAGACATTTTGCCAAAGTTTCTGACATTGTTGTTGTTATTATAATAATTATTCAAATTTCTATCTGGCCCTTCCTTCTAAAGGAGTTTAGGACAGCAAGCAACAAAGCAATAAAAAAATACATTATGAAATAAAAGTATATTTGAAACATTAAAAAAATACAACCCAAAACAAACTTTAAAAGGTGTGATGATGCCGTTAAATGATGCCGTGTGATTCCAATATGATGAGCTTCTGGTTGAGTAAGCAGTCAGAAAAACAGGACTCCTTTCTGAGTCTTCTGCTGGGTGATTTGTTCCTCATGCCTTTTACATTCTTTTGTGTTGCTGTGATTTTAGGAAATGACGATAACAACCTCAACTCCATCTTTTATGAGCACCTGACAAGATCTCTGCAGGAGTCTCTTTGTGGAGATTTGATACTTGGGCGCTGGGGAAACTACAGCTCTGGGGACTGTTTTATTTTGACATCAGATTACTTGAATGCCTTTGTTCACTTGATTGAAATCGGAAATGGTCTTGTCACTTTCCAACTCAGGGGGCTAGAATTTCGAGGTAAGCACCTATGTAGCTCAAAGAATAAAGAGCTAGAAAGAGGAGAAAAATCATTTGCCATGTGCCCTTCTCATTAGCAAGCCATGTGTGCATTGCAAATCTGAGTAGTGGTGTAAAATTCTCTATCTGGGTTGTTGCTACATCATCCAAAAATTATTTGGGCACTGTTTCTGGGAAGAAAAGATGGTGGTCCCCCCACACACACCATTGGTTTAGTACCACCTGGTTTCTGTTCTAGCCATGCCCACTGCCAACATGTGACACACACACCCAGGCAAGAGATTGTCCCCATTTCGTCTCCAGCCCTTAACTGCTTTCTTTATAAGTTTATAAAGCAACATCTTAGCAAGATGTTCCCAGTTCTCTGCTTGTTGGAAGGGTAATTTGTGGTATAGCAGTCAATCTCAATTGGTTAGAAAGAAAACAGTGTGAAGCTTAATGCTTTTTTGGTTCATGGAGGTCTGGCAAATTATATTTTGGTCTTGATGCACATGATACCTGCTGCTTTAGCCCCAAAAGCATAATTTGGAATTTAAATCAAAAAGCCAAACAGCAGACTTTTGCTTGCTAGCCTAAGTGCAGTAATGCATTGCTATCATAGAAGAATTAGAGACAGAATGTGAAACTATTTATTAGTAAGTTGAATAAAACAATGTGGATTCCCCCCCCCCCCACCAAGTGCACAATAGACCAGTTTTAGTTAGTTAGTTAGTTTTGTTTTAAAGGCCATAGGGTTGTATCCAATGCTACCTGTGCATCAGTGGAACAGACCTCCACCTGTGCACTGGGGATTTGGGGACGCTCCAGAGAAGATTTTAATGGTGCAGAGGGAAGATTCAGGGAAGAGGAATTACTGCTGGAGTTCCATTGTCTGGAACTCCACACAACTCACGTAAAATAGGATTCCACTCCTATTTGGCTCACTGGTACATAATACTTCAGCAAAGCTCATGTTCCAGGCAGGCACTTCCGGGCCCCAGGGCAGCAAGCATCAGCCCCAGCAGACCAGAAGCAGGTACATGGCTGGGGGGCAAGGTCTTAAGTTCCTTCTCCTTTTCCAAACTCATTCATAGGCTCTTCAACCCTGTCTAGCACACCTGCCTCTTGGCATTTCTGATTTCATTCCAGGCAGGCAAAAGCACTCACAGAGCAGGTGAGAAGTGTGGCATGAAGAAAGTGGGCATGGACCAGAGATGTGCCAAGGGGTCGCATTCAGCCCCTAAGCTTGAGGTTCCTGTTCTAAACACTATGCTGTTCTGACTCTCATATGTGACCATAACAGCTGCAGTACCCCATGGCTTGCTGCTAATTGAATTCCATTGATGACTTAGGTAGAGGGAAGTCTACAGTTAGCATATTATTTATAACAAATCTTGACTTTTATAGGCAAAGCACTCTTACTTTTTTTGGGGGGGGGGGTCCTGTTGCTGAACATGTCCCACCTGGGTATAACAGGTCTGTAAAAGCACAAAGAGCACTCTGGGTTTATCGTTTAGATATTCCTTCTGAAAGCAAAGACTCTGGCATGCACTTCTAAATCCCTATCATTCTACATTTAAGGTAAAGCATTTAGATATAATTAGGCTCCATATAATTTATGCCAGGCTGCCTAAAGCATAGAATTCAGCATATTTTACTTTATAAGGTGAAATCAACAGTCTGTACCTCACTGCTCTCTCTCGAGCACAGATTAATTGGCACATTTTATTCCATGCTGGAGCTCTCCCCTCCACCCCCCTCCCCTTCCCACTTGCCATTTATTAAGTATTTGAAGGAGCACCAAGTATTAGCCACAAACAGTTTCATTCGCATTGATCTCACCAGTAACTGCCATTGTGTCCTTCTGCTTTTCAATTATTACTACACTCCAAGGGACATATTGCCAACAAAGGGAGGTGGAGGCTATAACAGAAGGAGATGAGGACAATGAAGGCTGCTGCTGCTGCAAACCGGGACGCCTGCCTCACTTGCTGTCGTGCAACGCAGCTTTTAACCTTCGGTGGCTGACCTGGGAAATAACGCGGACTCAGTATATCCTGGAAGGATATAGCATTATTGACAACAACGCTGCCACAATGCTCCAAGTGTTTGATCTGCGAAGAATACTCATCAGATATTACATCAAGGTAAAAGCGGTGTCTGTCAGTACCTCTGGGAAGAATGGCCTGTAATCTGGCAGCCCAAACCCTTGTGTGAACCAGAAGCAAATACGTTTTGGGTGCATTGGCCACTGTATAACTGCGACATCATGAATCACAACACTGTGCTCAGGGCCGGCCCACCCATGAGGCAAAGTGAGGCCATTTTCTCAGGTGGCAGAATCCACAGGGGCAGCAGGTCCCAGTGTAGAACTTTATCCACCCCACCCCCCTTGTTCTTGACATAGATCTTCATGGGGAGATGGCGTAGGAGGGGAGTGCCATTTTGTGGTTTGCCTCAGGTGGCAAAATGTGTTGGGCCGGCCCTGACTGTGCTACAACCTGTGTAACCAAAAAACAAACCAACACAACAACCCTGCTGGATCAGACCGAAGGCCCATCTAGTCCAGAATTCTGTTCTCACAGGGGCCAACCAGATGTCTGGGGGAAGTCCACAAGCAGTCGTGAAGGCAAAAGCACTCTCCCCAGATGTGATTCCAGCAAACCAGTATCCACAGATGCACTGCCTCTGATGTGGAGGCAGAACACAGCCGTTGATAGCTGTATCCTCCATGAACTGGTCTAATCAACAGACCCATCCCCTCGCTCCCATACAGGTGCAACACAATGATGACCAGGCATTGTCACTGACCTGCCTTGCCAACACTTGCATCCAGGTCAAATGTGGGGCAATGGGCAGCAAACACAGCAAATGCCAGGCTATCACATTAAGCTATTCATGAACGGGATGCTGACAGGCATCTACAGCAGCCATTTTCAATAGGATCAGGCAACTAGTCACAGATTTAGCAAAAGTAATAATTGCAGATTAAGTCATCCCATTTTACCTTTCAGTCATCATCTTTAGGAAAAGTGCTTGTGTTCCTTTCCTCTTAACCATGGAGAGAGTGGATGGAATTTATTGACTACTTTGATCAGTTGGTGATATTGACTAACAAAGATGGACATCCAGCTGTGTTGGAGATGCGTTTCTTTATTTCATAAAATAAATCCTTGAGATAAATCACCCTTGTTGCAATGACTGCCAGAGAATGCATTGCTTCTTTTTCTGCGCCTGATGAATATTGAATTTAGTAAATGGGAGGCTGAGACTACAATGGGGGATGTTTACAGTAATATCCTATGTGCATTGGCCATTGTGGGGAACAGGATGCTGGACTAGGTATTTGATCTGATCCAGCAGAGCAGTTCTTACGATCTTAAGGATGGAGGTCTGAGAATAGCAGATACCAGACACTAAATGTAAGTAATAGCATGCGGTCTGAATATAATATGCACTATTCACTCAATAACTGACATTAGGCAACTGCCATCACTGTACCCTTTTAAGATGCCTACTGAAAACTTTTCTTTTTCAGCTGGCCTATTCAAACACATGATTTGGTTGCATCTGTCTTTAAATGTGTTTTAAAAAGTTTTGTGGTGTTTAATTGTTTTTAGGTATTTGAACAGTTTTTAAATGTTTTGAATTTTATTTTATTTTAATTGCATTTTTATTACAGATGTGTTTACTGGGTTCCTTTGGGAGGAAGGGTGGGATATAAATTAAATAAATAAATGAAGAATAGGAAGTAGCCATTTCTGTACCACCACTCCTCCCCAAATCATATTAAATGCCTTTACATGTGCGTTCCTGAGTAATACTCCAGTTTTTACATGCAAGGCACTGGTGCATACAAACCCAAGACCAGGTCATCAACCTCTGAACCAGCCCTAAATTAGGCTCTTACCTTAGTCATTCTTCAAAAATGATCCCATGAAGAAACCAAACATTTGGACCAACCTCTGTAAATGCACAGATTAGCTATTTTAGCTTTAACCTAATCCAGAGATCAACAAAGATTATAACATGTCTCATTCTGGTCTTAATAAGCCACACAGAGTACTTTTTGTTATGGGTGTGTGTGGGGGGGAGTACAAATGTTTTTAATAAATAACACTGGTGCTGGCTGAGCTTTGCAAGGTGTTGTCTCAGCAAAGGACCAGAGTCACCCGAAGGCTGCCAAGGCTCTAGCCTATTGAGAGAGCTGTCTAAAACTGTTAAAGGGCCCATAGCTTACGCTACAGTGAAGTAATCATCCTCAGTCTATGAGGATGCAGGGAGAGCCAGGTCTTCAGGCTGGGATGCTGCAGAAGGGTCTTCTGAGGGCTCCCACCCTCCCTCCAAGGTGGGATGACTTGTGCATCATTTGAATCTGAGCCCTCCGCAGGATGACACTGGGAACCTGATGTAGGGTACATGACGGATACTGGAGTTAAGGATTAGACATCAGTACGATCTAAGACAAGTGGAAAGTTTTCACTATTCTGCTTTTTTCATTCTGAAGTATAGGAACATGTTTATGCACAAGCTGTATTTAAAATTAATCAAGGAAGCTGGAATACATTGAAGCAAAAGAGAAGGAGAATTAGAGGTTAAAGACCTAATACTAGAAATCAGGAATTTCTTTTGAGGAAAGCATGCTGCTATGTAAACATGCTGGAATAGCAGAATTAGCATCTGGTTTCAAAATATTTAATTTTACATTATCATATTCTTGAAGATTTCACATTTATCTTTTAAACAATGCTAACAGTTGGCTTTTTGAATTGATTCTCTCTCCTTTTGTCCAACTTGCCATTCAATTGACAGCCGGGGGGAGGTGGAGGAGACTATTTCTCCACATAAAAAGAATTTTTGCTCTCCTCTAATAAAGTGGGTCAGTTCCTATAGCCTTTCTGCATATATTTGAAATAATTTCCTGCCTGGTTACTGCCGGTTATTTATTCCCCCAGTGCCTACACATTCGCTTTTCAATTTATTCCTTAAAAAAATATCTTTAAAGAATAAGTCTGCTGCTGCCTGTGTGTGTGTGTGTGTGTGTGTGTGTGTGTGTGTTTTGAGTTCCATTTTTATGGCTCTTCTTAAAAGGCTCTGTGCTTATCAGGCTCTGCACAAAAAAAACCTGTCCTTGGTTTGTATCCATCACTCTGTCTTGTTTCTGTGCACTAAGTAGGGCCTATTTTCCACATTTACTTGCTAATTTGAATATGCAACTGAGAGTGTGGCACCCATGAATTTTAAATAGGTAGAGTAATTGTGCTTGTTCTATTGTGGCCTCTTTACCTCCTAATTTTACTGTTGCTCTTTCCATTCATTTATTGTGCCCGCTTGAAATGCAGCCTCATCATCCCCATTGTTTGCCATCCATCAAAGTCCCAGGGGCATGTAAGACTGAAGGGGGTCACATAACTGCAATAAGATATTAGAGAACATCACTTTGTTCTCCGTAGATGGCTTGCCTCTCACCTTTGTAGTATTTAAATAACTTCTGGCTTCTCGTGTTATTAAAACAAGCAACATCATTTTCTTTCCTTTTTCTTTTTTCTTTACAGAGCATTATATACTTTACTGCAAGCTCCCCCAAAATCCTACACTGGCTAAGAGATGAGTCGTTCCAAAAAACACTGCAGCCTTTCTCCAAATGGCATTACATAGAGCGGGACCTTGCAATGTTCAATATTAACATTGACGATGACTATATCCCTTGCCTTCAAGGAATCACCAGGGCAAGTTTCTGCAGTGTTTACTTGGACTGGATTCAGTTCTGTGCTGCAAAAAGAATGGAGGTACATGTCGGTCTAATGTTGCTGATTTAATGGGGGTGGGACTGGTTCTCTCCTTTACTTGAATTCTTGTTAGGAACAGATGTTCCAAATCAAAACAAGGAAGTTTATTGGAGCGCAAGCCACCAGCAATACGTTGTGGTAAACATGGTTGTTAGGAGTATCGGGTAGTTGCTCGAGAGCAATCATGCAATATGCCTCACTAGTCTGTCCTAAAGCTTACTTAAAAGGTAAAGGGACCCCTGACCATTAGGTCCAGTCGTGACCGACTCTGGGGTTGCGGCGCTCATCTCGCTTTATTGGCCGAGGGAGCCGGCGTTCAGCTTCCGGGTCATGTGGCCAGCATGACTAAGCCACTTCTGGCGAATCAGAGCAGCACACGAAACGCCATTTACCTTCCCACCGGAGTGGTACCTATTTATCTACTTGCACTTTGACGTGCTTTCAAACTGCTAGGTGGGCAGGAGCAGGGACCGAGCAACGGGAGCTCACCCCGTCACGGGGATTCGATCCTTCTGATCGGCAAGCCCTAGGCTCTGTGTTCAAAAAAACCTTTAGAATGCAGAGCGCCTCTATTCCATGTCTTGCTCATTCACTGGCAGAATCTGAGAGTGGGCAGTCCTTAAATCTTCCCCAGCAGAGTAGTTTTTTGACCCCCAGTCTGCGCCTCCCCTCTACTGCGCAAGGAAGGCTTGGGTAACGGGGGACCTCTCTCCTCCCCGCTTTGCTCAGGCAAGGTGTCCCGGCACCGCCTTGCCTCCTCCGAGCCCTGCACCTCCTCCCCACTAGAGGCAGGGCTTCCTTCGTCCGCTGATGAAGTGCTGCTTCCCACAATCTTTGGGGGCTCTCTGTAATCCATCCGCCTTTTCCCCTCTCGCCCATGAGCCGATGGCAGTTCTCTGACAATGGTACTTGTTTTCCAGTGAGAAAAGAGGCTCTTGGGCTGACTCCAAAGAGCTCCTTCACTGAATTGGTTGTAAGAACTGGGGAGAAAAATGGAGGAGAAACATGATGGTAACATTTGAGAAAGCAGAAAGTGTTGGGAATGGAGAGAGAGTATGTATCTTGTTAGCTACCGGGCATGACCTGCTGTGGAACTGATCTAATGCACCTTACACTGATATGTTATGAAATTAAAGGACTTTAGTCACAAAGACAACGGTGATGCTTTTTCTGCATACTTACATCAAAGCACAGTGGGTTGTTGCACCGGCAATGTTCCCCCGCCCCCATTTAGGATTAACTGAAAACTTTTAACTATTTTTCAGCCAATAGAGTGTGATGAAGATTCTCCTCTGGTAACTCTTTCCTTTGCCCTGTGCATTTTGGGTAGGAGAGCACTAGGAACAGCATCGCACAATATGGCCATCAGGTAATTTTATACCAATGCCGTGGGAAGTATGGATGTAATAGTTTGCTGGTTTTTCATTTATCATTAAATTCTGTAGGGGTAGTGGAAGAAAGGAAAAAACCCGAGAGATAGGTGTAAAATCATTTGTAAAGGAAATGGTTACAGTTACAAATGGCAGCATTTGTTACTTAGTTGTCCCTAATGAAACAAAACTTAATGATTATCTTGAGAGTTAATTTCACCAATGAAACCAAAATAGCCAGATGAATTGGCAGAATTGGAAAAAGATTGTGTCCTTTTTGCTTTGGTGATTTACAGTGTAAATATTGCATGTTTATCTGAAAAGTACATCCCACAGTGCTCAATGGAGCTTTTTCCCTAATAATAACTGTGTATAAGATTGTAGCACTAAAAGATTTTCCCCTGTTGTGCAGTTCAGACCATACCTCACCTTTGTTGTTCCATGTTCCAAGACATGGTTCATTCACAATATGGTGGTGGCGTTTTTAATGAAAAATAGATAATTGGTTAAGTCATACTTTGGACTCACCAACTGATCTAGTGTGCATTTGAAACACCCAAGTTCCCATCCACTATAAAAGAGAGAAAAGTGGCGGGCATTTTATACACCTCCCTTTTAATGTTTAATGTTTCTTCACAAGGGGGACAGGTTCCTTTAATTTAAACCTCTCTTCAACAAACATGTTGAAGTAGCAGAACCTCTTAGTTCACACATTGCCTTCACATGATCTGGGGTGCAATGGAACATGACGTGCACAGCGCAATGATATTCAGAACCACCACACTTCCCCTGAAGCTGAATTCTTCAGGAGAAGTTGTGTGCTTTAAATTTGGGGTAACTGTGGATGTGACATGGAAGGAAATGCAGCTGAATTTTCCCTCTTGGCTGTTGGGGAAGAGGAGGGGGAGCACATGATGAGTCAAAGTTGACTAGGGCTTATTTGTGCTCATGCACATTAATTAAAGCCCAATCTAAGCTGCCAATTATTCCTAGTGCCCTACATGCATGGCACTAGGTGGCCGTGGCTTCCCCACATGGCCTTCTGAGCCAAATAGGGAGGCTTGGCAGGCCAAATTTAGCCTATGAGCCAGAGGTTCCCCATCCCTGCAATAAACCATGGTTTCTCAGGAGATGTGGATGCAGCCAATAAAATAATGCCATTTTGACGACTCTGCCATGCCTATACTTCACATGTGTGTGGATGGGAGCTGGGAACTGCAGATAGTGGAGGGTCTCATCTGTCCCTTATCACATTGGCATCAGGGCTGTGTATAAACCCATGACTCACCGCTAGGCCGTATGCCAAGAAGAGATTGGTTTTATTATGTACAGTAAAGTTATGTAGTATTTAGCAGACAACAAGTAAGACCGGGCCTTTTATGTAGCTTGTTTCATGTTGATGCTACATTCATTTAAAAGCCATTACCGTTTACGAGGCAAAATGCATATTTAGAGAGCAACGCTGAGCTGTATGCTACTACATACAAAGTGAAGTTTACATTATATGTGTACGCTGGCAATTTGCATTCATTTACACATGAATTACCTTTAATCAATTAATGGGAAGATTTTAATGGTAAACCATGAAGGTAAATATTCTCATGCAATGTATGTAAATAACATTTCTGTTACCTGTCACTGTGAACGTCAGCAGAAGCCAAACATTATCTTTCAAATTATGCAGTACAGTTGCTAATTAAGAAGCACAGCATAGCTATAGAAAGGATGCATATCCTTCTAGCTAGACAGCCTCTTATATGACCCAGCTTAATAATAATAATAATAATAATAATAATAATAATAATAATAATAATAATTTATTATGTATACCCTGCCCATCTGGCTGGGCTTCCCCAGCCACTCTGGGTGGCTTCCAACAAAATATTAAAATACAGTAATCCATCAAACATTATAAGCTTCCCTAAACAGGGCTGCCTTCAGGTGTCTAGATCCATTATT
Source organism: Podarcis tiliguerta (assembly GCF_965153285.1). Lineage (NCBI taxonomy): Eukaryota > Metazoa > Chordata > Lepidosauria > Squamata > Lacertidae > Podarcis > Podarcis tiliguerta. Next base: position 45,817,179 of record NC_139536.1, read on the forward strand.
TTTATGGCTCAATTAATGGAGGCAGTTGTGATCAATGGTAATGGGGGGGGGGTATGACCAATGAAAAAAACACATGTTTTCAAGAGGATCTGTTTTACTAGATCCAATTTCTATGTCCTATTCTCTCTTTTGACTCATGTCTCACCCCGTTTTCTTCCCATTGACCATTTCATTTCCTTCTCCCACTTTGCCCCTCTTTCCAACTTACCTCTCTGTTGCTCCTCTTTCTGTTCAGTTGCTCAGATGCCAATCTGAGGAACCCCAAAAAGGAAGTGGGAAGGAGTTCTGCTCTTCCTACTTCAGCTTTGTGCAGCTCTTAAAAGGGGGAAAGGTAGCCACCCTCACCACTTTATGATAAAGGGGGCAGTCAGCGGGGGCTGGGCTAAGCTCAGAGTCTTTTTGGGCACTGTTGCCCCATGGGCATCACATTGGAGACCCCAACTTAAATTGGTGCAGAATGCAGTGTCTAGAACACTTGTGGAGCTCGGTGGTTTGCTCATATTACACCTGCTCTTCGCCAATTACATTGGCTGGTTTCCCCAGGCCCAATTTAAGGCATTAAACTTAAATGGTTTGGGACCAGGCTATCTGAAGGACCACCTGAACTCTGGTCCAGAGGTGAGAGCTTTCAGGTTAGTTAGTATAAGGGACAGGCCCTTTCCTGTGGCAGCAGCTCCATATCTGTGAAATAGCCCTCTGCAGGGAAATGTATATGGCCTCTTTTTTGTTCACCTTTTATTTTATTCCAGTCTGTATTTAGTTAATTTTTAGTGCTGGGGTTTTATAATGGTTTTGTTTGCTACTGCTATTTTTAATGTTATTGTACTTTAATCATTTGGATTTTTAGTGTATTGTGAAAGTTACATGATTATGTTGTAAAGCACCTTGTGAGGATAAATATCCTGAGAAGAAGATTAAAAACCCATTAAATAAAATAAAATAAATTGGCCAACAGGCCAGAAGAAGAAGAAGGGCCCTGAGGGAGGTTTTGAGATTAAGAAAGCTAGGAAAATTGCAATATAACCTTATTAAAGTCTTCCCAAGAATGCATGTTAAACTGAGGAAATGCAATAGATTTGAACTAATAGATCTGCCATACATCGAAAAGAGAAATTTAGACAGTTTCGAGTAACAGCTTTGGTACAGTCATAAAATTTGCATATTTTATTTCATCTCTGCTTTCATAACCTGATCTCATCATATGGCACTGAAAGACATATAAAATATTTAAAATAATGGAGCTGTGTAATTGTCTCCTACTATTTTGCTCCTAATGTGAATCTACTTTGCTGTTAAGAAGTTCAAGTTGCTGAACTGGCTGTTTGCATTTAGGCAGACTGAGCCCTCGATGCATTTCTATAATAAGCTGAATTATTCCCGGTAATTGTGAATGTGGGTCCAATAAAAGCTCTCACCCAGAGCTCTATTGTTGCAGCCAATGTCTTGTGCCACTGTTACCATAGCTGTTAATGTTATTAGTGAGATGATATTAAAATGCACGTTCCTTAGTAATAAATCCAAATCCCACTTTATACAAACCCAGCAAATAAGCTGTTGCCTTCTCTGCGATCAGTAGTACATTTTCTTCTGGTCCTAGTACATCTGCAGATGGGCAGAATATTTTAAGGGATTTTGGATGCCCATGTTTCCACCACCACTTGGAACAATTGCCGGCTCATCCACCTCCCCAAGCTCAGTGGTGGCAGCACTGGCAGAGAAAACAGAAACATTCCATGTTCAAATCAGAAGCCCGGATGGCTTTCATAATTCTGGGACTGTTCCTGGAAAATTGGGGCGCTTACAGGGTATGCACAGTACTGTCATGTGACTTCCATAGAAAAACAGGAAGCAGGCTTATACTGAGTCAGACGATTGGTCCCTCTAGCTTAGTAATGTCTGCTCTGACTGGCTGGTTTCTGTGAGGAGCTTTTTTCAGCCCTTCCTGGGACCTGCAAGCAAAGCAAATGTTTTGCCCCTGAACTATGGCCCTTCCTGACTTTGACAAACATTAAAGTTGTGTGAACACTCTCTTTGTTACTATGTGCTTATGATGTCCGTTGGACACTCAAAAGCTTTGCCTGTGCCCAATACAGTGGTACCTCTGGTTACGGACATGATCCGTTCCAGGGTGCCATTCACACCCCAAAAATTCTGTAACCAGAGCGGCGCTTCTGCGCATGTGTGAAGCGTGATAGAGCGCTTCTGCGCATGTGCGAACCACCCAGAATGCTTTTGCTCGTGCGCACGTGGCGAAACGCAGAAGTAAACACTTCCAGGTTTGCCATGTTCTTAACCCGAAAAAACGCAACATGAAGTGTTCGCAAGAAGAGGTATGACTGTATATGTGAGCTTTTCCATTCATGGTCAGTGCTGAAATAGAGCAGTCTTTCAAGAAGCTTTCCTCCTGCTGCTGTTTGTCAGTTTTAATAGTATGCTAGCAGAAACAAAAAATAGCAGCATTGTTTTGAAGCTCTGTAAGAAGAACAGAGAGTTTAAGAAAGTGCCCAGTCAAACCTCACTTTCAATACAGCACTGCTACTTTCGGTCTATACACTTTTTTTTCTACTCCTGAATATAATTAAAAATGCTCCGCTATGTGGGCAGTTCACATTTTATTTAATTAAAAAAGAAAAGGAAAGAGGAAGAAAATTCTGAATGGTAATATATATAAAAAAAGAACTTCTAACATCCTCTCCAAGGACGCAATCAAAAATACGCTCTTGTAAAAATGGTAAAACCATGTCAGGTAGACGAAGCAACATCCTGTGGGGTTGAAACCAATGCTCCAAGGTCTAGTTCTGGTTTCCTGAAAAGCATAACCTAGTTTCCTGGAAAACATGCTTCAAGGCAACTGCATAAGTAGTTTTTACTTTTTTAAAGAATAATAAACTCATGCAAACATCTGTTCTTTGAGTCTGAGGGGGATTGCAGCTCAGCGGAAGAGCTCGCACTTTGCATAGGGAAGGTCCCAGGTTCAGTCTCTGGCATTTGCAATTATACAGATCGGGTAGTGGGGAACGGGTCAGAAACTTGGGAGAATGGCCAGTGAGAGCAGGCAATGCTGGGGGTAGATTGGCAAGGCGTCGGCCCTAAGGTTCAGCTGGTCCAGCGTGAGTCTCTTAATCTCAGGTTTGGGGGGTTCAAGCCCCACATTGGGCAAACAATTCCTGCATTTTAGAGAGTTGGACTCAGTGGCACTTGTGGCCCCTTCCAGCTCTATGGTTTGAATACAAGGCAGCCATTAGTGAAGGGTCTCCTCTGCTGCTATCAGGTCCTTAGAAGGTTAGCATTTTCTCACATATATAAATCCCAGGCATTCAGGACTTTATATGTCAACATAAGAACCTTAGATTGAGCCTGGTAACACCAGTGCAAATCCTGAAATATGGGTGCCAGTGGAGACTGGTCTGCTTGGACAAAAGGAGCACAGCCAGTCTCATTCTGCCCTCAGCCAGCCACCACTTGCCTTCCTGCCTTCTTAAATCCAGTACCGGGGATGGTACTTCCTGGGGGTGGTACTAGCTGTCAGCTTCTACTTCCTTAGTCTACATGCTGCTATTAGAGAACTCAGCAGGGAAGAGGAAGAATGGGACAAGATGAGAATTAGCAGTGGTTCTGACTTCACTTAATATTGGTCTCCTTGCCCTATACTCTACCAGTTCCAATGGGCACCAGCCGCCACTACCAGTCAGCAATCTAGTGACAGTATTTTGCAGTTTTTTGGAGCACCTTCAAGGGCAGCCTTACAGAGAGGACACTGCAGTAGTAGAATTAGGAACTTACCACAGCATGCAAAACTGTGGCCTGGCTATCCTTGTGCAGGAAATGTCCTAGGTGGTAAACCAACTGGGCCAGGAAAAAGATACGTGCTGGCCACAGAAGCTGGTCCTCTAATGACAGTGTTGTTGGGTGAAAGAGATTAACTAACGACATTCTTCCACAGTTTAGAGTCCTTCCTCCATGGACTCCATGCCTTGTTCAAAGGAGACTTTCGGATCACATCAAGAGATGAATGGGTGTTTGCAGATATGGATCTGTTACACAAGGTTGTTGCTCCTGCCATCAGAATGTCATTGAAACTTCATCAGGCAAGTTTTCCTCGCTTTATGCCTTTCTCTAGCACTATTACCAATAATACTGTTTATATTTCTAAATATTGTTTTTATAATGATTACAATATATGGTAGCTGTAAAAAGGAGGCCCACAATTCTCTCAAATGGATCAATAAAACACAACAGTGCAGTTGTGGTTTCCTTAAACATTTTTTCTGTAGAACTAAAATGATTTCTCCTATACTTCTTGAGCCTTCTGCCTACATGCAAACTCACCAGTTACTTATTCCGCCATCACTTTACTTGTATAGTGAAATGTTGAGAACGTGTTATTAAAGCCAGTTCATTTTAGAGTGTGAATTGAGTTCAAGGTAGACTTGGATTACTGCCTATTTGTTTGCCACAGTTTGAGTCTCTGACTCGGAGTAGATGTTCAGCCCATAAACTAATCAGATTTCCTTCCAAAGCTTTCAACCGAAACTTTTCAGATCCATTTCAATCCTCAGGAGATTTCAGTGGGTGTGGTTTCTGCTTTTGTCTGTGTGGTGAAGGAGATAGTAGCTGCTCTGAACTCCCTTTCCTCTAATCATGTTAATCTCCAATGAAGTCTTTTCTGAGCTGAAGTAAACAGTTTTCTGGCAAATCTCATGGGGAGCAAGATTGCATACGCTGCTGCTGCCAACAACCTCCATCTTCTTCACAGAACTTTTTGATCATAGCAATGCCTTTTCATTTAATAAAAGGACCAGTTTACCTGTCCGGATGAATATGAGGATCCTGCCATCCTTTATGAGGCAATTCAGTCATTTGAAGAAAAAGTGGTAATCTGCCATGAAGGTGACCCTGCCTGGCGTAGCGCTGTTCTCTCAAACAAAGAGGAGCTTCTCACTTTGAGGCATGTGGTGGAAGAAGGGACAGACGAATACAAAATTATTATGCTCCACAAAAGCTACTTAAGCTTCAAAGTGATCAAGGTACCACAGCTGCATGATTTTCGTTGTTTTGCTCTTATGCTCATAATATGTCTCTCTCTCTCTCTCTCTCTCTCACACACACACACACAAATAAATGAATAATGATTGCCTAAAAAGATGTCCCCTGTCATGGACACACCAATTAGGAAGGTCAACAAGAATCATATTCTCTCTTTAAAAAAGAAAAAGAAAAGAAAATACATAGGAAATCCCTGACTGCTCAGATACAACTAAGTGCAGGGCCACCTAGAGACTTAACTATATAGCGATACAAACCCACATGAGCTGCACCTCTGGAGACTACTCCCTGTGCTTCAATATAAAGCTAAGTATCTTGTGTTTCTTTCCTTCTTTATTTTATTATTATAGTAAGAAACAATTCAGGAAAGAAAGATAAAACACATATTTAAAAAAGAAAATTAACAATGTATAATCACACAAATAACAATATATGATTAACATACTGTTGAAAGTCTAGCTGTGATCAGTTCATTTTTCCTGAATATTTTATTTATCTCATTCCTGATCGTGCATGTGGTTGAAGTTTTTCTTGCATTCTGTTGCACCAATGCTTTACAGACATCAAGAAACAATCTGTTGATTTGTCTACCTTCCCTTGCCCGTCACTATATGAGTAAATGTTACTATATACAAAGAGTTATTACTTTTCCCCAGTGAAGATGGATGAGTATACGTACTGCAGTTAACAAATGGATTACCATATTATTGCCGACACATATTATTTGTTCCTGTATATATCCTGTTGAGCCTTGAAGTTGTTAAATACCATCAAAAAACAAATGCATAAAGCTTTCCTTTAAGATTTGCGCTTAAGGTGTTTTGGGGAGCATGTTGGCATATCCATATGTTTGCTTTCTAGGTTAACAAGGAATGTGTCCGAGGGCTCTGGGCTGGACAGCAACAGGAACTGATATTTTTACGCAACCGCAACCCGGAACGAGGCAGCATCCAGAACAACAAGCAGGTTTTGAGAAACCTGATTAACTCCTCGTGCGACCAGCCTCTGGGGTACCCTATGTATGTTTCCCCTTTAACCACATCCTATATAGGGACCCACAGACAACTGAAGAATGTTTGGGGTGGACCAATAAGCCTGGACAACATCAAAAGATGGTTCAGAAACAAGTGGCTTAGGTAAGCTGGTGGCACCCAAGCAGATGTTCAGTCACATCTGGAAATGAGTTTGTGTGTGTGTTCTTTTGTAGGCGGAGCAGGGCTCTCAAAATATATAAATTGCTTGGGGGACATACAGCTTTTTCCCTTTAATGTCCTTCACTCCAGCCCAGGGTTTGTGCACACCTGAGTTGGGTCAGAAGAGAAAGTTTGCTGAGTGGCCAGCCTGCCCTCCCTTTAAACAAGTGTGAAGGCTCTGTGTGCTGAACTTCTTGTTCTGTTAAAACAAAATAGAGCATCTCCTTGTTGTATTTGTGGCGTTCCTGGAGCTCTTCCTTTCAGGAATTAAAGCACGGTGCAATCCACAGGGCCTTGTGTTTACTCTGCTTATAGTATTTATTTGCCACCAAGTAAAGTTAACAGAGGACGCGGGTGGCACTGTGGGTTAAACCACAGAGTCTAGGACTTGCCGATCAGAAGGTTGGCGGTTTGAATCCCCATGACGGGGTGAGCTCCCGTTGCTCAGTCCCTGCTCCTGCCAACCTAGCAGTTTGAAGGCTCATCACAGTGCCAGTAGATAAATAGGAACCGCTCCAGCAGGAAGGTAAACGGCGTTTCCGTGCGCTGCTCTGGTTCGCCAGAAGCGGCTTAGTCATGCTGACCACATGACCCAGAAGCTGTACGCCGGCTCCCTCGGCCAGTAAAGCGAGATGAGCACCGCAACCCCAGAGTCGGCCACGACTGGACCTAATGATCAGGGGTCCCTTTTACCTTTACCTTTAAAGTTAACAGAAAAAGTTAAAAACAGTTGTAAACACATATAAATGTTTGAATGCTAATGAAACCATAAAATCTTAGAGTATAAAACTCACAAACTGAAAGTAACAACCAGAAAACAGAAGTTGATAGCAGTACAGTGCCAAACTACAGAACTTACAAAAAGATGTGGGTGGGGAAATAAAAAGTGCCTTCAGCTGGTGCCCCAAAGGCCAACGTCATCTGTGGAAGGCATTTAATTGCTGGGCTGCCGCTACCGTAAAGGCTCTGTTTTACATCTGTTCCTCTGCTTCAGTGATTCTGGTCTTGAGTCATCGTTGCCTGCTGAATTCCTTGCATTTCCTATATTCAGGTAGCTGCTAACTGAGGGAGGCTCACTGTGACAAACTGTCCTTAGTGAACAATGGAAGACTTTCCGCCTCCTCACTGCTGTGAGTCCTTTTTCATAGCCAGCTGTGGGTGCACCTGACAATTTTGGGGTTCCCTTTTGTTCTCTTGTATTTTAAACAGGATGCGGAAAGACTGCCATCCAAGCCACAATAGTGGAGGAAACCTTGAGGAAGGAGCGAGTAGAAATGGATCTTCCAGCAGCAATCCAGTTAATAATTCAAGTCAGAGCAGCAGCGCCCAGCATACGAGGAACAGCACACCCCAGCTGCAGCCATCTTTAAAAGTTGCTCAGTTTTCAGGTATTTACACTATTCGTTTATTTTACTTTTTGCTTTACAATATCTATCAGGGGGAGTGCACCAAAGGTAAGATTTGGTTCAGGACACTCTTGGGTGCTTCAGAAAGTGGGCCAGTTCAACCTGGACTGCTTTCAGGAATGACCTGCTTCTCCTTGGGTCCGAATCGGAACCCCACTTTGGAAAATCCACAGTCTTTTATATCTCCTTATTGACTTACACAGGTGTCAGGTGTGGAGGTGGTTGCCCGTGAGTAACCAGTCAGGACCTGTCTTTTACAGGTTTTATTGGTGCAAACTATTTACAGTGCAGAACCCCAAAGTTCATGTCCGTCTCAGTCACTTGCAGATTCCAGGAGTGGCCCTTTCCGGTTTCTCCCCCAGCATAAGACACCCCAAATCTCCACCTCCCCTCCTTACGTTTCACCCTTCTGCGCAAGCAGGGCGACGGAAGCAGCATGGGTGCCTCCTGGCCGGCTGGGCTAGGTGAGCCCTCCCTTCACCCAGCTGCCCACCTCCCCCTCGGCTTGGGCTCTCCATGGCATCTTCGAGCCCTCCCTTCACCCGGCTGCCCACCTCCCCCTCGGCTCCACTGGAGATGTGGCTTTCTCCACTGCCAGACAAAGGAGCTGCTTCTCAGAATCACCGAAGGCTCTCTATATCCTCCTGCATCCCTCCCCCATCCCAATGGCAGTCCTTTGACAGCAAGCAAATGAACAAATGGCTATAACTTTTTGACCAAACTGGGTGGCATTGGCTGGGTTGCTGGTCATTTCTGAGCAGTTGAAGATGGCTAAAATCAGACAAATAGGTGCAGAAATTTCTATGATACTTTCTACAAATATCTCTTTATGTGCCCTTGCAAGGATGAAATGGTCCAGTAGGAGATATTGGATTTGTTGAACCTTCAAGTTAGCTTCATTTGCTATATTTAGGTATAGATTCTACAGCTACTTGCTGAAACTTCAAGTCCTTGCCATTAATAGGCAAGGCTGGAAATGATCTTCCCATAAATGAAAACTGCAAGATTAGAATTGCTGCTGCGTCTTCTAACTTGTCCTAACTGAACACATATGACTGTTTATTCCTGTAAACTAGTGCTGGAATAATTGGGAAGGCAGGCTTAATTGCAATACAATAATCATGAGATGCCCAAGTGGGTTTAAATGTTTTTTATGACCTGAGTAGAACCAGGCACAATGGGAGTGGGTTAGATGCCTCGAAAAAGTGTCTTAAGTGTATAGGGGAGCCTTTGTTTCCTAAATGTTTGCAGATATTTGGTTATTTATGTGCAAATATGGGTGGTCTACTGTACAGCACTGCAACCATTTAATTAAAAGACAAATATGCAATATTTCTGGACAGTGGTCAGCTTAGCTGCTGAAATTGTGAACAGATGTTTGGCCACACTTGACTGTGAACATCAGGGTACCAGATTCCCTTGTTTCACTTCCTAACTGTAATTTTTTTATATAAAGGTATTAACATTAAAATAATCAACAGACCCAGAAACAGAATTTAATCCAGACTCTGAGCTTCAAGAAGCGAATGTTCAAAAAAAGGGTATTGTTGCAGCAGAGGTTTGCTGTGAAGGCCTGCATCTAATTACAGTTTAAAGTGGAAGATTCCCTCCAGTTCTCTTCCAAACTGCAGCGCTATCTGAGGATGCATGTTCAAAGGTGTGCCAGATGATTAATAGTGTTGCGCCTCTTTAATAGGAACCACAGGGCTTAGACTCGGGGGCCACCACAACCTGTCATGCCAGCTCTGAAAATAGGCTGTTTGTTATTTTAAGCAGAAAAAGTAGAAATGCTTACTGGTGCATTGCTAATAGGTGAGCAAGATGTACATCCAGTTCCGTATTGCTGATTTTAATGATTTTTTTTAAAAAAATGTTTTAAATAGTTTGTCTTTAATGATAATTTTACTGTTTTATTAATTTTTGTAAGCTGCTTTGAGGGGTTTTTTTACAATCACTTAGTATATAAATTTTATGAGTAATGTATATAAATTCACACCCCCCCCCAAAAAAAGTGGCAAGGCTACTCGTTAAACAGGAACAGCATTAACAGTATATGTGCATTACATTCCATCAGCATCCCACGAGGTTAAGTGGATTGGTTTTTATTTACCAGGAGATGACCTCACATTTGTGATGACAGCATGTACCTTGTTTTGCTACTAGTCATGTCGAAAGCCCTAAAGGGGGTTGATTCTTTCTCGGCTTAAGCATATAACCATGACCATTGGTTCAATTCCAGTTAGTGTGAATGATTTATAGATTTTGCTATTACTGGAATATTTTAATTTTAATAACATAGAATTATTCACAGAATCGTCAAGTGCATTACTTGCATATTATTATATTGCAACGTGAGCCAGTCTCTCCTTTTGACTGCTGCTGCTTTTTACTATCCAAGAACTCCTTCTTGTGACAGCAGGGAAGATTTCCAATTGCAGCTGAGGTCTGAAGTCATTTGCTCCAACCCAGACCTTTGAGTTGCTAGACTAGTAATGTTAAATTAGGATGCTTTGGCAGGTGCCCTTGGGTTGGTATTGCAAGCTGATCCAGGTACTCTGATGCAATTGTTTAGCTCAGTGTCCTGAATTAGAGCTGCATCATGAGAGCATCTCACACAAAGCCTTTGCATGGCACACATTTAAGGACCGGCTGTGTCTGCGCTGCATCGTCAGAGCAACTCCAGGTGACTTAAAGAGTTAACGGTGCTCTTTTGTTATGAGTTTCACCATCATCATAATTTTATTTGTATACCGCCTTTCCATAGTTGAAACTATGCTCAAGGCGGCTTATGACATGACGAGATTGACATAATTACAAACATGACAGAAGTCATAAAAAATGAATAAAACACATCAAAAAAGTACACAAACGAAAACAATTTCCACGTAAATCATAAGATCTAAAACTAAAGATGCAATAATAATACTCCAGCCCAAGAGTATTCAACAGCTTCAGCTTTTGTAGCTGGAGTCAGTCAGAGCTCCACTCTCCCAGGCCAGGTGGGAAAGGGTCAGCAAGAAAAGGTGCAGATCTTCCAGGGCTCACAGCCAAGATGGTCTCATTTAAAACAACACAGATAAAAATTAAAAACAATTTAAAAGCAGCTGCAGGCCTTGTGAAGCCTGTCAAGCCCTGCTCCAGGCCAGGTGGAAAGAGGCAAGGGCAGAGTTCTTCAAGCCCTCAGCAGGCAGCAGCAGCCGTCCTTAAGAGCCTGAGTTTGCTGTGCACAAGGTACCTCTGCGGCTGTTGCTTTGTTGGGTTTGTTTGCTTCCCTTCCTCCAAAAAGCTCCAAGCAGCAGCTGTCAGGTTGGTCAACTCTTATTCCCACACAACAGCCCTGTGAAGTAGGCTAAGCAGACGCACACACACACACACCCCTGAACTTAAAAGCTGAGTTGGTGTAAACCCAAGTCTCACCCATTAAAGTCCAGCACTTGAGCTCCTGCACTAGACTGGTTTTCAGTGTCCCTCCAAGTCCCTATGCACACATACCTAGAGGATGGGGGCTTCAAGAGGTGCATAGGATTGAAAATAAATTTCTTGCAGGATTGCTGAGCAAAACATGCTGTTTGTGTGCAGAGAAGCAAAAGATGACCCATAAGAATTCCTAGGAGGCTAATGACTATTACGTACAACAGGGATAAGGAAATGTTGCACTCCGGATTCTGTTAGACTCCAGTTCCCATCAGACCCAGTCAGCACAGCTGACAGTGCGGGCAGAGGCAATTCTAGGGTGGTGCGACTGGTGTGGCAGCACCGGGTGCTGCTCTGCAGAGGGTGCCACAGCAATGCTGTAGAGCAGAGCACAAGAGAATTTTAGCGTCACACAGGGCACCACTGAAACTGGAGGGCCCAAAGACCGCCACTGGTGGGGGATAATCAGAATTGTAGTTCAGCAACATGTTGGTTCCCTGTCCGTGTCTTGCAAATCTGCTAGTCCACAGTAATGGCTGTGATATCAAAAGATCTGGGCGGCGAACATTTTAATTTATTTGAATAACAGAGCCAATGTTCAGTGTTGCTTTCAAAACACAGGTATAAAAGCAGCATGGGGAAGCCACAAATGGCACATGTAAGATCCCTGCTGTTAATGTTACAGAGACATTTGCTCAAGCAGATGTTCTGGGCATTCAGGACTTGTTTGTTTATTGTCTAAACAACTTATATGGAAGAGGCAAAAGGAAACCTAGATATTACTGCCATGGTTAAATTACTCCTGCTGCTCAGTTAACCTCTTCCCAATTCAGCGAGTACAGCCAAGGCACTCCAAGGGGAAATCTTGGCTTCTCCACAGTCGTAAGGACAATTAATGTGACGAGCAGGGGACGGTGGTTCAAATAGGTCAACTCAGTACTGCCTTCTAATACCAACAATAAAGATTCACCACATTCTCAGGCCTCTCTCTTCAGAGGTCCAGCGTCATTCTCCTCAACCTTCTCTTGTTTCATGGTCTTATGCATATAGTCATTGTATTGGTAATGTTTACACTGGTGCTTTCTGTCCGCTTTTGGTGACCCTTCCCTGCTTCCACTCTGCTCCCAATACTTTCCCCTTGCTCTCATCTCATTCCATGTTTGACACTGAGCAAGCCAGCAGATGGGCAGTTGCATCTAAAATCTGTAAGGTAGAGTTATGCTTGCACAAGCCCAATTCCGAGGTAAGTCCCAACCCATTGAACTAAATGAGGGCTTAAGAGTGAGTAAACTTTCTCTGAATCAGAGCCAAGGGATTGTGTGTTGGATTGTGACCATTGGTTATAAGACTGTGTTCCTGTGCCAAAGCTGGAATCCTAAAGATACTTGGAGACTTGGGAGCGAGTCTCATGGTAATCTGTGGGATTTACTTTCAATAAAGCACAGTTAAGAACTGCTGTAAAAGTCTTGGATGTTTTGCCATGGAATTGCATTGGAATGGATGCATAGTTTGGATGATGTCACCTACTAGTTGGCCAGATTGCCAGTAGCACTATAATTTTCTGTATCCCTAAAGCTCTTTGGGATTTTCAGGATAAAAAAACGTTTAATTGTTATCCTTGGTACTTCCTACTGTGCACTAATTGGATCGAGGCGGTACATTTTGAAGGCTATTGCTGGAGCTGTCATTTCCCAAAATAATCCTTTCTTCTCTCCCTCTCTCTCACAGGCAGAAGAAAGTTCAGGAGCCAGTCTGTTCAGACACATGCTGCTTTAAACCAAAGGCCCCCTCGCTCGAGTCATTCTGGTCCCATCGTAGACAGCCACCAGCCATTCATCCAGACCTCTACTTCTGCTCACGAAATTGCCCACGGGCTTTCTGGCAGCCAGCTGTCCTTCCACAATTCAGCAACTTCCGTCTTCTCCCAGACTCCTGCCATCCCTACCCTGGGCCAGCTCACTGTGCAGGAGAGAGCTGGTGCGATGCTCCGCTCTAGCCTGGCCTCTTCCACCAGTTCAACTCTCAGCCTTTTATTTGGCAAGAGAAGCTTTTCGAGCGCTTTGGTTATTTCCGGGCTCTCGGCTGCCGACGGAGGAAACACCACAGACACCCAGTCGTCCAGCAGCGTTAACATCGCAATGGGACCGTCTGCCAGAGCAGCAAGCCGTACTATGCAAGAGACCACGCGGGTAAGAAAAGGCTACCAAAAATGCCGCTGGCGGATATTTTTCTATTGACTCGTTCACCCCAGTGCCCCACTTAGTCCACGCAAGCCTCCTCCTCGCTATGTGGAGGGTGAAAGCAATAAAGATTTTGATAAAGAGCAGTTGAGCAACTCCCTCTCTGTTGGGAACAGAACACTACTTGTATTAATATCACATCATCTGAGATTACCAGATGGAGACAAAGTAGTGGAGTATTCTAAAAGGATAATGGAGGTCTCAGAGCTGTCATGTCAAATAAGGCACGGGATGCTTTCCTCAGGAATAGATTGGCACCCTAATACTACAAGTCTGCTGTAAATTTGGCTGGCACTGTGACATTCTCGCTCCGCTTTTCCAGTCAGAAGCAACCCAAAACCCGTTTGCTAAATATGGTATTAGGACTTAATAAGCTAGTGATTTAAGGGATCCTTGCCAACACTGCCTCTTTCCCTGCTTTGTCTCGGCAAAAGCCGTATCAAAGACTGTAATGCAACAGGACTTCCATCAACGATTGCTCTGCTCTGGCTGAGGTAAAATCCCAGCCCAGAATTTACAACTTGGCCAGGATCTAAACATGAGCTTATCTGAGATGCTTCCAGGGGTGCACACGGATGCAACTGATTTTCCATTCTTCCTCCCACCCTCTGTGTGCTCCTGTGGATGGACTCTGACATCTCCAAGAACTGCTTTTTTAATTCAATTATTTATTTATTCCAGTTATTTATACCCCACTTTTTAGCTGGAAAAGCTCCCAGAATGGCTTACAAAGCAATGCAACACAGAGGCATTTGGGGCGACGGGACCAAGGTGAAAACACAGACCTAGACATCCTTGGTGCCTATTATTTATTTATATCCTGCCCTATACCCGGAGGTCTCAGGGCAGTTCACAAAACAGATCAACGATAACCCAATAATACCCCCCCCCCAAAAAAGAGCCACATTTTAAAAGGGTATAGGATGTTGATCAGGTCAACCAAAGGCCTGGTTAAAAAGGAACATTTTTGCCTGATGCCTAAAGCTGTATCATGAAGGCTCCAGGCAAACTTCCCTGGGGAAAGCATTCCACAGACAGGGAGCCACTGCAGAGAAGACCCCGTTCTCGTGTTGCCACCCTCCAGACCTCTCAAGGAGGAGGCACACAAAGGAGGGCCTCAGGAGTTGATCTCAGGGTCCAGGTAGGTTCATATGGAAAGAGGTGGTCCTTGAGGTATTGCGGTCCTGAGCTGTTTAAGGCTTTATAGGTCAAAGCCAGCACTTTGAATTGGGCCTGGAAACTAATTGGTAGCCAGTGCAGTCAGACCAGGATCAGTGTAATATGCTCAAGCTGCCCATGCAGAAGAGTGCATGCCAATTGTTCTAAAATACCATTTCAAAGGTTACTTAAGACACTGCTGACACAATCTCCTTTTCTCTTTTAAAAGCAATCGTCTGAGGATTACGAAGCAACTGACACGAGTGAATCCAGACAGCGAAGAGATCTAGGTGCTGCACATGCTCTTCTGATGAGCCACATGCTGGAATGTAGGAGAGCCAGCCAAGAGGACATGGCATTGGAAGACACAGGTTCCCAACACAGTCTTTCAGAAGAGCAGTAAAGAATCCACTTTCACCAAGGGCTAAAGCTCTGTTCACATGACATCAAAACACATCTAGCTTCACGTCCCAGACAAAATGTTAAGGTTATTCCAAGTATAACAAAAAGCAAACAAACACAACACAAAATGTAAAGTATCTATTTTTTTAATTCTTCGGTGAAAAATGTTACAATATAGAAGCAGGGTGTTCTACGATTGGCATTTAGTGCTATCCAAAAGCGCTGGGCGACGTCATCTCAAGTTCATGAAAATTCAAATGCGATCTGGGGAAAAACGTCAACAACTTGTCTTGACTTCCCCCTGAAGTGCTAATATTTTTCAGATGGAACTTGGAAAAGATTTGAGGAGGGAGCGAGAACACACATACGTAGAACTAAGACTGAAAGCAACAGAAACTCTGAATGCATCTCCGTGAAAAAGCACATCAACATCTGTCTCTTGTTGTAACCAAACAGATGATTGCATGCTAAATAACTGGCATTTTATACATAATGCATCAGAAACGATTGTTTTTTTAATTGAAGCAATGAATATGTAATAGGAGAGAAAACTGCATACCCCAACATTAGTATGCGGAATCTTTTTTTTTAAAAAAAAAGGAAAGTCAAAAGGAAGGCCTCATTCTTCTGTTTGTTTGAAGTGTTATGCAGCTGACAATTATGTGCCGCAACATATTAATCCAGAAGGTGGCCCACTGCATGCAGTCATAATGAAATAGCATATGAAAGTGCCAGGCTGCACATTGCCGTAAACCAAATATAGCCAATGCATGAAAAGCCTTCACAAAGCCAATGGTGCTCCTTATTTGCAAACAAAGCTGCTTTTTCTAAAAGGACGGCATAGCCTTGCAGTCCTAATTTGGTTGGCAGAAATTCATGCCTATTTCTGAAACCAAGAGACTCAAAAGCACTACGATGCTCTTTCACATACACAAACACAGACAAACATGTTGAATTTTTATTTTATTTTTTATTTGTAATTAAAGACTTTACAACTACCAGTGTCTGGTTCTGCTATTGTTGTTTGACTATCTCCGGAAGGACGCACAACATTTCTGCTCTTAATGGTTATGGTCTATTAGTGAAATTATCAGGAACTAAGACAAGTAGTTGATTCACAGCCAGGCAGGGGCAAAACTAGGTTTTATTTCACCCAGGTCAAACACCCAGTTTGACACAGCAGGCATACAGAGGCTGGGTGCCTCAATGGCACCCCTGTGGAGGCTTCAACAAAAACAAAAACACCTAAGCTAGTGCCCCCGTAGCTACAGCTCTGCAGCCAGAGACGATTGGAAATGTTTTGTGAGTAGGGAGCAAGTATTCACATTGCTTGAAAGCAAAACAATGTATGTTGTGGGTGTTAAGTTGTGGGCGAACATAGCAGACGACACAGCGATTCTTCAAACAGCTCTTCTTTATTCAGATGTCAGAACAGAACTAAGCTGAGGAGCTCAGTCAGCCTGCTTATATAGAGCTCCAGAACAATTGTAACTGTTGCCATTTTCTAAAACTATCCAATCACTGAACGTCACTTTTTGATCCTTCATTTGCATACAAAACTATCCAATCACTGAACGTCACTTTTTTTATCCTTCATTTGCATAACTATCTACAGTATCCCCCTGCTGGCCCAGGGTGAGGACTTCAGTACATAACACCGGGATACATGAGCAAAGCCTGGGAGGGCAAGTAAGGCAGTCATATAAGCATGTTTATTGGGCTTCTGCTGCATCACAGTGGCTTGCAACATTTGGTCCACCAGGATTCCTACAATAATCACCTAAAATTAATCCCCTTACAATTTTTGTGGAATTGTGAGGGCCATGTTTATCACCACTTCTACTATCCTATAACTCTGTGCCCCAAACAATACAAACTATGCATCAAATCCGACAGGAAACTGTGCGTGGAGGTCGAGGTTGGGCCTCTTTAGGTATTCAAGGCACAGACCCAATTGGAGACTGCAGGCTCAGCTGGTTCTGCCCCTTGAGCTGTGCCTGCTCCTGAGGCTGCCTGACATTGGCTGAATATAATAATAATAATATTCCAATGTAAAGACTAGGGTGGAAAAGTGCTGTTTCTCGGGGGGGGGGGGGGAGAGAAGAAGAAGAAGAAAACTCTAAAATCTCAAAGATTTGTATTGAATTTACTGGGGTGGAGGAGAAAATGCTGCCCAGGATTGTATGGATGCAGAGAGATGGCCGGCTGCTGCTCTTCATTTTTGGGAGAAAGACAGCAGAAGTTTCCGTGGTTTTGAGCCCCTGCAGCAGAATTAGCTTCCTCTTACCTCCCTTTTCGGTGGCTGTCAGTGAAGCACACAGCCAGTGCCGGATTTACGTATAAGCTAAACAAGCTATATTTTTAAAGAAAAAACAATTGGATGTACATTTCCAAAATATAAGATAAAAAACAGATAGAATAAAACCTACATACAGCAACAGTGTTTTGTGTTGTGTGGGCTCCTATTTGTTATGTGCAAATGGCTTTAGATACCTATTAGGTCCATAAATTACCATATAGTGCATATTCAACACAAAAAACAGTGACAATTTGTTGTTGACAAAGGACAACATATAAAGGGCCCCATTACCTTCAGTAGCTTAGGGCCTCATCAACCCCAAATCTGGCCCTGCACACAGCTATAAGAAATAAACCGCAACAGCTCCTAATACTCATTCAGCTGCAAGCTCTTCTTCCCTTGCACCAGACTGTGTTTTGCAGAAGACTACTGGAAAGGAGCACAAGGCACCTCTGCATGGGGCTTTCTGGCAGTTCCAGCTGCTTTTTCCCTCCACTTCAGAAGAGCCCCACTGGATCACACTAAGGCCAAGCTAGCGCAGCATCCCATTTGCCACAGTGGCAAACTAGATGCCTCTGGGAAGCCCCCAAGCAGGACATGAGCCACTGTTTGTTCCCCAGCAAAGACTTTTTGTGGCTCAGCTTTTTTTTTTTTTTTTATCAGGCCATGCCTAGCACAAAACTTTTGGCACATCTGGGAGCTGGGCATGTTTAGCCTGGAGAAGAGGAGGTTAAGGGGTGATATGATAGCCATGTTCAAATATATAAAAGGATGTCACATAGAGGAGGGAGAAAGGTTGTTTTCTGCTGCTCCAGAGAAGCGGACACGGAGCAATGGATCCAAACTACAAGAAAGAAGATTCCACCTAAACATTAGGAAGAACTTCCTGACAGTAAGAGCTGTTCGACAGTGGAATTTGCTGCCAAGGAGTGTGGTGGAGTCTCCTTCTTTGGAGGTCTTTAAGCAGAGGCTTGACAACCATATGTCAGGAGTGCTCTGATGGTGTTTCCTGCTTGGCAGGGGGTTGGACTCGATGGCCCTTGTGGTCTCTTCCAACTCTATGATTCTATGATCTTTAGTTCAGTTCTGCAGAATTCCTGCAAATAGGTGATTGCAGCCTGGCCTCTGCCAATCCTCACATGCCTACAGAGCAATCTCTAGCCCTGTTTGTTGTACTAATTCCTCAAGAACTGCTTTTACCACACCTGTCTATATATTGTTTAGTTCTTATTTCACTAGAAGCGAAAGAGCTTGGTGAATTAGGAAATGTTGCAAGATCTCATTTAAGCCTTTGTTTGAAATCTATTCATCACATCCCTGCATCGCAGAAATTTCTGTGTGAATACAAAAATCTTACTCTGCATTGGATCAAATGTAGTCCAGGCTAATGTACAGCTTCTGTAAACAAATGCTCCATGATTAATCACAGGGCAGCTGCATTATGAGATTCATGGGCAAAAGCTTTGATGCCTTTCATATGATAATTGCAGCCAACACATGAGCCGCTTTTTTACGGTGTTACAAGGATCACTTTCTTCTGCCAGGCAATTCTGTAATAGTTGGGAGGCAAACCAGAAAATGATACACCTGTCACATATTCTCTCTGATTTTAAACTATTTGTGCAAACTCGCATTGTGTTTGCTTCTCATTTTCCTGGAATGAATTCAAGTCGTCTTTCATTCCCAGATGCACAGCTGTCCCATGTTGATTTTGAGGGCATTGTTTACAAAAGTCACAAGCTGAAAAGCACACAGGGTGGGGGGAAGTTGGTGCTGGAAAGGATTTTAAGGTGAAGGCTGCACCAAACCCATTTTGTCAAAATCTGCACTGTTTAGCTCTGCACTGCTCCAGTCCTAATCTTTACGCATTTCCTATGCCTATGTGTTTTGCATCCCCATTCAGGGGTACCTCGGGTTAAGAACTTAATTCGTTCCGGAGGTCCTTTCTTAACCTGAAACTGTTCTTAACCTGAGGTACCACTTTAGCTAATGGGGCCTCCCACTGCCACCACACGATTTCTGTTCTCATCCTGAGGTAAAGTTCTTAACCCGAGGTACTATTTCTGGGTTAGAGGAGTCTGTAACCTGAAGCGTCTGTAACCTGTAACCCGAGGTACTACTGTAATTGCAAACATGGGTTTCCTCCTTATATATATCAATCACCTCTCAGCCAATTCACTTAAGGCAGTTATTGGTAGAATGGCTTCCAATATAATAGACATGATAACTGGCTGCCAATATTCTAGGTTCTTATATTCATTTACAAGGCTATTGACAACTTGGGTCCAGGATACCTCAAGCACCACCTGATACCTTATATCCCTGCTAAATCGCTAAGGTCTTGGGGGGGGGGTCACTGTTAGTGGTCCTCCCCTGACTCAGGTGCATAGCTCATCCACCAGAAGCCATGCATTCAGTAACATGGGCCTGATTTAATGGAACTCCGAGGTGAGGTCAAATATTTAGAGGAGAAATCATGGTGGGGAGCCCATGGCACTGGCATTTTGGTTTCATTTCTTTAAAATTGTTTTCTACTGCTTGGTGTTAATCTTTATTTTTTTCCCTTTCTGTGGTTGCTCTGCTTAGGAGGCAAGTCTTTTTAAAAGAAACCCTCTCATTACTGGATCTCCTTTAAAACCTCTGCTTTTTAAACTTGTTATTGACAGTTCTCCAGACTGTATTCCACCTGATATTCTATTAAATGTGTTGTGGGAGGGGGGGATTATTGGTTTGCTTTTGTTCTTATTTGTATTCTGTACTCCTTTTTATATAGAACTTTTTTGTTGTGAACCAGCCTGAGATCTACAGATGAAGGACGGTATACAAATGTAATAAATTATTATTATTATTATTCCACAGCCAGAACTAGCTTGAGGGAAGGTAGTACTCACAGCAGAAACCACTCAGAAGTCAGTCTCACAATACTGAACGCCAAGCCATAGCACAGTGAGTCACTACTAATGCTGGCCAGATCAATTTTCAATTTATTGTGTTAGTGCAAGATGTTTTCACTCTGCTTGTACTGGTGAAATAACTGGAGACTCCATTGCACCCAGCAGGTGTTCCTTCACTTGGTGAACAGCTGCTGTAATGGCTCCCGTCACCCCTCATTCCACACACAGATGTGCTGCTTCTATGGGAACAGAAGCCGGTGTAGAAAAAAGCCAGAGAGAACTTCATCCATTCTTGGTTCTTTATAGAGGCTCCAAGAACACTATAAGTGAACTGTGAAGGTTAGTCTTCCCATTGTTTAGATGGAGAACTGAGGCAGACAGAAAACGCTTTATGTAAAATCACTGAGTGGTCATTGTTGACGTGTAGCCATTCCTGGCTAATTTCTGCTTCTCTTTTCTTTCTGAAGCAGGTAAAATGCAACACCCAGGCACAAAAGTAGAGGAGCTGAGGAAAGCTGTGTTCTGTGGGCTTCTGCTTCAACAGTCAGAATTCTTAAAAAATGGAATTGTTCTTTTCCCTCCTCCTAGGTCCTTAATGACATAGCGCTGTTTGCATTTCCACCACTGAATCTCCCTCAAAATCTCATGTTACCGCCTTTGAACTTCTGCAAACGTTACAAAATTCTTTCTTCCGAAATCCTGAGTGCAAAATAAATACATAATAGACCCAACACAAGTTGAACAAAACAGCCTTTGTTACTCCATCTGGATACTTTTTCTTGGCTCGAATTGCTACAAACATACGTGCTGAATGGCCTTGATGCATAGGCCCATGGAGAAGATCAAGCACAAATTATGCTCTTCCTGTTATACCAATTAAAATCCACAGGTGCAACACAACTTTAATCAGAGCTCTGCAGATACACCATGTGCCGTGGAGACCAGACACACAGATTATTTGCTGTAGGGCTGCTTCTTGTATCATTGTGCTCTTGGACCTTCCAAAAGCAGATAATGTACTATTGTCAACATAAGGTCTCATGAAACAAAAACAGAGTGGGAAACTTGCTCATTAAGGCTACCCGCAAAGCACTGGGTTCAGTCTCCTAATCCAGTTTCTTCCTTTGTTGATACACGTTTCAAATAGTCACGCTGCATTCGTGGGATACCGATGTCTTAAAATGATATCGGTATGACGCACAGAACACCTGCAATAGCAAGAAATGACTCTCAGGGGAACTGGGACACACATTGCAAGGAAAGGAGAAAAAACCTTGTCAGTTCTACTTGGGGAAAGTTCTTTCGTGGTGCCAAATATAATGAACAGAGAAATCGCCTATGAAACAGGGCTGCCAGTTTCCCACTTCCAGCTCACTCTCAATATTAAGTGGTGAGAAAATTGAGTGAGGTCATAATATTGCAGGAGTCTAGTAGCAGACTGCAGTTATAATAAGCCTTTACCACAAGTATATGGGGCAGGGGAGACTCGTTCATTACTGTCAAGTCCAGGGGCAGACTTCTAAGCACCTTCAATAAGGTAGAGCTGGTAGCAGGATAGTCCTATGGGAAAAAACGTGCACCCACTGTCTTTTTGCTATTGTAGACAGATTCTAACCTGGTATCCATATAAATGGCTTTGAAGACACTGCAGGTTTCCATATTGCGTTAACCAAAGGATGTCTTGATTCAGTATTTGTTACACTTCACACATGCAGGGCAGAGGAAGAAAAGGGCTAAATTCCTTTACAAATTTTGCTATAGCCAAGGAACGCCACACAATGCATGAAAACAAATGTGCACCTGGCTGGGAATTTAGCTTTCATGACATGCAGAACTGATTAAGTGGTAAACACTTTTCCTGAACACCATTCATAGGTCTTGTGGGACACAAGCTGTGCCACAGTAATTTATACAGGTAGTTCCTTTATTAACAAAATGGTGCTAAACGAAACAAAAATGGTTAAGCATTAGTGGACACTAATTGTTTAACTAGCACCACCAGAAGTCAAGCTGAGTTATAGAAAAAGGTTGGCTTACATGAGAAATATTATAGTTTAATGAATGAAATACCTACCAGAGATTTGGAAACTGAAGAGCTAGCAAGCAAACGACTGAAAAACTTGGCAGAATCCTGATCAAATATCACATCAGCAGAATAAAGTTAGGCTTGTTTTTTTAACCCCAAAAGAACACTAGAAAGATGAATAGGAGTATCCCTTGGATCCCAGATCATATTTTTCTTCTTCACTTATACTGAGAGATAAGTCGAGTTGATATATCTTTGTATCTTAACTGATTTGCCTAAAGAGCATTCCATGTGCAATTCAGGTATGTGCCTACTGTACATTTGTGTACAGGGCATGGGTAGAAACAGGATACAAACTGTTTGCAAGGATTTATATCAAGAGAAATTTCTCCAATTCCATCAGGATACTACAGCTGAAAACATCTGAACCCATTTCTACTAATTTTGATGTGGGACTGTGGGACAAGCATATGTCAGGAGTGCTCTGATGGTGTTTCCTGCTTGGCAGGGGGTTGGACTCGATGGCCCTTGTGGTCTCTTCCAACTCTATGATTCTATGAAATTGGTTCACTACTCATGTAGACCAAAGTTAGGTACAACTCAATTCAGAGTCTGGCCTCCCATCAGTATTGCAAAGCTAATAATCCAACAGCTTTACTTTCAGGTCTTAAGATCAATTTGCTGGCTCTTATTTTAACTGCAAATGAACCAAGTCTGATTTGAAAATCAGTGGCAGGCCACAAATGTGAAACATCACAATTCACACCTGCATATTCAAAGACAATAGAGTTTCAAAGATGGAGGTTGCCCCACCTACTCTCAGCAGCCAGAAACATCATAGCCAGACACTGGAGGGACCTGTCAGCAATAAACATGGAACACTGGTATCAAGAAATATGGGAAACAGTCTTACTAGAAAAACTAACCAATAGACTGAAACCGACATGGGGACAAATAGGCGAGGACGCCTTCATTCTGGTATGGCTCCCCTTTATCACATAAACAGCCCAACAAGACAACAACATGAACCCACTGACGGCATACGATTCAAAATGGCTAACTTAACCAAACAACTCTCTCCCCCCCACACACAAACAAATCCCACTGCAGTCAACCAAAGACAATCAACCACACCCTAGGCCACACCAACCTCTCTCACTACCGAGGAAACATAACAAGAAAATAAAAAGAGAACCTACCCAAGTGACACTGAGACAAAAACCCCACACATACACTAAGTAAATGAACATAAGCTTTACCACTCCACCCCCTTCTCCCGTTACCCCCTCTTTTCTTCCCAACCCTAAACTGCATATAACACCTATGTCTCACGACAAATGCAACTGATCTGCAGAAAACGCAACCTGAAGAAAGAGGCAATGCACGTGCTTTTGTAAACAAGGAAAATCTTTAATAAACATTATTTTGAAAAAGAAAAAGATGGAGGTTGCACTGGGATGGAAAGAACACATAAAATGGTGTGCATCATTTTAGGCAGCTCTGCACAGCTGCCACAATATCTTGCAAAATGCTGTCTCTATTCTCCTTTGTAATCTAGAATCAGAAAAAAAAATGGATTAGTTAACGTTGCTGGCCATTTATTGTGACCAGTGTTAAAAACTGAGATATGAAAGCTAGGAGCTAAATTAAACCTAGGTTATGGGCACATCAGGGGAATGTCTAGGTGTGCTTTTTTATAGCAAGAATACAAAGCTGAAAATGAATGAACTGCAGCTAAAACATTATGTTCATTTTTCACATTGTCTAGTCCTTTCCCTGCCCACCCCCCTAATATTCTTAAGAGGGTCTCTTCTCCAGTCTTCAGAGAGTAGCTGGAAGTAGAGAGGCAGAAAAAGGTTCTCCTTTCCTTCCACTCTGCAATTCTAATCTGAAATCTTAGGTGCAGTACAGCGCCCAGAGTTCAGAAACTGCTCACGCTAATGAAATTCCCTGTTGCAAAAGGCGCATAGAACAGGCATAGGCAAACTCAGCCCTCCAGATCTTTTGGGACTACAACTCCCATCATCCCTAGCTAACAGGACCAGTGGTCAGGGATTATGGGAATTGTAGTCCCAAAACATCTGGAGGGCCGAGTTTTCCTATGCCTGGCATAGAACAATGGGAGTTTCGAACACTGATTGTGACAGTTGTCAATATGGAAGGCTGAGGAAGTGGATAATAATCTTCACTGTAATTCCCCCATGGGAGAAATTTTATTTCTGGCCCCAAGGTATCCACCTCCAAATTACCCGATTTGTATGTTAACTGCTTTACAGCAATCAGGTTCAATAGACTGCATGTGCTGCTGCAGATGTGGAAATATGCAACCAGGTGCAGTGGGTGTCGATGGCATATTACCAAACTAGCAAAGAGAGGCAAGACGTGTAAATTATGAATGAGTGAACTATATATGCCATGTTTGCAGAGAAAAAGAGGGCCCTGGAAAGGATAGGAGGCACAACAATCCTCCTTCCAGGGGGCTGAAAGCTTTTATAGGCAAAACACTACGAGCATCCCAAGCATGCATGACCTAAATTAGCAAGAGCTATATTGGACAATTTAAAGTGGGGGGAAACCAAAGACGTTTGGGCAAAGATCAACTTGCAGAATCAATCTGGGGATGGAGCTGCTGATGAGATAGGGGGGGGAAAGTGGAACTATAAATCCATATTCTTAGAAGATTCTATCAAACTAAATTGACACAAATGAATCAAGAACATCTTGGGCATTTGCCTGCATTGATTTTGTGTCTGGTACTTCTGGTTTCGTGAGGTGCAATCTAAAGAGGCCTTGACGTGTTGTTACCAGGTGCCAGAAACAAACATGAGGAAGAGCTATTATGCAGGGAGACGAATTAAAAGGTCTTCCGACACAAACAAGCAACAAGAGAGCAATGTGGTGGAAAGTGGTAGGCTTTGTGGACACTTCTGATGCTATTGCTGGTCCCAAGGAATCTGAAATGTTTTCCTACCTCTAGTGGCAAGCAAAAAAGAAAAAGTGTGTTGCATTTGTTTTAAGGTCTTCCCTTAAAATATCTAATGGACTGAGGGGCTTTCAAAAGGGCAAGAACTCAAGTTAATTGACCAGGCTAGGCCCCTGGTGCCCCCATGAACAGAGGTCTCTGTAGCCAGCCACTTTCACTAGCTGAACGCCATAGCTAAGGTTTACATATGACTATAACCGAGTGCATGAGGACACACCATCCTGTTGGCAGAGGACATGCTTAGCCCACAGAAGATCCCAAGATCAATCCCCATCATCTCTAGGGACAAAGATAGAACTATGAGCCCCTCACAAGCAGGAAACCTATTCCTCCAAAGGACATGCAATCCTGTCCAGAGCACAAACCAAATGGTGGTAAGGGCTGATTGCTAAAACTGGGCTAGACTTCACAATGGGCAAAAGATGGAAACTTGCTCAGTGGACCTTCAGCCTACTTACATTGAAGACCTTCACCTCCTTTCTACTTCTGATCTCCTCCACAAGCCCCAAGGGCTTTCCTTTAGGCACTGGGATCGTTCCAAGAATCACAGTTCCTGATCCAGTCAGAATTTGACGGACAGCTTGAATAAAGGACTGGCTGAAGAGCTCCATTTTACCGATCTCGTCAATTATGCAGACCTTTTTCGCTGTGCTACTGGCAAGATCAGGCTATAAGGAAAATATAGGTATCTGATTGAAGCCACCAGTAAGAAAATTTATTAGATTAAGTCAATATGTCAATCATTCATTCAATTTATTCCTGTCAATAGGCCAGAAATAAAATTAAAACATACACAGTACATCAGAATCTTAGAGCAAAACATATTCAGAAGTGGGACATAATAACCTCTGCTTGGCCCCTGGAAATAGTCCTTCCAGATTCAGATGGTGAGTTATTCTCTTGTTTTCACTGCTACTGATAGAAATTTAGTCACTATCAGGGATATCCTAAGGATTTTATCTTCCATTAAATATTAACGTTAAACTGATCTGACCTCCCTGGTAATTTGGTCAGTAAAGGGCCAACTGTATGCTTCCAAATTCCAGCATAAAAATTACAGAACAAAAGGATGTGTTCTATAGATTCTACCTCATGCGTGTTACAGGGGCAGACCCTTGGGGCGTTTACTTCTGAGGAAAAAAGTTGTGTAACTGCAATGTATCGTTATAAGAGGGCAATTCTATGAGTGCTTCCTTGGAAGTAAGTAATACTGAGTTCAAAGGGCCTTACTCCCAGGTTAAATGTGTACTGGACTGCAGCTTAAGATTCAAGTCATACAACAAAGAACCCAGCAGGTTGCTCAGATCACCTATTTCTTTAACAAACTATAGTTTTACATTACTTCGCCATGCCTTGTTGTTCCTGTGTGCCCTTCTTTATTTGCCTGCCCACCTGGTGCTCCCCATCCTCCCCCCCCCCAAAAAAAATCATTTTTAAAATTATTGTTATGTTGGTCTGACTACATATATGGTCCCGCACCTACTGAAATAACAGTTGACAGAAACTAGCTAAAGGGGTCTTATTTCACCCTCTGGGGTTCATTGTACTGTCCAAGCCACTTATTACCCTGCTGCTAAATACTCTATGATGCTTTTTAAAAGAAAAGGAAAATGACAAGAAATGCCTTTGCACTTTCCTAAAATGAGGCATATCTGTATTAAACGCTTTGTGTTTGGATAAGCTCCGCGGGATAAACAAGTTATGGTAGAGCATATAGTTTGTCAGCATCGTTCCTGGAGAATTTTCAGGACACTAAGTGTTTTCTAATTTGTTTAGTGATCACATCGCTGATTTATCTTGGAATTGCATTTACCAATCCTAAATGGTGCTGAATAAGAGCAGTTATACAGTCACCCACACAGTTGCAAATTTCTCCAGTGGCATTTTAGCTTCCCACTAGTCCTGTAAGCCATGTGTTGAGAATCATTTGTTCCTTTTTGCAACTGAACAGAAACCTGAACCTGTAAACCAAATGTGAGAACTGGGAGGAAGGGGACTCCAAACACTGTGTGTCCACTCTTACACTGCACACCAGAACTCTGGGTAACACACCATCTTCCATGGAGTACAAGAGGATGGGGTGGGGAGAGACAGACAGACAGACAGACATGTAGGAAGCTGTGGGTGCCGAGGGACAGGAGGATGGTGGGAGCTGGGAAAACTCATAAATGGAGCTGACAATGGAAAGGGGTGCTGGATCTAAGCTCTACCAAGATAGAAGAGTACAAGACATTTCACTATAAACTCCTCATCATGTTTTATTCATTTATTCATATTGCTCTCCAGAAATTCCAAAATATTACTCACATTTCTCAACAAAGGAAGAGCCAACTGTTCAAATGACATTAGATCCACTACATACTGGCCAACACGGTATTCACGCCTTGCTGTGGAAGGACCAGAGCTGAAGGAAGAAAATACCCAACACAGTGAACAATAAATCATTCTAGAACCCTGCTCCTTAGCAGATAACCCTCAGACTATGTGAAGAATGTCAAAATTTTCACATGCCCTTGCAGTGCCCCTCTTTAGTCACATTAAAATGTCCTCCCACCTTTCTTAGATGCCCCAGATGGTTGCTAATATTGCAATCCTGGTGGGATATATGCACAATATCACAATGAAACACATCAACTGGAACCAGAAAGTGGCAGCTAATAATAACAGAATTCTACAAAAACTGGTAACTGCCCTGGGGTGATATAAAAAAGGCGTAGGAATGGCTCAACACCCATATAATTGTTCCAGAAACATTTTAATTCCTTGGCTCATAATTTAAATTTTCAGGAATCCAATTTACTCCAATAAAAGAGGAGGACAGTGGGAGTACAGTTGCTCATCATTTGCACTGCACATCATTCTGGTGGACCCTGGCTATCCCTGTGCCTGTTGCCTCTCATTTATTGCCTGCCCTGATACTTTGCTTGGTTTCTGTAACAAGAGTTTTTTTGCAACAAGTCAACACTAAAGATCGGCACAGCGACTTCACAATCTTATTCACCACTTCAACGGTTCATCTGATTCCAGCTACCCTTGAATGAGCAGCACAGGAGCTTCAAAGGGCAGCTGTGCATTCTACAAAGGCGTTCCCAGATTAGGTGTCAGAATGTGAATTTCAAACGTCATACCCAACTCTAGACAAAATTCCTCTTCTTCCACTCAGAGTGACAACATCAAATCCTATTCTCCTGCCACCTTCTCTCACTTCTTCCGTATAAAATCCATCAATAGGGATACCGGAGGATTTTAAAACTTCAGTGACTTTTTGGATCAGCGTTGTTTTCCCAATTCCTATAACAAGAAGAGTGTTTTTTAAGCCTTGTTTTCAGTATAATGGATGTGCAACAAAACAAATACACATATGTATTTCTGGACTCTTTTGGCTCCTTCCTCCTAACTGAAGCACACATTGCCCTTGCAATGGATGCTTCATCCAAATTGGCCTCCAGTTGTGGCAGCCTGCACTGCAAGTTATGCTGAGAAGAATTCACCATGCACGTCAGAGTCATCATTATTGTAAATCTTTGTGCCCCTTATCATGGCAAAAATATGAGATGGAAACATGAAGACATGACACAATGGGTCTGGTCTACCGGGCACATGATCCTACACACTGTGATCGGATTGTTCCCCATTTGTTTCAGGGGAAGAATGGTCAAGGCTGTGCCGTTTGCATTTTGGAGCTCCCAGGCAAGTAACACATTAGGTCATTGCATATATATCCATTGTCTTTTTTTGGATACATTCCCAAGGGTCAGTTTTTAAGAGAGAGGGGCAGTCTAAAAAAATGGAAGAGCATCTGCTTAGGTATTTTGTAGCCCTCTCTATTACAAATATCCCCAGTGACAAATATCCCCAGAAGTGATAAATGAGGGCCATCATCTCAATTTCTGCATCTTCTAGAATGCTACACGATAAAAGAGTTTTGCTTATTAATGTAACATCCACCCACCCCAAGCTCTATTGCCGTCATCTTGTATAATCATATTAACATCCACTGATAAATGACTGTTTCCTTGGCTCATAATTTAAATTTTCAGGAATCCAATTTACTCCAATAAAAGAGGAGGACAGTGATAATTGTATATTATTTAGAGCTGATGTACTAAATCATTTTTTAATAATTAAGTCACACAAACTAAATGTTAATGGGAAGAACGGGTGTTTGCACTTTAACTGATGGGCAGATAGGGTTTCAAAAACCTGCAAGGATCAAAAATGTGGCATGAGTTATAAGGAAAGAAAAAGAAATTAACCTTAATAATGATAGCAATATGCGAGATCTGTAAAATATTTAAATGTGTTTTGTCAGATAAATCCAATTCCATATTTCTTCTGTAAATTACAAACAACTGTGTGTTTTCATGGAGTAACAGAATAGATACTGTGGCACAATACTATGCATACTTATTCAGAAGTAGACCACACTCTGTGTGCACAGTGCTGCAGTCTTGAGTGGAAAACGTTTAAATGCTAAGGTTTGATATTATCATTATTGTACAGTGGTACCTCAGTTTACGAATTGAATCCGTTCTGGAAGTCCATCTTAAACCAAAGCCATTCTTAAGCCGAGGTGCGCTTTCCCTAATGAGGCCTCCCACCGCCAGTGCCCTTCCACCATTCACAGACCGAGGTACAAGTTCGCTAACTGGAACACTACTTCTGGTTTTGCTGAGTTTGTATACTGAATAGTTCATAAACAGGGCTTAAACTGAGGTACCACTATATTATTTACAGAGAAAAGGACATACCTATTTGCAACCTACAATACTAAGACAACAGAAACCTGGTTTAATTCAAACACTATGCTGTGTGTGTGTGGGGGGGTGTCTTTCTGGAATACTTTTCAGTAGACATATTTGGATCTGGAACAAAAGAGATAATGGGGCTCAGAAGCAATGTGGAAAGCGGAGGCGGAATTCCAAATATCTTAAGTAATCAGGCCATTTTCTTAGCCGCAGGTGTCTAGTAAAGATGATAAAACGAGTTATGTGCTGTTACATAGATAAATATTACCAGAGAGAAGCGTCTCTCACAAACAGTGCAAATGACTTCCTTTATTTAGTACTGGCATTTAAAGCAGAACAGGCTTACAACCAATCCTAACTATGCCTTCTACACTGGGGCTAAATTATGTCAGGCTGCAATCCTGCGCCTGCTTCCCTGGGATTAAACTTCGCTGAATGCAGTAGCACTCACTTCTGAATAAGTATGCATAGTATTGCACTGTTGTTGTTTAGTCGTTTAGTCGTGTCCGACTCTTCGTGACCCCATGGACCAGAGCACGCCAGGCACTCCTGTCTTCCACTGCCTCCAGCAGTTTGGTCAGATTCATGTTTGTAGCTTCGAGAACACCGTCCAACCATCTTGTCCTCTGTCGTCCCCTTCTTCTTGTGCCCTCAATCTTTCCCAACATCAGGGTCGTTTCCAGGGAGTCTTCTCTTCTCATGAGGTGGCCAAAGTATTGGAGCCTCAGCTTCACGATCTGTCCTTCCAGTGAGCACTCAGGGCTGATTTCCTTAACAATGGATGCGTTTGATCTTCTTGCAGTCCATGGGACTCTCAAGAGTCTCCTCCAGCACCATAATACAAAAGCATCAATTCTTCGGCGATCAGCCTTCTTGATGGTCCAGCTCTCACTACTGGGAAAACCATGGCTTTAACTATACGGACCTTTGTTGGTAAGGTGATGTCTCTGCTTTTTAAGATGCTGTCTAGGTTTGCCATCGCCTTTCTCCCAAGGAGCAGGCGTCTTTTATTTTCGTGGCTGCTGTCACCATCTGCAGTGATCATGGAGCCCAAGAAAGTAAAATCTCTCACTTCCTCCATTTCTTCCCCTTCTATTTGCCAGGAGGTGATGGGCCCAGTGGCCATGATCTTCGTTTTTTTGATGTTGAGCTTCAGACCATATTTTGCGCTCTCCTCTTTCACCCTCAATAAAAGGTTCTTTAATTCCTCCTCACTTTCTGCCATCAAGGTTGTGTCATCTGCATATCTGAGGTTGTTGATATTTCTTCCGGCAATCTTAATTCCAGTTTGGGATTCATCCAGCCTTTCGCATGATGAATTCTGCATATAAGTTAAATAAGCAGGGAGAGAATATACAGCCTTGCTGTACTCCTTTTCCAATTTTGAACCAATCAGTTGTTCCATATCCAGTTCTAACTGTAGCTTCTTGTCCCACATAGAGATTTCTCAGGAGACAGATGAGGTGATCAGGCACTCCCATTTCTTTAAGAACTTGCCATAGTTTGCTGTGGTCGACACAGTCAAAGTATTGCACTACAAGGCTGTAATTCTATATGTAGTTACTTCACAATAACCCCACTGAACTCAACAAGGTTTATTTCAGAGTGTAAATAATTGCAGGTTTATAGTCCAAGCAGGGCAGACAACCTGAAGCCTGGGGACCAAGCATCTTAGAACTTCCTCCGTGCGTGTGCAGCATTGATCTCTCATAATGCCTCTGGCTTCCAGGACAGAGACGGATGCACAAGCGCCAGTGTAGACTTTAGCCTGGTGTGCAAAACTGAAATCTGCATTCATTGCTCTGTCCACTTTTGCCCCTGGCATGTACCCCCCTCCCAAAGAAAGGTCGTCCAGATGGGAGTGAAGCCTTTTGGCTGAAAAGGGTTCCCCGCCCCAGCTACACTCTATTACCACTCAGATTTTATTTTCTTGTAAATTTCACCGGGTTCAATGGAGCTTCTTGTCAAGTTAAGTGGGTGCACCTAGGATTGCAGCCTGAGCGCTTAAACGCAAACCTTTCCAGTTTAAAAAGGTTTCGGGATAGAAACCACACCGTGCAGGCGACTCAAAACACGCCAGGGAAGGGCGATCGTGGGAATGGGCGAGGGAGCGTGAGGCCCTAAGCACGTTTACTCGGAAGTAAGTTCGCCCCTGGCAGGCAGGAAGGAGCCGAGGCACGGCTCCGCTTTCTGCCCGAGAGGAGGCGGCGGAAGAGGAGGCCTGGGTTCAGCCGAGCTCTGCCTCCGCCTTCCCTTCCTGAAGTCTCGCAGCACCGGGCCGCTGCCCAGGCAGGGCCTCCCGCCCTCCTTCCTTCCTCTCCGCTTCCGCAGGGTTGGGTTACCTGGCGGTCCCGTCAGGAAAACGTGCTTGGCCATGGCGGGGGCCTCTGTCCGGGTAGCGGCGGGGAAGCGGCCTGCCGTAGCGGGAGCCCTCGCGCTCCCTTCCTCCCTCCCTCCCTCCAGCCGTGCGCTCTCGGCAGCGGGGAAAAGAGCCCGCGGCTGCCAGCCTCTCTCTCCCCTTTCTTCGTCTCTGCTGCTTCCAAGTCCGGCAGCTCCGTTGCCCGCTTTGCGATGGACAGCTGCTCGCTCTTTTTCGCAGGCTTGGGCTGCGACGACCCCACGTTCACTTACTCGGGGGTAAGTTCCACCGAACACAGTGGGACCTGCTTCTGAGGAAGCATGCATCGCTTAAAGCGAGTCCCCTCCTGGCCTCTTAAAGTCTATCAACATTATTATGGCTTGATTTTATTCACTTATTTATGGCACTTATTTCTCGCTCAAATCATGAACCCCTCTGTCGAAGGTGTCATGGGCGCTGTAACTCCACAGCGGTTTGACTTTACACGGAAGGTGCACGCTTCCATTGTCCCCTGAGACAGGTGGATGCCAACCCGTATTATGTTTTTCTCCAAGAAGCTCAAGGTGGCCTACACGGCTCTTCCCCTCCTCGGTTAATCTGCACAACAAACCTGTGAGGTAGGTTAGGCTGAGAGGCAGTGACCCAGTGAGCCTTGTGTCCAAGTTGGGATCAGAGCCCAGGTTTCCTATTCAGACACTAACCACTATATAACACTGGATCTTTCATGGACTACAATCCACTTCATAAAGGGTTAGCCTTAGAAATGGACATGTACATATATGCATCTGATTAAGCGGACTGTAACGCACCAAAGCTTGTAACATAATAAATTTAAGGGACAACTGGGCTCTGATGTTTGCTCTGCAAGAGAGATAACATGCATGAGAACAACTTGTTTAAGGCAGGAATCACCACTTCTGTGTACACACACCCCCACTTTCCTCTCTGGTGAACAGGTTTTTGCATTCTTTCAAAAGCCTATGTACCCAGAGTTGAGAGAGAGACAAACGGGATGGGTGTACATCATGGGAAGCAAAGCCTCATCACTTTCAAAGTTTTGTTTGGACGCTTGCCTGCCTCTCCCACAAGTAAGCAGCTGCTAGGCTGTGGAGAAGTACTAAGCTGTGAGAATTACCATTTTTTAGGTGATCGCTCCTAAATGGCCCTAGAAATCTGTCATGCTCTGTCCAAACTATTGACTTATTATTTCCTAATGTTCATATCCTGTCTTTCCTCCATCATGGACCCCATGGTGGGGTACACATTCCCAGGTAGTCACTCATCCACACACTGACCAGTTTAAGACCTGATCAGCTTCACCAAGATGGTAGCCTCGTGCCTTCAGACCATACCCGGCGAGAGTGGTATTAACCACATTATTTGCATGCAGCTTGTCAGTCCCATACACTGGTGCTCTGTGGAACATAACAGGAGCCCCAGTTCAAATCCTCCCCCTCCTGTTCTGTTGGTATGGCTACTGGGATGCATTCAGCATTTCAAATTAAAAGAAAATCAATCTATGATTCTGAGTCAAAATGGCAGTAAAACAATGGAAACCACATGGGAAATCAGTGGTACAATTGAAGACTGAGCAAGATATAAGGGACAGATGAAGGACAGGAAGACTGACCTGGGAGCAAAGTCAGTTGTTAACAGATTACCAAACAGAGCAATAACCCCTTCCCATACAATGAATAGCCTTGTACCCTGAGCCAGGGACACAGGGACATGCAGTTATCTATGGCCAGAAGAGTGGGTCTTTATTGCCTTTGCAAAGTTTTAAAATAAAAATTGCATTTTAAAAATAAAAATTGCAGCAGCAAATTGGGGTTTGAATCCTGGAAGCGCGTGATTTCCACACAACAGAAGCAATTTCTTCAGTAAAAGATCATGTGGATCCTGCACTACAAAGTGCCTACTAATATGTGATTCATTGGTTTGATTAATTGGATTAAAACTTGTAATCAAATAAAAAGGTGCCACCAATTAATCAGGCAACAGATTTATATTATAATTATTGATAATATATAACAACTGCAGATGGGAAACAATATCAAAAGAAGCGTTTTGCTTTCTGTGTTGCAAACTGGAAGAAGTTATTCTTCTAAGATTATGACTGATTGACACACGTGCATAATCTAGAAACAAAGACAGTATGCATGCTGCTTGTTCTGTTTTTACTCATGTGTATGGGTTTAATCGACTTAAATCCATACAGTTAATTGACTAACATTGTAGATGGCAGTCTTAATCATTGCACAAAAGCCTTACCTGTAAAGCCTCTTGATGGTTCCTCATACCTTCTGCCCACACCAGGAAATGTTTGCTTTTAAAACAAACTTCTAAAATACAACTTTCCCTGGGCTCAATTCTACTTGCTTGAATTTTTCTTTAAAATAAAAAATTAAAAAAATCATCTAATAATCTCACATGGGGGATTTGCTGTGGTGAACCCTGTGGCAGGTATACTTTGCATATGCTCAGAGACATCTATTTTCCAGCCATCTCAAAGGGGGGGGGGAGGGTCTAATAATAAGGTATTAGAAGCAAAATTAGCTACCAAAAAGGCTTTATGTTCCCAACATTGAAAAGCTCCCATTCAAATTAATCAGAGGAAGAACACAACTTCACTCCTCTCCAGACACAGTTATCAGATAGTGTAAATCAAATAGCTCTGGACTAGCAAACCTGGGGCTCATGTTGATAGAACAGATTACAACGCTTGAGAACAAGACCATCAATCAGCAGATAGACATTTCAGCTCCATATTTTGCTGAAATTTCAGCTTCTAATTTGCCAGAGGGGAATGATGAAAGCTCTGTACATCAGGGCAGCACAACACCTTCTAATTGGAGTGGGGGCCTTGGTGGAAATCTACTGTAATTTAGGGAAGGGTATAGATTTGAAATGCAGCGTAGGCTTTTTTCTTCTGCAGGGTAGAATTTGGATTCCAGAGTTCATCCCAGCAAATTATCAAGCAAGGGGGAGTGTATCTCCTACAAGCACACTGTAAAGCCTGAATGAATTTCTAGAGCTTCTGGTTGAATGGGGGAAATCAATTAGCCGCAAGTTTCCAAATCAATGGCTGAGAAAAGAGGTCATTTAACCAACTGCTATTCGCTAGGGGAGGAACTGGAAGGAGAGAATGAGAACAATATTAGGCTGTGACCTGTGCCCTTGCTTGGATTCAGTAGTTTACACTGAAAGAATTGTGATCTTATAAAGCAAAGCCCAGCTTGGGGCTCTAATTCTGTGCTTGAGGGCACCATTTCAGCTTCCAGGAGTGGGAAAACAAGATTTCATTAGGGCAGGGCAGATTTGCAGAAAGGTCACGGTTTGGGTATTTTCAAAATTAAATTGCAAAAAAAAATGTATATTTGAAGGGGATTTGTTCTGGCTCTTTATTATTATGAAGTATAATATTATGTTATTATTAAGTATACTATTATGAACTATAGCAATCCTAGCAACAGTGGTCAAGTCTTTTTTTTATTTTTTAAGGAGCTTGTGCTTTTGATATGCAAACCTTGGTGTATGTAATTTTTTTCTAGCAGTGTTGAACCAATGAATGCATATAGGTTGCTTCAAAGGAATAATGTCTGAAATATGGAAGGGGTGCTGGTGAATTACACACCCTACTGTCTTCTTTTTTTGTTCTCCAGTTAATTTCCTTTGATTTATCTGAAGAATGTTCCATTGCAATATATTCCCCTATCTCTTAACTTGGCGCGCCTACAGACTGCTAGCATTTGACCAAAAGGATTGAAGGGCATACATCTGAAGGCAGCCCTGTTTAGGGAAGTTTTTAATGTTTGATGTTTTATCGTGTTTTTAATACTCTGTTGGGAGCCACCCAGAGTGGCTGGGGAAACCCAGCCAGATGGGCGGGGTCTAAATAATAAATTGTTGTTGTTGCTGTTGTTATTAGAAAATGTAGGCTTGCACAATTAACGTGGATTAAAGCACTCTGTCACTCTAGCGCAAGAAATGTACTTTTAAAAAGAAACAGACCTTTTGTGGTTAGGGAAGAAATGGGGAATGATGAACAGGAAGATATAAAAATACCCCACAAGCAAATGTGGGTGAGTGCTCAATAAAAACTAGAGATAATCTAATTTAAGGTTACGAGATTTCCCCCCCCCCCCCAATGAATCCGGGGACACTTTTCAACTTCCTACTAAATAGATGGATTTTGTCAAGGAACTGATTTGTAAATCCGGGGACTGTCCCTGGGAAACGGGGACGTCTGGTAACCTTAATCTAACTTCTGCATAAGCTTTGTGCGAGCAAATCAAGATGAATATTCAATAAATTGATCATTTAAAGGAGCCCTAGGCTTGAAATATTTGTGACATGCTGGATTTCAAGCTGAAAGGCAGCATTGTTTTGTAAAGCATAATACTGAATAAAGTTGCATGCTCAGGAAGTACTTCTGAGTGAATGTGGTTAGGATTGGGCTGCACGTGAGCTTGCTCCATTGGTGAGAGCATGGTGCTGATAATGCCAAGGTCACAGGTTTTATCTCCATATGAAACAGCTCCACTGCAGGGGGTTGAACTAAATCAGGGTTTCCCAAACTTGGGTCTCTAGTTGTTTTTTGGACTACAGTTCCCATCATCCCTGACCACTGGTCCTGCCAGCCAGGGATAATGGGAGTTGTAGTCCAAAAACAGCTGGAAACCCAAGTTTGGGAGACTGTGGACAAAATGATCCTCAGTGTCCCTTCCAATTTTACAGTTCTGTGATTCTGTGACTGTAAACCTATGCTCACTTACTTGGTATAAGCCCAATTGAACACAGGCTTACTTCTAAGTTATGCAGAGTGTTGCACTGTAAAGTTGCATTTCTATACACACACTTACTTGGGAGTAAGTCCCACTGAACTCAACGGAGCTTATTTCTGAATTTGTTTGTTTGTTTATGAAATTTCTATACTGCTCTTCAACTGAGGACCATAGGGTGGTTTACAATATAAACACACAAAAGTACATAACATATTAATAAACAAAAACAATACCCCCCCCCCCCAGTTTAAAAGGCCATTGATTATTTAATTAGCCAAAAACCCGGGAGAAGAGGAATGCATATTCACTTCTTCAGAGGGAGTGTAACCCTATCAAGAGCAGCTGACCTCCCATCCATCTGGTCTAGGGAACCACCTACTACTAACAGTGCTTCAGTCTTATCTGGATTGAGCTTCAGTTTGTTGGCTGTCATCCAGTCCGTAACCAAGGCAAGACAATGGTCCAGCACATCCACTGCCACACCTGCAGACGTAAAGGAGAAGTAGAGCTGTGTGTCATCAACATACTGGTGACAACATGCTCCAAAGCTCCAGATACCATCATTTAGGGGTTTCATGTGGATGTTAAATAGCATAGGGGATAATATTGAACACTGAGGAACCCCAGTCTACATGCAGCAGAAGAGTACTTCTCAAGCACTACCCTCAATCATCCCAGTAGGACTGGAACCACTGCAAAGTGGTGCCACCCACTCCTGACTCGGACAGCTGCTCCAGATGGATACCATGGTCAATGGTACTGGAAGCTGCTGAGAGGTCAGGGAGAATTAACAGAGACACATTCCCCCTTCCCTCTCCCAACAGAGGTTATCATACAGGGTGGCCCAAGCAGTTTCTGTGCCAAAACTGGGCCTAAATCACGATTGAACTGGATCTAGAAAATCTGGATCTGTCCGTGACCACCCGTGGAGCAACCTATGCATTGTAGGTCATTTACTGAAATGCCAGCATGCCTTGATATAATTGTTTCACTTGCTATCTTTAAATAATATAGGCTTGCTTCTGTTCTATCCTACAAAGATCTGTTTTATTCTGATATACTTTGGAAAAGCTATGAAGGTTATATGTCATAAAAATTAAATGATTCTTCAGCTTGCTTTGCCCAAGTCAGCGTATAGTAGTTCTCTTGGAAACGAGCTGCTTCTTATTACAGTGATTATATAATGCATGGAACATACAGCCCTGCGCAAACCAAGTTTCTTAGAATTTTTGCATCTCTCAGACACAATTGTCAAAAGTTATAGGGCAAACAGGAATGTTACTCTGAATGTAGAATTCTGTCTCAGTCAGCCAGTTATGTCACATTGTAAGATTTATGCAAAATTTGTGCCTGGTTCCAGATGGCAATATGAATTTATCATGTTTCCTAAAAGCATTGTGAGGGATTTTTAAAAGTGTAATTAAACATTAACATCCAGTACATTTCTCTATTTTAAATGTCCCCTCCCCCCACAGTGCCATCCTCATTCCTTCAAACTTATTCCCAGGGTCACTGATTCAAATAATACTCCAAGGGGGAAATATGCTACATACACCCTACATGCTGATTTCGCCTCAGATGATTGCATCTTAGGAAGAGGGACATAGAGAGAGGGAAAGGAGGAAGAGGCCGAGTGGGAACAATAGCTTTTGCCAAGACAATGCACCATCAACCAGGCCAGAAACCAAACAGACGCATATTTCTGTCTCCCAAATGGTGGTGGAAGCACTGGAGAGCCAAATGCATCCACTGATTAATTACTTCTTCGGGGCTTTCTACAGGGTCCCAAGACCCTTTCTCGGACTAGGTGCCCCCCTCCCCAAGGTGTGGGCCAGACCAACTTCTGAAACATACCTGACATTACTGTGAGAAAGTCAAGGACACCTGGTGTTTCGTGATGACTCCCCAAGACATTGCCAGGGCTGTACAGTCTCCTCTTTCCGGGGTACTGGTACTGTGTAGCCAAGAACACCATCATGGGCGCATCCTTATGACATCAAAAGTGGCCTCAGAATGTGCCTGGCAATGTCTGTCGTCAGCAAGTAGCCATTACCTACAGAGGAAGTGTGCACAGCCAGGCAACTGTAAATTCTTGGCATGCTTTACACTTGCTTTGCGCATGGACTCTTCAGGGTCATCCTTTATTGGCCTATATATAAAACCCAGAATGACAAATTCAGCATAAACAACAGAGAGTCTTGTGGTACCTTAAAGACTAAGAAATCTACTGTGGCAGAAGCTGTTGTGGACTGCAGTCCATTTTCTCAGACGCAACAGACTAATAGGGCTATCCTTCTGGAAATCAATTCAGCATGGTTGTCACTGATAACTAACTCATTCCTAATAGGTCCCCAGGCAATTGGCCACAAAAAGACTAGATCAAAGAAGCATGCAATGGAAATACAAATGTTTCAGCTACACTCTTTCTCAAGAAAGGCACGTGGTCCCTAGGGTTAGAGTGATATTTAAGCATCCTCACACCCAGTGAACGTGGATACTAAAAGTGCACTGGGGGGGGGACTGCAGTTGACTCCAACATCAAGGGCAGCCGTACATCAATTCCCGGGCACTGTTTAGGCCATTTGCAAATCAGCAGCACTAAATATGACAATACAATATGTTTTCTCCCTTTGGGTTATTTATTTCTCCCTGTCATTTTTATTTCTTGGACACCTCTAATAGCTAGATTTTTATAGCTCAAACGAGAACATACCATATATGGAACCATATATGAAAACTCAACGTCTCTGCGCAGGTGGTCAAAACAAATGTTGGAATTCCTGCAGCTGTAAAAACAGCATCAACAGGCCCAGTTGGATAGACCAGCATAGATGCCACCCATTTTAAAGCCAGGAGGGAATATAGGTTGACTGGATCTACGGGCTCCTTTAGGAGGAAGAGCAAGATATAAATTCAACAAATGACATCATCATCAACACAGTTTGATAGCTGATGTGCTTGTGACTTGCAGCAGTGGCCGTTGGTGCCCATTGAGACTGGAAGGGCAGAAAGCCTGGAGACCAGCAGCTGTGGTGGAGCCGGAGCCAATGACAGGCAGAGTCAACTAATTTTAGCTTTGCCCACATCCTCTTCCCTGATGAATTCTACAAGGGCAGCAATGAGAGCAGATGCACACCAGACATTTAAAGCACATCCAGTGCAGAGCACAAGGTATTCCCCACCACATGGAGCTACTGTTCCCAGCACCCTTAACAAACTACAGTTTGCATGATGGTGGGGGGGGGGGAGGCATGTGCTTTAAATATGCACTGGATGTGCTTTAAATGTACAGTGTGGATCTGCCCAGTGAGAAAGGAGGCGGAGAGTGACAACCAGTATCATCTCATGGACTGGTTGTAAGTGAGAAGGCAGGGAGGGGCTGGTTGAGGGCAAATTGAGGCAGGAGGGGCAGTGACCTTGACAGATCAGCCTCCACTGACTTGAAGAGCTCCCCCTCCCCCGCTCCCATCACCCCATCTATTTGGCTGCCCTCTTTTCCCTCCTGGCTCCGCCTATGAGTATGAAATTCAGCTGAGGGGTACATGGTACCCATCCCTGCCTTGAATATGTGCTGCTAGTTACAGTTGAGATTACGCTGAAAAACCAAAGCACCTGAAAAAAAATAATTTCATGTGATTTTATGTATCATAACTCTAGAAATATTTTTTTCTGACACAGACTCTCTCTGAAGCCAAGAGACCTATGCCTTTGCTAGGCATTCCTAATATACAGTGGTACCTCGGGTTACATACGCTTCAGGTTACAGACTCCGCTAACCCAGAAATAGTGCTTCAGGTTAAGAACTTTGCTTCAGGATGAGAACAGAAATCATGCTCCGGTGGTGCGGCGGCAGCAGGAGGCCCCATTAGCTAAAGTGGTGCTTCAGGTTAAGAACAGTTTCAGGTTAAGAACGGACCTCCGGAACGAATTAAGTACTTAACCCGAGGTACCACTGAATAGGGACACGGGTGGCGCTGTGGGTAAAACCTCAGTGCCTAGGACTTGCCGATTGCATGGTCGGCGGTTCGAATCCCCGTGGCGGGGTGCGCTCCCGTCGTTCGGTCCCAGCGCCTGCCAACCTAGCAGTTCGAAAGCACCCCCGGGGGCAAGTAGATAAATAGGGACCGCTCAGCAGCGGGAAGGTAAACGGCATTCCGTGTGCTGCGCTGGCTCGCCAGATGCAGCTTGTCACGCTGGCCACGTGACCCGGAAGTGTCTGCGGACAGCGCTGGCTCCCGGCCTATAGAGTGAGATGAGTGCGCAACCCTAGAGTCTGGCAAGTCTGGCCCATATGGGGCCTTTACCTTTTTACCACTGAATAGGTACATTTAATGGTTTGGAACAAAAAAACCACTTTCTTGAGACCAATCCCCACTGAACACAGAGGAATTAACTTCCAAGTAAACCTTGTGTTCCATCCAGTGTTCCGTCCTAAATACTCCTGATATCACATAACGTTTCAAATGAGGGAGAGTAGTCCTTGCTTCTGCTTCTAAATGATGCCCCTGTTTGCTACTCACTCCGATAAAACTACTATTTATGGTCAAAACCAAAGCAGTGCATCTTCCTTGCAAAAGAAGAGGTGTTTGTGTTAGAAAACTGCAGATTTTTATAGGCTTAATTGTGCCTTCCAGCAAACCGGGAGGCATGGGGGACTTTGTTACAGTGTGTTAAAGTCAAGCAGACTTCAATTTTTTTACCTCTGATGAGTCTCATAAAAAAGAGATAAGCCTTATATGTGCATAGCAGCTGATTTCTCAAGCTGAAAGCTGATTGTGATGTACTCTCCTTCCCCAAAAGGGGATGAGAGCCAAACTCCACAACTTAGAGCACCTTTAATAGAAATTAGCAGTCAGTTAGTCTTAAACAACTTCAATTTTGAAGGCAGACCCATGGCGTCTTCCATCTCCTGCCTCCCCTTTTATAGAAGTGTAACAAGAAGTTAGCTGGAAGCTGCAATTATTTCTTCTTTGTGCTGAAGAGCATCAATATGGCAATATATAACAGTTGGTCACACCGTGCAGACTTTACATTGCTATCCTACGGGGCCAAATTTATGCCAGTTTGCTAGTTTAGGCACCCACGGGTGGTGAAATGTACTTCAGCACAGAATATACTGGAATGAATGGCCCCAGATTTGCCCATATTCACTCCATACTTTTAAAGCACTATGATACCCCTTTAAGCAGTCATGGCTTCCCCCAAAGAATTCTGGGAGCTGTAGTATGTAAAGGGTGCTGAGAGTTTTTAGATGACTCCTATTCCTCTCACAGAACTACAATTCCCAGAGTTCCTTGTGGAGAGGGTTTTATTTTTAAATCACTCTGGGGATTGTAACTCCAAGAAGGGACAACTCTCAGCACACTTCCCAAGATTCTTTGGCAGAAGATAAAATATGATACTACTTTAAATGTGTGAGTGTGGTCTTCCTTTGCTTTACATCAAAAGTCTAAATACAAAAACAAAAAAAAAACCCCATCACATTAAAACATAAAAATAATGTGACATTAAAACAGCCGCAGGTAAAGAAATACAGAAATACATATTAAAATGCAGTTTGGTGTTTGTGTTTTGAGCTTTAAGAGTCTGTTAAAACATCAGCAGAGTCAGGGCTATATGTATCTCCCTAGGGAAAGGATTCCACAGCAGGGCCACCACTGAAAAGGCCCTACATCTCATGCTCATCAATGCATCTTGATGACAGATCCACATGCAGGGTCTATGGGGGTAATCTCAAGGCCTGGGCAGGTCCACAACATCTGATGGATAGGAATGGGAGAGCCGTATACAAACTTTTGGGGTTCTCAAAGGTTTGTGTCAATTCACTCCTAATAAAGGGGGGGGGGGATTGTAACTGGACATACTCTGTGCCACTGTTCTCCTGTGAAGCTCCAGTTCATTTTAATGGGTTTTGTGCCAGAGAGCAGCCACATGATTAGGCCCATTGCTATTTACTAATTAACTAAAGCATATTTACATTGTTGTCTTTGATCAACTGCTTTAAACTTCATCTAAAGTGGCATACTTTTTCCTGCCTTTGATGAGCTTTAAAAAAGGTAAAGGTAAAGGATCCCTGACAGTTAAGTCCAGTCGCGAATGACTCTGGAGTTGCAGCGCTCATCTCACCGGCGTTTGTCCACAGAGAGTTTTTCCGGGCCATGTGGCCATCATGACTAAGCCGCTTCTGGCGAACCCAGAGCAGTGCACGGAAAGCTGTTTACCTTCCCACCGGAGCGGTACCTAGTTATCTACTTGCACTTTGACATGCTTTCAAACTGCTAGGTTGGCAGGAGCTGGGACCGAGCAACGGGAGCTCACCCCGTCGCGGGGATTCGAACCGCCGACCTTCCAGTCGGCAAGCCCTAGGCTCAGTGGTTTAGACCACAGCGCCACCCGCGTGAGCTTAAGCCACTACAAACTTTCTTTCAAGCTGTGTGTAAACATCAACAAATCAGCAACATTGTGAGGACAAATTAGGGCAAGTTCATTGTATGTAAATCACTTCAGCCAACTTTAATGTGACATTGTAATTAACTCCACTGGTAAAATAACATCTCATTTGTATTTAAGAGATCCCACTTAACTCCAAAAGGTCTCTCATAACAACATTCTTAAACAATAGCCATATTCTCTGGAAATGCGCAATTGGGAATTAACATCTGTTACAATGTAGTGGCAAGCTATGTGCCTAATAGTAGTCAATGGCCCAGCGGATGTCTTTATTAAGATGTCATTTTGAAAGAACAACACTGAACAATTTAACTTCTGGCAAGCATACCAATTAATTAAACAGGCTCTCTTTTAATTATGCTTGTGCAACCAAGATTGCGCCTTTGCCACATAATAGAAGACTAACTATTCAGCTCACTGCAGATATACAGGGAGATGAAAAGACTGATGAGCCACTCGAGTATTCCTCTCTGAATTGGTGTAGAGCACCCAAAT
This sequence comes from Podarcis tiliguerta, assembly GCF_965153285.1. Taxonomy (NCBI): domain Eukaryota; kingdom Metazoa; phylum Chordata; class Lepidosauria; order Squamata; family Lacertidae; genus Podarcis; species Podarcis tiliguerta. The sequence goes on from NC_139536.1 coordinate 45,861,076, forward strand.
AGAAAACTCCCTTTTTAGAAGCATATTTTTAGGAGTGGTTCTAAATTATGACAATTTGATGATTAGAAATACCGCATTTGAGTGTGTGAAGAGCACCTGGGGAGTATAATGGAGTCAGGGTTGGTTCATAGGCATCAATCTGGAGAGATTCAGGAGCTGGCAACTAGAAGCCAGGACCCAAGATCTATCAGGGATCAGAGGGCAAAGCAGAGAACACCACTGGAGATGCTGCCTTATACTGAATCAGACTATTGGTTCATTTTTCTCAGTATTGTCTACACTGACTGGCAGCCGTGCTCCAGGGTTTCAGGCAGGAGGCTCTCCCAGCCTGACCTGGAAGTGCTGAGAACTGAACTTGGGACCTTCTGCATGTACAGCACATGGCCTGCCACTGAGCTATGGTCCTTTCCTATTCCTGACAATGAAGGACCAGGATCAGAAATACAAGATTCACTCAAGCTCATTGCTCATGCAATGGTGAGCTTCAGAAGAAGTCCTCCTTATGCACCACTTCCTCCCTGGAGGGGCCAGCGGTCAGCTTGCAGGGAAGGATGGATCTGGTCCAGAAGGTTCTTCACTGAGGTTGCAGTCACATGGGGCAATGGGCAGCATTCTTGACAAATTAGTAGCTTAGAAGTTATGGAAGCTGTGCCTTAAGAACGAAAGAACATAGCCCAATGGCCAATAGCCTATTCAGTCCAGCCTCCCGTGCTCACAGGTTCCTGTGAGGAAACTCACAAGCAGGACCTGAGCACCAGAGCCCTCTCCCCTGCTGTGTTTTCTGGTAACTGGTATGCAAAAGAAGTGCAGCCTCCAACTGTGGAGGCAGAGCCTAGCCGTCATGGCTACTACCCCATTGATAGCCATCTCCTCCATGAATTTGTCTCATCTTTTTTTGAAGCCATCTAGGTTGGTGGCCATCACTGCCTCTTGTGGGAGCGAATTCCATCGTTTAACTATGCGCTGCGTGAAGAAGCACTTCTATGAATCTTCCAGCGTTCAGCCTTTAAAGCTATGACTACAGTTGGATGGGCAGGAGGTCCTCAGTGGGCCAGTGCCACTGACTGAGAACGGAGGGGGCTCACACACATGCCAAAAGGAGGTGTGAGGTAGCAGATGGAGCAAGGAGAGGCTCCATCAACACTTTGAAAGTGCACAACTCCCGATTGGCTGGCTGGCTGCATGAGTGTTGATCACCCGTATCAGCAGACCATGGTGGATGCAGCTGTCCACTTAAAAGCCACCTGGCTGCATGGTGCCAAGATAATGACCTTCTTCCTTTGGCGGCTGCCTTCTCTTGTTTCCTTTTGGTAAGCATGGGGTCTCCCTCCCCCTTGACTTCCATGTAGGCATCTTTAAAGGCAAAAACACCCACAGACTTGAAGATCTGGCAACCCTATTTGGAGCCCGCCATGTACCATGCATAATTCATCCCTTTCCCCCCAGGCAGCATGTATTAGAAAGTCTGCATTTGGTTTTTATTTTTGGTTTGATGAATGGGGTTAATAATTGCATAATGGTATGAACGTAAAACATTATCTTCTTTTCCTTACAGCTCTTCCAGCATCTCAAGACAGGCAACGCATTAGATATTTAAGCGGAATTGCTCAGAGGGTATGAGTCATCCAGTTCCTTTTTTTGTTTTGCTTTGGTTTTTTCCAGCGTGGACACAGAAAGATTCTTGCTAGTTCTCAGTAATTCAGAGTGATTTCAGAGCAGAACCATCTCCAAATATAGATCACACTGAATAATGGCTGTGAACAGCCCTTGTTAGTGCATTCAAATGTCTGGGGAAAGAGGGGAAAACATCCTGGAATGAAAAATGGTGAGTCATTACCTGGGCCCTTCATACATCCTCAGACAGTTGGGCATCAGAAACAAAGACAAATGGTCTGAACAAATTTCAGTTTTTTGACCTGCACAATGTCTCTAGGCCTTCATCACGAGCTTGTCTGTATCTACGTGATGCACAACTCAGTAAATTACAGTCTTTTACCATGGTGCTTGAGTACTTCCAAGCGATTTCAGAGGCTGCTACCTTGTTCCATAGATAAGCTATTTATCACACAAAACTGTTACAGAGATGGAGCCCCCACACTGCAGAGAGAGAGAGAGAGAGAGAGAGAGACTTTTGGGAGAAGCATCAGCCCAAACTGCTTTTCCAAGTCAATAAAGTAGTTTTTGCTAAATAACTCACAACATCTGTTTTTTTCAAGATAAAAAGCATTCTTTGATCAGAGTGTCTACAAATTATGGTGCATTAATTGGATCCTGTCACAAGGCTGCTACGTGCATTACACTTTTAAAAGAGTCCTTTTTGGGTCTACTTCACTGGGTACAGTCCTCTATTTGAAGGTGTCCTCTATTTGGATGTTCATTCCAAATTATTACCCTTCTAGACCAGGGTTTGCTTACATGTGGACTTCCAGAAGTTGTTAGTCTTCGACTCTCATTAATCCCAGCCAGCATGGTCAATAGACAAGAGTGATAGAAATTGTCGTCCACCAACACCTTAACCTTCATCTAGTGGTAGTAGTGGGCATCACAGTAATAGCTTTGGGGGTGTATTTTTCAGCCCAACGATACTCCCAATTATGAACAACAAAACTATTTTTTTAATTTGTTATTAAAATATTGTAAGCTGTCTAGAAGAAACTTACAACTGAGAGCAAACCTTAACAGCGTTTCCACTCCCACCGTTCAGCCCGGACACTGAGGTCCAGCTCTGACAGCCTTCTGATGGTTTCCTCATTACGAGGTGATGTTACAGGGAACTAGGCAGAGGGCCTTCTCTGTAGTGGCACCCACCCTGTGGAATGTCCTCCCATCAGATGTCAAGGAGATAAGAATTAAATAACCTTTAGAAGACATCAAAAGGCAGCCCTGTAAAGGGAAGTTTTTAATGTTTAATGTTTTATTATGTTTTTGTATATGCTGGAAGGCTCCTGGAGTGGCTGGGGCAACCCAGTCAGATGGGTGAGGTACAAATAATAAAACTATTATTATCAGTGCTATTTTTCTAGAAAGAGAGGTGTCAGAATTCACCATGAGGTGAATTTACTGAGAGGTGTCAGAACTGAGTTCTGGTGAGTTCCGACTGAAAGAAAGCCCTGATTATTATTCTTATAAGAGTTTCATGGGATGTTTTTCTGCCACCATCAAGAAACCTGCAAAAACAAACAAACCCCCAAATAAAACCTTTTCCTTAGTTGAAATATGGTTTGTGCCAGCCTGTAGACACCCCACACAGTTTCTTGCCCTTTCTCTGAGCTCTGTAGAAAAAATGATGGTGTTTGCTAGCAATGGCCGGGGTGGTGACACGCACCACAATGGCAAAGTTCAATGATTTTTGGAGCTGCAAAGTGTGTTTGTTTGTTTTTGTTTCCAAAAGGAAAATGATAAGTGGCACCTGGCTGAAATTTAAGAACATTGTACAGGTGGGAATTTGTGAAAATATCCTAGAATGACTGTTCTGTAGGTCTACTTTTTGTGAACTGCACAATGAAAGTGCACCAGGGACCCCTCCAAATGGATGGAGGTTAAGGCAGTGGACCCCAAATGTTTCCCTCCATGAGCCACCTGAAAAAATCCACTATGATAATACAGCTGGATCAGGCATTCCTTTGATATTGCATAATAATTATGTTCTGATAGGCAGGGAATGGAGAAAGCACTATCAGCAAGTATAAAGCAAGCAAAATGAACCATATGAATTCTTAATGCCGCGGGAGACAGCTGGCAAAGTTTCACAGGTACAAGGTAACACATGCAAGAAAGATGCTAAAGAGAGTGCAGAGCCCAATCTAAAGGACTAGAGAAGGAAGTGCTGGGTGTGTTTTCTGTCTGAAAATTGGATATGCCATTTCCTGTGGATCTTTTCCACCTTTCATATGGTCATCCCTGCTCCTCTCTATAGTCCTCAGAGCATAAAGAAACATTATAGCTGGTATATATGCTGACAGATAAGGTTAGTTCAGTGCTTATGGAAAAATAGTAGTAAAGAAAATATATAAAGTAAGACGCCAGAATCAGCTTCATCACTTTCCTCTTGACAGTGGGAAGCTGCAAGAGGAATGTATCAAAAACATTCTACGAAAAGTCCAGAGACCATGAGGAATCATGGGAAAACAGGATAAATAAGTCAGGAGATTCCACCCCATAGTGGAAAATGGTTCAGTTCTGGAGCCTGTTTTGGACACTGAACCTCTGGAGTTTAGTGCCCTAGGAATGACCACATAAATTTGTGACTAGTTGAGAAGGAAGCTGCTCAACTAGCCCCAAACCTGAGTAGTACAGTAGGGAGTGACCTATCCTTCCATGTATGGGAGAGCTGGCAGTGGAACTGGGGTCAGGTAATGTGTGTTGGGATACTGCCAGGGAGACAAAGTCCATCATGACTCCACGTCGTCTCCGGATGTCCATTGATCTCCCGTAGACACGCAGTATCAGCAATTAGTGACACGAGCTCCAGAAATAGCTTGCCACATTCCAGAGCTGATGCACGCTCTATCAGCAGATAAAGCACACAGTGAAAGATGCACTCAGGAGAGCATTATTTACAAGTTTATTTTTCGTTGGTCAGAACAAAGAAAAACATGACTGCCTGCTTCAGTGTTCCGGCACAGAGAGAGAAACGAAAACAAAGACACAACAGAAACATCCTGTGAAACAGGAAATACGCAGGCTGTGACACAAACATCCTGCTCCCTTTTAAGGTGGAACGGAAATATCCTAGCAATGTGATCCTCAGGCACACACCAGCAGATCCTAAGTTCACTTCACCTTTCAGGATGCTTTAAGGATGGTATAAACCAATGTGGTGCTCTCCATATGTTTTTGGGCTACACTTTGCTTCAAACCTGACCATGGGCCGTGTTGCTTGAGGCTGATGGGAGTTGCAGTCCAAAAACATCTGGAGTGCCCACTCTCCACCTTCAAGCTGTTATAAGCTGTGTCCTCGACACAACTTCAGTGGTTTGATGAGGGATGATTAATTAAGATCAGAGAAAGTGCTTTCACACTGATCCTAATAATACCTCAACCCCAAGGTGGGTCAACTCCCTTATAACAATATCCTGGAATGTAGTGTAGTGAGGTTAGAGAGGCGTATGCCTCAGTTGTTAGCATCCATCCGTCTCAGGAGACAATGGAGTGCACCTCTGGGGTGAAGTCAAACTGTTGCTCTAGCAGCACCGAAGTGACCTCCCCAAAGCTTGGGCAGTGTTTCTGGAGGTCCTGGGCTGCCCAGGCAGCAAGACCCCCCCACCTTGGTCTGTGGTCTAAAGGAAGGCAGAGTACAGTGGTACCTCAGGTTACAGACGCTTCAGGTTACAGACTCCGCTAATCCAGAAATAGTACCTCAGGTTAAGAACTTTGCTTCAGGATGAGAACAGAAATCGTGCAGTGGCAGCAGGAGGCCCCATTAGCTAAAGTGGTACCTCAGGTTAAGAACAGTTTCAGGTTAAGAACGGACCTCCGGAACGAATTAAGTTCTTAACCCGAGGTACCACTGTAATACGTCTGGCACCAGCTTGGCTGCAATAATTTCTGGAAGAAGGCATGCAAGGCAAGGCATCATCCTACCGTCCACTCCGGACTCCACTCTGGATTTGTGTAGGGTTTACTCCTTAACCTTTTCTTCTCTTGAAGAAGTGTCACAAGGCAGCAGGGGTTGAGGATCAGAGTTTTCCTTCTCCTAGACGAGCTACCTTCCTAGGTTGATGATCCCCATCTGCCTCACTGTACGTGTCCTCAATTCTACTCCATTCCTTCAGGGATACCTTAGGCCAGTTTTCTCTCATCCCATTTTCCTCCCCACTCCTTGGAAACTCAACTTTATGTGCCTCCTCGTGGTCGCTGGGCAGGTTCAGTCCTCATCAGCCAATGATTTCTTCTCCTCTTCCTTTTAATTTACCAGCAAATATTTCCCTGCATACCTGTGGAGTCCTCTGAGTATACAGAAACTGCAGCCTTGTCTGGTGTTGGCTTTCTTTCCCTGCCCAGGTGATAGACACCAGACCCCCAAGTTTGGTATTAGAAGGCATGATGAATTAGAAAGGTAATTGCAGTGAGTCATCTATCCAGTAGATGGCAATTATAGACTCTCCATGTGAGTTCCAGTTACCTTAAGTCTCATATAAGCTGTCATGTGACTTAATGGAATGAATATGCTTCGGGTGCTTTCAGACATCTCATTTTTCTTTGCAGGGGGGACAAGCAGCAGCACAGCACTCCATGATGTCCCAGTGATGACTTCCATTTATTTGTGACATTGCTGCAGACATTATTTTTGTGTATTGATAGTTGCGTGGTGTGCTGGTCCATACCTTGGATTTCTTCCAGGATGATTGTGAATAGATCCAAAATCACCATTCATTTTGCCTAGCAATTTCTCTTTGATAAATAGGAAAGAAGTACCGTACTTTTCCGTGTATAAGACGTCCCATGTATAAGACGTCCCCTATTTTGGGGGACATGAACAATAGACGCTAACAGCCGCAGCAGCAACCAATCAAATGTCCACCCTATGCACTACCCACGTATAAGATGACCCCCATTTTTCTGCATGATTTTTTAAATTAAAAAACCTAGTCTTATACACAGAAAAGTATGGTAAGTAAGGAATATTAAACAGGCACATAATGGATAAAGGAAACAAGAGAAGACATGTCAGTATTTCATATCTTGAAGTCAATATTGTCAAGTGGTGGTGGCAATATACCAATGCCAAGTCTTCCTTATAGTGATGTCTACTCAGAACTGTCAATTGTGCCTATAAAAGTCTATGTACAGAGGAGGTACCATGTATCTAAACAGTTCTTTTAAAAAGCACAGTCACTCCATACATGTTTAACCCTTTACATGCCCGCAAAACAACACTTTACTTGGGAAATAACCTTAAAAAGAATAATTTCTCCCTACCACAGAAGGCTGTATCTCTAAGCAACATTAGTTGCATGGGAATGTGGAGACCCTGTACCAAAACAATGAAGTATTGGATTGCAAATCTATATATAGACTTTCTTAATTTAGTTCCCAACTACCTCAGTGTAGGATGTTATTAATCCTGATCTTGACATGTGTTTTCCACAGGCTCAAAAGAAGCTGTCAAACATCCAGCTATTGATCTAGACAGCCAGAAAATGTTTACCATGGGTGTGTTTTTCATTATTTGGATTAAGTGAATCAATGTACTTTACAGTGGAAGAGGCAGGACACATGTGGGCTGGGGGAGAAGAAAGAACTCGCTGGTGGCAATTGCCTATTTATTTCTAATTTACTTTCCTCTTTTGAAGTGTTATATTTCTATTTGAATTATAGTATCCCCCCCCCCAAGTTACACCTCTATATGTAAGTTTTATACAGATCTGCATCATCTCCCCCGCCCTCCCCCCCCCCCCCGCAGCTTTTTCTGGTTCTGCATTTGCTCTACCTTCGTAATAAGCAAGTGGACACCAGAGGAGATTATCCAAAGTGGACGACAGTCTCCATGGCTACAGTGGCCTCTGTAAAATGATACAAACCTAAAGGCCTTATGTAAACCATCTGATGTCTGCTTGGTTTAACAATGCGGTGTTCCTTTCACTCATTCTAAAACTCTATGAATTAGTAATGGAGAAGCCGGCTTCTTCCACTACTCTAGTACAAAACAAAACCGAACCCAGCATCTTCCTCTACCTGTTCACTGCCATGATTCCATGACAGCAAGCAAGTACAGTGGTACCTCGGGTTAAGAACTTAATTCATTCTGGAGGTCCGTTCTTAACCTGAAATTATTCTTAACCTGAAGCACCACTTTAGCTAATGAGGCCTCTTGCTGCCGCCGCGTGATTTCTGTTCTCATCCTGAAGCAAAGTTCTTAACCCGAGATACTATTTCTGGGTTAGTGGAGTCTGTAACCTGAAGTGTCTGTAACCCAAGGTACCACTGTAGTTCAAAACAGGGTTTTCAGCAGGGTTGAAAATTTGCCTTCTCTAATACTCGCCTCCCCTTTAAGCACGTCCTGCTGAAAATGTGATTACTGTACTTTTTCCAATTACTGCTCCCTTTGCCCTCTTCTTTGTCTTCAAACAAATACACTTGTCTTGCAAAAGCAAACAACTTTTTTAAAAAACAAAAAACCCCTTTCCCCCCTGAATTCTGTGCTGCTGCTGCTGCGACTGCCTGATGCCAATGGTTCCCACTCTTCTCCCTTGGCGAAACCTTGATTAATTCTGTGTCACCGTTTGTTTGATCTTGTCATTTCTTCTTTCTGGGGTTTGGTTGGCTTGCAGACCCAGGAGCTTGCTTCAGTTAATGACTTGCTCCATCCTTCCATCTCCTACAGACACTTCATCTTTTACCACTCAGCTGCTCTTTCTGTAACATAAAAGGAAGAGGAAGCAGCAACAGTGCAAATGATTGAGTATGTTTTATTCAGAGAGAAACACACTTAGAAAGATTATTTCCCCCTACTCTGACAGAGGTTGTCTGCAGGTCAGGGGGGTGACTCAGACTGAATCACGAGGGAGAATGGAAACAGTCAGCATGGGGGTCGTCTTCCTTCACCTTTTCTGCTTTTCATGTTTCTCTTTCTCACCACGGTGCAAAATCTTTCAAGAGGCTTCATGGAAATTTTAAAAAGCACAAATCTCGGCTTTCTTTACCTTCCTGCACTGGTTCTTGACACTCAGCTCAGTATAGTGTAGCCTCAAGGGATATAAAGAGCTGCCCTAGAACAACAGGCCATTAGAGGCCACTGACCAATGCAAAAGTAAAACTGAAACAAGTTGGCCTTCTGCTGGAGACATTCCATCTGCCGACCCACTTCTTTTAGCCCCTACCTAGCAGGTAGAGTGTGTGTGCACTAGCTGGAAGCCACCAACCATCAAATGTGATCTAACAAGCTTCCAAAAGCCCAGAGATAATTATTTCTTCACCGGGTTGACACAATAGTACCTCTACAGTCATGGGATTTTTGTCTATCACATGACGGTATATGTTTTGACTCCACAGAGTGGGAAGTGACGGAGACAGGATGTTTGTGGTACTGTGTTCCGTGAAGTGGGACTATTGTCCTTTGTTCTTTTTCTCTTTGCTGTCTGATGCTAGAGAGAGAGGGAGCCATGTTGCAGTGCTCCATGTGTGTTTATACGTAAATAAAGTCGATTAGCCAAAATGCTGAGTTGCTGAGGTCTGTCACACATGATGCACAAACTCTGCGGATCCCTAAGTGTGCTGGTGTCTGTTGGCATCAGTCGCTGTGATGTTCGGGTAGAAGAAAGCATTTGAAGTTCCCGAACGAAAGACCAGGAGGGAGAGAACATGCCAGTCGGGCATATGTCTCTGCCAGGGTCCTACTCGAGTGTAGGCTCAACTCCTGACAAAGATTGAATCTGGGACTTGACACACACAAAACCAGCAAAGCATTTGTTCTACTACTGAGCTAGGCTACCTTCTATTTACAGGTGAGAGAAATTTACAGGTGAGAGAAATGTGGTGTGTCTTTCTTTCCAGTTTATAACACTGGATGCAATGACTTTTGAACAACCAGTGGTTCTTGAACAATTCTTTGCTTGCACTAAAGAATGGAGAAGAGGGGTAGAGGGCCAAGGAATCTCCATTCAGGCAGAAAGACGGAACTGCACTGATTATTGCTAATGCCCACACAATGAGCGGCATCCAATTTTGAAAATCATCACCATTATCATCATCATCTTATACGCTTTTCATCAGAAGATCCAGGGCTGGTACTTTACAGAAAATAAAACATAATGCAACTAAAATAGAAATAAACAACAAGAACCCAGCCATAGCCCCCAAACAACCTGTGAGTAATAATTGTGTCCATCTGTGAGTCAGCAGCCTTATGCGTGAGCAACAGGACTTTCCTGTCTTCTCATTCTCCTTCCAAGCCCTCATGCACTCCCCAAATCAGCTTTTGTGTTTGTATGAGGGAGCAGATTGGAGAGAGGTTATATGGGGAGGAGAGGAAGGGAAAGTTCTGCTATTTCCACTCATACAGTGTTGGAGAACACACTCTAATTCCAATTTAGGAGAAATATGTATTGCTGTTCCAGCATCACTCAGTGGTCACTGATGATGTGCAGAACTATAATTTAGTGGTAATTACACCAGTTGGAAAGCAGCAAAGCTGTAATTTGGCTCCATATTAAGTCTTAAACTAAAAACTCCAGAAAAGCAGACAACTTTCTAAGGGCCAAATTAGACATTACGGCAATCCTGTGGTTCTGCCCAAAGACAGCTGCCACATGTTTGTTCATCTCATCTTCCTCCCCTCATAACATCTAGAATGTACTTGGTTGTGATGTCAAGCAGCCTTCGACATTTCTACACCTCTGCCGCATTGGTAGGTGTCTGGCAAATGCCAAATGTTGTGATGTCACTACATGAGGTAAATTCCTCTACACATTGTGGAGAGGAGAACAAGGTAAGCTGTAGCGATTTCTGTTGGCAACTGTGCATTTGTTGTAATGTCTTCTTTGGCCCTGAGTCTGTTCCACATGTTACATAGAACTGGAAAAGTGGTGTGTGGAATTGTACTCCTTTTTGTGTTTCTACTCTAAAAGGCACGTGGAACTTGTGGAACTCAGATGATTTCTGGAGCTCACTAATCCTACCAAGACTGAGCCACCTGTGCCACAGCAGAGGCCTACAACACGTGCAATCATTTCAGATTTCTATGTCTTATAGAATAAGATGAAAGCGTAGTTTGGCAAGGTCCTTTTGTTTTTCAGGAGCCTAAGAAATCCGGGTGGTCATATCAGTGTTCTTCAAAACGTGTGATTCCTGAACCTTGTTCTATTCTCACTGGGTATCTGAGTAACATGCCGGTGAGGACTTGCCAGAAGTCTCACCAATGTGGACAGGAACCCAGAGTAGGGACCAGGGCTGGTCCAATGTCAAAGTCCAAGCAAGGAGAGTAGACAACACGATGTCAGGGGAGAGACAAAGTCAGAGCAGTCCAAGGTCAGAGTACAGTCAAGCAGCATCCACAAGAAGGATCAAGAGAGAAGCTGGGTCAGAACAGTCTGTGTGGTCTCCCTCCTCTGATGAGGAGTCCCTTGGTTGAGGCATAACAAACCCACACCATCCATGTAATTACTGTAGACTTTCACATCATAATGCAAGTTTCTTCTCCACCATTTTCCTACACCAATGAATTCTGATTTAATCAACATTACCAAACAAAACAAAATAATATTTTTTTAAATGAGTTCAAAATTTTGAGGAGGCAATATTATACATAAAATGTACCAGTTTACATCATGTAAGAAAACAAAAACACTTCATTTGTTAAAAATTGAGACAATTAATTATTGTTTCTCGAGGCAATCTCTTCTCTATTCAGCCATAGCAAAGACACAAGAGGATGTTATATTAATGGGGCAGGATGATTGGCTGAACACTTCCACATTTGTTCTTTATAATGATCAAGATTAAAAAGCCATCATAAAGATATTACCATATTAAATTACATGACTGTCAGCAATTAATTTGAATTTGTGCATTCTAATGGCTACAAGACAGAAACGGTGTGGTTACTTAATGACTTGTTAAGAAATTGCCACTTTTATATATTATCGTCTTCTACCTGTAATTCATCTTGGAAGATGGCTGGATAAATTTATTTCTGGTATTAGTCCTACGAATTTTTCATGCATATACCAGAAATGCTACACAAACTCAGCATAGCTTGATTTGGGGGTCAAGAAATACATACATTGGTGAGTCAACACACATGCTCTGTCATGGAAACAAATACTGGATATAATAATGCAGCGAGTGTGTGTTCAAACAACTTCTACCACATTTTAGACCCTCTCTTTAGGGAGATTCAGAAGGCACTGTCCTGTTCTGGTTCTTTGGAAACACCCACACAGTAAGGTACCTTGTCAGGTTGGCTCTCACAACACAAAGGAGAGATACTAGGGAGCAATTCTGACAAGCGTCAGAGGTGAACTGAATGAGTCCTTTTGAGCCTTTGGCTTTGTGTACACACCATAAAGTAAGAGCAACTTTCCGCCTCCCAAATAATCCATTGCAACCTGCAATTCACATGTTGGAGGTCGAGACCCTTCTTACAACAGTGGGGGTGGTTACTGCGCATGCCAGTGATGGGGATGGAGTTCCTCATGGGTCCTTTCAGCATATGTGAGTTATCTGAATCTCCATCATTACCCATAAGGTGTCCCTTACTGGTTCCCAGATCTGTTCCAATTCTCTGGCAAACTTGCCTCATGCCATCTTTAGCTGTTGCCATCAACATAAGGCTTGCCAACTAATTTTGTCTAGATTGAGCTTAAATTGGTCACCCCATTCCATCACAAATCTCCATATCCGCTAACAGATGTGGTTTCTGTCCTGACCCATTCAGAGTTCTTAAATTGGCATTCTCTTTGAAATAAGAAGATACAACACTGGCGTTTTCTTTCATTTCCTTATGCATGGCCCTTTGCCAGACTCGCTAAAGCTTCAACAAAGGACTACCAGTAAGTTTGACAAAATAAAAGTCACTTCTGCCTTGGTAGATTCCACACATAATTTATTCTGTGTGAGTAGTGTCCATGGGCACATTTCATGGCAGTTCATGACAGGTGACAGTTCCTTTCAAGGTTTTCCTCACCCAGCATAGGAAAAGACCACGTGTGAAAAGTTTAAAAATGGTTCACTTTCAAAGGCCTGTGCTTTTTCCATACATCGGTCAGAAAAGTTGCACCGGCAGTAAATTGTAGCTTAATTACAAAGTGGTAAAGGTTCCTAAACTATTGGTGTAGGAACACAAGAGAGGCTGGTGAGAGTCATGTGGCTTCGCTGGATCAATGAGCTCAGATGTCCGAACATGCTGAATTCACATGTAGAATGGAGGGGAGGTGACAAAGGCTTGATGACCTATTTCCTCTCAAACTAAGGGGAATTGACATAGCTAAGCCTACCAGGACAGCTTACTCTATGGTATTAACCCCTTCATGCATTAATTAGACTTAAGAATGTTGACTATCTGAAGCCGGTTATCCTATAAAAGGAAAGTCTTCAGTAAGTGCCAACAAGAGAATAGAGATGACAATTTTATGATATGTAACGGGGGGAGTTCCCAACGGTGGGGGCTGCCACCCTATTGTGCATCTGCAGGAGGCCATTTGCTGCAGAGCGCAATGATTGATGGAGCATAGAAAGGGTGGGAAAATATTTCAGGAAAAGAACTTAATAAGAAATAACACTAACCCTTACAAATGAAAGTCAAGTGCACCATCACAAAGCACTGCATCTGCAGCAGCCAGATCAGAGTCTAAGACAGGAATGGGAACTTCCTGCCTAGGGGCCAGATGTGGCCTGCACAGGTCTGTGGTTTCCCCTCCACAGACCCCATGGCAATTAGGTTTGGGGGTGGGGTCTCATTCACTAATTCTTGCACTGGGGGCTGATGTTGTGGGACGATGACAGCTTGGAAGAAAAGGATAAAAGCAGGGCAGCCCCCAACAATTTAAACAAAGTTTTCCACTTGGTGCCTTAAACTAAGCAGATGAGAGATCTGCTTGTTCTCCCTGAAAAGGATGTTTTGCACTATCAAGAAAGCTCTAGATCACTGGAGTGTAGCAGGAATTTGTAGTGGTGAGAAGTTTGAGGGGCTGCGTAGGATGGAACTTGGAAGAAATTTAATGCCCCAATCATTTGGGATGATAAACAACTCTGTTGCCATCATACTGACCTTTGGCCAGAGGTTGCTGTTGAATCTTTGTTAAAAATTGACTGTGTTACAGTTGACTCCACACTGGATTAGCATGACCAGATCTTGGGTCCATCTGAGGTGGTGGTGGTGGTGGGGAATCGCTCATGGATAAGTACTCAGTCTGATTCACTTTTTCCATCAGATTTAAGTGGGTGGAGAAAATGTCAGTGTATCAAAGAAAGTAGGTGTATTTTCACATTTCATTTCTATCTCAGGAAATATTCCTGTAGCATGGAGTGATTTGTACAAATGTCATTTGTCAAAACAATTTGCATCAATTCTTTCTTCCGCCGTTCATGATTGTCCCACAAAAGACAGTGCACTTTTGTAAATTATGTGAGTATACTTTTTTAAAATAAAAGCATATGCCATGAATCTTTTGTGGTTACATAGATTTGCTTGAAAATATTACTCTAAGACTGCAATCCTATAACCATTTACCTGGGAATAAATCTCATTGAACCTGTTAGGACTTGTTGAGAAGACATGCATAGGATTGCCCTATTAACTCCTAACAGTATTTTGTTAGGTACTGAGAAAAATGAGAGCAGATGAAGGGAAAAGGTAAATGATGGGAGCATAATGACCTGAGGCCAATATCTTTGTATGCAGCTGAGCACATGAAGATCTCCTTGTCGCATAGATGTCACCTGTAGAAAGGGAAAAAGGTGTATGGGTTCAGAATTAATAATAATAATAATAATAATCATCATCAGTTTGGCAGTACACTCAAAGCGTAAGACCGTCAGGGGACTGGGCAGAGGAGGAAGGGTGGAGACCGCTTCCCTATCCTGACCCTTCCAGAGAGGAGGAAGAGGAAGACAGTACTGTATAGATTTGTATAGATTTACAGCAGGGGTTTGAGGAAGGTCAGAGCTCAGAGACAGATGAGGGGGGAAAGTTGGAAATTCATGGGAGAGCCAGAGCAGCTGGCTGACACGTTGTCCTTAGAATGCATTCCAGATCCTCCATCTCCCAGAACCCGGCAGGCCTTAAAAGTAGGAGAGCAAAGAGCTCAAAGACAGGGGGCACTTAGCAGCACCCATAGATGAGGTGGTAATGATGACAAATGAGGAAGGGGGAGAGACAGGGGGAGGAGATTCACTTGGGCAACACCATTATCCAAGAGGATGGGTTCTATAGCCTCTCTCTGTTTGAAATAAAAAAAGGACTTTGAAATAAAAAAAGGACTGTATTAAACTTTTCTTTGTCTTTATACTTTCCTGGGCAACCAGCCGGGAACCGCTGACAGCATCCTGACAAAGACCTTGGGCTGGATTCAGATTTAGGCATGTTTAGGGTAGAGTCAATGGGACTTGTTAGTCATTATGACTAACTTGAATCCCACTGGTTGACTAGTCGACTCGAAGCATGGCTAAATCTGAAACCAACTCTGTATACTTCATAGCACCTACTACACTCTCTTTTGGGAGCCAGCTTAAAACCGATTTGCTTTCTCAAGTTTTTACAGGATGAAATGTAATTTGTATGGAATGGGATGGCTTTCCTTTGAATCTTATCTGGTTTGAACATTGGTTTTATCATCTGGGGTTTTTTTCTGTATTTTGCAATATATGCTGTATAAGTGGTTATATTTGCAGCCCATTCTGGGGTCAGCAATAATGAAGGTCAGGATGGAAACTGCCTAAATAGAAAAATGAAATACATAGTGCTAGAAGTAGATTATTTTCCCATGTAGATAATTTCCCCAAGACTGCCTTCAGAGGGACACTAGCCTTCCCACCTCAGCAGTAAATTTCAAACTTTGATTGACCTTTAATTGTTTGGATGACCATGTTGTGTGAACTAGGCGAATACTGAGCTATCTGAACCTGTGGGTCTGAGTAGATAATAAGCAGCTTCCCATGTTCCTACATCTGGGTAGGGGAGGATCATTTGGAAACACTTTGCTGCTTAGAGTGGGAGACTGCCTCATAATTTCAGCTTGGTATGATACAGACCAGAAACAATCCAACACATATCTCCACTAAAATCCTTGATTTTTAAAATGCTGCAGATATTCTTAAACAATATCTGGATGCCTGAAACACTTCGAATCAGGTCTACTGCAACACTTGTACCTTTTCACTAGACTACACCACTTTATCATTTAAAAGGAGATGCATGGATAAATTGGGACAATGGCGATCTTGAGAGTCCTCCCTAGCTTTCTCATTAGTTTCCAAGGCAAGCCTTCGAAAGCAAATATAATGGATAAAGGAGGTATAGTGGTTACTTAACCTCCCTGTGTCTGGCCTAACTAATTAGTTGATGTGCACAATTAGCTAGAATAAGGAGCGATGGATGTGTTCTTCCAGCATTGCTGTTGGTCTCACTTGTGTTTTGTCTGGTTCTTTATGTGGTCTGCACTGTTCTTCTGGGGCAGTCGGATGGATGTGGTTCAGTGAATCCCTGGAATGAGGATCAAATTGTAGCCTGTCTGCTGTCTCCTTCATGGGTTTATTTACTTAACTGCCTTGCAGGAAGAAAATGGTAATAGGTGTATATAGTCAGCTTGTCTTGTAAAATTGACTGTCTGCGACTTTCAGATTTTTAATCCCATGTCAATCAGGCCACAGCAGACTGTGGGATTTGCTACTTTGGATGCATTTGTTGATTTATTTGCTATTTTTATACTCCAGCTTTTTGGTCTGGCATACCCACAAGATGGATTACAATTAAACCAAAATGCAATCAAAAAATAAATAAAGCCAATGCTAAGGCATTGTCGATATGCTGAAATGCCGGCAGAGATGGAGTTTACAGAATAAATCTGGGAGAGTGGCACGTTGTGCAGGCTGTGCTCCTTGTTACCATCAGCCAAGTTTCCTATGGGTGAACTAAGCATGGTGATGGATGCATATGAGACACGCCGCTTGTTGAGATAACCCAATCCCAGACTGTTTAAGGGCTGTATTAAGAACTAGCAGAAAAGGCTATTTATGTATGCAACAACTGCGGCCCATGTTTTGTTAGCCCCCAAATGTAAAATGAGCGAGGTCCCAGCCAAAGAAGAATGGCAACTTAAGTTGACAGAACATGCACAACTTGCAGACTTAGCATACAGAGTAAGAGAACAAGAAGAACATACGTTTAAAGAAGATTGGAAAACTTATATTGAATATATGGTAAATAATTGTATCCAGCTGAAAACACTGGCAGCAGTAAGATAAATTCAACAGTGTAAATAAGTTTTGATGGATGCAAGAATGGAAAACTGAATGGTATAGTTTTTGTAAAATATGCAGGGATTTAAGATACGTAAAATGAACGTATCTTAAATAAAAAGAGAAGAAGGGAAGCCATTGATAGCTTAAGGATGTAAAATGAGTATTTGAAATTGTATAACAGAAAATTTAATAACAATTTTATATATATATATATATGTGTGTGTATATATATATATATATATATATATATATATATGAACTATCAAGGGTATAGTCGAGCTCTTAGCATGGCAGTGGTTAGTCCCTGTCAGCTGTGGGGCTGATGTATTTTCAGCCAGTTTCTGAATAGTCTTCAGGGCCACATTACAATAGTATAGTCCAAATATTAAGGGACTGCTGAATGTATGTGCATGTGCAGCCTTCAATCGATGACAAGAGCTACACTCAGTAACTTTCTATAAATTTTATTTTGGTGGCCCTTCAGAGGGAAAGTAAGGTAAGGTAAAGATAAAGGACCCCTGGACGGTTAAGTCCAGTCAAATTTGACTGTGGGGTGCAGTGCTCCTCTCTGCTTTCAGGTCAACTGTCCACATACAGGTCATGTGGCCAGCATGACTAAACCGCTTCTGGCACAACATAACACCATGACAGAAGCCAGAGCACATGGAAATGTGGTTTGCCTTCCTGCCACAGCGGTACCTATTTATCTACTTGCAGTGGTATGCTTTTGAACTGCTGGGTTGGCAGGAACTGGGACAGAGCACCAGGAGCTTGCCTTATGATTGGCAAGCCCAAGAGGCTTGGTGGTTTTAGACCACAGCGCCATGCATATCCCTTGGCCCTTCAGAGCATCCTAGTGGGAAACAATGTCTCCTCCTGATTGTCTCACCATTTGTTGTTTATTTACTCCCTCCCTAGCATGTGGGCAGTCTGCCTGCTTAATAAGAAATAAGTCCTTCTGAGTGAAATCGGTCTTGCTGTCTAGTAACAGGCTGATCATTGTAAGCTCCATTATACAGATGGATCAAGATGCGCACGTGTGTGCGTTAGGCCCTGTGCATTTTGAAAGCCATTTCACTGGCACTGAGTGACTTGTTGCACTGCACTACAGAAATGCCCCAGCCCGCCCACCGTCTCTCTCTCTCTCTCTCTCTCTCTCTCTCTCTCTCTCTCTCTCTCTCTGTGTGTGTGTGTGTGTATTCAAAGCCCCAAGAAGTAAATACAATGCGCACATTTCACTAGCATGTGGTGAGTTAATTGTTGTATTTACCATTGATTATATCACAGACATTTCCAGTTGCACACCCACATTTTAAATATCATTCAGTACAACAATTAGTTCATTATCAGGTTTTTTAAAAAGGGAATAATATGTTGCATTTTCAAATGTGGACGGCAGTTTCCTTCTGCAGCAGAAACAATTCCTCGAGAGAAGACACTGGCATCAGGCACAAAAATCAATGCAACATGGTCCTTGTTGCGTGGCTATATACTCCCCACCCCACAGATGGAATAAATAAAAGACACGGACACCAGAATTAAGGTTAATGGGCGTAAATGGCCACAACTTTATTGATTACAGGTAAGAGCGGTATTGGCCCTAGGCATTGGCCCTAACAGACTATCCGGTCTAACCGGGAAGGGTTAAGCACCAACAGGGGGAGCCCCCGAGATGCACATCCCTGGGCGCTCCCCGAGGGGTTACTGCTCGGGGGCGTGCTTTAGGCCCTAGCCTCCGTAGGTTTCGGACGAGGCGACGCTCCCCGGAGTCCTTTACCGAACTACCCTTCATGCATTGGGGGAGGTGATGGCGATCCTCCCCCCCGACCTCATTTGCATAACAATACCCCGGCCAATGCCTAACCGCCAAAACCAAGGAGTTGTGACGTTTGCTACGAGGTAGGCGAAAAAACCAAGTGGCTTCAAAATTCAGCCAATTAGCCAAATGGAAAAACTCCTACCAGGCCCCTTACGGCGACCAGCCGAAGCCCATAGCAAGGTCCGAAGCCAACCTAGAGGGCGGGTGGGTGGGAAAACCACTGCTGCTGCCGAGAGAGGAAAGGGGCGAGCCTGGGCTGACCTGACCTTAAGTGCCCTCAGGTAGGCCCGCCCCTAGCGCCAGCCGATTGGCTGGCGCGGCCGAACTGAATATTAATGGGAAGTGGGAATCCCGGAGAGTCCCGCGGGGCTAGGATCAGCCCCGCGAGAGTGTGGATGGGGTCGTGAACCCGCAACCCCCCCCTCCTGAACTCGGGAGTGGCTTTGCAGAAAAGCCACACACCCCACTCTCTCTCACACAGAGAGTATTGCAGTAATAGGGCAAAGCATTATTTATTTTCTATAAGGAAGAGATTTGATCAATGTTAATTAGAAACAGAATACCCAGTGTATGCAGCTGCAGTTTGATTGTAATTATCACCACAAAGGCTATTGTATATCCTGTATGCGTTTTTCTGATGCCTGCTTAGAAACCTCCAGTACCTCCACCCACGTGCCTTGTAGTGTTACTCCTTAAACACTGCTTTAAATATCAGCTGGAGAAGTACAGCTCACAGTAAGATGCTGAGATCTGACAGAAAGGCATGCACACCTATTCTTTATTGATCACAGCACAAAAATGTCATGGGAGAGACAGAGAGAGCTGGTGTGCTGTGCCCTGTTCCTGAATCCATTAAAATCAAGCTGTTGAGTTCAGCTTCTCTTTCCCATTCTTCCTGGGGGTGCTCTTCCCAGTGGTAATGTGATGTCTATTATTAACCTTGCTGGGAATAAATGCCAGAAGAAAATGAAATTGCTTTGTTTCTAGTGATTTATCAGAAGCCATCAATCTCTAAGATACTGGTAAGCGTAAGAGAAAGTTGCAATAACGACTTCCCACAGCACAACCAAAGCTCCTGTTCAAGGACCCCCCCTCTCCCCACTCCAGAGCATTGTGGGTATTGTTATTATTCCTACTATTGGCGCACAGGCACCTTTTTGAAGCTTATTCTAGCCTAATTAAGTTCCTTGTTTCCCCTTGGGGCAGGTACTTGCATGAGATAACAGCTGCAGTGCCGTAAGAAGTACTCGTGAAGGGCAAAATATTTGTTAGCAGTTGCTATTTTCAACCTTGCCAGAATAAACAAAGAAGAGCTTAGCACCTGCAGTCTTTGCTTTTGAGGAGTCAGCACAATTCCGTACATCATCGGAGGGAGGAGGGGGCAGCAGAGGAAAAGCAGGGCGGACAGTCATCCTTTTTAATGGAAGTTGTGCGAGTTCCTCCATCTGCAGCTGCGCAGAGATAACAAATGCTCCCAGAAGGACTGAAGAATACACCGAAGAATTAAATGCTTTTGTAATTATTAATGCGCTGGGGATAATAAGCCAGCGTGGGGACCAAACAGGAGGGTGGAAAACCCAAGCAGAGCGAGTTCAAGAGAAAGCTACGATATGGGAAAGGAAGATAAGGCATCAAAAATAAAACCTGCCAGCATAGAAATTATCTGTGTTTTTCATCTCTTGCATCGAAACCAAACCAGAAAACTCTGCAATGGGAATGCAAGAGGAACAGCAACAGGGCTCTCCGGACTCAGCTCAGGGTCAAATCAAAGAGAAAATGGATGACTAACAGACTGTGCTAAAGCAAAAAATAATAATTTCTGAAAGGCAATTAGGGAGGTCAAGCCTGCAGGGGTTGAATCTGGCCGTATGTTCTCACGTGACAAATTTCTCCTCCTTTGTGCTGCCACACTTGTATGAACAAGTAGATAAGCTGCTCGGAAGCAGGTGGAGAAAACTGAGTCACAGAACGGGGTTAGGAGAAGAGGCCCACTTGCTGGCAGTCATTAAAAAGTTGCTCTTCTTGTGGCTTCTGTAGGTAGATAAGCTGAAGGGTGTGGCAGAGAGGCTGAGCTACTGGCTCATCAGGACGTCCCTGGTTTTAATCTGGTCTAGGGGGTGGGGAGGGGACGTGGGTGGCGCTGTGGGTTAAACCACAGAGCCTAGGGCTTGCCAATCAGAAGGTTGGCAGTTCGAATCCCCACAACGGGGTGAGCTCCCGTTGCTTGGTCCCTGCGCCTGCCAACCTAGTAGTTCAAAAGCATATCAAAGTGCAAGTAGATAAATAGGTACCGCTCCGGTGGGAAGGTAAACGGCATTTCCGTGCGCTGCTCTGGTTCGCCAGAAGTGGCTTAGTCATGCTGGCCACATGACCCAGAAGCTGTACGCCGGCTCCCTCAGCCAATAAAGCGAGATGAGCGCCACAGAGTCGGCCACGACTGGACTCAATGGTCAGGGGTCCCTTTACCTTAGGGGGTGGGGAAGCTGTTGTTGGGCCACAGCTCCTAGAAGCCCTCACCACTAGGGGTGGGCCCAGTGCTATTTTTCTGAGGGAATTCAAGAGTACACAGTACTGGCACCTTTTTCCTAGAAAAAAAGCGCTGGTTAAAAATGTGGCACTTACTGTAACAACTTCAACAACTTACTGTAATAAACTTTTTTCCCCCTAGAAGAAAAGCATGGGATGAGTCAATATGTCAGTTTCGGTTTCCCTCAGTTTCCGATTTTTCCAATGTTCAATTCAGGTCTCCACATCAGTTTGCATATTTTTATTTTTTTTAACTCCTTATGAAAAATTCATCAGCATTTTAGTGTGATTTCTCCTAATAGGCATATTTTTGCATGCAATCTTGCCTAACATACAAAATTTTGCAAAGCAATTTCCCCTTGTATAAGTCATTTTTGTTATGTTATTTTCACTAATATTACGGATTGGGGGTGGGGAGCAATGAGATTGAGAGAATATGTCTTGTCTAACAGCCACCTAGTGAGCTCATGGCAGACGTGAGGTTGAAAGCAAGGATTTACTGAGTCTCTTAGCCACTACGCAACAGCAATGCTAGGCTATTCGACAGAGGCACTCTGACAGATTCAATAAAGATACAGGGGGGTTTCCAAACTGTTGTTATTTTGGGGTGGGATTCAATTACATACTGGCAAATTTGGGTCTTGAAATCATAGTGGATTGAGAGGTCTTGTGGAGCAAGGTGCTTCCCCAAAAGATGGGACTTTTTGCAATAAGGAAAGTGATGGGAAGTGCACTGGACAGGTGGGATAACGTTTACTGTGAAGCATTGGAATCCAGCCTCCCCACAAACAAATCAGGATGAACGCAAATAAACAGGGCATCTGTTTGTGGTATTATGTTTGCTCTGCCGTAGCCGCCATTCCCAGAGCAAATGGATGACAGCCACTACATTCTATAATAATCCAATTTACTACAATTGGCCAAATGGTGATCCTGAGCTATAAGAATTTTGCTGGTGATAAAAAAAATGTTTGCTTTGGGGAAATCCCCTGTGGGCTGCTACCCCACCACTTTACATTGTTAATTAAGTGCCTCAACCGTTGCGCTTACACTCTTTAAACAGTATGGTTTCTGCCTTTAAAATATTTGCCAAGCACGCCTCTCGTTCAATTTTGTTATCATTGTATGTCATATAAACCAGTTTGTGAACATAACAGTAACATACCATCTGTTACGCTGGCAGTCGCTTAGACAGGAATGAAATTCCAATTAAGTTCCATTAGCCGATCCAGGAAATGATGGATCCCACATGAAACTTTGTCATCAGCAAACCCCCATTAATTACAAATGTTGCTCTTCTTCCCCCGCTATTTCTGTTTTTGGTGGGTGTTTTTTTTGTTGTTGTTGTTTTTTGCTGTCCCTCCCTTGTTGTCAGAAAGAAACAGTTTAGACAGTTGTTGTGTTTCTAAAGGAAGACCCATATGGCAGGTAAATTGGAAAAGCCACACTGCGAAATACATATCAGGGTGGTACAGCTGGTGTGTAAATAACCTCTTTGGTCTGACAAGTGAGAATTACATCAAATGCAGATATATAAAGAAAGCTGTGTGGAAGATGGGGACCTCCTAATTAAAAAACTCTGTTCTGGAAGCAGATTCGGCTTTGTCTGAAACCTCACAGATCCATCTCCTTTCCTGCAAAGGACTTCAAGCTGTCACCAAATAGTCATGCAACTGTTCTTCCCTGTGACTCTCTACAAATAAAGTCAGGACAGGTTATTAAAGAAATATCACAGGAAGCCTCTAAGGGGATAAAGAATGTCTGGATTTTGTGTTCTGTCTCAGAAATGTTTTTTTATTTACATAAGACATCCTCTCCAAAACTTGACACAGCTTCCATCAGAGGAAAACTACAAAACTGCAATAAAACAAATGAAGAACATCAATCGGTAGTTCCAACAGAATTAAGAGATGTAATGACAATGCAAAGCTGCAATGCACACTCACCACAGCCTTGCAGAAGATGTAGGTTTTACATCCTCTTTTCAGCCCAGGGGAAATGTTCCCTTATGGGAATCCTTCCAGCAGCTGTATGGTAGTGCTGGGTTTAACCACTGGCAAAATGAGACAGAGCAACAGATGCAACTCTTACCTTTGCAGTAAGCTACGTTCCAGCCAAACCAAACTCAAGAGGTCTTTGCACATCTCTTCATCCTCCATCTAAACAAGCAAAGGTGTTCAAGGAAACATTCCAGCCAGGAAAAAGCATTAAAGGAAGTCAGCGACCAGGCTAAGGAGAGGGGGGGGGGTGGCCTGGGCTGGGTCCTGAGGGCTGGATATAGAAGTATTGAGGGCCACATCCAGGCCTGCGGCTCCACAGTCCTGTTCTACAGAAAGCACAAGATCAGGACAGCCTGTCTTATTCCAGCCACAGGCTCAGAGCAACTGGAGCAAAAGCACACTGTACCCAGGCTTTGTATCATATCTCTCCTCCTTGTGCCATGTGGGAACAACAGCACAGGGACCACACCTCAGAACACAGGCAGATCCTGGGCTCACATGAGGTGATTTCTAACTAAGGGTGGACAGAGCCATCTATTTCAGTTTCACTTATGTTTATTCACATCTCCTAAGTTCAAGTTTCTGCATCAATGTGGGGTGAGCCAGTGTGGTGTGGTGGTTCAGAGCGGTGGACTTGTAATCTGGTGAACCAGGTTCGATTCCCCGCTCCTCCACCTGCAGCTGCTGGGTGACCTTGGGCTAGTCACACTTCTCTGAAGTCTCTCAGCCTCACTCACCTCACAGAGTGTTTGTTGTGGGGGAGGAAGGGAAAGGAGATTGTTAGCCGCTTTGAGACTCCTTCAGGTAGTGATAGCGGGATATCAAATCCAAACTCCTCCTCTTCTTCTTTTTTAAATTACAAAAATAACACTGCATGGCAATTGCTATTTGCATTTTACAAAATAGGCATTTTAGCCCGAAACATACATATTTTATTCTAAAGCCACTTTTGCTCCTGCCCCCACCCACCACAGGCGTGCCCCCCACCCAAGGTTGTCCAGAAGGAAACATGAGCCTTGGGCTGAAGGTGGTTCCTCACCCTCGAGATAAAGAAACAACCGGCCCATCTATCATAGGAAGGACCAGACCCTTCCAGTTCCAGAGTCCTGCCATTTCCTACCAGTAGCCCTTCCACATTGTTTGCATTCGCTTTCAACCTGTTTAACCTCATCAGTTTAATCACAGCCTTCAGGTACTGATTTACAAGGGAGACAGCTGCTCCTGGCTGCCTAGGGAATGGAATGGAGATGTTAGTCACCAGCATACAACCAACTTCAAAGGCCCAGATAACACTCAGCTCTGAAAGATCTTGCCCACCATGAGCCCAGGTTCAGACATAACCTTAAGCCAAACCAGTTGCAGGACTGGGGAAGGAGTGAAACTAATGTGATTTTTCTTGCTAAGTACCTGCATGTTGTGGGGGACGCGGGTGGCACTGTGGGTTAAACCACAGAGCCTAGGGCTTGCCAATCAGAAGGTCGGCCGTTCAAATCACCGCGACGGGGTGAGCTCCTGTTACTTGGTCCCAGCTCCTGCCAACCTAGCAGTTTGAAAGTATGCAGTGCAAGTAGATAAATAGGTACCGCTCCGGCAGGAAGGTAAACGGCGTTTCCGTGTGCTGCTCTGGTTCGCCAGAAGCGGCTTAGTCATGCTGGCCACATGACCCGGAAGCTGTATGCTGGCTCCCTCGGCCAGTAAAGCGAGATGAGCCACAACCCCAGAGTCAGTCACGACTGGCCCTAATGGCCAGGGGTCCCTTTACCTTTACCTGCATGCTCACTTGTTCCTACTTAGTCAGGGTGACTATTAGCTGAACTGAGAATTCTTGCATGTGTCACTACATCATCTTCTCATTCCTTGATAATAGACTTAACAATTTAACCACCATTGCTGATCGATTGACTTTAACATTCGGTAAGTAAGGCCCAGAGCGCCCACCTGCTGATTCTCCTCCTTCACAATAAAAAAAAGTGAAACGCTTCCCTGGGTCTAGAGATGTCGTTTGTTTCATTGGAACACTGGGCTGCAAGGCATTCTGGAAAGGTTAACATTTCCCATTCAAACTGCATTATTAGTAAGTAACACTACAACGTATACACAGGCACTGTACAAACATTGTCAAAGGACAAGAAGACAGAGTTACTGCAAAGGTTACTTCAGTCTATGAAGTCTATGCAGTGCTTTTTTCTTTAAAAAAATGTTTAAGGGTACTCTCATTTTCCTACTCATATTGAAATACTGCCCCTCAATGTGGCCAAACTTAGATTCACAAAATGTTTAGGGGTATTCGCACCCCTGCATTCCCTCAGAAAAAAAGCACTGAGTTTATGTATCCAAACACTCGGGCATGCAATTTGCAAAACCAGTTGGTTAATTAAAGCAGGGAGGTAAATCAAAGGTACCCAAATCCATCTAGCTATACTTTTTTGATTTCTTTCTGACATAGATTACGAGAACCCAAGTTATAGGTAGTTTTGCACATCCTAAGATGTGGCAAAAAAAGGCAAATGTTAAACTAGGCAAATGCATTACTTGTACCATCCCCCATTGTCATGTGTGAAAAGGAAAGTGCTGAATATCTTCCTATTTTTGTAACACAAAGCTACTCAAAATATATGGAATAAAATGGCCAACAAGATATTCTTGGGGAATTATCCTGATTGCATCTCTCAGAATGTGCAAGCTTCCCTATAACCATTCTCTACTCATTACCCATTAATGCTCCACTTAAAAACACACACAAACTAAACAGTAATTTACCCTGTAATACTTTTACCAATAGCTGAAAGCCCAAGGAATGCTGTTAGCATCATCCACGAACCAATTGCCCTGTGCACTCCCAGAAGTGATTGTGTGGGAGCTGTTGAGTGCATGAAACATACTTTAGGTTTTAATAAATGGCCAGTGAAGAGCACTCAAAGTGAAAAGTTCCCCCCACCCTTTTCAGTGCAGAAAGTATCCACACACGATACAAGAAAGTCCTCAGAGCTGAATGTGGTGGTGGTGGTTGGTTTTCTTAACCCACTCTGAGCACCATGAATATGGTGTTATGGAAATGATAAATAATATTGGTTATCATGGGCAATAATCGTATTTGTGAAACAAAGTAGTATACAAAATGTTAATGGTGATTTGTGTGGACCCAGGGAAGGCCTTGAGAATCTTGCTGTAACCATTAAAACCCAAATCATGTCCAGGAAAAAAATCCAATTTTACAAATGTAGAAATGCTATGATGCTGCCACTTTGTGAGCCAATTATAACATGAGCTTCAAAAACAACAACAAATTCAGAAATTAGTTTTACCGTATGCGAGTTAAGATAATTATGCTACATTGCTTAAGGCTTGCAGTACAGTTGAAGATATTTCGTTCCTTGTAAAGATTTGTTTTCATCTTGTCTGTGCCTCTCATAATAACCGCAGGTAAATGCATTTTAAAATGTAATTTCTATAATTGAATGCATTTTTAAACTGAAATTTTGCCAAAAGCAATTGAAAACTCAGATGATAGCAAGAAAGCTTCTCCAGGAGGCTGTATACTTTATTAAAATGAGAAGAACCATAAGTCGCAAGTGCATTTCTTATAAATTGAAAAATGGGATGAGGAAGATCTAATAGATGATTTTAAGTGATATGACACATCCTTTCACAACATACTGAAGAATAACACACATTTTCTAGCAAGCTGCAATGGTTTTTGAGAACTAACTAGGACAGGTCAAAGTTCAATACAATATGAGGAATACATACATACATTCGAGTTGGTATGAAAGGTTCTTTGAAATAGCAGAAAAGGAATTCATTTTGCAATTGTTGAAGTATCTGCAGCACAAAACAACTGAGTGGCCATCAAAAATGGGAGAATACAAGGCATGATCCTAAATTTGATGTTAAGTGACAGAAAATATGTTCATTACTTCTGTGGTCCTAAGTATATGTATGAGGAAGTAAAGTCCATTGAACTAAATTAAGATGTATGGGTGGGAATATGACAGCCATCCAAATAAAACAAGGTATTCCATGAATTTAGCAATTCACAGAATGGGACTTTCCTACCTCTCCACAGTCCCCTCCCCCAGTGGCGTTGCGTGGGTTGTCAGCACCCGGGGCAAGGCAAGTAATTTGCGCCCCCTAACCCGGGGCAAGGCAAGTAATTTGTGCCCCCCGCTGCACTGTCCCTCCCCCAGATAGTCCCTCGCTCTCTCTCCGCACCGCACCGCATGCCTGGCACCCCCCCCCCCCACAGTGGGTGGCGACCCGGCGGCTCGGATCGGATTCGCACAGCCAGCACTGCAGTGAGAGAGAGTGAGTGAGCCAGGTAGGGGCAGAGAGCTGCGAGCGCGAGCGTGCCCCCCCCATATGTTGCGCCTGGTGCGGCCGGCCCCCCTGCAATTCTGCTGCTAGGAGTTGGGGGACCACTGGGAATGGTATAGGAAGCTGAAGACAGAGCAGGGAGTTAGCACAAATTACTCTCCCCTTACATGAAGGAGCAACCTGGGATCCAAGCTCTGGTCCTTTAGCACAAAACTGACTTGTTTTATTTTTAAAGTATGACTTTTTGCATAAGCCCCTGTTTCCTCTTAAAATTCGAATAACCACAATTTTTCTGCTTCATGAAAACAAAATGCTTATAAAAGGTCCACAAAAGCACATCCTTGTAAAATAATCTGACTTCCACCCCACTTCTTTGAGCAGCAAGAAGTTCCAGGAACTCAGCATTTATCCAGATTTGGTTTCCGTTTGAAGGTCACTGGAGGCTAATTGGCATTTTGTGATGTTCATTTCTTTATATACAGGTTGAGCATAGTTGGAGATACATCTTAAATTAGGGGTCAGTAAACCATGGACCTCTAGATATTGTTATAATACAACTGTTGCAGCTTCCACCAACATCCTTGACCAATAACCAAGCTGGTTGAGTCTGAGGGGAGTTGGAGATCTGCAATTATCTGGAGATCTGCAAGTTAAACAATTGAACAGATAAAATCCACGGCTCCCACATCAGACCTCCATTGAGACCAACCTGCAACCTTAGGTTGTTCACACAGCCGAAACTCTCGGTTTCTGTCTCAAAAGGGCAGACTATTGCTTTTACACCTGGATGAATAATCTCCAGTATTGGATAATGCAGACATTTTATACTGGGAAGGCCACGATTTACAATTTGGCTGGCATGCATGTCTTTGGTATGGGAAAGAGTTTTATGAACCACATTCTCAGGAAGGATTTGTAGCGTTTGGGAGAAATATAAAAATTTGCTGGAAAGGAAAACACCTTTACGGTTATCCCCATTGAAGCAATTACAATTAAGAGAGTTAATATGGATAGACAATGGGCGATTTACAGGGAACTGCTGGATTTTACGGGGGGTGGGGGTGGGACCCAGACTGAAACCTATGGAAAAATTAAGGAGCCAAGTTATGGACTGGCTACAATACCACCAGCTATATGTTTAAGTTAGATTTTTAAAAACAGGCGTTTTTAAACAGCTTATCATCACTAATGTAAAATACATGTCATGATATGCAGTTAAGATTCCATATTGCTTGAGAAATCCTTGTTAGAGCCAAGTTTGATTTAAGGAAGACCTTAACCTTACTAAAATTCCAGCAAATGCCCCTGGCTTCTGTAGATGGACGGGCTGCAAACTGACTTTTGATCCGTGCCATTGTTCTGTTGGGGTGAAAAACAGTGGAAGTCCTTCCTTACTTCGTATTGCACTGTGCGTTTCCATGAATATTTAGAATATGTTTCTAAAGCAACTTCTGAGAGATTATTAACTCTGGTCCTACCAGCAGAACTTAGAATTCCTGCTGGCCAATGGGAGCAAAGCAATTTTATACAGTGACTGTTTTTGCTCTGGCAGCCAGGAAGCAACAACAAAAATGACTCATGTTGTGGGTTGTAATCATGATGCTTGGCTATTGGACTACTGTAACTCTGTAGAGATGTTTTGTATGTATTTCTTTGACTACTGCCTGGTTGGATTTATTATTTTTGGTTGATATTTTGTTCTGCTCTGTTATGGCCAAAGGGTAAAATAAATAAACTTGAAATGAACTTCTTAAAAACAATCCATCTGAAGTTAGTTGTGCTTACGTCCCATCAGAATCAAAGTTAAGTTAGTTAAGACTAATCTGCTGTACGGTTTTCAGCAATGTGATGGACACAATCCTATGTCGCAGGTCCAATGGCTGGATCAAAATTAAGATTTGGAAAAGCAAAGCAAATTTTCACCATCACAGTATTCAAACAAGCAAGGAACCAAATACTTATTTAGAATACGGAGCCGTCAAAGGTATGTAGCAATAAATGAACAAAATAATAGAATTGTACAGTTGGAAGGCATCATGAGGGTTACCTAGTCCAACCTGTACAATGCAAGCATCTTTTTGCCCAACATGGCAAACTCATGATTCTGAGATTAAGAGTCTCACGCTCTACTGACTGATCTATCCCACACATCACTGTTTGGTCATTTTAGCCATAGGTAACCTGGCCGGGTAAGCTCAGGAAAATTAAGAGAAATAAATACAAACAATTTGAACCTAGATACAAGTAGGCACCCAAGCCTTTAGAACAGGCAGCTGTGGAATTAATAGAATGTACTTACCAATAGCAAAATACAGAATGAAAAGTCATTCTGTTTGGTCATATTAAGGGGAGGGGAGGAATAAAAAAAAAAGGGAAGTCTTACATTTAAACAAAATGAGAAACATTTTCTAAATAAACTCCCGTTCAAAAATATCATTGGTGCTCCTAAGTTCTGCCTCCATTGCAACATGCATTTCTGATTTCAGTGGGATTCAAACATCGCTAATGTCATCTGAATTGCACGGGTTTCCCTTACAGAAAATGCAAAAACTGTGATTTCTCTAAAGAGTGCTAGAACTGAAATGGTATAGCAAACTAGGTGCTCAGTGGACTGCAAAACTTGTTTCCTTTGCATACTTGTAAAAAATGCTTCTACATATTTGTAGAAAATGCATTCCGTCTGTAAAAGTAAAAGGTAAAGGACTCCTGGACAGTTAAGTCCAGTCGAATTCAACTGTGGGGTCAAGGAAGCTTTCAGGTCAACGGAGCCAGCGTTTGTCCACAGATTTCTGGGTCATGGGGCCAGCATGACTAAACCGCTTCTGGTGCAATGTGACATCGTGATGGAAGCCAGAGCACATGGAAACACCTTTCTGCTTACCACCACAGTGGTACCTATTTATCTACTCATGCTGGTACATTTTTTAACTGCTAGGTTGGCAGGAGCAGGGACACAGCAACAGGAGGTCACCCCCATCATGCAGATTTGAACTGCCGACCTAGTGATCAGCAAGGCCAAGAGGCTTGCTGGTTTAGACCACAGTACCACCTGTGTCCCCTTATTCCCCCCAAAAAAACTGCTCTTGAGAGTTTGAGAATCCTTTACAGTGGTGTGGGAAGTGCTACACTGGGCTGCAGCAAACTGACGGTTTTGCAGCACGGAGTTTGAAAAACGTTAAATATTATGTTTTAAATAACTGAGAGCTAGCCAGTTTATAGCATAGTGAAGTACCAACAAGATGTTTTCAGAACCAACTGCAAATTATTTTAATTGTTTCTCTGAATGAACCCAATCCAAGACAGTAACAAATATTGTATAAAAAAGAAAATACATTTCATTTTATCATTACATTTTAAAACTAGGAAAAATGCAATTAAAGAAATTAGAATTTTTCAATCTTGGGTAAAAGATTGAGAATAAAAATACTGTTTTATTTAATAACACATTAATAAAATGCAACTTAACACTAAATATATTCAGTATATTATTATATGAACTGCTGTCTTGGTGAAACGAGATTAACATCCTGTGGAAACATCTCAGCATCTGAGTGAGTTGTAACCAATAAGCTTTCAGATCAATAGCAGA
Organism: Podarcis tiliguerta; assembly: GCF_965153285.1. Taxonomy (NCBI): domain Eukaryota; kingdom Metazoa; phylum Chordata; class Lepidosauria; order Squamata; family Lacertidae; genus Podarcis; species Podarcis tiliguerta. Next base: position 45,892,223 of record NC_139536.1, read on the forward strand.
AAATGAGGAATTAATTGGACAGGAACATTTGAAAAAAGAGAAGGGCAAAAGGGAACCGAAAAACTTTTCCAAATGAAGCCACTGCCCTAAGGCAGGATTTTATAAATCTATAAATATGAAGCTCCAACACAAAGGGCTGGTTGAATATGTTGAAGTTTGTGTGTGGCCTAGTCTCCTCTTTGTGACTGGGCAGCTCCAGAACTATTCTGAAACAATGCAAAGATAGAAAAGTGAAGTCTTAGTTCACAAGTACATATGCCTTCCTAAATAGGATAGAATCCTTAAATTATAAATGAACAGGGCTGAAGCTTTAAATTATAAATTCAAACAATTACATTCTCAAAAAAAGGGGAGTCCACAACTTGCCTCTGGCTAGATTTCACAAGTGAGAGGTAGGTTAGTCTGAAAAGGCAGAGATGTCAAAGCTGCAATTTGTGTGGTCTTATGAAGTCAATATTCCTCCCTTCCCTCCTGTGCATGCACTCACAGAAAAACTGCCTCACTTTTTAGTACATTGGCTTTTCTGGATTATTCCTCTTCCTGTGACAAGAGTGAGCAAAGCCATTCAAAATATCTGTGGTTGGTCTATATTATTATTGAGAGCATGAGCTTTTTTCATCATTCATGGAAACTTACTATGTATAGTTTGAGAATGCTGTCTCCCATGACACCCTCGATTTAATTTGCCCCCTCTCCAACTTAAATGACATCTTCCTTCCTGCAGTTGAATTTCATTTGCTTTTTCTATATTTTTGTTCTATGGTGTCCCAAACCCCGTTTTGTCCTAAACACACCCTGTAAATTCTGCTTTTGTTTCTCTTTCTGATCCTGATTCACTTCAAATTGTCCTATAGTACTCTAAAATAGAACACTGAATCGAATCGAACCTTCTACTACATACTACCGTATTATTATTTTATTTCTATACCGCCCTATACCCGAAGGTCTCAGTATACTGTCCCGTTACTTCTGACATTTTGAATGCAATGTTTATGCTAATTAAACTAAAGTAGCATTTGTCTATAACGACATGACACTCACTTCTGGTACTGATGCACTAAGAGCCCAATCCTATGGAACCCCAGCACATAATCTTGTTTCATTCTTGATCTCAATCCAGTGCTTATCAAGGCTTCTTTATGGTACTTTCACACAAAAGAGTGGGAAACTCTTAAATCTGGCCTTTCAGGTACACTTGGCAGGCAGCAGAATAAGATCCTCTGCATTTCTGAATTAAGATTTGACATGATTTTAGGGGCAGCCACAATATGAACTTGCACTATAACAGAAACAGGACTTGGCTCTTAATTGGGACAAAACACATCTACTCTAAAACTTACATGAACTTGGTATTACTAATATTATTTACTTAAGGCATTTATATCCCATCCTTAACAAAAATCAGTACCGCTGATGCATGACACCCAACGTGCTTCCAAACAGGCTATTTATCTGTGCAAAAGTTAGTTCTTATCCCACACTTTCTAGTGTAATTATTGTGTTACTTTTCTCACTGCAAAAAGTCCAATAAAAGTGAGGGAAATTGCCCTGGAAAATGCAAGATAACAATCACGAGCTGGCAATGTCATATAAGTACTGCGCTAACATATCAGGATGAATTCTCAGTAAGCTGAGAATATAGCCTCCACACAAGCTTCATGCAACCCTATCAGTGTGACTGCACAATAAACAGCCAGTTTGGAAGTTCTTTGTCTCCCATATATCAGTTAAAATTAAATGTGAGAGTGCTCCTGTTCATCTCATTTTAACTGTTTCCCCCTTCTGAAATTGATTTAAGAATTAGACTGTTCTATTTGAATTGAAAGCGTGTCTGAGGACTTGTATACAAATTGTTTTGATCACTGAACACTTATTGGGCATTAGCTAGGATGGTAGAACCACTGCACAATGCTATGGCATTCAAGTGGCGCTGCAGTAAAACAATATCAAAAAGCATTTTTTACTTATTCATATTACTTACTTGATCAGCATTGATCAAGATTCAGATTGCTGAATTTATTTCAGAGGATGAATTGTTCAGTGCAGCCATTGCTACATGTTAGATCTGCCTTTTGGCACAAAAGCCCAAATTCTCTTTCAAAATAATATTTGCACTAGCGTGGCAGAGGCCAAATGTGTCACATGGCAGCAATGCCATTCCACTTCCTAAACTTAGGTCCAAACTGGACAAGCCATTAGTTTATATAGCCTTGCATTTTTCTAAAATGAAGTGGGGTGGGGAGTGTCAATTCTTTACCCCATGCCACAGTCTTGATACAAATCAGGGATCCCTGTATCTACTTGCAATGAAAGGAAACTGCTAAAAATGGGAGACACTGGCCATCAGTCACGATAGGAATTCTGCATGCACCCAAATACTCATTGGAAACACAAAAATGTATATTTGCATGGCAGTCTTCTCCCAAATGTTTTTGAAACTTGTTTGAGTTTCAAAAGCAGCTCACCATTCTGTACATGTGTGTAAGAGCACTAGCCTAAAATCCAAACAGTTGCAGAGTTCTGCATGCTCTGGATGGCTCACCTAAAAATACCCATGGTACATTTTTTATATCCATCACTTATGAAATAAAAACTGCATTTGTGAAAGACAGTCATAATACTTGCAAACTTAGCATATAAAAATAAAGACATTTTCACTTTGATCTGGTCATTATTATTGGTAATTACATTGTGTATCCTGGAAGCTTGTTTACTAATAATTCACTGATGTGTCTATATTGATTAGTAATATCCACCATCTCAAAATTATCATCTTTTTCTTTTTCAGATGGATTGCTTTCTTCTAACCCACTAAGATCAACATCAGACACACTGGAGGGCAAGTAAGAGCTAACTTGAGATGTCCTTATTGACTGGCTCCTTTCCACAGATGATTCACCTGTTTCTACATTATTATTTCTCTCAGAGGGAACTTGTTCCTCCCCCAAGGTCTGCATATCTTTGCTCCCTTCCTTGTTGGCCCGCTGAGCTGCAAGTTCCTCCTTTGAAACTCTTGCAGAAGGAGAATCATGATCAAATTGATAAAGAGCAACACCTGTGGCTTTTTCATTCGATTTTGAATAATAGGTCTTTTTAAGAGATTGGATAGGAGATGTATCTGAGGGAACTGGAACAGGGGGTGAAATGCTTTCAGCAGTCATACTTCTTTCAGACATTTTAGAATCCGAGTCCATAACAGACTGGCTTTGATTTGGGTTTATTAGCAAAGGTTCAGAGCTGATCTCTTGAGCTTCTAAGGCTGTGCCTGAACTGTCAACATTGGTGAAATCTTCTGAATAGGCTGCATTTTCAGAGCCAAGAACCACATCACATGAATTCTTAAGTCCATAGCTGCTTTCAAAATTGTTGCTCTGGCTATCATTACGAAGGCTTGAAGCATCCCAATTATTTTTCAGTACATATTTTTCTTCTTCTGTATCAATTTTACTTTCAAGGGCATTAGTATCCTGCAAACAGACTCTCGGCAGATGGACTTTCAAACTCTTTTCTTTATAAGAAGAGCTAATACTTTCAGGAAAGCCCTTGTGTTTTGCATTTTCATGACTCTTTACACGGCGGGCTGCAACTTTTTTTTTGAGATCACCCTTTATGGTGGCAGAGTAATCTTGGTCAGTACTGCTTTGTATTAGAGTCTCAACATTTTCATTTATTTGAGCATTTTCTTCAGAGATGCTTTTTTCATCAAATTGTACAGAAGACTTTGAATGGCGCTCGGGAGAGCTCCGCAATAGTTTCCCTTTATTTGAAGAGCTTTTGCCTTTCCTTTCAATGGTGAAGTCTCCTTGCTTTTTTCTACGATGTTCCCTTTTTTCATGCACTTTCAACATGACTGGATTGGAGCGCAGCAAACGAAGCTTTAGAGTATTTGTTAGCCCATATGTAAGCCTTCGTTTAGGGGAAGAGTTTTCCTTTGTATTGTTTTTCTCAAGATTGCCACTTCTTTCCATTTTTGTGAATCCTTTACCAGTGCTTGTAACGTGCATGGAGGGATACATGCATTTTAAATGATCTGGGCGATTTCTTTTTAACTTTGGGCTAGCAGACCTTCCTCTCTCTTTATGATTAGGAGAGGGTTTTTTATATTCCCGGAAGGGGCATAGACTCTTGACACTTGAGGGTGGGGCTTTTGTACCATCTGCTACATTTTGGTATAGCCATGCTAACTGAGGATGCACAGTAGACGGCCCTGGCTGCAGCGACTGGTTGCTCAGCAGGGACAGTTCCACCAACAAAGCATTCAGCAGAGGCAGCTGGCTCAAGGTTTGTCTGAGCTGATCATGGCTACTAAGCGCTGGAGATGCCAAGGCAGGCTCTGGGACGCTATTTGAAGGCTCCTCCTTAAGAGGCTCTGCAGAGGGAAAGACGATTTCTTCTTCTGGAAAAGGTTCGCGAGGTGCAGCCACCGTCACCATCCCTGACGCCGCAGCTTTCGGCGTGGAGCAAGGATTTTCAGCCGGGCGACTATAGTACATTGGCGGGGGGCAGAAGACGTTGGTCAAAATCTCCAACTCTTGGGCTGCTTTCTGCACAGCAAGGCTGGGGGGTTGTTCTTCGGTAAGGGTGCTGTTTAAGGACTCCGTGCTGCCACCTTCCGGGGCAGGGTCCTGCTGGTCTTCTTCTCCCTCTGGGATGAGCTCCAGGTTGACCCCTCTGTCGCTGTGGACGCTGGGCGGCCGAGGCGGTGATCTGTGCCGCTCCTCGATGTGGGGCTCCCCGGGGGCCGCCCCCTGCCCCAAGTGGCCCAGCAGGCAGGGCCCCAAGTTGCTCAGGCGGTAGCTCAGGCCCAGTTCTCCCACCGGCTCCCCCATCAGGTCCCTCAGCGGAAACTGCCCCCTTCGCCCCCCGGGGCCGCTGCCCAGCAGCAGCTCCTCGGCGGCGGCCGCCAGGGAGACGCTGGAGGTGCCCAGCAGGCGGGCGGGGCCTTGTCCCGGCGGCAGCGCCAGCAGCAGCGCGTAGAGCGGCGAGCGCCGCAGGAGACCCTTCAGGGCGCCCGGCCGCAGCCGGAAGAGGCACGACTTGCCCCGGCCGAAGGGCACCAGCGGGCCCGGCACCGAGTGCGGGGCGCGTACCAGGAGCGTGGGGAAGTCCAGCAGCCGCAGGGCCACCGCCGGGCGGAAGGGCCTGCTGGCCGGCATGGGCGTCGGCAGCAGCCGCGGCTCCACGCGCGCCGACTCCACCAGCAGCTCCAGCGAGAACAGGCTCTCCTCGCAGCCGTCGCCCTCCTCCATCCCGGCTCGCCGTCGACAGCAGGGCGTGCGGGCGGGCAGGCGGCGGCGGCGGCGAACGTTCGCTCTCGCGAGACCGGAGGGGGGAAACCGCGCGGCCACTCGCGCGCGCCAGCCTCCGCGTATAATTATCTCTATGGAAGCCGTTGTCTAGCGACCGGCGGCCCTCGCTGCGTCTGTCCGCCGCGGCCGCAAAGCCCTCTGGGAATCCCAGCGAACCTCTCCTGCGATCAAGTTCTCCGGGCCGTATCGGGGTCAGGACCGCGGAGTCGGAAGGGACTCCCGGGGGTCATCTAGTCCAACCCCCCGCCAAGAGACGTGCTAATGCTGGGAGCTGCTAGACAGCAGGCCGTTGCCGCAGGCGGAGGCTTGTACGGCGCAGTATCCGCGGCAGCAGAACGGGTTTCATTGTCTTGCGCGCCTCATTTATCTTAATGTTATTACTTAAGCAGCAGTTCGCTTAGACTAGAGCAAAAATAGTTTTTAGCATTCTAAGATACCAGTGAAGAAAAACCTGGGGTATCCCCCCTCCCCTTTCTTGGTCTCCTGACTTGGGCATAATCCAGACAAAAATAAGCACCTTAAGTTGCTTTTGGGTCGTTGTCTTCAGTGTGAGCACATGCTGACCAAAATCTAGCGGAAATAAACGGGATGATTTTGTAATTTTGCTTGAATGCCCCTCAGGGTTTTAGGGGTTTGTTTTTGCATTTCATACACATGCTTCCCCCTTTTGTGCTGTTTTTCAATGTTAAATGTTGCAGGTGTTGAAAGAGGGGGCTGAGTGGGATTTCAAAGGAGAAGAGCGTTGTTTACATATGGATGCATGTATTTCTTTAGCTGCAGGCTTTGGAAAATGCTCTATCTTTTTTGCTGTACCGGAGAAATCATCTCCACTGCAACATGAAATTATAGGATTTGTGTTTGACTTTAATTTTTGTTTTGAATGATCGGTTCAGCTAGCTCTGCTTTCATTGATACAAGCATTGAAAGTATGCAGGCAATGTTCAAAATCAAGATAAATCTGGGCCCAAGCTTTTGTGATTTTAAGCCATCCTCATCAGAAGAGGTAGATGAATATCCTTTGGGGGGGTTGTCAGGAAAAAGGAGCATCCACAGATGTAGGCCCATTGAACATAAAATGTCAAACTCAACTTTCCCCTCCCCTGCAAAATAACTCAGTCATTGTAGCAGACTGGTTTTCTGAGAACATTAACTTTCATAAGAACTAGTGTGTTTTTATTACTCAGTGTTGCATAGAGAATGCTTGAAAAAGTTAATGAACTGTTCCAAATATTAAACAATCAGAATGGAAATTAAAACTCTTCCAAAACCATATTTCCTCTTCAAACTCACTGATTTATCCTTAATCTGATTGTGTTTTGGGCTTCATCCAAGACTTTTAAACACTTGGGGTTTGAATTATTTGGAGTGAATAATTCACGTATGGCACTTAGTTTGCAGACAGGAAGATTGCTGTTGTCAACAGTTCAAGCCAATGTACCAGATTTGACTTGGCTTCTTCTTGTTTGTTAGGATTAATGTAACACATCTCAGTGAGCTGGAATCTGTGCTGCCTGCAACAAGAGCTGTGCACTCAAGCAGCCTGGAGAGAATACAGAGCACGTGCTCTACAGGCCAGATATGGCTTCCCTTCCCTCCATGACAGGCAGAGAGCAGTGCCCCGATTAGAATGGAGCAGTGCCCTTTCATTGCGGGAAGAGATAAGCAGATACTCCTTTTATGTTTTATGGAATGAATTACTCTTCCCCCAACGATGACACAGTATTGCACGTAATGTTTACGTTTAAAATACTAAAATCATGGGGAAATGCCCAAGGTTCACATGCTGAGTAGCCTGTGGTCTGTATTATGATGCACGGTAAAGCTTGTGCTTTTAATGCAGTTTAGAGGATTAAATGTACAATGCAGGACAGGAACACTTACAAGTAGAAGATTTATTTTAAGCTAGAATGTATTTGTTAGGATTTGGTTTCTCCCTTTTGTACAAAAATATAACCGTATTACATTTATAGTAACGTTTGTTCAGTTTCTGAAAACAATCTATTAAGACTGAAAGCATCTATAAACTTGAAATAGCAATTTGTCTTTTGCTTTGTCATAATATTTTAAAAAATAAATAGATTCTTAAATACTTGTAATATTGCGTAGCCAAATAAATATATATTTTAAACAAACAAATGTCAGAACACTCTCAAACTCAGGCACCATCCCTCCATAGCCTCCTCTATTCAATATGATAGCCACTTTCAGACATCAGTTCAAAAAGCATGTTTGCATGAGATTCCCTTCCTCCTGTTTCTGGTTTACACCTGCATGTGTTTGCCTTTTCATTCTCCAAATAATCACATGCTGAGAAGTAAAGTAGTTTATGTAGTTGCAGTGCTTCCTGAATTATGCAGAAATTTATTTATTTATTTATTTATACATACATACATACATACATACATACCCCGCCCATCTGGCTGAGTTTCCCCAGCAACTCTGGGCGGCTTCCAATCAAGTGTTAAAAACAATACAGCATTAAATATTAAAAACTTCCCTAAAACTTCATGTTTATTATCAGTATATCACTGATTCAAACACTGCGTTGGAGCCAGACTTAAATGATGCCTAAGAGTAATGTCATTGATTTCAACAAGTCCATTCTAAGCATGACTAACAAAACGTGTGCACTCCAGCCGGGCAGCAGCAGGGCTGACAAAGCAGTGGAACCACCAATGTTTCCACAGCCCTGTTGCTCATTTTCGGGTGGAGGGTGAGGAATAGCTTGGAGCTCTTGCAGTGATTGGGGCACACTGTCAAGTGACAGCGGTAGGGACATCTTCTAGACTGAGTTATCTCTCCCCCTCCCCTAGACAGGGGAGTCCTGTGCTTGTGGAATTACACTGGTGTCACTGCAGACAGGGGCCAGCAGGGTTGGCAGAGGAAGCCTCAGCACCCAATTCACACATATCCAAGTGTGGATTGCAGACTAAGCCTTAATCCAACCTTACTGTCTTTTTCTGCATCAGAAATGATCAGATGGAGGCCAATGGCCCATCTATTCTGACAACTTGTACTCAACTCACAGTGGCCAACCAGATGCCTGTGGGAAGCATGCAAGCAGGATCTGAGTGCAAAGAATTCATTCAGCTGCTCTGTAATCCCCTTCTCCTCCTTTACACACCTTTGACTCCCTTGTCTTCCAAGGGTCCAGCTGCTTCCCTAGCCAGTGCTTTCTGCTACTACTGTATTTAAGAAACTTCCTGTTGGTCTTAATGTTTTCAGCAATGTGTTCAAATTCTTTTTTTGCATACCTTACTGTCTACCTGTGCCCCGTCTCCCCCAAAAAGAAAGTTTGTGTTCACCTTTCTCAAATGGGCAAAACTACCATATTTTGAAGGAAGTATTGTTGCCTCTAAAAGCTGCTTTGATTGCTGATTAGCCACACCAGCATATACTTGGCCTTTGTAGTACCTTTACCAATCTGCAATATACAGTCCAGTTAAGCTTGATATTGCATCTTTATACATTTTGGAGTGATTCTACCCTTCTGACTTTGCCTTTCAGCTTCCTTTTTACCAATCCCCTGTTGTTGGGGAAGTCTCTTTTGAAGGCAAATGTGACTGTGTTGAATTTTCTGGACAATTGGCTATTTACCTTTATCTTCAGTTTAAAAGCAGTCCAGTCACTGCTCCCAAATGGCTCGACAAGACTTGCCTCTCGCACAAGATTATGGGCACCACTCAAGATTAAGTCCAGGGTTCCCACCCCTTTGGCCAATATGAAGACCAACTGTGCGCTTTACGGCCTAATCCTAATCATGCAGAGGCAGGATGGTAACCCATCAGGGATATTGTTGTGCATTTCTTATGGCATAGAGTTGAACTAGACTACCTTTGATGTTACTTCCAGCTCCATAACTCCATGATCTCAGAAGTCAGTTCTACTGAGTTTAACAGGAAATATTTCTTGGCATGTTTGCTTCAGATTGCAGTCTCAGCACAAAGTGTGAAAGCCAGCACCCCACTCCAAAAAAGTATGATTCATGTCCTTGCTCTCCGCAGAATTTGACTGCTCCCACAGTTCTCCCAAAGTTTCTCTCTGGTCTGCTGTGTGGTCTGCCAGATGATTGGCCTAGGTCTGATGTTTCTGTGGAGGCTTCATGTGCTAAATGAGCACTTGAGACCTATGAGAAACCTCAGCATGCTGCTAAACCCCAGATACGCCAAAGTGAATTCATTATCAGGGCATACATTACATGTGGCTCTATGTGACTTTCCAAAATGTTATGCTGTTGCCCAGATCCAGAGAAGGCAATCTGCATGTGGAAGCAGACTTCTGTGTACTTATTGGGGACTGTAATGTAATGTAAATAGGATGCATATTTGAATGAGGAAGCCTGTTGCTTTCACTGGAACAAACGTTCTGATGCACATTTAAATGTGCTTTCCCTTTTGGATATGGATTAGAACGCACATCTAAATGTGTTAAAAGTAATGCTCCGGTTGAAGACATGACTTTTGCATTTGGATGCATATTCGCATATGGAACTAATTTACATTTGTGGTCCCTGATAATGAAGGCTGCTTCTCTGGGCAGATTGCCTTCATTTGAGTAGGATGTCTTGGGATTCTTCTAGAGCTTTGCTCTTTTGCAGGTTGGATTCAGTCACGTACAGGCAAAATCACACTGAGCAATTAAAGTGGATTTGACACTCCCATTCCCAAAACCCAGCAGCACCACAATGGACTTGTTGGCAATAAGGAAAGTGTTGGGAAGATGCACTGGAAAATACGCAATAGCAATTGCTTAATGTGATGTATTATAACCTCTTCACAAACAAATCAGAATAGTTGCTAAATAAACAGTTTTAAAAATGGCTTCCCCATTTGTTCTCCTTGTAAGTTTGAGGCAACTTGGGCTATACTGCTGAGAGGTGAGAATTGAGACAAGGGCTTGTTTGTTTTTTCTGGCCATTTGGCTCCCTCACTTCATCATGACTTTCATCGTCTCCAAATAGTCCCAGCGACACTGAAAGGAAGACATGATGAGTGAAGAGATACATTTAAAAAGTTGTTTTGTTCAGCTGAATGAAAACTGGTTGTCAGGGAACTGCCATCAGTGCCGGAGGGAGAGAGCAAAAGCCAGAGGGATTCCAGAGAGCGTCCAGGGATTGGGAGAAGCAGCCCATCTTCTGGGGAAGAGAATCAGTGTAGCACCAGTGGAGAAGGGCGGCAGATAGGGGAAGCGGCGAGGCGGTCCCATGACTTCTTGCCTGGGACCAGCGGGAGAGTAGGGGTCCTCCGCTGCCTACGCCCTTCTTGCGCAGAAGGCTTTCACGCAGAGAGAGTAGGAGAAGACTAGGCGTCAAAGAGCTTCTTTGCTGGAAGAAGTTTAAGAAACGCCCACTGACGGATTCTGCCAGCGATTGAGACAGCCACGGGTGAGTGGCTGTCCGGACAGAAAAGGTTCACGTAGGCAACCCAGCCAGGTGTTTGCACCGGCTTACGCACGAGCAACCCCTAGAACCACTACACTGGTGAAATAAGAAAAATAAACGAAAAGCCATCAAAGCTGTGGTTTATTTTTAGCAGGTTCTGATAAATGGAAGTGAAAACCAACTCCTCCCATTTCTCTGTTTCTTGACTTTCTGCCTCCTGCCTTCCCTGCCAATAAGTGCAATACACCACTTTAAGAAGAAAGAAAATTTTTGTTTCATTTTGTGGCACTTTAAAATGGTTTATAGTCAGCATTTAGCCAGGGGGTTGAATTTAATCGATTAAAAGAATTGGTGTTCACAGATAAACCTGCCTTTACCTAAAGTACCAGTAAGTGCCCTAAAATTATACCTTCTGATCTGAGAGATTTGACCCCCAATCCCATACATTGGAAAGAGACGGGGGTGGGAGGCTTGGAGGAATCTGTGGTTCTCCTGCTATGGTTGGACTCCAGTTCCCATCAACCCCCTAGCTATCATGGTCAATGTTCAAGCATAATGGAAATTATAGTCCAACAGCAAGTGAGGGCCCAGACATTTCCCTTTCCTGACATAGGGGCTGGCTGTAAAATAGATACTCTTAAGCTTGTCCAGAAAAAGCTGCGTAGTGAAGTGATATTTATTCTTTGACTTGAGTTCTGGCATTGAAATTTATTCAGTTTGGCCTGAATAAATTCCTACATTTGCCTGACGTACAGCCCAGTTACAATAACAAAAATATATTTTTGTATCGCTGATTCTACAGGGACTAAGCTGACTTAAATGTTAATGCCCATCACTAGGAATTAGAAGGTGGTCATCCCTTCTTAAAGGATGGATGTCTTCATAGCTAAAACTGCAGTTTACATCCTTCCAAATCTAAGCCAATGGTGGCAAATTAAAATAGCTGCTCCAGGAAATAGCCAGAATAAGCAGAGGCCTGGCTCACTCATCATGGTAAGTCATGGTTTAGCACAAGCATATGGATTCCTAGAGATAAAATTATGATCTCTTTGTTCCTCCCTGATTATTCTGCTATTGCACTGCAGTGAACTAAGCCATGGTTTGGCTTAGTGTGTTATTTCAGCCTTCACTCATGGCTTAGCTGTCCTGCACAAACCATAAGCTATAAATCACAGGACAAACTTTAGTTGCTCTGGAAAAGGCTAAACCACAAGCCCAGTTTTGGGCAACATCCTCAGCCAAGCCGTGACTTAGCTCTGCATGGGGAGAAACAAAGCAGCTGTAGTTTCCCAGGGTTTGTGTGTTCACAGTATGCCATAGTTTGACTTAATGCAGTGCCTGGGGGTGTCCATTTGTCCAGAAGTACCTCCTATGGTGGATTGGTCTCCATCAATATCTCCCTAAAACTCCATAATGCTTGAGAGACTCTTCCTGCTCAGTTCCTGTTTGCCCTGGCTCGTCAATCTTACATTGAATGCCCTCCCTTTAAACATGCCCACATTTGACTGGAAGCCAGGATGTGGCACCCAACCTGCCATTGTGAGCAGACGAGAGGTGCCAAGAGCCTCTCTCTCTGAGCAAGCAGATGTAGGTGCCTTTTTTATAACGGTAAAGGACCCCTGGATGGTTAAGTCCAGTCAAAGGTGGACTTCACTTCAGGTTGAGGGAGCCGGCGTTTGTCCGCAGACAAATTTCCAGGTCACGTGGCCAGCATGACTAAATCGCTTCTGGTGCAACGGGACACCATGATGAGTGCCAGAGTGCACAGAAACACTGTTTATCTTCCCGTCGCAGTGGTCCCTATTTATCTACTTGCACTGGTGTGCTTTTGAACTGCTAGGTTGGCAGAAGCTGGGACAGAGCGATGGGAGCTCACCACCATTGTGCGGATTCAAACCACCGACCTTCCAGTCGGCAAGCCCAAGAGACTCAGTGGTTTAGACCACATTGCCACCTGCATCCCCTTTTTTATATATGGAGGATATGGCGACAACATTTTGCAGTCCTGTCTCTTTCAGATTTTAGATGGGTCAGCCATTTTGTATTGTGCCATGCCCTACAGCAGACATTTTGTGTCATGTCGAGCCCCAATGGCAGCATGCAATGTTCTCCTTCCAGGGCAGCCATTTTGCAACTGGCACCTATGGTACTTTCTCAAGGACACATCCCAGCCAGGCAAAAACACACAAGGAGACTATGAGGTTGGGCTGGTTAGAGTAGATGGCCTGGATGGAGTAGATTTGGCTGAGGAAGGGTTGTGACCTGAGCAGAATTCCAAGGGCCAAGGCAGTCACATTTGCTCCACTCTGATTTAAAGGATCTGGAGATTGCATGCAGAACTGCATTCTCATTTGCAGAGTCAGAACAGCCAGTCATCATAAGACAACAAGGAAAAGAGAAACTGGGTGCTGGCATTAAGTGTGAAAAAGTAAAGGATTGTAGATATAATCTTTTACATTTTTCACACGTAATGGAATAATCATCACCTCATTTTTACTAATGAGGGGGCTTTCTTGAATCAAATGAACTTCACGGCTGGATCAGTAAAGCCAGTTCTAGATTACTGCTCTTGTGACAGAAAGGCAAGTATGTGACTTTAACCCATCAACACAGTTTTAAAACACTCCCTTGTTGGAGCATAGTTTCCTCACTCTCCCCTCCCAAGAAGAACCAAAGACCTAATGAAAAATGACCACCCACTGTAAGCCCGGGAAAGAATGTTCAGGTGATGGGAGAGACAATGGAGAAGAAAACAAAGTAGAGAAGCTTGTCTACTCTGTAGTTTGTTGAGAGGGAGAAGATTGCATAAAATAAGACCTGACCTTTCAAAGAGACAGCCCTTCAACTCAGATTTTCATTCCAACATGTCAGTCTGCTAAGCTTGTCCTTTTGCTGTCAGAACACTGATTTGGCATCATTTGGGGAACAGGCTTTTGGAAGAACTACTTTTAAAAAAACTCACATTTGAAAGAATCTAGTTTCCTCTGTTCAGTTAAAGGCTAGCTAATGTTTCTTGGGTTTTTTATTCTGATCTCTTGAATTACTCATTTTTGAATTCTTTGCAAATCTGAGTTACTTTTCAAATATCGTCTCTCTGCAACTGAAAAAAAATGAGTCAAAAGCTGCTCTGCTTAGCAAATCTGTATTTTCATGTGGACCCCCAAATTCAGTCTCTATACTTGCCTACACCTATCTTTCCAAAGTGTTCTTATCTAGGCTCTGAAAGTGAAAATGACTCTCAGCTCTACAGCTGCAAATAAAATGTTTTAAATCTGTTGTAAAGTGCAATATACAACAGTGACACTAGATGGCGACAGTGAGCTATGCCAAATTCAATGTATTTTTCAAAACAGTTTTTAAAAAAGCATTTTCACAGCGGTTTTTATATGTGTGTAGATTCTACCCCAAATGACAGAGAAGTAGAGTGTTATTAGCATACTCCAAACCTTACCTTGTGGTTTCATATAGTTGTTAGCAGCCTGAGGGATATAAGATGGCACTCTTTGTGATCCCACATGGGTGTACAGCAGAAAGTCCCCAGCTACCCTATGAATAATGAAAATAACCTTGAAGATAATGTGAGAGTTCTATATCTGATGCTTCTGTATTTCTTTACGAAAGAAAAACATTACGAAAACCTTGGTTCAGAGGTTCTCAAAAAGTGTGACACATCTTTCTGGAGGAGTGAGGAAAATTTCTGAGGAATATATGAGCTCCTTCTACCTTGATTAGTTCTGGGGTGTACCAGAACATCAACCCCTCCACTCACTTTCCGCCATGTTTTTCACCCACCTTGGCTGCTGGCACTTCGCAATAGTGTGTAGCTCCCTTCCAAATTGATTGCCAAGAACTGAGGCGAAGATTATTTTTACAAGCATTCAGCTTTGCTAGATATGCTGTGGACCTCAGTGGTTTTTCTGCTTTAATCTTTTTTTCTTCAGATTCAGGCAAAAATAAACACTGCCATTTTTAGGGAGTCTCAAATAATAGTTTGCTTGACTTAGGGAGGTTTGTAGCAATTAAGTCTGACTCTGCCCACCTTTTTGCTGCCATCTTTGGAAGCTTAGCTTTAAAGAAGAATAAGAATCAGGATTTGCTGTTCTAATATGGGAGGCATTGTTCCAGTAACTCCGTAGCACAGTTCAGGTCATGATAAAATTCCATGTTCTTTCCCCCCACGGCAGAATCAGAGTTTCATCATCGTTCTCTTGTAATGTTTACTGTAGAACGTCACTCCCTCATGTGGTATTATTAGAAATCCCATGAGTATTTCTGGTGTAATTCGTTGTTAATTAATGTACATCTTTAAATGTTGATACTTGTACATCTAGGATCCAGGAAATTGATTGCCTAGTGTTGGTTTTTTGTTTTGTTTTTTAAGTCAGTCTGTTTTCTTATGCCATATGCAGCAACAACGTCTTCCCAACAAATGATGCTGCTATCCCATTTACTTAGTCAGCCATAAAGGGCAGCTTTAACAAGCCTGCGCAGTTATGTGTGATGTCAAGAAAGTATTGAGGCTGCGCCTTGAGGTGGCATTCAGCACCTGCATCTCCTGCTGAAGCCAAGCAGTCCTTGAAATACCCAGAACCTCGCCAGATTGGGCCCTTTCACTGCAGGCAAAGATTTATTCAATTTGCTCAGTGCCACCTGAAAAGCTACATTTTACAGTATTCTTATAGGTCAAGCTGTAAACCACCCTGGGCTGAATTGCAGTTAAAAACTGCACAGTGCCTTCCACTCTGAAAGCCCCTTTTGCGCCTCAGGGAGGTTTCAGAAGGAGATGAAACAATTAGATGAGCTTTTACGAACAACAAAAAAGGGCTTCAAATATTTGTTTGGGTACAAATATGTTTTTGCTGTGTGCATCCTAGCATCAGCTCAAGAGATCGTACTGAAGCCAAACCGCATTTTGTCAGAAGTTTATAGTTCAACTACTCTGTGCGGTTTCTGTGCCGAAAGATTTTATCTTTTCTTCAAAAACAGATGGAAAACTCAGTCAGGCTGCTCTGGGCTCTCTTGTTCATTCTGAGACTTCAAGAGGATTCCGGTGGATGTTAATGGCTGAGCTATTTAATTTTATTGCTGTTTATGTTTCAAAAGTCAGCGGTTAGATCAGAATAAAACCAAGAAGCATTGGGTTAGTCTGGCACTGAATGCTCAGTCTTGTTTGTAAGGATGGAACCAGATGCAAAACAGACTGGGACTTCTGTACCTTTAAAGGGCACACAGAAGATGGAAATTTGGCAGGTGCTACTTTCCATATAGGGCTGGAACAAAGTGCAACTGTAGAAACCCCTCTGTTAGAGATTCAAGACCCCTCCTTTGCAGCAGCTGTGTTAGGAATTATAAGGAGAGTCTCTCAGTGTGGCAATTGCATTAGACTTAGCACTACAGTAGGGACGCGGGTGGCGCTGTGGGTTAAACCACAGAGCCTAGGACTTGCCGGTCAGAAGGTCGGCGGTTCGAATCCCCGCGACAGGGTGAGCTCCCGTTGCTTGGTCCCTGCTCCTGCCCACATAGCAGTTTGAAAGCACATCAAAGTGCAAGTAGATAAATAGATACCGCTCCGGCGGGAAGGTAAATGGTGTTTCCGTGCGCTGCTCTGGTTTCGCCAGAAGCGGTTTAGTCATACTGGCCACATGACCCAGAAGCTGTACGCCGGCTCCCTCGGCCAGTAAAGCGAGATGAGCGCCACAACCCCAGAGTCAGTCACAACTGGACCTAATGGTCAGGGGTCCCTTTACCTTAGCACTACAGTAGCAGACAGTGGGGTGGGGTGGGGGTGTTCCTTTGACCTCCTGTTGCCCATATCACTGCAGCATACCAGGATGGAAAGGTGGAGGGGCATGGTCAGCATGGTGCAAATGCACCATCAGAGCCAATCGCTGCTCCTGCCAGTGTGTTTGCACCACACCAAACTTGTTGCCATTGCAGCCCTCCCCCTTTCCCTTGGGGTAACTGCAGCAACACTAGTGAGGGAAGGTCAGGTAGGAACTGTTCCGCCACTGACTGCTGTGGAGTACTCATATTGTTGCAGGTCCTTCCAACCGTTCAGGTTGCAATTTGGGCCCAGGGTAAACTGAATTGCAGGTGCTGCTGTTGCCTTATCTCGCACTTCTTGCACTTGCAGCGGTGCCACATTTTCAATTCAATATTGTGACTTTCTTCTTTTAGCTGGATTTGGAAAGATTTCTGTCAGGAGCATGCATTGTTTGGGAAGACGCCGCATTAATTAAAGTGTGAATTACTCGCTGTGTGGGTGCAGGGGAGGAAGTAGATGGGAGCCGTTCCAAAGAGCCTTTAATGAGTTCAGTCATCTGGGATCCTGATTTCCATCTCATAAATAATAAACCGTCCTCAATATGCTAATTAAGACTTGCCTTTAAATTGCTCGCTTTAAATTTATAGAGAAGGGGGAAAGTTCTGAAAAATGCAAGTCTGCTCTGACAAGAGTGATTGGGCATTGAGCGGGTGCCCCACCTCCTCTAATTCAAGAACTGTGTGAAGGCTATATAAAGAATCGCTGCGTTTCCCCTGCTGTAATTTTAGATTTTGTCAGGGAGAGTGGAAATCCCACTTAAACATTTTAATTAAAGGTTATTGTGTATGCTAGGTTTATTCCTGAAAAGACGTGGTGGGGTTTTCTTCCCTAAAACCTCACCTCCTTCCTTGGTGGTTGTATAGCAAGGGGCCTCAGAATGAGAGCCTAGCTACATAGCAGCCTCTCTGTACTCACCTGACTGAAGGCTTAAGCCAGGGTTAGAGAACCTTGACCCTCCACATGCTGCTGGACTACAGCTGCCACCACCCCTGGCCATTGGCCATGCTTGGTGGGGCTGATGGGAGTTGGAGTCCAACAGTATGTGGTGGGCTGCTGCAGGGGTATCTATCACCAGCTTAAACCCAGCATCCAGGCTGGAATTTTGTCTGAGCCCAAGTTGGCTTGAACTGGTAAATTCCTCCCCTCTTTCTTTTATTCAGCCCTGTCCCCATGATGCTTCGATGGGTTGGATGGAACGGTGACCCTTAACCTGCCTGAGAGCAGGGTCAACTCCATTACAGCCACTTCTGAGGTAAACATCAATGGTGGCTCGCCGTAACGTTTGGCCTTCCAGACTTTGTTGGGCTCCAGCTCCCATCAGCCCCAGCCTGCAAGGCCAATGATCAGAATTAGGGGAAGTGGTAGCCCTTCAACCTCTGGGAGCCCCTAGGTTAGACGCCTCTGCTGTAAATTATATGAGGCCTCACATGGCTTAGTCACATGATTCCTCAATAGGTTGACCTCCTACATGAATGTGTCACAAGAAGAAATATCTCTGTACTCTTCCATATCTTGGGTCAGCATGTGAAGTGTCTAGAGAACATTGCCTCAGTGGTGGCCTAGCTGAATAATGAAGCCCCTTGATGATTTTGTTGGGGCAGGAGAAGAATTAGTGATAACATATTGGGCATGGTGCATTTCTTTCCTACTCTCCCTGAAAAGAAGAGGAGTGTCAATTTAACCCTACAACAACCCTGTGAGGTATATTAGGCTAATAGCCTACCCTTTGTTATCCATGGTTTGTTAACCTTCAGATTAGACTACAGTGGTACCTTGGGTTACAGACGCTTCAGGTTACAGACTCCGCTAACCCAGAAATATTGTTGTTTAGTCGTTTAGTCGTGTCTGACTCTTCGTGACCCGATGGACCAGAGCACGCCAGGCACTCCTGTCTTCCACTGCCTCCCGCAGTTTGGTCAGAGCCAGAAATATTACCTCGGGTTAAAAACTTTGTTTCAGCATGATAACAGAAATCGTGCTCCGGCGGCGCAGCAGCAACGAGAGGCCCCATTAGCTAAAGTGGTACCTCAGGTTAAGAACGGACCTCCAGAACGAATTAAGTTCTTAACCCGAGGTACCACTGTATTTTAATGTGTTTTAACAGAGGAGGGGGGTTTCCCTTTGAAGATGGCAGGTAGTTCCAACACTAGCTTGTAGATCACTAATGGACTGAGTGTTATTACCATGTTGCACTGCTGCATCTACATTTTATAATTTATATATTTTATATTTTGATGATCAAAAATCCCCTGGGTTGACATGATAGAATATTGTTTCCTATGTAATTTCTATAATTTTCTGCTTAACATACATATGATTGTAATGTAAGTCATAATTTAACAACTAATACCTAGACTTTGCTCGATACAGTTTTATTTTCTGTATCTCAGCTCTTTGTTCTATATTCTTTTCAAGAAATATGCCCCATCAAAACTGACTCCTAGTTATTTCACTATTGATCTCCTGTAGAAATTGATCACTTCAGCATAAAATGCTCTGGGTGCACAAATAGAATTTTCTACTTACCTTAGAAAATGTTTTGTTTGTTCAGATGAAGATTTATGATGACTTCAGTAAAACTGCTATACACCTTTCAATAGGTTTATATTGCTTCCCATGGAAAAAAAGTGTTTCATATACAGAGGCCTTGACTTGGCATACCATATTTACTCAGATCTAATGCTCACCGTTTTTGGCCAAATTACATTGCGAAAAAGGGACGCGGGTGGCGCTGTGGGTTAAACCACAGAGCCTAGGACTTGCCGATCAGAAGGTCGCTGGTTCGAATCCCTGCAACAGGATGAGCTCCCGTTGCTCGGTCCCTGCTCCTGCCAACCTAGCAGTTCAAAAGCACGTCAAAGTGCAAGCAGATAAATAGGTACCGCTCCGGTGGGAAGGTAAACAGCGTTTCCGTGCGCTGCTCTGGTTTCGCCAGAAGCGGCTTAGTCATGCTGGCCACATGACCCAGAAGCTGTACGCCGGCTTCCTCGGCTAGAAAAAGTGAGATGAGCGCCGCAACCCCAAGAGTCAGTCACGACTGGACCTAATGGTCAGGGGTCCCTTGTACATTGCGAAAATTAAGGTGCACATTAGATTCGATAGCACATTTACATTTGCCAGCAAATACTTTTTTTAGTTTTAAGGTTCTGAAAATTGAGGTGTGCATTAGATTTGGTGGCACATTAGACTTGAGTAAATACGGTAAATGTGTCCCACACAATAAAGGATCCTTTGTTCTGATCCCTGGGTTAGACCCTAATCTGGTTCATGCCTTGAAACCTAGTTTCTAATACCCATTCTTGCATGTAGCTAGGATTTTGTGGCAAATGTGCTGAAGCAGGCAGTGTCAAGCAGATAACACTCTGGCTTATTCCAAACAAGACCCTGTCAACATATCACACCTCAGCTCAGAGATCTGCACCAGTTGTTCATTTGTTATGGGACCAAGTTCTATGTGTTCCTAATAGGGCCCTTAATGGCTTGGGACCAGTTTAGTTGCATAATCACCTTACACCGCATGTGCCCACTTAACTGCTTCCATCTGCCAAACTGGCACTGTTACATGTTCCACGGTTCAACATACCACAGTTGTGAGAAATCAATTATTCAATGTGGCTGCAACTTCACTTTGGAACTCCTTGCCTATTGAGGGACTCTGCTCAACTCTTCTTGGTGCCTTCTTTATACATTTTTGCTTGGGCAAGTCTACCCAGACACATAGATGTTCTCATGTTTTAATATACATGTTATTTTGATCATGTTTATTTATTTTAGTTGTTTTTATTGATCACTAACTTTTATTGTAAGCTTCTTACAGGGTCTACTACAATCAAAGGGCCAAGACCCTCAAAAAAATTTCAAGGAGGGGATTGGACCCCCTCAATATTCCACAGCCTGCGACGGGCCTTGTTGGGCCTTCCTGCGGCTGCGACAGGCCCCATTGGGCCTCCTTCCGCTGTGTGATATTGTGAGTGCACACCAGGCCTCCCCAAAGTTGGGCAGAACCCAGTACGCATGAATTTTAAGACAGTTCCTTGGTTAGGATCAAGGCCAGCCAAAGACATTTCACTGCCTGAAGTGAAGAACATCATGGTGTTGACCATGTCCAAATCCCAACTGGACTAGCAGTTGTTTCTGAGTTCAACACCGTCCATGGGACGGAATCCTCCATCACATGCCATGGCAGTAGGCCAGCTTAAGGGGTGCAGGGCAGACGTGTGTCACTCTCACAGCCATGTTCATTCTCCGTCTCTCAACATCTGCTTCCTGAGATGGCCGTCTTGCTCTCCCTAATGGTGAGGCCAGCTCTGGTTAGGACAACATGTGATCCCTCCATAAACAAAAGCACAAATCCGGTTGACTGGTGGGGGTTGGATCCAAAACACTAGATCATGTGTTAGAAGTGATGGGAAATAGATCCCTTGTGGAAAGCCACACAGTGAAACACAGAGTGAGTGTTTGCTTATGGTGGTGCAACCAACAGCTTGTGTAAAATAATAATAATGGGGAGGGGGCTTGTAACTCTTTTAATGTGTGCCTACAGTTTAGCTTGTGGCCATGCTCACATTAGCTAATGTTCGAGTTTTCCATTAGCTGAGCTGACAGGTAAACACACTGAAGGCAGCATGTTAAGGATTTATACTTCTCCCCATGTGATCATGTACAGCAGCTGAAAGATTTCAGGCTCTGCTGGAAAATACCTTTAAAAATTGAACTGCTGTTGTCACCAAAGTTTTTGTAAATGAAATATAATTCATTAGTTACCATAGCAATGCAGATGCAATCGCATTGAGCCATAATAAATCTTGCTGATAGTTATATATCTCACAGTTGTTGTTGTTTAAAATACCGTCTTCTTATTATTTATTAAAATATTTGGCTACTGATCTGCTTCAATATTTATTATGGCTTCATTTGGTTTCAGCGATGACATCTAAAAAGCCAATGACTATATTGAGTAGGGTAAAGCTAGTTAAACTCATTTCCCTTCACTGGTGCTAACCAAAGATATACTACGACATGGACCCAAGCCACTGAGAATTTCTCCGAAGCATGACCCATTGAAATGAATGGAAGCTGTGCCAAAGCATTCTGTTCACGGGCACCTCCCATTCATTTCAGCGAGGCTCATAGGAACATAGGAAGCTGCTTCATTCCAAGGCAGACATTGGCCTGTCTAGCTCAGCATTGTTTACAGCAGGGGTCAGCAAACTTTTTCAGCAGGGGGCTGGTCCACTGTCCCTCAGACCTTGTGGGGGGCCGGACTATATATTTTTTTGGGGGGGGAGGGAATGAACAAATTCCTATGCCCCACAAATAACCCAGAGATGCATTTTAAATAAAAGCGCACATTCTCCTCATGTAAAAACACGCTGATTCCCGGACCGTCTGCGGGCTGGATTTAGAAGGTGATTGGGCCCCTGGGCCTTAAGCTTGCCTACCTATGGTCTATACTGACTGTGACACCTCATCAAGGTTTCAGATTGTGAGGCATTCTCAGCCATACCGGGAGATGCCATATTTGGAAGCTGGGAGTGTCTGCATGCAAAGCTATAGCTCTTGCATAGGAAAAATTCCTTATCAAATGTTTTCCGAAGTGGCTAGCCTGACCATAGTCATCTGTGTGCTGGCAACTTTCACTTGGATTACTGTGATGCATTCTAACTGGGTCCTGAGAATCCTGAATAATAGAAACATAGAACTGTAGCTGCAGCCCATGCAAAATGCAGCAGCTCGGCTGTTCACTGAGGCAGACTATCACCACCATGTAAATACTGCTGCTGGAAGAATTTTATTGGCTGCCAATTAGCCACTGAGCTAAATTCAAGACGTTGGTTCTGGTATAGAAAACCCTTTACAACCTAGGGAGAGTTGTATCCTGGTGGAACCAAAAACATTGTCGTACTCCTCATATACCCATTTCATTGTTGTGCTTTGCAAGAGAGAACCACGGATACCATCATATCAGGAGATCTATTCCATACAAGGTGTGTGGTGGCAGCTGCCCTTTGGAATTCCTTCCCACTAGGGATCAGACAAGCACCATTTCTCTCCTCTTTTTGGCACCTGTTGAATAACTTCCTTTTCCAACAAGCTTTTGCTTATGTGGAATTGTCTTTACGTACAGAATTGATTCCACTGCTGACATTTTCACATCGAAATGGCATTGAGGCATTTTACAGGAAGCGGTTCATAAACCGAATTGCACAAAATAGATGTGGGTATCATACCCACTAAGCAAGATCTCGCCAACCAAGTATTTCACAGAGATTTAAATCAACAGCAGCCATTTCTGTCACCTCTGAAAAACTCACTCGGCTCCAACGCTTTTTATTTCCAAGTGCGCTATCTTTTAAAAATGTGGTACAGCAGCCTAACCCTGGGCAAAGAGAGCGTTGCCATTCTGTATTTGAATAATGAAAATGAATGGCATTTCGTCCAGGTGAAATGTTCCGTTCCCACCCCGTCCCTCCATTGCCCTGCAGGTTATCTGGAACCTTAATGGGTCGCCTCAACTCTGCATAACACAGATGAACTGAAACAGCACGTCTTCTCTAGAGGCATGCACTACTCATTTCATGTGAAATCTAACGTGTGACCAACCATAAAGTTGTCCCTGCCATTGTGTAATTCACATGTATCATAGAATTGTAGAGTTGGAAGGGACCTTATGGGTAAGGCTGACGGTGTTGTGTGTTAGATTACAATTTTCTACACCAGGTATTTTGGGCAACAGGCTGAAAAGTGTGTGCTGACCATTTACAATTGTTGTCATCTCTTTTCCAGCATGCTAGCTAGTAAGGGACCACAGGAACTCTCTCTCTCTCTCTCTCTCTCTCTCTCTCTCTCTCTCTCTCACACACACACACACACACCCCTTTCAGTTTTGCACAAAACTGGAAAACTGCCCAAGCAAATTTATAATTGCCAGATGGTGTGATTTTGTACCCTTCTTGGGCAAGGATTGTCTTTTTTTAATAATAGAAAAACCCACAAGGCGCACAAGCATTGCACCTGCTCTGCCAGTACCTAATTGCCATAATAGAATCAACGAATTAGAAGGCAGTGACAGACATGAAAGGGAACACCTATTGGTATGAAGGGGGGGAACCAAAGTTGCTCCTCAGATACAATTGTAAATACATGTGGGTGTGGACAGCTCTAGTCTAATTAGAATTTGGGTGGAGGGGAGAAAGGATTAACTGCTAAATAATGCTCAAATGTGGACAAGCCTCAGTCATCATTCAGCGAGCACACTCAAGCCTCATTGGGTTCCTCCCTCCCTCTAGGTTTTCTTTTCTTCTTCTTTTTGTCTAAAATTTGCTTTCGTATTCTTGTCACACATTGCATTAAATCAGCTCCTGTGTTGTGATGTGGGTATTCATGTAGGCTCCCTGGACGTAATGTATCTTTAGAAAGATTTAAAAGCTAAACTTGCTTCATGTGCTTTATACCCTTATGTTTCTATTATCCCTACCTTTAATTCCTCACTAATGTAATGTAATCAATTCGAAACTGTATCAGTGTGGAAAATGAATGTTCGAATGGATGTTGGCTCTGCCTAAATTGCTGAGAGAAGAAAACAGGAGAATCACTCACGGTTATCTCAAACAGGACACATAAATTTTGCCTTTTTACAATATTAGATAAGAGAAACCTTCTTTGGAAGTCACAGATTAACAGACACTCCTGAGGCATGCCTGGCTGAAATGGCACATTCCAGGGCAGCTGGTACCTTGTCTCTCCAGAAAGGACAATAGCATCCTGATAAGAGCAGAGATTTCTGCAATCATGGTGCTGACCTGCTTGTTAACATACCTGAAAACTTGGACAAAACAAATGGAGCAAGGTGCTCAGCTGAGCATACAAAACAGAAGCAGGGGGAATATAGGAGCCACAGATGAACAGATCCATCTTCGATCAAGACTTTGGCCATGGTCTACACTGAGAAGGATAACTCTCTCTAAAGCACAAGTTTTGTAGGCAGAGTTTGATAGGACTGACAAGTTCATTCGCGAAATGACGTATTCATTCCACTTTGTAAGAAAGCTGAGATGCATTACTCAGTTAATCAGAGCAATTCATTGTTCACAGGTTAAACACATGGATTTTCCACGCTGTTCCACACTAAAGGGTTTAAGTGCTGTTTCTCTTCTCGTAAACAATCTGTATACTTATAGGGTGACATCCAAAACCACACAACAGATTTCTATTCCTCTCATCCCTTCTGCAGCCCCACCCTCCCCCACATGTCTGACTGTCAGCTTCAGAAAAGGAGGGGAGATTTGTGCCACCAGCAGTATTCATTCCATTGGGGGACGGTCACTATTGGATTTCACCCATAATGGCTGGGGAAAAGAGGAAGAAATTAAGCAAAACGCTTATCTTTCTGTAATAGCTTCAAAGCAGCAATTTAGCTGATTGTGTGAAATTGATCAGTTTCTTAATGAATAAAAATATCAATATGCTGAACTGGCAAAAATGTCCATGTCCTTGTTTTAAAACAGTGATTACAGAAAAGCAATGAGTCTTCTTTTTGGGGTGGGTAGGGGTGTTTATTTTATGTTGTTGCATGACATGGGGGGACATGTTTAGTATATTTGTTTCCTTGTAATGATTATTTATTGTATATGTTTTGTTTGTTATTTTCTCTATAAATTGCTTCGGGACTCCTCCTGGCAGTGTGAAGTGATACATACTGGTAAATTGAGCTGAATTAACTATCGGGGGGGGGGGGGGGGCTGATGTTTCCTGTTGTTGTCTTGGAAATCTGAGGGTAGCTTCGATGAACAACTTGGGCAAGGAGCAACTGCAGCAGCAGTTGTCTCTCAGTGATACTTTAACTTGTATGGCAACTGATGGGTCAAAATGAGGGGATGAAAACATAGGTCACCACCTGCGGAAATACCTTTAAAATGTGGTGGGAGCCCACAGATGCTGAGAGATGATTTCATCACATGGCTTTGATGTGTCAGCACAAACAAATGATTGCCATAACCCCTGCCCAAATCTCTGCTATAGCCAGCTGCCTGAACCCACCTGAAGAAAAACCTAGAAATTTAAAGGAAGGTGCAGGTTGAGAGAGTCTGAGAGCAAAATCCAATGATAAGAGAACCTCTGGTCAAATTCCAAGAGTTCTTGGCTATTGATGGGCTTCTCCACATGACCTGTTTATTGATCTGCTTGCACAGAACTTATGAGGAAGCTAGACTGAGCCTGGTGTTTATTGGGCCTTCATTTTTATTCGTTCGCAGGGACAATGAGCATTTTTCCTGATTTGCTTGTCTGGTGTTTCTATATCTTCCCATTTATCATTCATTCCTGGTGCAATTTTTGGTTCATTTCCCCACTGCTTTCTTAACTGTAAAAAGCCTTTTGTTGATGTTTTTAAGTGGATTTGTTATGCTAGGGTGACTGGGAACTTCAATCCACTTTTATTGCGCAAACCTAAATTTCTCATGTGCGTTCAAATCTCTTCTGCAAAATACTGATAGCCTGGAGGGGGCCAGGGTCAGTTTCAGAGCTTGTGCTGGCTGTGACACCGTACTGTGCACTTGTCAGAGTGTAGCAGTCTCTCTGTGGCTGTAGGGTCATGCGCTGAATGTGTGGTGGTGCAGAATGATCTCACAGAGCTAGTCCGCCCTCTTCACACATGGATTGGTTCTTTCTGTGTTTAGCTAATGTGGGGAGGGACATGCTTGGTGCACTACACTGTGATTGATGGGTGTTGCTAGGGTTACTGTAGAAGTGTCTGGCTTTGCTACATTATCTTTTGTTTCTAGTAGTAGTATTGCTTTGCTGTTGACATTGCTGCCACATTGAATTGGCTCACAGCTACCAAACTTACACTGATGTAAGAGACCACTCAGGACCACAGGACCATTAGACTGAGATGCCTGTTTGCTACCCTTCCTTCTGTGTGCCTGATCCTTCACAGCGAAGCAGCCTGACTGAGCTGTTGACTGGTTTAACAAGTGACACGACCTTTTCATCCAAATTCTCCCTCTCCAACTCACTGCAACAACTGAGTTCCAGGTCACAAGTGTCCATTCGCAGAATGTTGAAACTTTTCTAAAATGACCTTTGTACTGAGCATCGCAGCACCAGACATTTTTCAGGCTGCTGAAAAATCTAATGTTTACCTCACAGAATAGCCAATTCTGTGTACTTTGGAGTGGAAAACGGAGCAGATGGTTTTCAAGTCAAAGTGCTGAAATGAAGCAGGCAGATTGGTGGAAAACTAACGTGTTATTGCCTTGTCTGCATTTGTAAAGCCTCAGCAAAGGATGGATGGTGTGGAATCTCCTCCTGCTGATGTTGGCACTCTGCACCCTTGAGTGGCTGCGAACAGAGTCAGCATTTATGAAAGGGGAGCGTTCAAAGACAAGGTGCAGAAAATGACTGAGAATTAGCTTGCTCTTCCACATTCTTAGGAGGTAAAATATTTCTTTATTTTCAGAATTTCTGGGGACAAATCCAGTCCTGTTTTATACTTCGATCAGCATCGAAACAGAATGTGATCCAGTGAGTTGCTTACATGCACCCCCCCCCATCCATGCAGCATTTTTGGCCGGGCCAGTGAATGGAGAATTCATACTAGTTTAGGGTAGATCTGCGTATCTTGTGGCCCATCAAGCCAAATGCAGGTTTTGTGGAATCAATAAAGCTCCCATTTTTCTGTCTGCTCGTGATTGCAGAAATACTGGACAGGTCAGATACTTGACCAGTGGAGTAGGGATAGGAGAGAAATTTGGTTTGGTTTGCATTTTAATGCAAACCTACCTAATTTGTGTTTGCCAAAACAAGACACAAATGAAATGCAGGTGAGAGTGCTACTGTGCTCAGGTCCTTCTTGAGGGCTTGGCAACTGTGAGAACAGGATAGGTCACTGGCCTGATAAAGCAGGCTCGTCTTATGGTCGTATCCTCCAAAATTCATACTTTTCTGAATTTTGTGATGCAGTTCTTCAACCAAAAAATGCACACAAAAATGTGTCGATTATGGATGTATGTCCATAAAAGGCATATAATTAGGGAAAAGAACACACACAAAATGCATTATATTGTTGAAAATTGCTTGCAAAAACGTGTATATTTTGGAAAACTCTGACATGAGTCCTGAAGAGATGTTTTGGAGGGGCTGGTCAGAATTGGACGAAACATCTGAAGAAGTTGGAAACTGATGGTCATGGGAAAGGACCCAGCGGTCTGGCACAGGCCACATCAAGGCCCTGTAAGACTATTCGGAGTAGGGGGTGGGATTGCAGCAGGTGAGGAAGACCCAGTGAGTTGCCACGCAGTTAACCCCACCTCCAGTCCTGATGGTGCCTCTCATGCCACTGGAACCTGCCCTTCCATTGACACTTGCTGACTAGCCTCTGCCCACAAAGAAGATGTCGGTCTGGTTCTGAGCTGGTGCTGTCTTCACCTCTGTCGCCTAGGACACAGGGATGCCAACACTGGCACAAGCAGACAGTGCAGGCTTGGCCTGCCGGAAGGCAGTCCCATTTGCTTCTCCACTCTAAAGAAATGCCCAACTTGCAATGCTAAAGCCATGCCCACACCCCACTCCTATATAACAGGAGCTCAGGGAGCACATCACCCATTGGATCTTAGCTCCCTTAGCCATCCATTGCACTTGCTGTGTCCTTCCCTTTCCCCTTGCTTAGGTACCATGCTGATCTGAGCATTGAAGTTTTTTGCAGAGACCATAATCTGAGTTCAAGTTCTTTATCCAGTGGGAGCCAAGAAAAATTGCATTCAAAATTGTATACATTAAGAGAAGTTCTCATTAAAATGCTGGTGAATTTTTGTGTAGTTTTGTTTTTTGTTTTTAAGTAAAGCATGGAGTGATGCAGAACTGGGAAGAACTTAGGAAAGTGAGAGATGGAGAGAAAGCAAAATAGGCAAGGTTGGTCCATCCCTGCTTGTGACACTTGCCCACTAGATGTGGAGCCTTGCTTGAAAGATACCTGAGCTCAACTCCAATGGCGAACATTAGGAAAACTGCTATCTCTTGGCCGCTAAAAATATTGAGTGGGGATGATAACAAGTTCCCACAGAATGAGATTTTGGTGGGGCTCATTAGCTGCTTTGCACACACAGAGGAAATATTATATACAAGGCGAAACCCATCCAAGTTTGCAGATGGGCCTCTTTGGAAACACTTTGCTGTCTTGTACCCATTTGCCCTTCCTCTCTCACACACAGTCGCTCGGATAAAATGTACAAGTTGTGCTTTCATTAATATGCAGACTTGCTGGAAGCTTTTGACAAGCAGAACTGTAAAAAGCTGAGCCAGGAAGAACAGGGATGGGAGGGGGTTTGGCTTGCTATTTTCTGCCCATAGAAGAGAGGCAAATATTATGCATGGGAACGGCGAAGGCAGAGAAAATTTTGAAAATAAGCATAATCATTCTGCCCTTCTTCTTCCCTCAGGGTGGCTCCTGTCCTCTCACTGATAGGGGAGATGTTAGAGGCAATTTGGGTTGATCCATCACAACTGTGGGATAAAAAGTAAGGCAAAGGCTGTGTGGTGGTTTTTCGAACTACACTTGACATTAGCCATCAACCATTGGCATCCTGTAGCTTCTTGAGATATATTTTATCTTAACGTCAGATAGTTGAGGGTGAAGCCAAATTGGACAGTTCTGTGGACTGGTCTCCATGTTTTGATTATATATAGTCAATAAACAATCGTCCCATGACTCACTCTTTGTTGTGGTTGGACTATATAGATTCATCTTAAAATCTGGCTGTATGTAACTGCATCTCTGTAATTTGATTTTTATAGTGCATGTGATCCATGTATGGTTCTGTTATTGTTTGCATAGTTATGTGTTAGTTTGTATGATAAATCAATACAGAATATTTTTAAAGTGCTCACTTGATGTGCTTTCCCTTAATCCAGCTTCCATCCAGTTACAAAATGGAAGCCACCGTTAAGCGGAGGTGAGTAGATTTCAGGCAGCCAATGCGCAGATAATGGCTTTAGCAAATTGGAGTTCAGCATGAGGGAACAAACCAGGCAATGGACATCAGGTAGAGACATCCCAACCACCTCTCTATTGTGAGGAGCAGCATACAAAAGCACAACTGGAGGGCAGGGCCACACACTCACTGTGTTTCAAGCCGCAAATGTGCACAAAGTCAAAGAAATGCAGGACAAGTCCCACCTCATCCATTACATATTTTAAATTATGTGCCCCACTAAACATGTCTGCTGGAAGGCTAGCTATTTCCCACATTGAGAAACTGGCTCTGGGACAGACCAATCCAGGGATGTGTTCAGCTATGTATAAATGGCGAAGGATTACATCTGTATTCTGGAATTTTGTCAGCTAGGCAGAAGGATTCTGGCAGAGCTTTTCTCAAACATCTCTGCACTGTTGTGACCTTTTGCTCTGAGTCATTGTTATTCTCAACAGTAGGAATGACCCAAGGCAGCCTTCTTGATAAGGCAAGACAATGACATGCTTTCGGTAGGCTAAAAATATTACATTGGCCTCACACAATGAATAGCGGTATGACAGCAGGGAAATCAAAAGCAACCCTGGGCTGCATTTTATCAAAAACGCAACATTGCCCGTGGTCCAGATGTGATGTTACTAGTCCTTCTGCAACCTCTGGACTTTTCTAACAAAAGATACTGTAAAAAGTGACAGTGATGCTGTACATTGAACAATTACAATGGCAATTTATATGTTACCTGGTGTTAAGTAATAGATTGGCTAAAAAAAATTGCAGAAGAAAACAACTTTGTCCCCTGTCTTCCTGCAGAGAACTTTAATAACATGAACAGCTTAAATCTATTTGACCTTGTTTCCAAAAGCCAAAGAGCATTTAACATGGAACAATGTTAAGGAAAGGCAGCCATCTTTGGTGTCTTCAATCTCCTTTGGGCATAAGAAGCAGCAGCTTAAATGCTCTTCTTTTTTCGCACTGTGGAAGGGCATCTCCTATAGAGCTAAGCTGAAAGTTATTCATGAAATTGTTCTGCCTGAAACTGGGGGCTCCAGGGGAAAAGGAGCCCTGAAATTGCACGCCCTTCTCTCTTTCCACCACTGCCACCCCCCATTTCATGGTTTAGACCAGTGTTTCCAAGACCTGGGTCTCCAGCTGGTTTTGGACTACAATTCCCATCATCCCTGATCAGTGGTCCTGCTAGCCAGGGGTGATGGGAGTTGTAGTCCAAAAGCAGCAGGAGACCCAAGTTTGGGAAACCCTGGTTTGGACAGTAGTGTCGGTTGCACTCTTGGGAGTCCTGATGGCTGGTGGCCACATTTCCCCACTCCCCCAAATCCATAAGGGTATGGTTTGATTTGGCTTCACACCAATGCCATATCCCCATGTGACTTTATTGTGAAACATCGGGGTGTGAGAGCAACGCTTCCTGCTCTCATCGGGGAGCCTTAGCCGGGGGTTAACAAAATGGCATCCAGCAGCACAAGGGAACGTGATCACCTTGCCCTGCCCCTCAAATCACTCAGTGGTCCCTGAATGTGTATGTTATGAAGAGGATAGTGAAGTGGCCCAGGGGTTCACCACTAATCCAGGCACAGTATTTTACATTCTCCCCTTCCTGGATTCGGGAAGATGGATGGTGTCTGTGTGATTCACTAGGCACGTCCACGCTGCGCAGGTGATGCAAGGACACAGAAGGATGCACTTGCCAGCAGGCTGGCAATGTCATATTTATTATTCCACTGCAAGACCTGTACACTTGAAAGCAGCACTTCGGAAATCTGTCCGCCAGCTCCAAACAAACATATTCTTTTCACTTGGTGGAATCTGGATCGTCCTCCTTCAGCCAAAGCATCAGCTGGGTGAAATGTATCTTGATCACCTGGAACAAGTTTCGGCACCTCTTTTTCTTGCAAAATAGCACCGGTTTGGCCCATTTAATCTGACTATAGCAGCCTACAACATATCTGTGCGGCCAATGGTGAGCATAGTGACACCCTCCAAGCCCCTTAATTCAGGGGTACCTGGGGTCTCCTTTTCACCCTGAATCTTACCTCCAACTCTCCCATCTGGCCTCTTTCTGAATCTACCATTTTGTCCCCAACCATCTCCTCCTCCTCCTGAACAACATCCTTCCCTCCACCTTGGCCTATTGCCCGGCAGCTGTTTCTCATGGGAAATCAGCCCAGGGCAGGTTCAAAAACGTTGCATTCCCCCACCCAAGTGCTACCAAGAAATGTTTCCATGGGGTGGTTCTGCATGTGGAAATCATCATCATGCCTGTAAACAAGTCGGGGTGTTGTTTGGGCCAGTAATACGACACCTCTCCATGCCAGTGGCTACCAAGGGAATCTAGTGCCTGTATGAAGACGCCTCGCATGATGTCAGCCGCCCTAACCGCATGGTAAGCTGTTTACAAGAATTATGGCTTCCACATGGCATTCATAACTGTCTTTTCTCCGCAATGTGCATGTTGTGGGCTGTAATGTTTGAGGCAGTCCTGAGAATGTAGAATGCATTTGTCTCCCAGAGTTCTGAGCAGCCTGGTGTTTGTCTTCTGAGCTACAGAGAAGGGCTGTAGTGCAGTGGTGGAGTGCAAGATTTATCAGCAGAAAGTCCCAGGTTCATCCAGCAGTGTCTCTAGATAGGACTGGGGAAGTTTTCGGTCTGGAAACCTGGACAGATGCTGCCTGTCACTATACGTAATTACCCAAGGGTCTGACTTGGGAGAAGGAAGCATTCTATGTCTCTAAGTCCCACTTTGGACCTTATCTGAAAGGTAGCGATGCCTTTAAAGTTTGGGTGCTGTTACAATGTTTCAAAAGAACATTTAACTCCATTGGAAATAATTTCTTGATATTGTTGACTAATTCAGGGTTATCTTCTGGGCTGATTCTGTGTCCTGATTCAAGCTAAACTACAGTTTGTATTATGGATTGCTAATGGGAAGTCAACACATGGTTTTTGGTTTTGACCAGATGTAAAAATAAATTGATTGCTCTATTATTATTATTGTTATTATTATTAAAATTACTATTAAAATTGTATAAAAAAGAACATTTAACACACATTTCATCCCTTGTTAGCTTCGACCAAATCTACACCAGACACCTAAAGCACATGGCTGCCCCCAAAGAATCCTGGGAACTGTAGTTTGTTAAGGGTGCTGGGAATTGTTGCTCTGTGAGGGGTAAACTACAATTCCTAATATTGGGGGGGGGCAGGCACAATGTGCCTCAATGTGCCTCATTCCTTCATAGTTTAGCCTCTCCCTTTGTCTTGTTTTATTGACATCCTTTGGAACCTCTCTCACTGTTGAGATTTAGAGATAGTAAGTTCTTTGGGGCATAAACCTCCTCCTTTCCACCACTTAAGTCACACTGTAAAATGTATTATTAAGATATTCAGTATGTGGCCTTAGGAAAGGCAGCTACTATTTCTTAGCCTCAGCCATCCATTTGAAGGACAGGGATAATAATACCAATGCACTTTACAGGGGGTTATAAGAACTATTTACCTCAATAGTTCTTAAGTATGTGAAGTGCTTTCAACACTCTGGGGTGCTATAAAAATGCTCAGCATTTTTAGAAAGAAAAACAAAACAAAACACAAAACCCCCAAGGTTAAATCAGAATTATACATGGGTCAGGATACCAGCTGCATTATTATCAGGACATTTGGGGAACCAGGTCTTTGATTCTGCAAAGCAGACTTTTGGAAATGTTAACAACCATTTTGTGGATTCTCTGAAGCGAAACTGAAAAGCAGGCAACATCTCTCGGTTTCAGAAATTCATGCCTGTGTAGCAAGGTCTCTGAAATCCGTGAGCAGCACAGAGTACCAGAGGTTTGCTTTGTCTTCCTGCCTTTTTTGGTAAATTAATATTTTGGACAATAGGAGATATAAATAATGTACAGATACAGCTTCTGTTTTGCTGGCTTACTGAGCTGGAGTTGCAGAGGCGCTGAGCCAGGATCTAATTCCTGGCTTTATTAGGTTATGAAACTCTGTCTGCCTACAAGAGGTAATGTCCTCAAGCTGTTAACATCAGCAGCAACCGATGGATCTAGTGCTGTTGGACCTAATGGAATTAGATTTTTGTGTGTGTGTGTGGCTAATGAATGCAAATGCTGCTGGGAAGTCATTTTGGGTGAGGCATATGGTGGACTAAAGAAAGTACTCAGAACTATATTCCGTGCAACCATAATAAGCCATTTCACCAGAGGGGAATGGTAGGCAAATGCCAGCAAGATAAAGCTGTATGATTTAGGACCAGCTGTGAAGCAACATCTGTATCTATGCATTGGGCAATTTGCAAGGGTACCATTGGTTCTGTTTTCCAGCAGCTACAAAAGTAGTTTAGGAATGGCAACTGCACAGACAGGAACCTAGGAGTCTGCATTATCAAACTTCTCATCCATCTACCTTGCTACTGTCTAATTATTGACTTTCCAGGCTCTCCAGGGTTTCAATCCAATCTGGAGATCAGACCAGGGATCTTCTCCCGCCTCCAAGGCAGGTGACACACTCCTGAGCAACAGTCCTTAAAGACTCTGCAGCTCTTCCACATTAATAATGCCTCTGCTTAGTCTTCTCAAGAGAAACATGTTACTAACTACTGCTAGAATCCTTGAAGAAATGCAGGCCATGTTTCCATCTGAAGCCCCACAAGGAAAGCCCAAGCCACATGCAACCCTGAACAAAGTTTGCATTTGATAGCCCTGTGCTGGGGGGAAGTAACTTGGTTAATAAAGGAATAGATTTCCCAGCAGTGTTTGGATGCATTCTTAGCCAGCTGTTACTCCAAAATGTTGGGCTGTGGGAGGCTTGTGAATGGCTGGCTGCTAGGTCATGAGACGGAACCACCAGGTAAATAGTGGAAAGCGCATCAAGGGATAGAAAGGAGATTGCCATAGTTGGTTGTGCAGAAAGGGTCACCTTTGGTATAGCATCCTATAGGCATGTGTACATTGGGGTGGAGAAGAAATTCAGTTCAGCTTATGTTTAAAGGCAAACTTACCTAATTCACACCTTCAAAAAAAAACAACCCCAACAACCTGAAACCTTCCAAATTTGCTCTGCTCTGAATTTTGCAATGCAGTTTCCCGGGAAAGTAGTGTGTACCAAAATGCAAATACTGGTTCATAAATGTGCACTAAAATGCTTTATGTTAGGGAAAATTGCATACAAGAATGTGTATAGTAGGAGAAATTTGGACTAAAATACTGATGAATTTTCATAAGGACTTTAAAAATCTGGTGTATAAATGTGGATAACTAAACTGGCAAATGAGAAACTGAGAGAAATGGAAACTGACAGATTTGTGCATCCCCAGTCTACATTGAGAAGCTTCTCCATGATTGCCACCTACAACTGATTTTCTAAGCCTGTTCCCATTTGCATTCTACTTCCTGGTGGTGGTGCTGGCACTCATATTAATATCCCACAAGGAGAGCCAAGTTCATTGGGATGTTGCTTAACCTTAGTGATCAGACCAGCTTCAAAGTACCTACTTTGTGCCCTGTGAGCAAGAGGCAGCCACGAAGCAACCTTGCATATTACGCACCAAACCAAGATTACATTGGCATTCCTTCTCCTTGCTCCAAGATGACACTACAGTAATGTGTCTGTTCCACATGTGTGCATGTTAAGTATACATTGGGCACACATTATTTAAAAACCCTTAGTATCCTTATGTCCTTCCTCCCACAAAGCAAAGAGTAGGGGGGAGGATAATGAAAGGAGACTGTGTGTATGTTTTGCCAACAGAACGCAACATTCAAAACACAAAACATGCTGAATGAGATCAAGAAGAAATAGTGCGTCAGGAAGCAAAGCATGAAGATCGGGGATGAAGGTGTGATGAGAGTTGGTGATAGAAGCATAGATGAGCATGGTTTCAGCCTGGCATTTACGATGCAGCAGCAGCAGCTCACTAAGGTGAATTCCTGGTAGGATCGTCTAGCGTTATTCAGAGATTACAGATGCAGGAAGTGAAAATCCTATCTCCGGTTTAAGAGCCGGGGCTAAGAATGAGGGAAGTTGTTAAAAGCTAGGAAACTAGCTCGGAGGGTAGCCTTTTGAAGAGGACATTCTATCTGCTATGTTTTATGGGAGCAGCCGTGACCAACAACGCTCCTCTTGACATAGTGCAGGTGTCTGGACATTCTCCAGGGCACTTATGCTAACAGTATACCAAGATGACTCACGACACAGCACAGATTACACCAGTCTCTGGCACATCAATACAAATCTGAAGTAAAACCGAGCCATGGATTTGTACTCATGCAGGCAATCATTAACTGAACAGCCTCAACCTTGCCCAAGGCTAGAGTCTGGATTCTAGCCAAAGTTTGCACTCGGTAGATTACGTGACAAAGCTTCCATTAGCCATGAATAAGCAGAATTCTGTCGGATGGAAATATAACCCATAAAGGTGCATCTTTGGGTGGGTGCAGAACTAATAAAGATTTGCTTCTGGAGATAGCAATAAGGAAAAATATATTCTGTAATCTAAAATGTGTATGCCCGATCACAGAAGTCTTCAGGGGAGTCACCGTTCATAGTCCCGCATGGTTCAGATGCATGGCTTGCATCCACCAGGAACCATGAGTTTAGTGTGGTGGACCCAATTTTTCTCCCTTCTAGTTGAAGCCAGACTGGTCACCTCCCTGCTGAAATTCCAACAGCTACTGAAAATTTCTGTATTCCAGCAGGCATTTCAAGTGAAGTCTGATTTTATAGTTTTAACTGAGTTTTAACCTTTTTCCTATTACATATCCTTGTAAACCATTTAGAGGCAATTGCACTTGAGCAGTATATACATTGTCCAAACAGACAGACAGACAGACAGACAATAAAAGGGAAAGTCTAAGAGCAGCATGTTTTTCCAAAGAGCAAGTGCTGATCTGTTGTCATTTCTGGTGCTTTGAAACTGGCACCAATGGGGGATTTCCTCCCAGCTGAATGGCAGCTTCAGAGAAGGGATTTTCCACCAGCACTGCAGCAGTGGAGGCATGAGTTAAATTCCCTCCCCATAACTAATGTGATACTGATAATTGCCAGACACACCAGCGGATGGTATAAGATTTTTTAAAAATGTACTTGTTAAATGCAAAGGGTCATTCAGCATCACCACCAACTTTGGCCCCAAGGAATTGCTGGCAGCTGTATTTCTTCATATTACCTGTTCCCCTTCCTCATCTGCTGCCTTCTCTATTGCTCAAACTTATTACCACCATCATTTTATTTGTATGCTGCCTTTCCGGAGTTAAAATGGTGCTCAAGGCCGCTTACAATGTGAAAAGATTTACATAATTACAAGCATAACAGGAGTAGTCATAAACAATAAATAAAACGCATCAAAATGTACACAACCGTAATCGAACAGTTTCCACATAAATCTTAAATGAGTATTGATAACAGCAGCAGCAACAAAACCCAACAAACCCCTTTAAACAATACCCTGACCATTAGATTGTAAAGTCAAGAGAGGGACCTGGGCTCAGTGTTTTGGCTGCTTTGTATACATGGTTCTATAAAGTGTGATGCACATTTGGTGCCACTATTAGGAAAAAAGTATATAATAATCATCATTATCATGTATGACTAACTCAAGTGGAGCTCAGCAGTTCCCAGATGTAAAGTGTAAAGCTCTCATAAGAGCCTACTGTCATTAGTCTGGCAGGAAATACACATTTAATAAATAAAACCTATTCAGTTATATGTGGTGTTTTGTTGTTATTGTTAGAAATAAGCTGCCTGGTAGTCATCATCATCATCATAATATTTATTTATACATACATACATACATACATACATACATACATACCCTGCCCATCTGGCTAGGTTTCTCCAGCTACTCTGGGCTGCTCCCAACAAAATATTAAAAACACAATAAAATATCAAACACTAAAAACTTCCCTAAACAGGGCTGCCTTCAGATGTCTTCTAAAAGCTAGGTAGTTGTTTATTTCCTTGACATCTGATGGGAGGGCATTCCACAGGGCGGGCGCCACTACTGAGAAGGCCCTCTGCCTGGTTCCCTGTAACCTCACTTCCTGCAGTGAGGGAACCACCAGAAGGCCCTTGGAGCTGGACCTCAGGTGTCTAGGCTGAACGATGGGGGTGGAGATGCTCCTTCAGGTATACTGGGCCAAGGCCGGTTAGGGCTTTAAAGGTCAGCACTTTTAATTTTGCTCGGAAACATACTGGGAACCAATGTAGATCTTTCAGGACCAGTGTTATATGTCATATCTTGATAACTGTGCTGTGGGTGCCACCACAAAATGGCTCTCACAGGCAGGAAAAAAGAAATGAGGTGACCACTCCGTAATGGTGAGTAGCGTCATACACAAAAGCACCGACTGTATCCTCCTTTCAGGAATACCCAATGTGGAGCCCTCTAGATGTTGATAAGACTACAACTCCCACCATCCTTGACCATGTGCAAGGTTGGCTGGGGCTGAGAGGGACTTGTAGTCCAACACCACTTAGGCTACCACAGACCTGTTTTATTTCTTTTTTGTGTGTGTACTCCATATGGCTGTCTATCTGCATAATAATTACAAGTCTCTAAATGCAGATACTATTCCTTCTGCCACACCTTTGGCATTGGCAAGGAGAAGGGGTGAAATCAGCAAGTTTGTTATGAAGCTAGATCTTTTGAAATGCATATTTGAACTAATCAACCCTTCTTGCAGTGTTTTAACAAGTAGCAGGAAATAAAAACAGAGTTGTCTAGTAAATGAGCAAGACTGACGCAGTTAGTTCTTCTCCTCTGCAGAAACAACGCAAAATCAAAAACCGCTCACAGTCATGTGTGCTATAAACACGTCTTCTTTAGAGAATTACACACACACACACACCACGAGGATAAGTTATATGTGTCAGGAAATGTAATAAGCAAAAGCAAGAGTTGCCAGAATATGTAAACACGCCATTTCTGCTTTGAAGGATTACTTTGTTTACCTTGAGTTCATTAAAGATACAAGAGAGACACACATTGCAAATTCAGCATCCTTGCAAAGCTGCATTTTCTCTCTCTCTACAGTCCCAGATCAGAAGTGCATGATAGTTCAAGAAGGGTATGTTCCCAAATCTGTAAAAGAACACAGATGGGGCAGGAAATGCTTAACCCTTGCTCACCCACCAATTCTTCTGCATAAATGTCTCCCCTGAACCATTCTGTTTCGCCCTTAAGTTGGCCTCATTCCTGGTCTCTCGAGTTCAGCTGCAAGTCTTGCTCTTGTGAGCAAGAGACCTCACAAAGCCCAGTTGCCCTCACACCATTCGTGTTACAAGCAAAGACTGGATCAGCAATGGGCCTCTGGATTCTCGGAGGTAGCAGAGTGCCTGCTCAATCCCTTTTTGCAAAGAACACCGATTGCTATTAATAGTACAGTTGCTTCAATGCAGCAATAAAAGAGGAAATAAAGTTTTTAAAAAGAGAAAGAGGAACACCTGCTCCATAGCAGAGAAAGCAAGCAAAAAGTCTCTATGGGAACAAGATATGTTGACCTTGTACCATCTACCTGTCATCTCTTTTCTGGTTTCATTTTATCATTTCATGCGGGACTCCAGGTAGCAGCTGTGCAGTTGAAGTTGCTTCAAAATGCTTCTAAAATGTAACATCAACATTCACAAATCAAAATCCGCCAGGAAACCAAACCTCTCCAGCCCACAAGACTGCTATGGCTAATGTAGAGATTTGACCCATATTTCAATCTAAAAGAGCTCCTTACGCTTAGAGCAAAACCTTTTCTCCATTTGCACCTTTCCAAAGTTTCTCTTTTGTTGTCGTCTCCCTCACATTTCAGAGAGGCTGCTCGTTGGTATGTCAAAACAATAAAATATGATTTTGTGATAAGCTTACAATCACAAGAAGCTACTTTTTGAACTAGCTATTAACTGAAGGGTATGCTATACCTTACAAATAGTGCTGTAAAGGACCTCATGGATTTCCTATACTACAGTAATACTATGAATATGGCTATTTTTACTTTGGGGGGGGGGATACAAAATGCAGTTTTGAAGGATGTTGCAAAAATCTTCAGGTCTAAAGTAACAGCTAATGCAGAAATATACTTGAGTCTCAAACCTATTACAGTGGTACCTTGGGTTACATACGCTTCAGGTTACATACGCTTCAGGTTACACACTCCGCTAACCCAGAAATAGTGCTTCAGGTTAAGAACTTTGCTTCAGGATGAGAACAGAAATCATGCTCTGGCAGCACAGTGGCAGCGGGAGGCCCCATTAGCTAAAGTGGTGCTTCAGGATAAGAACAGTTTCAGGTTAAGTACAGACCTCCGAAACATATTAAGTACTTATCCCGAGGTACCACTGTACTATGAATATGTCTAATTTTACTTTTGGGGGAAGATACAAAATGCAGTTTTGAAGGATGTTGCAAAAATCTGCAGGTCTAAAGTAACAGCTAATGCAGAAATATGCATAAGTCTCAAACCTATTATTTGATTATGAGTGGCGCAAGCTTTCTTTAACAGAGAGCAGATGAGCTAAACGAGGGAGCAATCATTTGTGAATATATGTGCACACACACCCAGACTAATCCTCTTTTGACCATTTGTTTGAGGGGTGAAAAAACAAGCTATTGCCAGTACTGTTGCTTTGGCAAAGGATATTTCCCCTCCTCTCCAGGGTTTTCCCCGAATCAATCGGACTGCATCTGCGTGCAGCCAATCTCTCTTCTGCTCTTTTCATGTCTCTGCATGTTCTGGTTGACCAGGTGTAGGAAGCTGGTCACAGCAGGAGAGGGAAACTCCCTGGATTCTTCAGCAGCCTGTCTCATCCCTGTCTCCTGTCCCTCACCTCCTGCCTCTACATCAGGACTGCTTTCTGCCCCAGCTTCTTCCTGCTCACTAAACCCTGTTGCTCTTCAGCTTCCGACACCTTCTTCTCCCAGTCTGCTTCCTCTTCTCCCTCAGACCACTCATCATCATCCCACCACCAGTCCCCTGGTTCTGCATCTTCTTCCCCTGGGGGTTTCCTTAGGGGTTCTCCAGCTGGTGTCTCCCACAGCATCTCTTCATCCAGCCAGTCCATGACAGTTGCCTAAAAGAGTCCCATCTATTGTGGATCCTGTTTCCACACATTGACTTAATCTCAATATTCCACTATACAACCGGAAGGGGACTGAACCCCCTTTGTTGTTTGTAAAACAACAGCACAATGTTGTCCCCTTCTGCGTGTCCCCTGTGAGCCTTGAAAACCCTATAGGGATGCCCAGAATTGCTTTCCAGGCAGCAAGAGGGTCAGTGCAGGAGGGAGGAAGGAAACCAGTGACACCGCTGTACAAGCAGAGATGCCTTCTGTTGACCCAGCGGGAGCTTTGGATATCAGCCGCTGCTGGCAAACTATGAAAATCCAGCTTGCTCAACAACTGGTGACTGTGGAGTCTATTAATCATTTGGCCATCTCTGACAATCAAGTTCCAACTGTTTTCTGCCAGCTAGGGACTGCAAAACTGCTTTTTGAGACAAGGATTTTAAAGGGCATTGCACCTATAATTACACACACAAAAAGAGGACTGAGGGCCAATGTGATTCACATATCTAGTGATGGCATGGATTCCTCCCCCCCCCCCCCTTAAAGTACATAAATTCATGGGAGGCAGCTGATCAGGATTAGGACCCTAGTAGGGGTGGGGTGCTTTAAGCCTGCACCCCAAACCTAATTCAAATCCCCTTTTCTTGCCCTCCCAGCTGCTCTTTGCATCTGGAGAAAAATCTCAAGCCATGGGGAAAGTGGGGAATCTGGTTTTGGACCAGTGGCAAAGAATTAAATTGGACCATAGTTCTGATCTGACTCTCTCTCTCGCTCTCTCACCCACACCCTGTGGCTGCTATTTGCTTCTAAAAGTGATCCATGTCATTGCTGGCTGCGTAAATATTGTCACATCTTTTGGGGGGGCCCAAACAGCAAGGTACTATCTC
This sequence comes from Podarcis tiliguerta, assembly GCF_965153285.1. NCBI lineage: Eukaryota > Metazoa > Chordata > Lepidosauria > Squamata > Lacertidae > Podarcis > Podarcis tiliguerta. The sequence goes on from NC_139536.1 coordinate 45,933,655, forward strand.
CAGTTTCACCCTGGACCAGACTAATGACTTAATGCTGCTGCTGTTATAGCTGAAAAAGCCGAGCCAGCAATGGTGGTTTGAGAGAAACAGCACACAGCGCTGTCATGGATTTTCAATCTCGGCTGAACATTATGGAGTTAGGGAATTCCCGGCCCACATTCCGCCAGGTCAAGAGTTCAAGCCTCCCTTTGATCTCTATGGCAAACAGTAGCAGATACTGATGTTGTGTATTCCTTTGAGTTGTCAATTTCAGTGAACCTTTTCCATGTCACACTGAGGGTTTATAGCCTTTCCCCTGCTTCATTGGTCCCTGTTGTATTGACCATGAAGTGCTTTTTAATGCCTGGAACAAACAACATTCATCCAGTCTCGAAACAAAACAGACATTTAAATGGCTTTTAACAAGCTCTTTACCTGGGGTCTTTATGCACTTACCATTTATAGTGGAACAGTTGCTGGGGGTTTTCAGATATTTTGGCACGACAGCAGACCATTTGGCTGGTATTCTGGAATAATGGACTAACATTTGCGGCTCGTACTGTAGGCTACATGCCAGCCACACGGAAGCCACATGCATGTACACATCTCTGTCCAGGCAAGCAAGCTGCATTAAGGATTCCTGGAACCCTGGGAACTGTAGTTTGAAATTCTAGGAGTAAACTACATTTTCCAGGATTCTTGGGGGGGGGGGAGGAGCAATGTGCCACTCTGCTATCATAGGGTTCTGTAAGGAACAGCTGCGGAGGGTATCCCAGAGGGTAAAAAAGGAAGAGCCATTCAGGCCACACTTGATGAAACTGTCTTTTACACAGAAACAAAACATAAAACCTTGTGTTTTTTTTAGAGTCGGAGGGAGCCACCATCAAATAGTAGCTCAAATCTAGTGTAGTTTGATAAGGGCGCTAAAAAATTGCTCCGGAAACCCTTATTTCCCTCTCAGAGCTGCAATTCCCAGAGTGGCTTAGGAACTAATTCCTATTCCCAGGCAACACCTGGGAATTGTATCTCTGCAAGGAATAAACTACAGTGCCCAAAACTCTTTGAGGGGAGGAATATGCTTCAAATATGCTTGAAAGGTATAGCCTTGGAAATCTCACTGTGATGCTCCAATGTCTAGAACAGCTGTGGCCACACACCTCCATTTGCCCCGCCTCTTCCCTCTAGAAAAACCTGTGGTTTACCACTTAATTGGGACAAGTGGCAATTGAGTTTTCCATGGATTGTGGTTTGTTCTGATTGTGAAGGGTGTGTTTTTCAGGGGGAAAGTGTGGACCCCTCCCTTGGTCTGCCCTCCAGCAGAGCTGGAGCCAAGGGCTGCAGAGAGAGGTGGCTCCCTTCGTACCAAGCTGGTTCCTTAAGCACCTCTTTCTCCTAAGGGAGGAACTCTCAAGACATGGAATCAGGTTCAGGAATCTGTTAGATGGTTCTGTGCCTAAGCAAGGGTGGTAACCCATAGCATTGTATGTCCAGCTCTGTATTGCCCATGTTCATTTGTGGCACAGCATATAGATACATATACCTCTCCACAGGATCTTCCTTGTCACCAAAAAGAGGATAGACTGTGCAAGTGAAGAGTACACACAGATGCATGTACTGCCTAAGGTCTCATGCAACTTTCTGATCATTCTCATTCCACACACTCAATGTGAGCCATAGATTCTACCCCAAATTTCAGTGTAACAGTTGTTCCTTTAAATGTGTCCTAGCAGGGGAGGGAAATCCCTGCATAAAATCTTGCAGAAAACCTTCAACCCAAGGACTTGGGGATTTCTTGCCTACACAAAAAATAAAATAAAAAATTGTAGAGTTTACCTTGTCCCTGAAGAGCTGCCACAACATTAATGTTCTATGCACTTCTTTCCAGTTCACCTCACTGCCTAGATGAAATGAAAATGTTTTCCTGGCCCATCCTAAATGGGTCAGCGAAGTGCATCTCCCATGATTCCACTGACCACCACAGAAAATATCCTGTTCCTAGGAGAAAGAAAGAGGCATCTGTTTCTCCATCAGCAGCTAACTACAAGGATGACCACCTACATCCCACCACCTAACAAGGTTTGTGCTCAACCATTCATTTGCTATTTTAAGGCCACCCTCACGATGCAAATGGCTGAATGTGAATTTGGCTTCAACATAATTGTTTGGTTCAGTCTGGCTTATGCTTAACTGGTCAAGTGACTTCTTTTGCAAATACCCGACTCTTAATTCAAGCTATGGTTGGCTTCTCTCTGGGGAAGCCATAGATAGGATCTGAGTTTTTGTTCGGATGCTTGCTGGCAAAATTGCAAGACTATATGACTGCATTCACACTGTACATTCAAAGCACTATGATGCCTCTTTAAACAGCCATGACTTTGCCTAAAGAATCCTGGGAATGTGTTAAGAATGCTGAGAGTTTTTAGAAGGCCCCTACTTCCACGACACAGCTATAATTCCCAGAGTGGTTTAACAATCAATCCCTCTTCACAGGGAAATCTGAGAACTGTAACTCTGTAAGGGGAATAGGGGCCTCTATAAACTCTCAGTATCCTGAACAAACTACAGTTCCCAGAATTCTTTGTGGGAATCCATCACTGTTTAAAGTGACACCATACGCTTTAAAGGTATGGTGTGTCAGAGCATATCAGACTCAGCCTTGATGTATATGATGTAACCCACATCAACAGTGCTCCAGATTGATCACATTGTTGTTGTTTAGTCATTTAGTCGTGTCTGACTCTTCGTGATCCTATGGACCAGAGCACACCAGGCACTCCTGTATTCCACTGCCTCCCGCAGTTTGGTCAAACTCATGCTAGTAGCTTCGGGAACACTGTCCAACCATCTCGTCCTCTGTCATCCCCTTCTCCTTGTGCCCTCAATCTTTCCCAACATCAGGGTCTTTTCCAGGGCGTCTTCTCTTCTCATGAGGGGGCCAAAGTATTGGAGCCTCAGCTTCAGGATCTGTCCTTGCAGTGAGCACTCAGGGCTGATTTCCTTAAGAATGGATAGGTTTGATCTTCTTGCAATCCATGGGACTAAATTAGCCCTAAAACCTCACACCCACACATTTAGCTTTAACTGTTCTGCTGATTTCAGTGGAATTTACTTCCAAGTAAGCATGGCAGGATTGCAGTGTTACTTTTTCCTCAGTTTTCATTTCATAGCTATGAAAGGGAATACACACACACACACACACTTGCAAGATTCTTAGAAGGGAAAATGTTGCAACTCACACTGGGCCTTTGGGAAATGTATTTGCATATTAAATAAATTAAGGGATATCCATGCTCTACTTCTTGCAAAAAGTCCTACTGTGCAGGAATGGGCAAGGTTCCATTCAGCTCATTTGCAACCTTATGGGTTGCATTTTTGCACACATTTAGGCAAGAATCCAATAGGATTTAAGCCGTCTTAGCTGTGTGAAGGATTGCTGTCATAGTCAATCAATTCCAAAAGATCTAATGAAATGCAGAAAGTTGCCAGGGCAGTACAGCTTACTTATAATGACTTCGACTAGCCCTCCTGACTGACAATATCCAGGGTCTCATAATGCACATGCATTGTTTAGCTGTCTGAAATGTTTCTTTGGAGTCCAAATGATGCATGAGCTCTGGTTGTTCATGTGCCAGTTCTGAAAGTCAAGGACTAACTGGGAGTAATTCAACATATGTGTAGGAATGTCAAAAGCATTTATATTGAGCCTTCAAGCTGCCTAAGTGGAGTTTTCAATTTAGCTTGCAGCTTATCTCGCTCCTGTATTTGGCAGGGAAAGATATTAGGCTTACGATCTATCTATCTTGGTGGTGCTGGAAGCTAGCCAAAAGCTTGCACTTGAATTGTTTAGTTCTATAAATTCCGGTTTTGACTGGGCAGGGTAGTAGGTGCCTGCAAACTTGTGACTTCACAAAACTTAGTAAGAGTTCTTAAGCCGGAGTCCAGAAATAAATGTAACCCTAACCTCCACCTGCACTCAGAGCAAAGCAGAGATATTTGCATTGTGGAGTTCAAGGCAATGCTATCTGATAAGAAGAAATCAATACAAATACTCTACCAGAGACAGGAATGTAGGAAGCTGCCTTGTACAGAGTTAGACCATTAATCCAACGGAGTCAGTCTTCATTGACTGGCAGTGGCTCTCCAGCCCCACCTGGAGATGCCAGTGATCCAACTGGGGTCTTCTACTGGAGATCTGCCACTGAGCCACAGCCCGTCCCTCATTTCTGCTTTCTCTATCTTGATCAGAACAGAACAGAATTGTTGAGTTGGAAGGGACCATGGCAATCATCTAGCCCAACTCCTGGCAATGCAGAAATCTTTGTTCCAAACATGGAGCTCCAACCCACGACCCTGAGATTAAGAGTCTCATGCTCTACTAACTGAGCTATCCCAGGTCCCTAAGTTCCTTTCCTGCCTAATAGAAACGACTTGTGCCACTACATCTAGAGAGCACAGGTCTAAATATTTCTGAACTCTGACATGCTTACTAGCAAACAAATGCTAAAATATGACCTTTGCTGCAAAGGCTATTGACTTCCTTTGGGTGGTTCAATCTGGAATGATCTTCCATTTGTGAAACAGTGGTTCTCCCCAGCTCTTAGCCCGACTGAATAGTTGTGTTGATGACAAGTTAATGAACCAAAATAAAGCAAAAGTCAATGACAAGTTTCGATTGTTAATGTCCCTTAGTTTCCTTTTAATTACAATTTATGTAGCAACATGCATGCCCTGCTCAGAAACAATGGACTGGAAAGGTAACATACAGTTAGACAATTGGCAAGACAATAATGTTGGTGGAAAGCTCTGATGACACAACACAGACATTTCCAGGTTGGTACAAGAGATTTTATTGCTTGAGGTGGAATAGCAAGTCAAAGTGCATCGTATCCAGGTTGGTCAAAGTATTTTGCACCAGGGTAGTAAATCCCAAAAGTGTCTGCCCCCTCACTGGCAGTAAAAATATCATAAATTCACAGAATCAAAGAATTGCAGAGTTGGAAGGGATCCTGGGGCCCATGGAATCCATCCCACTGTGATGCAGAAATCTCAACTAAAGCATTCATGACAGATGGCCATACAACTTCTGCTTAAAAACCTCCAAGTATGGAGAGCCCACCGCCTCCTGGGAGAGATCAGAAGGTCCTTCCTGATGCTTAGTCAAAATCTTCTTTCTTGTAACTTGAATTCATTGGTTTGGGTCCTAACCTCCAGAGCAGCAGAAAACAAGCTTGCTCCATCTTCCATGTGACAGCCCTTGAGATATCTCCTCTCAGTCCCCTCTTTACCAAGATAAACATACCCAACTTCCTCAACTGCTCCTCATAAGGCTTGGTTTCCAGACACTTTACGATATCCAAAATCAACGGCCTGAGGTGGCCATGACCTTCTCATGCGCACGTCTGTGTATCGTGCATAGCTCCATACATCCCTACAAACTGTGGCAGACAGCAGGCCTCCCCTATGCCTGCTGTGTAGGTGACAGTTGGCTGAGACTTTCCACAACTATTACACAACTGCTTTCTCTTCAGCTAAAAATGCTACCTCTCAAGTTTACTTCAAATATGCTCCATTTCATGACAAGTAGAACGTACAAATGGCATGCCGGAGAACCAGCGGAGCATAGGGAATGTGCCAGATGAGAGCACAGAGACCCAGGTTCAGATTCCCCTCACTGGGTTGACCTTGGACCATCTCTCAGCCTAACCTACCTCACTGGGGTGTTCTGAGAATAAAATGATGGTGTTGGGTGAACATTATATGCCAGAAGCTCCTTGAAAGAAAGGTGGGAGAGAAACACAACACATAATAATGTAGGAAAGCATGTCAGTCGGAAATCATGCATGGCAATTTCAAACTAAGGAGCCAAAAAGAGATGTGTGCATTTGTCCATGTGGTGATTTACATGTGGCTGGCATGTTTCCACCCCACCCCCCACAGAAGTACCATCTGTGTGGGAAATTAACCACATTTGGAAGTGCCCTTCTGTTGACACCAATAGTGGAAAGATTAGCCAGGCTCCTTGTTCTTCTGTTGTTATCTAAGCTGCAGCACTGTTGCAATTGGCAGGTGTCAAGGAAAGAAAGATGACCTCCGTGCTTAAAAAAAAGGGATGCACCAGGAGAGAAACGGCAGAATAAAAAAAACACACAGTCTGGGTTTTTGAAACAGTGCAGTCCAGCAATGTTTCACCCCGAGTTAGTAAGGGCTTAAACTATCATTTACCTGCTGCTACTCACAAAACAGTGGATCAAGTGTGAGTTATAAAACCATCATACCACTACCAGCAGCTAAATGTGGGGGAAAGGTCATGCTGTTTAAGACCAACTTCCAGACGTGAAAGTAGAAAGCTGAAACATAATAGGGTGTGGGGAGAAGAGATCCTTCTACACCACACCTATGTGACGCAACCACAAAAGCCCTATTCAGTTGTTCAGCCAAAGCACGAGAGCTGAATTTGTAGCGGCCAGGGGAATGTGTGCCAACCCCACACCCAATACTCTTGCACACTGGGGGCACCGTCTCCAACCTCACCTTCATGCATTGAGTGGGAAAGTCTAAAGAAGAAAGGAATGTGGGAATTGATTGGTTTACTATATATTCAGTAGCCGAGGGTGTCCAAGCTACTGGGTCATAGGGTCATTTTCAGAAATGCATCCTCCCACCTCCATATACAGTCGTAACTTGGAAGTCAAACAGAAGCCATTCCAGAAGTTCGTTTGACTTCTAAAATGTTCAAAAACCAAAGCCCCGTCGCATGTTTGGCTTCCAAAAATAGTTCGCAAACCGGAACAGTCACTTCTAGGTTTGGGACATTTGGGAGCCAAAACGTTCGGGAACTAAGCTGTTCGACTTCCAAGGTACGACTGTATTTATATATGGAGGTGGGAGGATGCATTTCTGAAAATGACCCTATAACCCAGTAGCTTGGATCATGTGTGTGTGTGTGTCTGTCTGTCTGTCTATATCTACCGTATTTTTCACTCTATAATACACACCCAACCATAAGATGCACCTCATTTATAGAGGAGGAAAACAAGAAACAAGAAAGCAATGCAAAGCCTCTTGAGCGAAGAGGCAGGAAAGCTCCCTTTTGCTCTTCTGGCTTCAGTGATAGCTGTGCAGCCTGCATTCTCTCCATAAGATGCACACACATTTCTCCTTACTTTTTAGGAGGGGAAAAGTGCATCTTATAGAGCGAAAAATACGGTATACAGCCAACATCCAATTGACGCAGGCCTGTGCATGTGTGCATTACTTCAAGCTAGAAGTGGCTGGAAAACGGGGTGGGGCAGTGTGTGAAGGGCAGAAGGGGTTTCTGCGCACTCCACTGGTGTGCCTGGGGGTCAGGAGAACAATTCTCTGTGCAAAACAGTCGTTGCCTATGTCTATATGCAAAACCTCTGGCCCTTTCTCCTCTTTACAATGTCTGTATTATGTGAACTAAAATAAAAAAGCAAATATTGTGGTCTGTAGTCTGTGGTCAGCTTGAACTAAAAAACTAGAAAAAAGAAGTTTTTAAAAAGCATATTTTACACACACTCTCAGAAGTTACTTGTGACTTTTTCTGACAACTCCTGTTGTTGATGTTCTCACAGACGGGTGTCAAGTAGACCCTGTGCTGAAAATGGATAGCTCTCTAGACATGCAATCTGTAAAGCGATCTTCTGCCCAGAAAGGTACACTGTAAAAGCAACTGATAATGTCAACTCCTTTCCTGTGGAATGGGATTTATCCTCACCCTTTTCACTCTTTGGCCAATATTGAGAAATATTAGTGAAGCCACTCCCCGACTGAGTCAGTGAAACTTCTGTAATAACATTCCAGCTCATTCCAGCCATCAGATAAGAGAACCCCATGCATGCAGAGCATAAAGTTACAGTGAATGAGTCAGAAATGAATCTCCCAAAGACAGGCGTATATCAGGGGAGGTCTCATGGTGTTACGGGGGGGTGGGGTGAGGGGAGACACATCATGTGCTTTTGCAAGGGGATAAAATTAATTCTGCTTCTTCAAAGAAGAGTGCATCTTAAGAGGCCCATCTAAACAGTTTTCTAGCATGCTTTTGCCATCTGTGGCTACCAAGAGAATAAGATTAATATTATTGTCTGCTACCAGTGCTGTTTATTCCCTTTATAAGATGCTGAGTTTATGCGGTACCATATATGTTATGCTTTTGTAGTTCAGAGTGAGTGGATAAAAGTAGTTTTGAGTCACTTAATGACTGAACTTTATGCTGTATGCAAAAATATAACATGAAAACAATAAAACAGTGTAACAAAAATCAGTAAACCAGTACAATATTCTGAAAGCAGGACTTCCGTAATAACAGGGTCCAATCTCATGTGTCAGGGAAAGCCTGATCAAAAAGCTATATGCTTACAAGATGTCTGAAGGATGATTCCATATTTGCCGGGTAATGAAAATAACTCTTCACGTATTTTAGATTGCTGGGTGGCACAATCCAGTTGCAATGCCAATTATCCTATTTCTGGATTCTCATTGTCATCTTTTGATGATGCAGAATTGTGGGGAAATGTGGCACAAAGTGAATCCAGGGCTGTGTACGGACACTTGTTTACTCTGCATCTAGGGCACTCCCACCACTGATTTGGGGAGTGGTGTACACGTGACATTAACCACAATCCGTATCTATCCCACTGTTCCTCATGAACTGCTGTGTTTTGATGTGCTTTCCCCCAAGCCACCTTCCATCTGAATTGAGAAAAAGAACAACCTAGCTGCATTTTAAGCCAGTGATGTGTACACAGCCTGCTACAAAAATAAAATTCATTTTATTGATGTTCGAAGTTTATACCCAGATAAAACTCAAAATCCTTCTCTAACCATGTATATGAACTACACGTGATAATGTCAAGAAGAGTGCTGGATGGTCAACCTTTGTGAATGTCCTTTCTTAGCAGGAACGAAGAGTGACATTGTGGGAGGTCATGAGAAGTGTACAGGCAGGACCAGTCCCATATTTCGTGCTGGTCATGCACGACAGATATGCTCAGCAAAGCTGCATTAATTCAGGGGAGCTCAGAGTCAGCACAAAGTGACATGACATTTCCTGATTCCATGCATCTTTTCACATGGCAGCACACAGAATAGCACAAAAACCACCATGTAAGGCTTCCGAGGACTGGAAACGTGTCCAGATGCAGGGGAAATTCCCATGTCCATCGCTGGCCTTCAGACTCCTTTGCACGCAAAAATCTGAGTCTGTGTTAGTGCATACTCTCGTTGCAGCATTTATTTCACACCACTGTGTGGCCATGGGAATAAGTTATATTAAATTAGCTAAGATGTCTGCAAGGCAAATAGCGTAGAATGCAAGTCCATAGATATGTATAAGTGGGTGAGCCATATGTCTGTCTGTCTACATACCTAATCATGTCTGTATTTTCACATGGTTCTGTTGTGCAAAAAAGATAAAGAAGTGAATATTTTCTTTGTATTCTCCCTGAAAGGTGAAATAAAAGGCTTGTTCTTGGCTACAGATTAAGCAGCAGAGACCTTAACAACAATCTCAAATTGTTAGGTGTTTTTTTCAAAATTACATTTACAGTATATTCCGCCTTTCCTTCAAGGAGCTCAAGGTGGTTCTCCTTCTCTGCACTTTATCCTCACATTGATTTATGTGAGGGAGGGGGCTACTCTCTCCAGCCTTAATTTGAAGCTTTATGGCACTTCAACTGTGTTTCCAAACTTGGAGGGATTGTGTGCCCAGTGGCGTAGCGTGGGGGGTGCAGGGGGGCCGGCCGCACCGAGCGCAACATCTGGGGGGGGGGCGCTCGCACTCACAGCTCTCTGCCCCTACCTGGCTCACTCACTCTCTCTCACTGCAGTGCTGGCTATGGAGGGAGGGTGCCAGGCGTGCGGTGCGGTGCGGTGCGGAGAGAGAGCGAGGGACTATCTGGGGGAGGGACAGTGCAGCGGGGGGGGGGGCGCGCAAATTACTTGCCTTGCCCTGGGTGTTGACAACCCACGCTATGCCACTGTGTGTGCCCTGTGCACATTCCAAACACTTAGCTAGTTGATGTTGTTGGGCTGATTGAGCAAAACCCCACCAACACATTTCACCTCTCTCCCTAGCCTGCCAGAGATCATTGACCAGCGCAACCAAGCAAGTTCCAGTCCCACGATGAGGCCTGAATCCCAATTGGAAGGGATCCAAATGGTCCGCATCTTCCAGGCGTGCCTGGACTTGTTGAGCAACCACCTGCTCAGTCACTTTGCCCAAGAATGGAAGATTTCTAGCCTTATTTTCCCTATGACATGCTAGTTTACAGGGCGGAAGCATCCATGGGAATGAGCATCTCTCTTCTCCATTCTGAAGTGATAAGTGTCTCACTAATGGTCTATTATGGGACACGGGTGGCACTGTGGTCTAAACCACTGAGCCTTGGGCTTGCCGATCGGAAGGTCGGCGCTTTGAATCCCCGCAACGGGGTGAGCTCCTGTTGCTTGGCCCCTGCTCCTGCCCACCTAGCAGTTTGAAAGCACGCCAAAGTGCAAGTAGATAAATAGGTACCGCTCCGGCGGGAAGGTAAATGGCGTTTCTGTGTGCTGCTCTGGTTTCACCAGAAGCGGCTTAGTCATGCTGGCCACATGACCCAGAAAAACTGTTTGCAGATAAACGCCAGCTCCCTCGGCCAGTAAAGCAAAATGTGTGCCGCAACCCCAGAGTTGTTGGCGACTGGACTTAACTGTCAGGGATCCCTTTACCTTTTTAATGGTCTATTGACTATTCATTTTCTGACAGAGCTGGCCTACCTACGAGGCAGGCTGAGGCAGCTGCCTTGTGCAATGGAAGCTCACGAGGTGCCACACCTGTGGGCACCTCCACCACTGGCAAGATTTCTGCTTTGCAAGTGCCGCCCCACAACCCAGGTAAGGGAGGTGGCAGTGGCAGAGTGGTGGTGGCAGCAAGATGGCAATTTCCTAGTTTGTGTCAGGTGGCGGTTAAGCAAGCACCACCTCTGTTTTCTGAATATCTAAAGTGCCCCTTTGCCCTGATATAAGAACCAGACCAAATCACTTTGAATCTTGCTCACTTTGATTTCGTTCACCATTTATTCGCTGATCAATGCGAACCAATTTGTTCTGAACACACAACAGAAGCCATAGCATGGGTAACATAAGCTGAAACAAGCTGCTCATTGTTTCATGCTCTGCATTTGACAAATATGCATCTGAACTGCAATAGCTGATGTAATGATCACGCCAGTGCCCAGCGCATTCCTGCTGATTTAGAGCAGAATTTAAGAGCTCTTTGTTCAAACAGCGGGTCAGAAATTTTGGGCAACTTTACATCAACTACGTCTTCTCCCTGTGCTTCAAAACACCATCTATTAAACTGGGACAGCACTGCTCTTTTGTACAAGCATGCTACAAGAATAAATTCATTAATGCATCTGAAGTGCTCAGAAACATAATGACAGTGATTAGCACCATAGAAAAGTCCCTGAATTAATACACTGATTACTCACAAATATAATTTGGGTTTTCAGAGATGCAAATTTCATTCAATTGTTGTTCTTTTTATTCTGATCTTAGCAAGCTGACTGTTCCCCCCTCCCTTTTTTATGTGAAGAAATTGGCTATGCAGTATTGAAAGCAGAATGGAAGTTAATTCTCAGTAAACCCTGGGATTAAATCCTTAGCAATAAACCTAATCATTTTCTTACAAAGCACCCTATATGATATTTCCAATTTGGGAGGTTTTCTATTCTATATTCAGATTTTTAAATAGATATATCTGAAGGAATTATTTTCAGAAATAAACCAGTGACTGAAGTCACAAGGCATAAACTGTTTTAGATACAGTTAATTATTTCTGTTTCGGAGTCTTCATGTTTTTAATGTTTATCTTGCGTCAGAATGGGATCTGGGATGCATAGAATTCTACAAATTATTATTCCTTTCAGCACATCACGAAAAACCACATATTCCTTTCATAACCTGCTGGGATGAGTCCAGACAAGTCCACTGAAAACTTCAGATTCGGATTTGATCAACCAAAGCAGGGCCTAGGAGATAATCCAAAAAACTAGTTTGCTTTTTTAACTGCATAAATGATTCTTAAAATCGCAGTTGGGCTTAGAATTCAGGTCTTCTGAATGAAAACCTCTTTGAAGTCTTAAGCTTTGCTAGTCTGAGCCACAAAGCCAGATGTAATGATACATACTATTTTTAGATATATTTTTTGTTGCCTATGCTTTATTGTTTATGTATTTTATTGTAAATGGTAAACCTCTGTGGGATCATCTTGTTATGATGGAAGAATGGGGTAGAAATATTTTAAATAAATAAATAGCATTATTTTCTAAGGTGCAAAGTTTAATTTCCAAGGTTTTGTTTGCTTGTTTTTTTAAAGAGAGCACATGCCTTGAAAAGTCTGAATGGTGGCACAAATGTTTTGCTATTCAAAACCTCTTGAGTAGGGATGGGGTGGGGAATTCAATTCACTTTGCATTTAAAGATGAACCTACCTAATTATCACTTTTAGTGAATGCAACATATCCACCCTTCAGATTTTGGACTTCTCTGAATCTTGCAGCGCCAAGTAATACACACACAAATGCATATACTAGGGTGAAATGTGCAGACAAATGCATATACTAGTAAAAAGGACATATGGAAATGCATTATATCAGGGACAACTGCTTTTGCAAAAATGAGTATATTTGGGGAAATTACATGCTAACATGTGCATACACTATAAGGAGAAATTTGTGTCAAAATGCTGATGACTTTCCATGACGACTTTTTTTTAAAAGCAAACTGATGTGGAAATGTGAAGAACGGCACTTAGGACTGGGAAAAAATGAGAAACTGAAATGGAAACTGATACATTGGCCCATCCTTGCTCATGAGCAATAAAAAGTGGTGTAACGGTAATAGTAGACACGGGCTACAAATCTGTGACTTCGTTGATGGCGAGTTCTGTGGTTCCTGATTTTCAAAAATACACGTGTAAGAACTATGCTGCTTTATACATATTTTCATCTATGCAAGTTCATCTGAGCCTAGCTAGAAAATGTGGAGAGGTCATTTATAAAGTCTGTTGGTTGTGGCAGCTCTTGTGCTATGACCTAAGGCAAAAGTTGCAAGCAGGCTTGTAAAAAAGCGATGACAGTCTAAACGAAAGGTGGTGTGGGTGTCATTTCCAGGTTTCACCCTGCTCCAAAGTTGATGGGAAATGGATTTTACCAGAAGCAAGACCTGGAGTTATACAAATATAAGCTCTTTAATGTGACAGCAGTGCCCAAATGGAAGATAGTGTACAATGCAGCAAATGTGACGCTCTGTTGAGATATTATTATTGCTGCTGTGTTACTATAGTGTTGTAAACCACTTTGAGGTTTGTTTTGAAGTGAAATATTGATTTATAATAAAGAAATACATTTATCCCTCTTACCTGTACACTGCTGACGATGAATAGCCTACACTGCCTGATTCATATTAAAAGGGCAGATCCTGGCATTGCTTTATTTCACCAGCATGAAACGGAATGCATCTAAGGATGGAGGCAAGCAATATATTTTAAGAGAGTAGAAGGCATTGCAATAGAGTAGGGTATCCTTGCTTCTTTGATCTGATGGTTTGGTCCTGTAGCTTTTTCAGGTTTTTGAAGCACTATGAAACCCACTTACCAGATACATCATATGCAATATTGCTTCTAACATACCTGTATGAATGCACAGTGGTACCTCTGGTTAAGAACGTAATTCGTTCCGGAGGTCCGTTCTTAACCTGAAACTGTTCTTAACCTGAGGTATCACTTTAACTAATGGGGCCTCCCGCTGCTGCCACTTGATTTCTGTTCTCATCCTGAAGTAAAGTTCTTAACCTGAGGTACTACTTCCGGGTTAACGGAGTCTGTAACCTGAAGCATTTGTAACCTGAGGTACCACTGTATAAGTGAATGGGAGGCACTATCCCTTAGGGAGTACTGCTCTCTACTTGGTTTGGCTGGTGACAAGAAATGGATGCAATGGATTTCCCTCCCTCCCTGTTATTTTTATCCTGACTCTTTCAAGTTCCAGTTGGCTCACATCTGTAAAGCACCATATGTAAAGTATCATCACCAGGAACCCAGTGCAGCCTCTGCCAGGTTTGGAGTGTGTGTTTCTGAAAATGGGGTGCTCTGGACAGGAAAGGCATTGTGTTGGTGTACTGCCTGCCTCACTGCCCAACAGTCTCTAGGCCGGTGAGGGATGTAACCTGAGGAGAAGTGGTATGGCCTAGGGAGGAGGCATATTCTAGGGCAGGGGTCAGCAAACTTTTTCAGCAGGGGGCTGGTCCAATGTCCCTCAGACCTTGTGGGGGGCCAGACTATATTTTGAAGGGAAAAAAATGAATGAATTCCTATGCTCCACATATAACCCAGAGGTGCATTTTAAATATAGCTGTACCTCTGGATGCGAATGGGGCTCTGGAACGGACCCCGTTCGCATCCAGAGGTACCACTGAAGCGAACGCAACCCGCGTCTCCGGGTCGCAATTCACCACGTCTGCGCATGCGCGTGATGTCATTTTGAGCGTCTACACATGCGCGAGCGGTGAAACCCAGAAGTAACGCGTTCCCTTACTTCCAGGTTGCCGCGGAGCGTAACCTGAAAACGCTCAACCTGAAGCATATTTAACCTGAGGTATGACTGTAAAAGCACACATTCTACTCATGTAAAAACACCAGGCACGCCCCACAAATAACCCAGAGATGCATTTTAAATAAAAGGACATATTCTACTCATGATTCCCGGACTGTCCGCAGGCTGGATTTAGATGGTGATCGGGCCGCGTCCAGCCCCCAGGCCTTAGGTTGCCTACCCATGTTCTAGGGAGAGTCTCATAGGCTGGATAGAGTAGCCTGGAGGGCTGCATTTGGCTGAGCTTTCCTATGCCTGAGGTAAGAGGAAAAGTGATGCTGATATGATAAAGAACCAAGCTGTCCTAGGGCAGATCCACACTACACATTTAAAGCACATTCCACTCGATTTCCCCCAAAGAATCCTGGGAACTGCAGTTTCCTCCTCACAGAGTAACATTCCTAGGACCTGAAACAAACTACAGTTCCCAGGATTCTCTGGAGGAAGTCATGTGTTTTAAATGTGTGCTGGATGTGCTTTAAATGCATAGTGTGGATCTCCCCTGGAAAACCACTGTAGGGAAAAGAAGTTGAGGTTTTAAATGGCTACATCCAGGGTCCTTCAGCTTTTCTCCAGTTTTTGGCCTCAGACAGAGAGCATTCCCAATCCACGTGAGTGGACTTGTCCACTTTCGAAGCAGTGTGGTGGGTCTTCTATAAATACAAAACAGGACCAACAACTTCAAGAACCAGTTCAAAGTGTCTCTGCTGTAAAGGTTACAAAACAGACTATTTGCAATGTGTTTTGAGACCTGCTCATTTCTGAGACTGAGCAGTGAACTAACTCACCTCCCCCCCCCCCAGCCCCAGCCTGTCTTTGCCCAGAGGGTGAAAAATTACATAAAGTCTGTGTCATTGTACTTGTTAGAACAGTGGGGAAACAGTATGAAACAAAAGATAAAACCAGGTCTCCTTTCTGTTGTCTCATGTGATGGATGAGTCAGGAGCCTTGGTCAGCATGACGTGCAAAAGGAGAAACAGTGGGATGGATCAAAACACAGAGGAGGTGGTGATAACATGACATGCACAAACGGTACTTGAATGGGGGGGGGGCACTGGCAGAGGCAACATCCAGCTCTCCTGTGAGCCACGCAATTAAGTGAAACCTTTTTTTAAAAAAGAAACATCTGAAAATTCAGTTGCCTGAGATATCACTTCTAAGGTTTTCCTAACCTTTTCTAAAAAAAAATCCCCCCAGCTCAACATTTGTGTGCACTCACCAAAATCAGCAGAACAAACTAAAGTTAAGGACGTCTGTTTTGTGTGCAGCATTTTCCGATTGTGTATGTTTTTCCCTCTGGCTGAGCATGCTTTGGATTATGGTCTAATCCTATAACTGCCTGACTGCCTCAATTTTTCATACCTTCAAATGAATAGCTGATTGCTTGCCTGGCATATGGTTCTGTCACATGCAGCCGAACGAAGGAGGCAAACAGGAACTTTGAATTCCATCACAGTCACACAGAGGCGTACCCAGACTCCCTCGTGCCCTTGGCAAGAAGATGTTGGCCAGAAGGAGCAGAAGAGCAGTGACCCAAGGAGCACGGAGACAGGCAGATGGCCTCCTAGCAACTCAAAGCCAGAGTGGAGAGGCACGGTTTTTGCACACACACCCTGGGCCTGCGTCCTTGGTGGTGGTCAGTCTGGCCAGCCGCTAGGTGCACCCCTGCATACACAGAAATGAGACCTCGTTCTGTTGCACCTTGTGTCATGGTCCAGTCTACAGGGGATCAAAGTCCCGGCTGATGATGTAAGGACTGAGATCAAGATGGTGGGGTGAGAGCAGGAACGAGAGTCCAGAAGCCGGGGGTCCGAGTGTCAGGAAGCAAGGAGTCATGAAGTCAAGGGTCCGAGGATCAAGAAGCAGGGAGTCAGGAAGCAAGAAGCCAAACGCAGCAAGGCAGGAAATGTGTTGCTGTGGCAAAGAGCCGAAGGGAAATGCTGGCCTTATATCCCTTCCCAGCTCTTGCCACCAGGTGCAGTGAGTTACCAAGCAGTCTTACCTGTGTGGCTGTGCCTTGCCTCTCCAGAACAAATTTAGGAAGGCCCCAGTCCTGTGAAGCCCTACTGGTCACAGGGCCTGGCTCCAGCACGCACTCCTGAACCTTGCTTCCTAGGATTTCAAATGGCTAGAAATCAGTGTGGGTGGTTTGTCTCCAGTCTCCAAGTATGTATGTGAGAGACACTGTTTGTAACAGGCCTGCATGACGGATGACTCCCCCAAGCCCAAGATGCCATGCCCGGTAGCTTCTGAAGTTCTTGACACCCTTTCTTTTTTGCACTTCTAGGCGGGGGGGGGGGGGGGGAAGGATTGTTGTACCCTTTGTTTGCCACTGTCCGGGGGTGTGGCTTGCGCTTAACTTGGTGGGCTACAAATTCTACAGGCTTAGTGAGCCACAAGTTGTGCACTGCATGAACAGATTGTGATTCTTGCAGCTGAGATCTTCCGAGGATACCAGGACATTGCAAGCTACTTGTATATATTTTGTGTGTGTGTGTGTGTGTGTGTGTGTGTACATACACCCCCCCAAAAGAAGTTTAGGAGAAAATTAAGCCTCCTTAAAGAGTTAAGCTTCATTCTCAGCAAAGCAAACAGTGGATTAGCAGTATTATATTTCACATTTGCTGAAATGCAGCCAGTCTAGCGTGCTTTAACACAATGTGAATCCTGTTGAAAGTGCAGAGGAATTTTAGGCAGCTTTCTAATATGCTTTGCTTGTGTGAGAACTGGCCAGGAAACAAGCCTGAAAGTTTTCATTGTTATAGGAAGAGGCATGATGGATGCAAGGATTGTGAGTTTTAAATTACTACCCTAAAGCTGCAATCCTGTACATACTTGAGAGTAAGTGCCATTGAACTCAATAGGGGTAACATCTGAGTGCACTTCAGTTTGCATTTAAAGGCAAATTTACCCAATGCACAATTTCCAAAATAAGATGAAACCGAAACACAGCCATCTTTTGAAATGCACACTTGTCCGAATTTTGGAATGCAATAATGTGTACAAAGATGCATATACTAGTGTAAAGTGTGTATATAAATGTATATATATATATATATATATATATATATATATATATATATGAAGGAAAGAAATACAAATACAAAATTCTTTGCAAAAATGTGTATTTTATGAGAAATTTGCAGGAACATACTGGTGAATTTGCATGACTTCTTTATAAAACTAATGTGGAAATGTGGAGAACCGAAGATAAGATTGGGAAAATGAGCAACTGAGAGAAACCAGCACTGGCAGATTCACCCATCCAGGCTTCTGAGTAACTAAGGCCACACTACAAAGTCTGATTCTCTCTGGTGTGATGCACCATTATCAATGACTATAGAAAATAGCCACTGCCATGTGGAGAATTTTGATTTGATAGGTCATGGGTGCTCCAAGGGCATTCACTTGCAAATAAAAACACGCCAGGAATGTTCCCCAACAAAGAGCTGAAAGGCAGAGGAGGACAGCTTTTGTGTGATTAAGTAATATTTCGGGAACTGTGTAAACCCAGCGCTTGGTGGTGGAGCATGGGAATCTCCCCTGCCCTGCTGGGGTTTGGGGTTTGATGGAGAAGGGGCAGCACTTATCAGAGCCTGGCTCACCGTAGTCCCCGCTGTCTGAGCTTAGGAAGACGTTGTCTCAGCAACACACCAGCTTTGTCTGCTGACAAGGCCTTTCTTTCCAGTGGCTCCACCCTTCTGGGACAGATATCTGCAAACTGTAAGGGGCCCATAACTGATTCTGTCATCACATGTCCCTGAGTGGCTATGGAGGAGGGCACTTTAAGAAGGAGCCAAGGAGACTGGTGAAACTTCTCTAATAGGAGCAGTATATGGAGAATGGGGCACTACTGCCATCCTGTACCTCCTGGTTGTCATGGTGACCAGGCCCCTTAGCCCATGGAGTTTCCCCACGCCTTCATACTCTCAAACACGCAGCTGCTTGATTTATCTTGTAGGCCACATTATTTCCTTTGACCTAACTACGGCAGGCATCTTTACTTCATGGCGTTCTTCTTAAGTTGTCACGACTCCCTTGTGCTTTCTAAATAAACTTTCTCAAAGAAAAGGAGCCTCAGAGCCAGGGCACATGTGAAGAGTGAACAACCCCAAAGTCAGAAGATGATGGCAGAGCCACATCCTCAGGCTGGGATGGCACTGAAGGAGGTGTTAAGGGCACTCGCTTGAGTGGGGGGAACACTGGGACTTGACAGGAACATACCCGCTCATCCTTCCTAGAATATACTTCCCATGTTTATAATGTAATTTCAAATTTGTTTTATTTTCCAAAGTCTCGTTTCTGTGTGCTTACTAAAGTGGTATGGAAAACAAGTCTTGCACTTCTGTTTCCATTAGGTGTGTGCAGGAGAGAATATGCAGACGCAACCCACACAAGGTGGGGTGCAGCAGCTGCCTCAGGCAGCAGAGGTTCCCAAGGTGGAGCCCCTGTGAGTGCCCACCCCACCCCAGAGAAGCGGCACCTGCTCTGGCGTGCAAAGTCTTGTGAGATTTTGGTGAGAACTGTTGTGGTGAGCAGCACAGCGGTGGCAGAGCAGGGCAGCACTTCTCGTTTGGCCTCAAGTAGTGAAACAGGATGCATTACCCCTGAATATATGAGTGGATTGCGTCCCTTAAGTCCTATCACTCTGTCACCCATTCTGCTGCCCCTAGTGGCATTCACAACAAGTCACAAGCCATCGCCAGCAAATCGACTGCCTCAGCTCTGCCAAGCTCTGATACTCCAACAGTGGCTTGCAGGGCCTCTGCTTGCTCACAGTCTCATTGAAAAGGCCATTTCTGCTGGGCCCCTTTCTCAAAGGTGGTGGGGAAATTACAATCGGGGTTCATCCAGCTCATTAGCTGCAGGCCGTATTATGGGCGGCGGTGTGCAATTATTTATGTTACAGTGTTCGGAGATCTCAGATACCACATCTGGATCAGGAGGGGGTGACAGCTGAACTTTAAAACGATTTCCTTCCCCAGCATAATTAAGTTAGTGTGGCTGCGCAGCTCATTTTAGCAAATCTGAAAGGCTGGAAAATGTCAGCATGGCAAGTGTACAGATTATCGTTGTATGTTCTCTAATCTTATATTGATAAGTCCCCTCTAGTGGTTTCCTGCTGGTAAACCACAAACAAGGGAGGCAGGGGTTAGTCAACTGGGGAAAATTAGATGAAACTTTGCTTCTGCAATTAATATAAAGGCACGCTTATTTGAAGGATATTGCTAATTAAAACAAGCAGTGCTTTCCCCATTTCATGGGCTCTGGAAATGGGTTTCATGGAATGCACAGTAAAGTCTACGTCATGAGGTAAGCCACTGTGGCAAACTCAGTTTTATGTGTTCAGGTGAAGACCTTTATTACATACAGATAAAATTGAGGATTTTTTAATGCAATTTAAATGCATGTGGTTTTCTGTGGATTTTTAAAGCAGCCCTCTTCCTTCCCTGTATACCATCTCTCCACTAAGTGTCTGTAGATTAAAGTTATCACACACACACCCCCCCCACAATGCTCCAAAGGTACTCAAAATTGCTGTCCTGACCCCAATCTCCTACTCCCCCCACCCCATTCATCCAGCATTTCCTGGACTGTGGTTGCAGCAGGTCTGACGGTGGTGGTGGCGGCAGAGATGAAGAATGAACCTTCTTTTCCTCACTTTCTCTCCGGCACCAGGAATAGGTACTAAGGAGGGTGGGGGAAGGAAGAGGAGAAGGAAGGGGAGAAAAGAAGATGGACAGAGGATTCCCAGCTACTGTTGACACTGTAACAGATAGCACACAAGCAACAGCTATGTCAGCAGGTGGGTGCAGGGTGGAAGAACAGCCCATCCCTCCTTCCTCTGCTCCTGTGTAGTTATGAACTGGGAAGAAAATGGCATTTGGTTTGGTTGAAGGATCACCCACGGAGATTAGCGCACGAGCCAACATCAGAATCTAAATATTAACAGGAAAGGAACTAGGCGAAGGACCTGTCAGGAGGTAACAAAAGTCCACTGGAATTATATGAAAGCCTGGAAGTGCAAGTGTGTACGTATAAGATTATTTGTCTAGGGCTGAAGCCCTGTGCTCACTTACCTGGGAGTAAGCCCCTTTTAATTTAAGGGGATTCACATCAAGTAGACAAATGTAGCATTGCACTGTTAGCTATACAAGTGAAAGCCAGGCCTACAGAGAAAGGGCAGAGAAAGGAAATTTTAGGGGGATGTGCTAGCATGTCTATAAGGGATGCAATATGCACTGTTTCAAATTAATATAGTTGGCATTTCCATGGTCTTAGGCAGTGCTTTTTTCTGGGGGGACCCCTAAACATTTTGAGAATCTTTGTACTTTCGTCCATTTACTGTACTTATTTTCCCTGATTTGAACTATAAAATGGTGATTTTCTTGAGTCAAAATTATAGTACCCCCAAATATACTTTTTTTTAGGGGGGGGGAAGCACTGGTCTTAGGGAATAGTATTTCCAGGCAAGGTTGCTGAAGTATAAATCTGCAGCAAACAGACCCTGGATCTGAAACACTCCTGATCTCTTAATAATACAGGTTGGTTTCAGTCCAAGAATTGCTTGCAAAAGGTCAAGAATTCCGCACAGCATTTAGCACAGCAGGGGGGTCCCATCAAAATGAGCTCACATGTAATAGTAGCCAATAATGCAATAAATATTTCAGCATTACTGAAATGTGATAGGTAAGAGAGAAAAATCAATGGTTAGGAAGGGCGACCTGTAAATGTTCATATTTTTAAAAAGGACCAGAGATTTCATGTCCAGAAATAACCACAGCAGCAAGTATTAACAGAGGACACCTAGTGGTGGAGAACCATAGCAGGTTATTTCTTAAGACAATGTACATTATGTAAACTGCACAATGAAATTGCCTGTAATGCAAATTCTTGTATAATGATTTTACAGAGATTGGGGCCTTGATGGTTCTGGAGAAAATATGCTAATGAAAGAATCAGAAAGTTTTAAATACATGTGAAATAAAATCATTTGTGTCCTCAATTTTGTTTCAAACTACTGTAAGCAGAGGGA
Source organism: Podarcis tiliguerta (assembly GCF_965153285.1). NCBI lineage: Eukaryota > Metazoa > Chordata > Lepidosauria > Squamata > Lacertidae > Podarcis > Podarcis tiliguerta. The sequence goes on from NC_139536.1 coordinate 45,955,324, forward strand.
TTATCCGGGGAATAGCATTTTTTGCTCGTTCCCTTAATACACTTGTCAGTTATTTCTAGGAACAACAGTGACAAGCTATGAAGAAAAGGCTTCAAACACAGCCAGAATGCTTTGTAGGCGTAATGCGGGACTCTGGGTACCGGAGATAGCACGACAAGAAGAAATATAGGTGTACCTTCAATTGTTCGGCATGAACAGTCTTTAAAAGGCGGAAGTAATATAGATTCCACCTACCTGCCTTTAAGGAGAATTTACATCCATCTACCAAGCAAAAGGTAGTTTATATAGTACACGGGTAACGATTTAGTTCTTCAGTTGCTAATTCTTACATAGCCAAAAACCATCTATGCACAAGAGGTAGGTGCCAACGGATTTGGGGGAACCTCAAGGTTTGCAGAAGCAGAAAAGTACATTAGAAAGGCCCTATGGAGGAAGAAGACCCCCTCCCAGTCTAATGAGAGTAGAGCGTGCTGAGTGGGCATTGAATACTGAGTGTCTATTGAAGCGATGCTGGTAAAAAATGGGTATTTGTTTGTTTGCATAATTTATATCATGCTCTTCCTCCCAAAGAAGCCCAGGATGGCAGGGTGAGTAACAGAATGTCCTCGAAGAGGCCACGACTCACTGGCTGGCTGGAGCACTCAATGGGAGCATCCCAGACTGCAACAAGTGCAGGTCCCACTTAGAAACATAGTATTGTAGGGTTTGAAGGGACCCTGAGGTCCAGCCCCTTGCAATGCAGGAATCTCAACTAAGGCATGCACGGCAGCTTAAAAACCTTCAATGGAGAGTCCACTACCTTCCAAGGGAGTCCTGATGTTTAATTGTAATCTCCTTTCTTGTAACTTGAATCCATTGGTTCAGGTCCAGCCCTCCGGAGCAGGAGAAAACAAGCTTGTGATGGCCCTTGTGATGTTTGAAGATGACTATCAAATCTTGTTTCCTTTTGTTTTAAAAGCAGGTGTTTCACCTTTATACTGCAGTTGTGCTTTCAATGCAGCTCTCAAAATATTTACTAAAACAATTCAGATACACTAAAACTATGTGTGGCCCACACAATGCAAAAACGAGCGTGAGCTGATCAATGTTGATAATGTGCTAGTCAACACCACACTATTACTTGTCTGGGTTTTTGTTTGTTTTTTTAAAAAACTATTCATATACTGTTTAATACTGTAGTCTCTATGTGGCACTACTAAAACCAGCCATTCAGTGCCATAGCAAATTAACATTGTGCGTATATGTGCAGTGTATATATTTTGACAATATATGCACCATGTACAAATTCTCCACAAACCTTTGTATCATAGATGGATATATGAGTCTACCCTGAGTTTATAAAAGAGTGCACTTTCAGATAACACTCGCTGGGGAGTAGCTACCTAATGACTCAACAGAATGCCACCTTCATATAATCAATTAAAATACTCATTTATAATTACATTTGTAAAAATCAATAAATAAACACAGGATTCTTTTTTATATATGGAGAGAGAGAGAGAGAGAGAGAGAGAGAGAGAGAGAGAGGCAACTATCTATTACACTGGGCAATGTTGTATACAATTTGAAACAAAGATTGCCTGGGAAAAAATTAATGGATTTGATTAAACAGTTGAGGAATGCAGTCAGGTTGTGTGTGATGTTTTACTTATTTAAAACATTTCTAGGCCACTCTTCATCAAAGCAGATGCCAGGACTGTCTTCAGTAATATAGGCAACAAATTAATTAAAACCTAATGCAACACAAAAACATGAACATTAGCAGCTGGGGTAAAAACAACAACAGCAACCCAACAGCAGATATATTAAGGTTAAAATGTAAACTTGATTGGTTGAGTATTTTAGAGCAACCTTGAGCATGTGGCATTTTCATTGTGTCTGCCTGCTCTGTTTCAATAAGGTTAGCAGTAAAACTGAAATTTACAAGACAAGGGAATTCTTGTAAATGTCAGTCTGTTGCTTGTTTCCAAGCCATGTGAAAACTAGGGTTACTGAATGGTTAATCCCCATACCTTCCTAGTGAGCAATTGAAACTTTGAGGGGCAGACTATGCACTACACGAAAATGTATGTAATGAAGGCCTGATGACTTTTGTAATGAAAACAGCCTCAGGAGATTGTGTTTTTGAGCAGAGGAGCACTCTGCCTATGTGTAACCTTTTCCCTGCCAAGTATTTTTCCCCCCTCCCAGCTTCTCTCCCTCTGCTTCCACATGTGTATTTGTGAAAAAGGGTATTTGTGTGTGTGATTTTAAACTAAAAATCATCATGGGGAGGGGTTAAGCACCCATTCCCTCTACCATTCTTTTGCTCAAAATTGCAGCCTTTTTATAAAAAAAAATACATCATAGATCACTTTAGTATCTCAAAGATCTCAAAGTGGCTTACATACACAATAGGTACAAAAAAGCCACTTCAGATGATTTCCACAACAAAATACATGAACAATATCCATAAACTTAAAATAAAATTAATAAAATCAGAGAGCACTACAAGGCAGGATATCTAGGGGCTGCTTTTCTATTGCAAAAACCCTGGGCATTGTAGTACCTACTTTATCCCTGAGTTCATTACTGTCATGTCACAGTTATGATTAAAAGAGTTGGCGGCAGTAGCACTTTTATTAAATGATATCTTGCCTACTATACTGCCTGGACTCTTGCAACTGCCCATCTCTAGGCATGATTTCACCTAGTGGATGAATTCTGAGTCAACTTTAGGAAGATCAAGACCATGTATTCCTGTGAGGCGGGCCTTCACTAAGAGCCAGTGTGGTGTAGTGGTTAAGAGCAGTAGACTCATAATCTGAGGAACCGGGTTTGCGTCTCCGCTCTTCCACATGCAGCTCTGGGTGAACTTGGGCTAGTCAGACTTCTCTGAAGTCTCTCAGCCTCACTCACCTCACAGAGTGTTTTTGGTGGGGGAGGAAGGGAAAGGAGAATGTTAGCCACTTTAAGACTCCTTAGGGTAGTGATAAAGTGGGATATCAAATCCAAACTCTTCTTCTCTTCTCAAATTCTTTTTATCCAAGGGGGCTGAAGAAATGAAGCCAAGAAAATAACACCTTCTAATGGGAAACACCCCAAAAGAATAAATTAAATATCTTTTCAGAGCATACTGAAGTCATAACGTCTTTCCCCTGGAGTACACCTGTTTGAATTTATGGGGCTAATATTTTTCATATATATAAAAAGATGAAAGTGCATTTCTTCTGGAAACTGCATTAAGTCTTAAATTATTGTTTCCAAAACTTTAATGCACTATTCTAAATTTTAGAGGGAATAATAGGGCTATAGTACAACTGCACTTTACTGAAAACCCTGTGCCTGTCCTCAAGGCAAAGTGCAACAAGGGAACTGTGCTTTGGGCTGCAATCCTGCACACACTTACTTGGGAGTAAGCCCCATGAAACTCAGACTTATTTCTGAGTACAACTGCACTGTCAGAATCAATGTTGACGCAGTGGCATAGCGTGGGTTGTCAGCACCCGGGGCAAGGCAAGTAATTTGCGCCCCCCCCCCCGCTGCACTGTCCCTCCCCCAGATAGTCCCTCGCTCTCTCTCCGCACCGCACCGCACGCCTGGCACCCTCCCCTCCACAGTGGGCGGCGACCCAGCGGCTCGGATCGGATTCGCACAGCGAGCACTGCAGTGAGAGAGTGTGAGTGAGCCAGGTAGGGGCAGAGAGCTGCGAGTGCGAGCGTGCCCACCCCCCAGATGTTGCGCCCGGTGCGGCCGGCCCCCCCTGCACCCCCACGCTACGCCACTGTGTTGACGACTTCTTTCTTCCCAGGATGACCTTCCTGTATCTGGGTACCTGGTACATAATTCCTTCAGAATGAGCTGCACAACTCTCTGCATTCCATGCATTCCTATCAAGTATCAGTACCCAGACCTGGTCAAATCAGATTTTTCTTATGGTGGATGTTTTAATAAGAAATAATGTAAGAAGTCAGCAAAATGCTTCTCATTAGAGAGATGGGCAGGTTGCTTTACATACCCAACAACAGCAAATTTGTAAGCATAAGGTTTTCAGAACAGAACTTACTGTAAGAGTAGCTTTTATCATCATACGTTTGAGAGATATGTAATTTATTTTGTCTTCTCAAGTAAAAACTCATGGTGCAATTTTACTTCCTGCTTCTAAAGAGCTGTCCCTACATGCTGTCTGTCTCTCGTTTTTTCATTTCCACTGTTTTACAGTGGCTACCACAGATGTGTACATTACGTTTTTAAATAGACTTTGAGGTAGTTTGTGCGTTTTGGCACTCAGCTGCGATAGCTCAGTGAGCTGAACACGAGACTCTTAATCTCAGGGTTGGGCAAAAGATTCCTGTACCATAGGAGCCAGCTCCTAGGAGCTAAGGGGGATTGGCCCCCCAATAAAATATTTGAGGAGGCTGCCCCTCCAATTTGAAGGGCATTGCCATATAAATGTGCACAGTGCCATGTGATCGATTATTCGGGGCGGGGCTTACCTCCCTTCCCCCTATTTTATTCAAGTTGGCACACCTGACCCTCACGGTCCCTTACAATTCTGTGATTCTGATTTCGCTGCGAAGACACCACCTGCCCCAGAAAGAGAGCACGAAATGGCAACGCCTTACAACGATGGAGTTGTCCAGGGTCTTGAAACCGAGATGCCATTGAATGCTTCGAGGATGCTCCCCCCGCTCTCTCTGCAAAGGGCTGCCCTATGCGCCCTGTAGGGGATACGGAGTCCCCACCGGAGTTTTAGAGGCAGGCACGTTTATTAAAGTTTACCGGTGGCCGCTATTCTTTTCACACACCCCCCCCCCCCGCTTAAACAGCGACTCGGGTCAAGGTCCGATCGCCGTCCACGAGTTTGCGGTGCAAATCGGCGTCCTGGCCAACGTAGGTTTCATATTCGCATTTTAAAAACCCCTTTGGCCGCCCAGAGCCGCGCTATGAGGAATCCCACCGGGATCCGAGACGCAGAGCGCAAGGCTGGTTACAGTCTCTCTCTCTGGCGGTGAGCTGCTTCGCTCCGGGCTTCACGCCGGCCTCCTCCCCCAGCTTAGAGACTTTCCCCAGCGGAGCTGTCCTAAGAGGCAGAACTTTAGGAACCCGCCCCGCGCGCCGCCTGGGAAACAGGGGGAAAAAAGGAAAGGAAAGAGCGGCGGCTGCGGATCTCAGCGGGCTCTATAAGGCAAGGAAGACAATTACCGAGAGAGAGGGAGAGAGGGAGAGAGAGGGGGGAACAGCAGAAGGTGGGATCGCCTGCTAATACGTAGGCGGGGCGTCCCCACCCCCACAAGAGGCATCCTCCCTGTCCAATGGGGCGTCAGGGCGCCCTCCGAGGGGCGGCCTCAGCCAATGAGGAGCCAGGGAGGCGTAGCCGCGCCTCGCCGCGAAGCTGAGCTCCTTTCCTCCCCAGCCTATCCGGCGGCTGAGACGGACCGAGCCGGAGCTTGCCTCGCGCGGGCAGCTGCGCCGGCTAAAGCGGACGGGCGGCGCGCGCGGCGCTCGCTCGGGTCGCCCCCCCTCCTTCCCCTCCCCGCCGCCCTTTGAGGGAGAGACGCTCCGCCAGTCAGTCAGTCAGTCCGCCAGTTGGTTTCGAGGGGGGAGAGGAAGGTAACCGGACGGAGCTCCTTCGCCTGGGAGCAGCCCGGCTTCGCTGCTGGGGTGTGGAAAGGAGGTAAGGGAGCCGCCGCCGCTGCCGCCGGGTCTCTCTCGCGTCGGTTCTCCTCAGAAAGTGGTGAGGGAGTCTGGAAGGAGAGCCGAGCCGGCTGGGTTCGAGACTGAGGGGCAGAAGCGGCTCCTTCAGTCCCGCTGAGGGGAAAGCGGGTCTTCCGAGGAGGGGCAGGTCGGTGCCATCCCCTCCCCCTCCGCCCCATGGTGGAAGAGAAAGAGGGAGGAATTAATGGAGGGCTTTTGGGGATTAGTTCTCCACAGCACCAGGAACTCTCGCTCTCTCTTTGTGTGTGTGTGTGTGTGTGTGCGCGCGTGTGCGCGTGTGTGGTTTTGGTGGGGGGTTGGGGAAGCGACACTTTCTTCATGCACTTGCTGCAGATGGTGCAAAGGTTCCTCACGTTACTTTCTTCCTCTCCCCTCCCCTCCGAGAGAGAGAGACAGACAGGCAGTCAAGATGGAAAGTTGGAGGAGGTTATTCTGGCCTGGGAATAGGTGAGGAGGCGAAGGCAGGAGGGAGTTGCCTTTTCCTCCCTCCCTCAGGGATCTCTGCTTAGCCACCCCCACTCCCGTGGGTGGGAAAATAGCACGGGGGGGGGGGAGAGGGGCTTGGGGTCGGAATTCGCCTCCCCCCCCCCGCCCGCCCAGCACAGAGTTCTCCTCTCTGGCGCACAGCTTTTGTGCCTGCTGTAGCATTGCCATACATCGCTTGATTTCATCTACTGTATTTATTTATAAGTTTTGCAAAACAAATGGTTCTGCTTGGACTAGGGCATGGGTTTGCACAACGGTGGTATCTGTTGGGCTGCCGACGTCATTTCGCTGGACAGTTATCTAAAACCGGCACCTCAAGTTTAGTTTAACTTTTTAAGGAATGCTGTGTGCTAATTGCTGGGATGTTTTTATAACGCTCCCCTTCCCCCAAATGGGAGGTAATGGGGCAATCTTCTCTTCCCTTTGGTTTTGAAAAACAAATGTATGTACATCAATCGTAGGTGCTAGAATACGGTTATTGTCTGGTCCAGCTAAATGATTTTTCAGCAGTTTGATTTTATAGCAAATGGCAAACGATGTCCTGTGTGTTTTCTCCCCCCCCCCCCCGCTACCCCCTTGTTTTTCTTCGAGTCTGAAGCATGACCACCAATTCATTTTTTAAAAGAAAGCTTTCTCTTTTTTAATGTTTTGTCTTATGCTGCATTTAATGGAACACAAGTGCCTTTGTAGTTTTGTGGAAAACTTTTACCATTATTTTATGGATTTTGGTTTAACAACATTTGCAGGGCTTCCCACTGTTATGGGTAGCTAGCTCACTGCTTCATTTTGACAGTAGACTACTCTGAAGCTGATAATTATCTAATGCACCTATTAACATATAAAGTGAGTTTGTAAGCTACATTTTTAATGTATGTTAGAGGATACCTTTGAATACTTGCAGCATGGTTATCCTATTTTTATAGGGTTGGTTTTCGGCAAAACATTGTTTGAAAACAGATATCTATATTTTTGTAGTAAAGATTCTTGCTAACGAAAAGACTGCTGTGAATTCTTTTACCTTATTTTTGTGTTCAATTTTCATTCCAAAATGTTAACACTAGATGGCTTTCTTGCATCGTCCAGAAAGTACAGTACAGTTCAGAGCTGGCTTCTGACTTTGCTAGGTTATATCCTAGCACTTGCTGCTTATAAAATGCTAGTGTCCTGATCTGTTTTATAGTAAATGGAACTACAGTAGAACCAAATTTAAGCAGTTCCATTCTTGGCAGTTTTGTTTTGACATTCTTCTTTACAGAAGTGCTATATGTACAGTTTGCAATTTCTATAATTCTGTGGTAAACGATTCTCAGAAAAAGCTTTGAACATATTTTTTCCATGAAAAGGGCTGCTTTATAATTGATGCATATATTGATAAATTGCATTGCTTTACATTCTCTTTGAAACTGGTATAACCTCTTTAACTGATTTAATATAAACAAATCAATATTTTCTCTAGTTTTGTGTTTTTGTTGTTAATTTTGGCCAAAATGATGCTACTCCAAGTCACGTTTCATTAGCTTCTGTGTAGCTAATACACTTGTATTTTGTTTGTACAAAATGTGGCCATAGAACAATTCTTTATTAGTGCATGATGTTTTTCTTCCTATGAACTAGGTGACTGTGCAAGTAGCATAGATACGCTTCTCTCCATTCATAGGAGCACAGTATGAAATAGAGACTGCTCTGTTGTTGTGGCCTGTCTTCTACTTGGGTCATGCTCTGAAGAGTAAAAATGTCCCGTCCCCCCGAATATCAGCACCCTTAGACTTCATATCAATACAGAGGATTGAAATGTAGAGCTGCTGAATTTGGATTTAGGAAGGCTATTGGGCTCATTATGGTTATCATTTATCTGTGCTGTTTTCTGAACTATTGTTGATGGAAAACATGAAATGCAGGACCCCAATGAAAAAACTGCTTGCTACCTAAGAAATAATGACAGATGAAATTATTTCAATAGTGCAACTTTAAGGACATTAAAAACACAGTTTGGCTCTGAGTGTTCATATAAATTAAAATGGATCCCAGCAAAATCTTAACCATTGACTTGTGTTTGCTGTAGTAGCTGTCTCTTACTGCTTTGAACTTAATGAGATAATATACGTATTTCTACAGTTTTGAAAAAAATTGTATAGATGGTCTAAGTAGCAGTGTAGCTAGCCATTTGGGTGCCTGGTGCGGCGCACGCGCCCTGCAGCTGGGGGCGAAGTGAACAGCCCATGGGGGCGGAGCGAGCCAAGGCAGGGCGTGCTGCGTGGAGCCTCTCCGCAGCCTCCCCCTCAGCTATAAGGTGGCTGAGGTGGTGGGCAGACGCAAGCCCTGCGCTGCTCAAAAAAGCAGTGCAGAGCTTGCAGGCAGTCCACCCGCCGCCTCACCCTCAGGAGAGACGCATGGCTTAGGCACACTTCATCATACATTACTTCCAATATTATGATTCTGAATATTCACTTGGAAGGAAGTCTTGTCGATTTCAATAGAATTTCCTAATAAGCATTCTTGGGAGTTCCTCTGTAGGCCTAGTGAAGAATCTTAAATCCCAATATTTGATACTGGAAGGGGTTTGTTGTTGTTGTTGTTTAGTCGTTTAGTCGTGTCCGACTCTTCGTGACCCCATGGACCAGAGCATGCCTGGCACTCCTGTCTTCAAGAGGAAGGGGTTAGAATAAGGCATAAGTTTTCTCGGCTCTGCTATGGGGTAAGCTTTGCCACTGTGGAGGCCCCCATTGTACACTCTGACCAAGCGCAATGTTCCTGCCCCTGGCAGCCACAATAAAGCCCCCAAATGAGGTATTAAAGTTGTGAAGTGTCCAATTCAGTGTATTCAAAACTGCCCCATTTCCTGACAAGGGGCCTAATATGGGCTCCTCTGCTGTGTCAGCTTGGAGTTGGCACAGCTAAAAGCAGAGGATTATTGCCTCATGTCTTCTACTCTGGCTGTCAGGGAGCTATAGGGCTGCAGTTGTAGTGGTCAATTGACTGGTCAGTGCCATCCCAGCTCCAGTTTTAATTGCTCTGTCCTAACCCTAGGCATGCTTCTTAGGGAGAAAGTCCAACTGCCCTTAGTGGGAGTTACTTCTAAGCATCCACAGGTTTGAGTTGCATAAGTTTCAAGACTGGAGTAAATATTTGTTTGTTTGTTTGTTTGGTTGGTTTGTTTATGCAGGCTGTGACTAATGTTGTCTGTTACCCAGTAGTAGGCTTTTCTTGTAGGTTGATGCTACAAGAAGTAGAGTGAGATAATTGGCCGCTTCTGCTTGTTGTTTCTCACATTGGAAATTCCGTCATTGAATGTTAGAACTGAAATTGTCTTGATGGATGTTACTTTATATGTATGATTTCGCCTCATTTTAAAATGTACTTCAGTGTCATGGCTATCCCTAGACCTGACAGAGGATTAGAGTATAATCTACTCACTTGGTATGCTTTATAACATGACTACAATAAGTCAAATTGTTTACATTCTGTTTGTAAAAGCTACTTACATTTTCTGTGCTCTTATTCATGCACTTTAGTTAGGTTTGTGTATCCAGGTCCATGTTTCTGGATTTGTCAAGGTTGATTGGCAGGTGTCTTGTAAGTAATCAGCTCATTTGGCTTTTATAGAAGACACTCAGAATATTTGACATCATCTGTTAATTTGCAACGGAATAAATTTCTGGAATAAAAGTTGCCTACCTGTACTTTTGTACTTCATTAACATAATTTCAATCTTGCAAACTCCTATCTTTTCAGATTTCTTTGAATTTATATTAGTTAGAATATTTTGTCAAGCTATTTTGATGTGTGAGAAACACTTGTTTAATCAGAGTTTTGAAATGTCTGCCTCATGTACATTGACAGGACTAAATTAAATAAACGCAGCATTTACAAAAAGTTGTGGAAGAATTGATTTTAAAACTTACTGATGAAGTAAAAAGTCCCCCCCCCAACTAATTGAGTAGATGTTTATTTGCTCCTGTGTAAATACTTCTAATAACAGTAGAGGAAGAAGTGTTTCCAAGGTTGTGCTGGACAGGGATGGAGGGGGACAAGTTTTTCTGTCTGTCCTTGGTGGATCTCCTTTTAATAAAATGCCCCTCTCCAAAAAATAAAAAACCAATGCAGGATAATTAATTATGCCAGTTCCATACTGGCATTGTTGATGATTATGATCCTGAAGCTTCTTCAAGGAATGAAGGTTTCAGATTGAAGACTGCCTCTACCCCACGCCTGGAATGAACCATCTCAGGGCCTACCATTGCCTACTGCCAGCAGTAGAACTATGCTCATAGAAGTATCTGCCAGTGTGCAGCAGGGGGCTGTGCAGCAGATGTGCCTATCTACCAGTGCAGCTCTTCACCAGCGCCTCCTCCAGTCAGTGAATGGGGGGGGGTAGGATTGTTCTTCCAAACTCTTGTAGTTATTTGACTTTCTTTAATTGGGTGAGAATTATAATCATAGAGGTGGAAGGGACCCAAGGGTCATCTTGTCCAACCCCTGCAATGCAGGAATCTCAGCTAAAGCATCCATGACGTATAGCCATCCAACCTCTGCTTTAAAACTTCCAATGAAGGAAAGTCCACCACCTCTTGTGGGGGTCCACTGTTGAAAAGCTGTTACTGTCGGAAAGTTTTTCCAAATGTTTAGTCAGAATCTTCTTTCATGTAACTTGAAGCCATTGGTTCAAGTCCTACCCTCCAGAACAGGAGAAAACAAGCATGTTCCCTCTTACATGTGACTGCTCTTTAGTTATTTGAAGATGGCTATCATATCTCCTCTTAGTCTCCTCTTTTCCAGGCTAAACATATCCAGCCCCTTCAAGCACTCCTTGTAAGGCTTCATTTCCAGACCCTTGATCATCTTGGTTGCCCTCCTCTACACACATTCCAGCTTGTCAACATCCTTCTTAAATTGTGGTGCCCAGAATTGGACACAGTATTCCAAGTGTGGCCTGACCAAGGCATAATAGAGTGGTACTATTGCTTCCTTTAATCTGGACACTGTACTTCTGTTGCTGCAGCCTAGTATAGTGTTAGTTTTTTTGCTGCTGCATCACACTGTTGACTCAAGTTAAGCTTGTGCATCTGGTTCTTCCTGCCTAAGTGTAGGACCTTACATTTGTCACTATTGAAATTTATTTTGTTAGCTTGTGTCCAGTTCTCCAATCTGTTATGGTCATTTTGAATTCTGATTCTGTCTTCTGCAGCATTAGCTACCCCTCACAGTTTGGTGTCATCTGCAAATTTGATGAGCATCCCCTCAATTCCTTCATCCAAGTCATTTATAAAGACGTTAAACAATAATGGGCCCAGGACAGAACAGTGTGGCACCCCACTTGTCACTTTTTTCCCAGTTGACAAGGAACCATTAATGAGTACTCTTTGGGTTGAGTCAGCCAGCTACAAATCCACCTCGTTCAACCCACATTTTACCAGTTTCCTCACAAGAATATCATAACATGTACTTCACTGTCTACACAGTGTGAACCACTCTGTATAGTCACACACTCCTGCATAAGTATTCTGTAGTAAGAAGAAAAAGAACCCCTACAACTGACAGATGTTCAACATGAATAAAACATGTATAATAAATAAATAGTCATGTTAGGTAACTTTGAACATTTATTAACATGAGAAGTGTTCTATAGTATCTCCAGCTGGTCATTGTAGCAGCAAAGTTGGGAGCAGTTTACGGAGAGAAGTGTTGGTCTGGCAATGTGGGCATACCTTCTGCTGCATAGGATCATAGTATTTAGTGTTTCTTTTGTGCCTTTTTAGCTTTTCAAATACCAGTGTGGCAAAGCATCCAGAAAATGGAGAGCTGGAGAATGAAATTATGGTATAGGGAACAAAAATACAGATACAATAAGAATGTTCTGATTAGAATTGAATACCCACATACTTAATTGTATTTAAATATCAGTGACCCATAAGCAGTATGTCTTCCTTCATTTATTAGAGATGCAGAATAGAGTACTGGGTTCAATTTGTGTTGAAATTAGAAGAAACTTCATTGAAATAGCTTGTATGTTTAGGATTTATCCCTTTATATTTGTTGCAAAACAGCATGGCATGTGGAAAGTCCTAGCAAGATGAGGACTGAATAGAACAGATATCTTTGGAGGTTCTAGGTTCTAGGAACATTTTAGAACAGAAGGTTCTAGGAACATTTTAAGATGTAGATATCAAATGAACACAGCATAGGGAGGTCAATTTATTCCATTTAGAGAGGCTGAAGCAGGGTTGCAGTCAAGCAGTGAACTGCCTGGAAGGTAGGTGGGCAAGAAATTTGGAAGACTCAGAGGAGAAAAAGCAGGGAAGTGAGAAAGTATTTGCAAGCAGACAAGCAGAGGCAACTAGAGGTAGACTACAGCCAAATGGAAATAAGACCAACATCTGGCTGTTGATCAGGCCTGATCTGGAAGTATTTAAGGCAAGTCAGAGAAACAATGGATTGTCTGGGTAGTGAAGCATTCAAAGAGAATGCTCTTGTCAGCCTTAGCACAAGGGGCACAATTGATCTAATCAGAAAGCTTCCAGCTTGATACTTACAGTACTGAAAATAAGGCACCTCTCCAGATATATGTGGCTTGATAAAGAGCAGTGGGTTTAGGTCGTTGTAATAGTGTCAGCATCTACATGGTTGGAATGTGTAAAGGACAGGGGTCTACCATTTTTGGTTGGCGTTGCTCACCAAGCCAAAGAAGTCTAGCTACTAGACACACACCACCCAATCAAGCTCCAGCCCTCTTCTCTCTGGACAATAATCCAACAGGCATTTTTCAAAGAAAAGACCAGTAGGAAGTGTACCAGGTTTGGCACTGCTGGTTTGAAAACACTCTGAGTGCCTTCAGAAAATAGCATCCAGCCCTCCCCAGTGCATTCCATTCCTGTTCCAAAGCAGGAAGAACCAGTATGGGGGTTGTTGGTTTGGCCCTGTGTGGCCAAGGCTCATCAGACATTTTGGCAATGCAGCTGCTAATCTCCATCATTCCTTACAATTTTGGAGGTGGCAGACATAACCACATACTTGTCTGGATGACCTCCACTCACCTCTAAAGCTTCAAAGTTGGGAAGAAAGCTTTGTTGGGAAGTTGAGGAGTGAAAATAAAAGGATAGGAGGGAAACCTAGAGGTAGAATTTAATTTCATTGTTAAGTAAGATGAAAATTAAACCAAGTTCCTAGACAAAGTTAAAATAAGCTGTTGAGTCATCACTTGCTCTTTCAACTTCCTAATGAGGCTGATTTTATCACCAGATGATGGACCCTGCCATTGATGTATTGCATCTTGGTTTAGACAATTTATTCAAACATCTTTCACTAACATGGAAATAAACTCTGTCCTACTGAAATCTCAATTGTGGCTTACATGCAAATACAGTAGTACATGGTTTCATTTTTCTACTGTAACCTCCAAGCAACATTCCAGCAAGAAGATTATTCTTGCTGAGCCATTTGAGGTAAGCTAATACATTTGCTGTTTGACCAGCAGTACAAGTACAATTGTCCTCCATGGGCTTCGTATACTAGCTGTACCACTACAAATGATTGTGTTGAGTGGTGCTTTGTTTAAAAGAGGGAAAACAAATGTGATGTTAATGTACAATTTCCAGAGTTGACCACATATGGGGGTTGGAGAGGGGACTGGCAAGGAAGTGCATGGGTGGATAAGATGTAGACAGCATTGTGGTGAGACAAGAATTTTAAGAGGTGGGGATAAAGTGGAATCAGGGGTTTTCATAGATGGAATAGCATGCAAAACAAAGTATTTACAGATTTTGTTTAAAATATTTTTCAGAATATGTATTGTAAAAACTCAACGTAGATAGGAGTGAAGTTGTGAAAACCCTAAAGAATAGTATTTGTTAAAAGTGTAATAAATAATCCCCTTTAAAAGGTCTTATAACACATAGTAACCTATAGTAAGGTCTACCATTTGTTAACACATTATTTCTTATTGCTACTGAGGACACCGTTCAGTGGAAATGTCTCTGGCACAAATGCCATTGCAACTATATGAATGGTTGCATGCTACATCCAGGGTTGCTTGCATAAATGTTCCCAGTGAATTGCTCATATATATAAGCCCAGTGTAGTCAGAATTGTAACCTGTATTGTGGAACCTTGAAATTAGTTCATTAATGTATAAGAAATTTATAAGCTTCGTTAAAATGATCATGATAGATATTTGCCTTAAATAGATTTATTTAGTATGGCCTTCAAAAAAACTTCAGTGAGAAGATGATGTGTTCTATATATGTTTCACATGGTGTGATTTAATCACTTGCTTCCATTTTAAAAGCAACAATTATAGTTGTAAATAGCTTTTTCTAAAGCATAGCATAAATACTATAGGAGTTAATGACATTTCAAAATAACAGCTGCTTTTAAAAATAACATTAAGTACTGGTGTGTGTGCATTTTTAGCATTCACTTGATTTTGGTAGGTAGTGTAGTTTAACAGCTGCAGATTGTGTATTTTCATCACAAGCTGTGGCAGTTGGAAAGTTATTCTACTTTTGCCTATCCAACAAAGGTAGTTTGATGCTTGAGCAGCTAGATCAAGGTCACTTAGTTTCAACTACACACAGTACAGATTCCCCCCCCCCCCCTGCTGTGTATAACAATATAGTAAGTCACTGAAAGGAAAGGCACCTACAGGATTATTTTGTATGTTCTCACAAACTTTCAATTTATTCTTTTATGTAATTGTGCTTAGTAATAATTCTCTACATAGACACTCACATATTCAGACTATGATTAATACAAATAAGCTGTCAATGGTGCAGTGCTTGTTTGTAATACACAAGAGATCTGAAGCAAAATGTTGTAGCTTTGTGAGTTCTGTTCACTGTTACTATCACTCTTCCATGCTCTAATGCATGATAACACAACTCAATTCGTGTCTCCTCTGGTTTTCTACCCTTCCCTCCAACTATCAGTCAGTATTTATTGGCCATTGAGTAAGCATAGTTCTCATTGGATTATTTTGTGTCCCCCTCTTGGTTTCTATCAACTAAGCATTTTTGTACTTCTGAGCAACTTGGGCTTTCCCAAGCCCACTAATATATTAATGTTATGTGTGGATTATGCTGTTTTTGAGATGTGCTTACTGTGTTGAATCTTAGTAGCCTGCTTGAGATCTTGACCAGCTTCTTTCTAGAAGCTTTACCATAAATCCTTAACTAATGGCTTTCACAATACTACTTGATTCAATAATGACCATCTATGTTCTAGAAGATTTCAAGGCAAGATTTTGGCCCAAATCTTGCAGTTACCACGACTAAATATTCAACTGTTGTAACTCTTTTTCAGGTCAATTGCAACAGTCAGTGTACTTGATTCATATATTTATTATTCCGTATATTTCTGATTAAAGTTGTCTTGTGATTGTGGCACTGCCCAAGCATGTTAGGGGGGGGGGGGCTCAGCTGATGAAGCATTTCAGCCTCAGCGATGACAAGTCAAGACAAGTGAGATAGGCAACTATGTAAGGACAGATGACATCCACCCAAGAGTTCTTAAAGAACTCAAATATGAACTTGTTTATGATCTATACTTTTGTTAGAAGATATCCAACTGTGTTGCTCAGCTGATAGCAAAACATCTATCAGAAGAATGGGGAGAAAAACAATTTTCAGTGAACCCCACTCCTCCCTGCAGTTCCCAAGTTCCTCCAAAATTGCTCTGGAGGGCTCAGCTTGAGCAAATTTAAGGGGAATGTGGAGGGGAATTGTGAAAAAAACAATTCTCTCCATTCTTCTGACAGAAGCCTTGCTGTCAGCTGATCAACACTATTGGATATAACCCAGTGTAATTTGTCTGTAAGATCAGCCTCTATACTTGAGGACTGGAAAGAGGCCAATGCAACTTTAAAAGAGGGAGGCAGGATCCAGGAGTGATCGGAGAAATGGCAATCTGGTTAGTTTAACATCTATTCCTGGAAATTACTGAGCAAGTCTTGAGGAACAAGTTTTGCTGATGAAGAATCAGTGTGATTTGTATAAGGATTAGTCTTGTGGTTAGAATAAAAAGGGATTTTGAGGAATCCAAAATGAAATCTCCAAACTGAGTAAATGGGCATTAGATGTGATTAAATGTAAGAAAATGTAAAGTGATGCACACTGGAACAAAAAGCCTAACTTCACAGATATGTGACTTTGCAGTGGTTTGAGCAGTAAAGTGATCTTGGAGTTGTAGTGGATAATGAAGATGTCAACTTAACTATAGAAATGTGAATTTCATGTTAGTGATAATTAGGAAAAGGATTGAAAAGAAAACAATTAGTATCATAATGCCATTATACAAATCTGTCATGAAATCACACTTGGAATACTGTGTTCAGTTCTGGTCTTCATACCTCAAAAAAAGACGCAGAGTTGGAGAAGGTTCAGATTAAGGCAGCCAAAATGATCAAGGGATTGGAACAACTCTCCTATGAGGAAAGATTACAACATTTGGACATGACAGAGTTGTAGGAAAAAGTGGATGGACAGAAGTCGCCATCCCCTCACAATACTAGAGTGGGGGCCATCCAATGAAGCTGCATGTTGGAAGATTTATGACAGATGGGAAAAAAAGGACTTAATTCAGTTAAACTGGAAATTGTTCCCACAAGATGTAGTGATTTCCACTAAACTACTCACCTTTAAAAGAAAAGTTCATGGAGAATAAGGCTATTGGTTGCCTCCTCCAGTATTGGAGGCAATATGGCCCTGAATGTCAGTTGCTGGAAAGCACAAGTGGGGGGAGTGTGATGTTGTGTTCATGTCCTGCCTAGGGGAGAATAGTGAATCAAGGCCATCACAAACAGAGAACAGATGGACCACAGGCAGAAGAAAGAAGTTCATATAGAACAGATAACAGCTGCACACTACAGGTCAGGTTATACATATTTTGAAATTAAGGAACTGAAATACATTGTAGAAAGCACTAGGTAAGAGAGGTGAGAGAGGACAAGCCAAGTATTTGAGTGAATCCATGTTAAAGAATTCTTAAACATGAGCCACTATGGCAGAACTCCTCATGTGTATGCTTTATGGTGTTCCCGTCACTGTTAAATGCAGCTTGCCACAGTGTGCATGGTTCTCAGGTGTGCAGCAGACCTTTCTGCATACCCAGTTCCTGCTCTGAACTCAGCCTTGGTATGCATCTATTGACTTTATTCAGTTCCTGAGCTGTTGGCTGGCTGACCATTTAAAGATGCTTTGGATTATAAGGGACATGACAAAGTTAAGAATCCTTGTAAATCCTTACAGTGGTTTGTCCTCACTATGGTAAGAATAGTTTGAGGGCTAATGGGAAGCAAGGAAACGCTCAATTTAGATGTGTTATCAGCACTGGATGTGACTCGGGCCGCCACATTAAATTGGAGTGAGAGCATGAAAGGCTGCTTTTTATATTAAAAATGAGTGCAAATAAGGAAGGGTACCTTGTCTTTCCTCCCGCCCTCCCCCACCATACTTTGTTTCTTCAGGCATTTGTCGGCCTGGCCTAGAAGGTCTCCTTGAAGCAATGGAAAGTGGAGAGGTAAAGTGAGGGAGGCTTAGGTTCCCTCATCTGCATAATACAAATAATACATTATTATTATTATTATACTGCAGTATATTTTGTATTATTTTGTCCCTCTTGCGAATGAAATAAGTGAAGTTTCTAATGGATGGGTTAAATATCGCCCCCCCCCCCACCTCAGTGCAGCATTCTGTGTCCTCAAATACATTGCCATTAATCAGCATGCTTCTTCTGAAACAAGACATCAAATGTAGCAGTACCTGCTACTGTAATACCTGCTTCATGTACACATCAGTATGATAGGAAATGAAACACTTTCTGCTCTTGCTGCCAGTTGTGTTTCCTGTATGTAAACAAAAGCAATCAGTTAGCAGAATGGGAAATTGTTTATTTGCAGGATGCTTGCTGTATGAACGGAAGGAAATGTTCTTTTACAGAGATCAGCTCATTGTGTTGAGGCTACATTGCTGGCAAAATTGATTTTAGAATAGTTTGGGGAAATTAGCTGCAAAATAGGTGCATCTATTTCGAGTCCTAAAAACTTCTTAACTCTTTACATTAGTGGTTGAAGTTGAAGCTTATAGATCGCATAACCATCCCTATTCATAGTTTATGAACAGGGGATTTACACAGTTAAATGAATGTAATTTTAAACAGGAAGTTTGCTGTTTGTGCACTGCCTTTTTTAAATTTTGAAGCAAAGATGTACAGCAATTTTGAATACAATCTGAACAAATTAGCTAGGAAATATGTAGCCTGATAGTCTGTAGTTTAAAATTTTGGAGGATGCGTGATAACAGGACTCCAGTAAATCTCTGCACCCACGCTGCCTTGAAGTGAAATAAAGGTTGTTTCCCCACTAGAACACTTTACTGCAACTGAGACCTTGCTTTTCATTGGCTGAAGGCTTCACACAGGACTTAATAGCCCACCATTACCTTTCCATGTAGCTATTTGCTTAGAATTAAGTCTATTCAAGGCAGTGTACTACAATATAAACATAAAATTGCAATAATGTAACATGATGTTTCAAACATTAAATTGCAGAAACAAACAAGCAAGAATACATTAAAATATAATTCAGGCAGTACAGAATAGTTTCCAAAGCCACAGCAATAAAAAGTATATACAATAAAATAACATGTGTTAAAAACCACATGAAACAGGTGTTTTTCTTTTTGAACACAGCACATCCCTTGAGAGGGAGATCCATAAAGTGGAGACCACTGTACTTTGAAGTGTCTGTCTGTGAATCCCACCAATTTGACAGATCTTAAAAATGAACCAGTGAGCAGTCCCTATATTCAGCAAAGGTCTCTCAACACTAAGGATCCTTCCTTGCAAGTTTTGCCCCTTTATTGTTTTGTCATGAGCATGATAGTTCTTTTTAGAAAGCTGCTTCTTAACAGATCTATGGCCCCACCTGCACTATACATTTAAAACAGTATCGTGCCACTTTAAACAGTTATGGCATCCCCCAAAGAATCCTGGGAAAAGTCATTTGTTAAGGGTGCTGAGAGTTGTTAGGAGACCTCTGTTTCCATAAGCAACTGCAATTCTTTGAATAACTCTTCCCAGGGAACTCTAGGAATTGCTAGGTGTTATAATGGCTCATAATTTTGTATGTTTACAGATCTAGATTTGTCTTGTCAGGTTGGCAGGGAAGGATTTCTCTTTATTTTGTGCATTCTCAGAAATGGATTCCCATTCGTGGATTTAATTCTAAAATGTATTCTCCCTTGCTGTTCCTTTATCAGCAGACATTTATTTAGAATTTCTGAAGTTCTAGTGGGCTAGTTTAGATGTGTTTCCAAACATTTGATTCTGTGAAGCAGATAAGTTGATGTCATGGTCTACTACTCTACCCCTTCATCTTTTGTGTTCTAATTATTAGATTGTACTCCAGTAGTTTTGTCTAGGGAGGGTGTTGTAGTACAGGTTATTCAGCAACTGTGTGCTTCCCAGTTAAGTCTTAGGTGCAATCATTTTATTTTACTTTATATTTAGCTGGATATTCTTGGGTCTGTAGTATGTACTGATATAATTTTATATGTAGTGAATGTATGTTACACAGTATCAATTCATTATGTAATATTCATTGTACTTTTATTCTCTGTAAAATAATTTTAATCACTAAGATAATTTAATGTAATAGTGTTTCCGAAAGAAGAAGAAAACTTTTTGTTACATAATATAAATGGAAACCCATTAAGTTGAAGACTATAATTTTAATTTGCTTCTACCTGTATACTCCCAAATCTTTCTATTCCAGATAGCCATTAAAAGAGCTATGTAACTAAAAAAATTAGTGAGCATGCCACACATAATGCTAAGCCAAAACATGATTTAGCACAAACAACTAAATGTGCATATTTCCAGGCCAAAGGTTGCAGCTGTATTGCTCCTGCCTTAGTTCTGCTGCCACCATGTCACCTGGGTCTAAGCCATGGTTTGCCTTGGTATTGTGTCTGAAGGCCATTTGGTATGCTTTCAAGCTGAGCAAGGTTTTGAATCTAGTAGCTTCCTCTGCTACTGACGCCAGAAGACTATGTACATTACAAAACTTCTTAGCTGCAGGTAGTTGTATATGTATACTTTTGTAGTACATAATGCTTCTGAAATGTTGGAGAAGACTAGCAATAAGTCTTTTTTTAGACATTTTCATAGGAAATGGACTGGGATTTAAAAATCAAAAGTTTGTATTCTCCTTTCCTGAATCATATATGGTGCAACTGTCCCATTTTATGCGAGACATCCTGGATTGACGACTTCTGATCCCAATCCTGGATGTCCCGTTCTGGCTTCCGTGCTCTGGTCCTGCCAGAACATGGGACCAAAAGATGGATGTTTTTTCATCTCTCCCTGTGGTGTGAGTCAGTTGGCTCACACCAGAGCGTAGGATCAAAAAACAGAAGCAAAGCCTACCTTGCCCCTGTGCATCACCACTCTTTTTTCTCCTTCCGTTGTGGGACTTCTGGAAACTGGCTTCAGGAAGCACATCTGCGGAGGAGCTGGAGGCCGCAGTGACTTCTCCCAAGGCCATGCCAGCCACAGAGGAGGCAAAGACCGTGGAGGAGGAAGCCACAGAGGTGGCAGGCAGCGGCAAACGAGTGGGTGATGGGAACTGAATCTTGCCTGATCAGTCCAAACTATCACTGCTTTGTTAAATTGACTGGGCCAACACATTATCTCTGCGTAAAATATTACATCATCATTATACCTCGTGCTGAAATGATGCAGAAAATACACTACTAAGAAAAGACAGCATACAGTCTAGTTTCATTCATAAATAACATTAGTTACAGAATGAGAAGCAAAGGATGTAGCTACAAATAACTGTAGTCAACTGAAGTCTCTGCAGTGTCAGCCTTCTTTACAGTATTTGGAAAATCATGGTTAAGCTCTCTTGTCACTAGCCACATACTGTAGCTTGAGCAGTCGTGTTAAGCCAAGGTTTGGTTTAGTGTGATGTGCAAACCTGGTTTGTGTGAAATATAAGTGATTGGATATTTCTTTAAAGTTTGTTCTGTTGTATCCCACCCTTATACTACTACTAAAAGATTATTGTGGGGCTCTCTAAAATGTGCATTTTGAACTACAAATAGCTGAATATACAAAGTTGCCTCAGGGCTACTAAACTCATGAGATGGCAGCTTGTCACATCTAGAAGGGCCAATATTGCGGTACCCTGATATGGAAGATAATTGTTTATACCTTTTTATAATTTTGAATGTGTCATATTGGGACATAAATCAGTGCAAACGGATTTCTTCTTTGTTTAAATTGATTTCTTATGTATAGGAGATGGTTCTGATGGTGGTGGTGTTTTAGAGTAAGGCTCTGCATTTTGAATAGATGATGTGTTAATTGATTTCTTCTTCCCTTTTGGTTGACAGGTATGTGGAGTAAAAGTGAATTGCTATCAACTTGATCTTGATCCGAAGTTATAAAATGCAGACCCAGAAATGAGTCCTACTGAACTACCTTCTGGAATGACAACCTGAAAGATCTTTTGATACGCACAGACACTGTAACTCTTTCTTACCTCACTTCATAAATAATGGAAATGGCAGGCCAACAGCACTGCTCTTGAATATAAGGCTTAGCATTCCCTTCCCATTGCTTGGATATGAGTGATCACACATCACAGGAAGAAAAACACAAATCCAGCAGAACTTCCTTAAAGTTTAAGGAATCAGCAAGAATTATGCAGTCTGATGACTATTTTGCAAGAAAATTTAAGGCTCTAAATGGTAATATGGGCCCTCCTTCTTCTTTAAGCGCAACCAACAAAGGTGAAAGCAGCAACCCAGCCAATGGTACCCCAGCTATGCCTAAGATGGGTGTCCGAGCCAGAGTATCTGAATGGCCTCCTAAGAAAGATTGTACCAAGGAATTAAGCAAAGCTACATGGGAAAGTAGACCTCAAGTTAGTTATGACGGTGCTGGGTCAGCAAATGGTGACCAGAATGAGGGGCAGCAAAAAGAACCCCTTGATATAGAATTTGCAGAGGCAAAGTATGCATTAGGAGACATTTTTCTCCATTCACCACACAGAGGGCTTCACCCTATAAGACAAAGAAGCAACAGTGATGTTACAATCAGTGACATTGACACAGAGGATGTACTAGACCAGAATGCTGTTAATCCAAATACAGGAGCATCTCTCCATAGGGAATATGGAAGCACTTCATCAATTGACAGACAGGGTTTATCTGGTGAGAATTTTTTTGCAATGCTTCGAGGCTACAGGGTGGAAAACTTTGAGCATAAAACACACATGCCATTTGGATTTCCTGAATTTTTTCACTGCGATCCGACAATTTCTCCAAGTCTGCATGCTGCAGCACAGATTTCCAGAGGAGAATTTGTAAGAATTTCTGGACTTGACTACATGGATAGTGCCCTGCTAATTGGCAGAGACCGGGACAAATCTTTCAAATGGAGATTGAAGTCAGAATCTGTAGAAACGTCACTCTTTAGAAAATTGCGGACTGCTAAAAGTGAACATGAAACTCTTAAATTCTCATCTGAACTAGAAGAAAGTAGACTTGATAAAAATGTTCATCCTTGGAATTGTCAGAAGTGTTTTGCACATTATGATGTCCAGAGCATTCTGTTTAACATTAATGAAGCAATGGTTACCAGAATTAATGTGGGGAAAAGAAAAAATATAACCACTGGGGCATCTGCTGCATCACAAACTTCAACTGTAGCCGGACAGCTTGGAAGCTGTGAATCTCCTATGGGGAGTAAAGAGGATCTCAATTCAAAAGAGAACTTAGATGCTGATGAAGGTGATGGGAAAAGTAATGACTTAGTATTGAGCTGTCCTTATTTCAGGAATGAAACTGGTGGGGAAGGTGATAGGCGGATTGCACTCTCTAGGGCAAACTCAGCCTCTTTTTGTGCAGGAGATAGTTGTTCTTTTGAGTCTTCGCTAAGTTCACATTGCACGAATGCCGGTGTTTCGGTGCTGGAAGTACCCAGGGAGAATCAACCAATCCACAGGGAGAAAGTGAAACGTTATATCATCGAGCACATTGATCTTGGTGCATATTACTATAGAAAGTTTTTCTATGGAAAAGGTAAGCAATTTTTTTCTGAAATCTCTTACTCCCAAAGGTTTCAAAACATTTGCTGAACTTGTGGGTAGTGTTGTGAGATGTGAAAATATCTAATGTAAAATGAAGCTCTCCTTTTTTAATATGTGTCTTAGAGGGCATCATTGTGGCCCTCCTTAAAGTATTGAAAGCCCCAACCTACTTATTTAATATATTAATATTAAATAGATTTACTATTGGGGTTGTGTTTCTCTGACTTTGGTGTCATGCTCTTACATATGCTTTGACATCTTTAATGAAAACCATAATCTGGTCTCCTATTCTGAACGACAAGATTAAAGGAGTTTGGAGTGTGAGAAATATTCTTTAGGAGAGTATCACACTGTTAGTGGTTGCAGCATCATTGTTTACAAGTACAAAAAACTGTCTTCCATCAAAATGCCATAAGTGATATGCTCTTATTCTCTAATTAGTATTTTATACAAATAAACCAGCTAATTTCATAAGCGCCTAATACATGTGAGGGTGATGTGATGAGTTTTAAACTCCATACTTAGTGCAAACAAGGGTTTAATATGCTACAGATACGTTTAGAAATACTCAAAATGCCGCATTTTAACTTTAAAAGTGCATAAAGTATGATTAACCCATGGTCTGAATCTTGCCCGCCAAGGCACAGGAAGTAGTTCCAGCACCTCCAACTTTATCTCTCAATCTGATCAGGAGATAGAGCTCTATCTACTCTTTAAAGAACTAACTCTTCTCTAAAGATCTTTTCTAAAGGGCAGGGAGAGAGATTTTATCTTCAATCTTGGTGCTAAGCAGCAGAACACTCAAGATCAGAGAAAGAGTCTGGTACCTGCTCTTTAAGAATAAATGGCAGCATTTCCACCTACCCCAGCATTTGAGTGGAGAGGGTTAAAATGTGTGCGCGTGCATATCTGTCCTGTGCATTTGGTGTGTGAACATGTTTGTGGGCTGTGTGCCCACATATCTAAGGAATGTGTGTGCGGGGGCAGGGAAGGTCTGAATGTTCTGTATGTGTAGTGTTTTTCTAGGAATGTGTGTGCACATTGACATGCATTGGCCATGTCAACCACTGGCATGTGGCGCTTGGAGGAATTGCTTTTGGGTAAAAAAAGCATTAAACCATATTTGTTATAAAGCGTTAAATGCATATGACCATCTTCCATCTAGTTTTGGTACAATGAGTGTATTCCCCTGAGTGTATTCTTGTTTTTAAGAGTCATTCAGTAGTATGTTGTGCATGTGCATACACATGCTGTTTCTTTGTTTCTGAGGATATTTATAAAAATATTCAAACTATTTTCTCAAAGTTTAGGGGCCATTCTTACCAGTTTCCTATTTACGAAAGCTACAATGCAGAATTGTAATTGTCTAAAATATGTGCTAGGGGGTGGCTGCTTTGAGAATTGGACAAAATCTGGGTTTTAAAACAGAGTGTGATAAAATTTAGGTATATAATAAATACCTGCCTCTACTTAGCTTTAAGTGGAAGCAGATATTTTTATTTATTATTAAATGTTTGTATGGTATGTATGGACTATGAAATAACTTTTAATGTTGATTATTATTCAAGGTATGTGATGTTAGGTGAAATTAAGAACATAATCCTTCTTCCTATGTGATGGACAACAGCATGTAGACAGAAACTCCATGGGAGATTGAAATCTTCTGGGGTGCTCTGGAGAGAGGCTTATACAATGCTATAAGCCTCTCACAGAAAACTGAAGCTCTTTTGAACCTTGAAGGCCCAAGCCAGCCCATTGGAGACAGTCTCAGCATGGATGTTGAAGTCTTCCAACACTGCTGTAAAAGGGTTCTCCAACACCACACACCATCAGCTCAGAAAGGGAGGTAGTACAGCCAGGTAGACAATACACTAAAAGCACAGGAGGGTTTGGAAATAGCTGAAGGAATAACAGCAGGATTATTTAATGTTTTCTAGAAGTAAGTCCCATTGAGTTCAATGGCATTTACTCACAGCCTAAGAGAATTTGAGCTGTGTGAACTCTGAAGGACAAAAGGAATGCACCAGAAAATGATATATCAGTTAGGACTCATCAAAGGAGGACAAGTTCGAGAAAGGTACTCAAGCAAGACTGTAAAGTAACTAGTAAATAATTTTTATTAGTTTTAGCCATCTTTGCCCCATGCTTCAAGTAGGTTTCCATGACAGCTCGCAAAATTTCAAAATAAAATCTTTAATTAAAATGTGCAATCATAAGCTAAAAGCAACAATTCAAATTGGAAAATATAAAACAGTAAGGAGAGGAAAACATTTAAAATTCAAAAAATGGAAAAGTAAGGTTCTGTGAATACTCTTGAAGTACAGGTAAGTTCAAAGAAGAAATGGGAATGAAATTTCCCACTCCTACTGCCAGTGAAGGCAAAGCTAGAAGAATAATATATTCAGATTATTTTTATCACTTTTTAAAAGAGGCATGTTATTAAACAAATAATTGCTTGATTTGGGGACTTGCATGTGTATAAATAGTCAGATTTGGCAAAAAGAAAATTCTGTCTGTCCACCTTCCAAAAATGTGGAAATTCTTTTTTTTAGATCCATTGCGACTTAAATATTCTTTTTTTAAAAAAATGTGTTGGAATATAATCTGTGTAAGCTAAAACCTACTATCTTAATAGAAACTATGTATATAGACTTGTCAGTTATGAAAATGTTTAAAGCACATTTGACTAGCCTATGAAAATAGTCACAATGACATTTACTGCACCTTCAGTTTAACTATCCTCTTAAGAACTGTGCTCATCCATGTATGTCATCTCTTACTTCCATATAAGTGAATAGCAGCTATTCACTTTGTGTAATAAAAAATAAAGTGGGCAAAACCTGCAGACAGTGGGTATCCCAACTTCTAACATGAGAAATCTAATAGGTGAAGCAATATTCAACCCCCCTCCTCTGAACAGCTTCTTCTCCCCTTCTCTTTAGTCCTTTCCCAGGAATATATTTAGGAGGCTCTAGGCAATGTAGAGCTCCCATTCTGCCTGCACTTCTCCTTAACATGTAGGGTTTGAGGGGAGTGGGAGGATTTGCATCCCTTGTTCTGCCTCACCCAAAAGTCTCAGTGTCCCCCCTCAGTCATTAAATCAGAGTAGGAAAAATAGGTTGCAGGAAGGATTAGAACTCAACATCTCCTACCCTTCTCATCAAACTTAAAAGGATGTTAGCTGGTTTTGAATGCGCATAGGTTTTGACCATATTTTGTGGAGGCTTGGAAGATGCAAATAAGAATTCTGTTTAGCCCGAAGGCTAGATGCTACTCAGGCTCACCTTATTAATGGCATTACTATGATGATAACTAAGCCTTGGTTTCAAAGAGCTAAGAAGGTTGATGCAAGGGGCTTGCCATAGTCCAGTGGAATGTTTCACTTCTTTCTCCTTTGAATGCCATATCAGTACAGTGGTACCTCAGATTACATACGCTTCAGATTACATAGGCTTCAGGTGAGAAACTCCGCTAACCCAGAATAGTACCTCGGGTTAAGAACTTTGCTTCAGGATGAGAACAGAAATCGTGCTCCGGCAGCAGTGAGAGGCCCCATTAGCTAAAGTGGTGCTTCAGGTTAAGAACAGTTTCAGGTTAAGAACGGACCTCCGGAATGAATTAAGTAGAGGTACCACTGTACAGTTCTTGGCACTGTCTCAGTTTTAAAGGCAAGGTGCATGTATGACTTATTTGACTACTATTCAAGAAAAACAGACAGTCCCCTTCATCAAATTTGTGGTGCGTTTTGCTGAGTTGTATATATACCTGCAGCTCAGGGAAACACTTCATGCATCTGATGAAGAAGACTATAGTCCACAAAAGCTTATGCCATAATACATTTTTTTAGTCTTTCTAGTGCCGTAGGGTGCTGAATAAAAATTTGTTACTAAAACTTGCGTCTAAAAATATCAATATCAAAGGAACATTAGATAGCAATAAAATATCTTTTGACACAGAATATTTTAAAGAATCTGGCAGAGCATCAAACCCCCACTTTGCATCAGATAGGGGTGGGTGGATAGGACTGGGCAGAAGTGTTCCTTCACCAGCTTTGTCATCCTTCCAATGGCCAGTGCCTGGAGAGAGACACCAGCATCATTCTGCTGTTGTGGTGCTCCCCCTTTTTGTCCTCTAAATGTCTGAGTGGGGCATTGGCTCTAAGCTCTTCCCCAGCTCCAGGTTGCCCCACCGCACCAAACTTCTGCTGCTGGGGAAGAAGGGAAGTTTGGATTCCTTTCTAAATAAATATTGCAAACACAATCCAGCCAGAGTTAAGGGCATTTAAATACCACTGACTTCAATGAGGATATTAATAATGTGCTTGATTTTCTTCCTTACTCTGTGTCCAAGGCCATAGGCAGTATGCTTCTGAATACCAGTTGCTGGAAACTGCAGGGGGCAGGGCAGAGTTCTGTTGTGCTCAGCTCTTGTTTTCAGGCTATCAATGGGTACCTCGTTGACCACTGTGAGAACTCAGGGTAACTCACCTGCCAATCACATGTCAGTATTATGACATCAGAAGACTGATGGGTGGATTGTCCCACCTACCTGTCCGAATCCCTTGCCTGGTGTTCCCAAGCTTGGGAACTACAGTGCAAGCAGTGTTGCCAGCTCTCTGCTTTGCAAGCCTCTCTTTGCTGCATCTTTCCACCCCTGATGTGTGAGGTGGAAAGGAACAGCTTCAAAGAGCAGTGCTGGTAGCGAGAGTTGGCTTTCATTGGATGGAAACTGCTTTTTCCTCTTTGAGCAAGGCACACTCCTCCTTACCATCACAGGCTAGATGATTGGGAGCATGCCTTGCTCCAGCAATGGAACTGTCAGGAGCTAGTGGGCCAGATGGGGAAATTTTAATTATTAATCTTAATTATAATTAATTATTAATCTTAATTATAGTTTGGCACACAGTTTGGAAGTTCCCTGTCCCCCACCTTAAATCAATAGGGTTTAAATATGCTTAACTTAGGTTGGATTGTACTTTGTGTGTGCATTTAGAAATGTGAGTTTTCCTGCAAAAGAGAGTTAATTTACTTCTAATATAGTTGAAATTACAGTTGCCTCATTTGGAAGGTGGGGAAATCTTGTTTTAAGAGAACCTGATCTGTGGATTGCCATAATTTCATGTGTGCCAAAATATACAAGACTAATTCCTAACAAAGTATTGCTCTGGCATCCCATATGCTGCAGAATGGGTCATAAACTAGTGTGTATGAAAAAATATTTTAGTTATTTGTATTTTTTTTAATGGCTGACAGTTTTCAGCTACAATACAGATCTATGCTGAACAGATGTCCTAACTTGCAATACACTTATTATGTTTTTAGGTTCGTTGTCCTGCCTGCACATAAGACATAATAAAAGTGTAAACAAATAGGTCTGAGGGACTTTCCAATCTCAACCAGTAACATTTATCTGACAAACGAACAGGAATTTGTCAGTCTAATATTTCATTATTGTCTTCTCCTCTTTATGTACAACAGAGCATCAAAACTACTTTGGAACAGATGAAAATTTAGGACCAGTAGCAGTCAGCATCAGAAGGGAGAAGTTTGAAGATGCAAAAGAGAAAGAAGGTTCACAGTTCAACTACCGTGTAGTGTTCAGAACAAGTGAGGTAGGGTTTCTGCCAGGTGTGTTGATAGGTAAAGGACTTGGGACACAGTCCTATGGCACAAATTTGAATAAAATTAACATATGCTTATTTATATGCATAGAAGCAAATTTAAATAGACTTTCAGAGGGGGGAAATAAATGCTGGGGTTGCTGACAGGGCTTATTCTGAGCTATGAGGGTACCATGAGGATTTTCTGGGCAATGTATACTGTATTATGCCCTCTGTCCTATCTGTAATATATTGGTAAGAGCAGGTGTTTGCTTGTATTTTTTCTCCTGTTCTGCCTCCCTTCAGTAATAGAGCCCAAGGTAGCATAAATGTGGTTTCCAAGCAATTTTCCACTGAGGCACTAACCAGCTTAGTTTCAGCAAATTAATGACCAGACCATACCTTGGGACTTATGTGCGCAAACAACAACTTATCTCTGTTTCACACATACACATATGCTTACATGTCGTTTTAAAAACTCAGTGCCATCCACACATAATACCTGGCAACCCCAGATTAAAAGAATACCAGATGTGCAGGAAAATACTGGATGTACAAAGCAGATAACCTAGGAAAATTACGGTAGTCTATTTTAAAGATGGGAATATGATGCTAAAGGCTGGGACATAGCAGGTGCCCAGGAGTTTTCACTAGTGCTGTAGCCTGCCCTGCTGCCCTGTGAACAAAGTTTGCTTAAAAAATAATAATTAAAAGAAGGGGAAAGGGTCAGAAGTCTGGGAATTAGTGCAAAGTCTGGGAACTAGTGCAAAATACTCTTACTTGGGCCCTGTGGATCACCCCTTGACAATGCCCCTGGTTTCCACACTGCTGCAGAAAGTACTGAAAGATATTCAAAGAGAAATAATAAATTCACAGAGCTTTCATTCCATATATAAGAATAGATATCATGTGAGCTGACTTCTGCTCTGCTCACACAACTGAACTTCCCCTTCTCCCCCTCATACCTCACGAAATCTGCTCCAGAGGGTCCCCTATCCTCCAGAGCAGATTTGAGGGGTGCATGAGAGAAGAAGAGAAAGTGAAGTTCTGTTGAGAAGGCAGAATCCCATTTCTATTTCTGCATGTGGACATGTAGGCACTTGCAAGGAGAAACAGGCAATTACTGGCAGCAATTCCCATAAGCTGCAGTGGCTGAAGAAAGTGCCACTGCGGTTAAAACAAAACCACAGAATCATAAATAATTATCTGTTTCCTTCCTGTTTAGCAGTTTGGTGTAAATTAGATGTATACTACATCTTGGTTCAGCACACTAGATGGATGGGAGCTATGGGTGATTCCCCCTGTTTATTACTAAGAGTGAGTGATACATGCTTTTTGCTGCCTGACAGTCTGGTGATGTTACTCTGTTCTGATAGAGAGTAAACTTATTTTGCCCAGTCTAGATTGTAAGAAATATAATATCCCATGTAAGAAATATCGTCTTTAATTATTGTTATTAATTGATATACTGTTTAAGGTCCTGGTGACTTCTAAGTTGTTTGTAAGTTGTGTATAAAACGTAAAACCAATTGTACAACATTGTACAGAATAATTAAAATATGTAATAAAACAATCACATTAAAACAGCACAGCAGTTAAAACAAAAGAATCAGGTCAAGAAATCAAGATAATGCTTGTGTAAACAGGTGCATCTTCAGAAGCTGGTGACATGCCAATGTAGATTTCAGCAGAGAGTGCATTCCAGAATTCTGGTGCCACCAATGAAAAAGCTTGTCCCTGCATCACAAGCTAATCAACATTAGGCCATGTTCTTGTGTGCCCAGGTTTCAGAGTGATCTATGGAATTGGCAGGGGTCTGCTGTGTCCCTGCTCCAGGGTTTGAGAGTAATTACATCTGAATATAGCCAGCAAAGAGTGAGATTAATTTGGGCAAATATACCCTAGTCTTTTATACAGCACCTGTCTCTTACAGAAGTCTGGAGAAAGTTAACGTTCAGAATGACACAGATGAAACACAAACATTTTTCTAGGAAGAGAAGTAACATAACACACATACATATGTGTGTGAGAGAGAGATCTTGCCACTATAATCCAGCAACTCTACCAACCCACAATCTGTTTTTTCTTCCTAGTTTATGTACTGTAACCCTGATTTCCATTATTATCTTGTTTCTGTTTATGGGGTTAACAGTGGGAAGTCCTTTGTGAAGTGCCACCTGTGAGGAAAGTCTATTCATGTTTCCAAATCTGTGTTCCACTGGGTTTGACCTCAAGTTATTGTGCCTTTCTGTACTCTTACCATTTGTGTTCAAATGCCTTTTCAATTTTGTAATTGCTATTGGTTTTATGTCATTCTGTATTTCATTTTCAAGTTGTCTGATACCTCTAAAAACATTGGTAAATGCCGTTAGAAAGTCCCACTAAATCAAAGGGATTTAGTCGTGTGTGTGTGTGTGTAGGATTGCAGTAGTAGTTTTACATTATTTTGTGGATGTGCTTATAGATAGATAGAATATGATGGCTCTTGTAGAATCAAAGCACATTGGAGCCTAGCAGTTCTTATGTCAGAAATTCATTTTCCCCATTGAGGAATGAAGGAAATGGGTACACTTTTCAAAAATAAACAGATGGTGAGCCTGAGAGTGTAGAAGATAAGTATGGCTGCAGATGCTTGACAGAAGAGGATTATAAAAGTATAAGCAGGCTTGGGAAGAGAGTGGAAAGGAATAATGTTTTGAGAGGGGGAAGGGAGAAAGGGGATGTGACATAGAATTCCTCTTTAACAAAATACTTTAAATGTCTATTTTATTTCGTGTTGTTGGATGCTTTAGCTATTTCTTTTTTCAGTGTACTAACTATGTAAAGCACAGTAGGGTAATTTGTTGTAAAATAATGCCATGTTCAAGGTTTAAAAAACAATAGCATCTGAAGTCGTAGGAGGGATGCTAATTAAGCCTCAGGCACTTTCTTAGGCAGCTTTAACAAAACATATATGAAAATCTGGTTGTCCACCGTTAATTTCAGTTACAGGTAGTTTTTCAGTTCAGTTTTCCTTCTCTTGTTAATTAATCATGGGAATGGCTGTGTATGACATTTGTGATAAATCTTTGTTAAAAGTTTCTCAGATCTTACATTGGCTAGCATACACAGAATTAAAGGATGCATTTTGCCATATAGTTTGCTGGTGCAGTTTATGAAGTTTATATAAAACCTTCTTGAGGGCTGGAAACTGAGCCCAAAGTGATGGTTTCATGCTAACCTCCAAGTGCTATTGCTGAAAATATACTGCTTGTGAACATGTTTCAATAGACACCTGATTCTGACTGTTAACCCTTCTGCTTATTTTATTCTTTTCAATGTGTGTCTTTAGTTGAATTTTGAAGTTTTGCTAATTGCTGTAGCCCAGCACCACAGTAAATGAAGCTTAAGTGTAGCCATGTTCAAGCATTATTGCTCAAGCTAGTGTAGGTTCCCCAACCTAGCACCATGTGCCGGATGAATGCATTTAGAATACCCTCCACAATCCTTGATAGTGCAGTTCTATAGAAGTTCAGTCAAATGCACTTAATCCCCTGTCAAACCTTCCCATTCAGCATAGCAAGGTTGGGGGTAAGGCTAGCATGCATGTTGCTACTTCTCCCTACGCAGGTTCAGGCAGTAACAGCTTAACAGAATTTGTATCTTCCTTTTCCTTGTTGAAGATTGTGTTACAATGATAAACATTTAGTAAGACTTATACTCTTGCTGTAGCTTACCACGTTGAGGGGAGCCATTTTAGAAGATGCTATTCCATCTACTGCTAGACATGGCACAGCACGCGGTTTACCTCTTAAAGAAGTATTGGAATATGTAATACCAGAACTGAGCATTCAGTGCCTACGGCAAGCTTCCAACTCACCCAAAGTTTCTGAGCAGCTGCTTAAACTTGACGAACAAGGGGTAGGTATTGCATGCCTTGCCTGAACTTGCGTGCCTGTGAGTTGTCTTATTGCAGTGTTTTGTTGTCATAAATACAACTGAATTTGATCTGACCTGTCTGTGGAAATGCAGTTAACTTACGATAAGTGAAGGAGATTTTTAAGGAACTTTAACAAAAGGGGACTTTCTGTGTATTTATATTACAGTAAGATAATTTTGTAGGGTTTTTTTGGGTTTTTTACATGTTGGCTTATTTATATACTGCTTCAGATAAAAGTGGTTCACATAAAACAATAAATATACAAAATGAACATTTACACATACTAATCACAAGCACAAATGGCTGTACTTTCCATGGAGGTAAAATACAGTTTAGTAAGCCATTTTTGGTAAACACCCAATATTAGAAAGCTGCACATTGTATTAAAGGGAAAATCATTGGTTTGCCAATCTTTCACCTTTTCAGATTTTCCTTTCCTAATTATAATTAGCACACCTCATTCGCAGTGGCAGTCTTCTTACTTTATGTGGAATATATGATAGATCAAACAGCTGAAATTCTAATTGGGACTATTTAACAAGTTAACACTGCATGAGCAATGAAATGAACATATACTTTAAATTCAGAGTGAATAATGGTGAGATTAATTGGTTTGATAAGGCAGACACTGTTCTGCAAGATTATAAAAGGCATAATTGATCATTTTATATAGAAATGCATATATAGATACAGAAAAAAGAGCATCATTTTAGTCAGCCTTATACAAATATGATGAATAAGGTAAATATCCGGCTTCTTCCAAGGAGCTCAGGACACCATGTATGAGGATGTCTCATTTTATTCTCACGTCTTGACTCCAAGGTGACCTTGGACCAGTCAACCAACATTTGAGGTTTTTTCTTACAATCAGCAATATATAATTTTTTTGAAACAAATTAATAAAATAATAAACCAATCCGGGGGTTTTGAGCTGGGATTTGTCCCCTGGATTCATCATTCCATAGAGCAATATTCTTTATACAGCACACCTCATTGATTCAATGACATACATTTTTTATTCTGTAGCCAGAGGATGTATTTTGACCAAATAAGTATTTTTCAGTGTATGTGATTATGAGCCTTGAGCATGGCTGGATATCTAAAAGCAGTACAGGAAGACTGCTGCTTTCTATCACTTGGTTAATTTTTAATAGGAAGAGGAAATGCTAATAGAATGGATGTAGGAACACTGGATTCATCCTATTTTGATACTACTAGAAGTTTTTAATAAAGTTGAAAATAGAAGAGATCAAATCAAATGCTATGGTGAAAATAATCACTATTTGTTGCAATCAATTGGCAATACATACTTTAGTTCATCTGCAATTATTGTCAGAAATAAGCAGGCTGATTGTGTCAACAGTAGTTACAATCTAAAAGGGAACTTGTATAAACTTCACCCCCCCTCCACCAAAATCCTTCACATAATTGGGAAAATAGAGAAAATCGCTGGTGTTATTGCAAAGAGGAGGAGAGTCCATTGAACTTCAGGTATCTGAAATTTAAGTTAGAAAAAAACAGTGTTTTTTTCCTAATGCAAGAGTAACTAATTTGTATGGTCTTTTTGGGTTGAATATTCCAGAGCTTTCAGTACTCACATCTTCCATATATGGTGCTTTCTGCTTACACTTCATATTCTTTACAGACAACCACTTATGAAAGACAAATGGGGAATTCATTCACCCAGAGCAGCAGAAGCTGATGTTCCTGCTTATGCAGGCAATATCTTAAATTAGCCCAAATACATTTGCGCTGGGATCAACATAAGGTGTCCCATATTGCTAGATGAAGATGTAGACAGTACTATAGTATACAAAGCAATCCTAAAATCACATTTCACTTCAGAGATTATCTCAGTAGGTATAACATGTATTTTGGTCTCTGAGAATAAAAAGAAAACCTTAGAGAGAATGAGGATACGCAGCTGCAAATGATTCAATGATTAATACTGCACAGGGGCTTTGGGAAGGCATGATTTATCCATCATATGCTAAAGAAGTTCAGTTCAGTTAGTGTGCCAGAATTGGCATTAGCTGCTGTTCTAGGGAAGTTCAAATATGTCGATCCTAAACTGAAAAATGCTTACTAGGGTTACAAAATATATCTGTCAGACCCTGTTTTAGAGACTTTTTCTGTTCTGACTAGTTTTTTTCTAATTACAGCTGAGTTTTCAGCACAAGATTGGGATCCTGTATTGCAAAGCAGGCCAAAGCACTGAGGAGGAGATGTATAACAATGAGACCGCAGGACCGGCTTTTGACGAATTCCTTGATCTCCTAGGTCAGAGAGTATGGCTGAAAGGTTTCAATAAATACCGAGCTCAGCTAGACAATAAAAGTAAGTTTTATTAATAAATTGTAATAAACACTAAAATTATAAAAATAAGGGAATCTGTTATGCCAAAGTGCTTTTCTTCTGTAAATGCAGATTACACAGAGGTCACAGAGACAGCATCTACACTGCATTTCTTTCTTCCCTTCCAGACTGAACACAGTCACCCTACAGTGGGGCCAGACAGTGTTCCAGGCCTGCATGCTGATGCTTAGGGCCAGAGTCATAGCAACAGATGAGTTTTATCTTTGTGCAGTTGACTACATTCCAACCATGCAGAGCTGTCCAGACACACCCACACTGACACCCATCTCCATCCTCCATCCAGGCAAGCAGGAGGCATCATTACAATTGAAGGACATACTACAGACAGGCAAAGATGAGAGCATGGAGTAGGACCAGTGAGGGATGTAGCCTGAAGTGGTAGAGAGGCATTCCGAAGAGGCATGAGGACTGGACAGAGGGGCCTGGAGGGGCCACATTTGGGCCTGAGGTTCCTCATCCTTGCTCTAGGAAGACCAGACCCAGCAGCTGGTTTCCTTGGCGAGGAAAACAAGGGGTTACGTAAGTGGCTGTGTTTTGCGTGCTCCGTCTTAGTGGTTGTGCTGCACCCATTGAATGGCATGCAACTTTCACTTGCCACAGAAATAGTTGAATGCCAAATTACAATAGGGACATATGGCTTGGAAAGGGCTTCTGAAACTATTTGGAATTTTTATAGAAGTGTCATATTTGCTGGATGGTTTTTTTGTGGCCCAGTGGTGGGGTGAGTTGTTTATATTATACTTGATTTTCTGCATTGTCTTCATTGACTCACTTGTGGACTTTAATTTCAGCCGATTCAACTGGAACACATTCCCTTTATACTACCTACAAAGATTACGAAATAATGTTTCATGTGTCAACTATGCTTCCATATATGCCCAGTAACAGGCAACAGGTATGTCTCAAGTCAGCTTTAGGGAATCATGCATGATTTCTTGTCTGAGAAGTTGTTTGTAGAATGTATTTTTGCTGTTGAAATGTTTGTTATGAATACTCAGTAAAAATTATTGTTGTTATTATTTTAACTTGAGGATTGCATATTGCTTACGGATTAAAATGCTTAGGTTTATTACTTCTGCTTTGACCCAAAAGTTTATTCTGTTAACTATTTTTTTTTATATATCTGGTCTTTCCATTTTTTAAAAAAGAGAGAATAAATTATTTCACTGAATTGCCAGTATTCAGTGATACAGATACTTCTGGAAACTTAAATACTTCCTCTCCTACCAAAACAAACTGAATCCAGCCTAATTTTAAATAATGTGCATTTAAAAGATGCAAGTATATGTAATTTGATTTTTCATGGTGTAAGTTTTGGTATTCTAATAACTTAACATACTGCTTGTCTGTTATGCACATAGATAATAGAGCATTATATAGCAAATACAGTTAATATTTGAACATGTACCATTCTGTTCTAGTTTAGAATATCTTGCAGCATTAAGGATGGCTAAAAATGACATTGCATCAGAGGTTTTGTAGAATCCTAATGGTCGCAGTCTTGAATGATTTGAAGTTAATGGGCTTTTGCCATTGGCTTGAATTGAATTATGATTTTCTTTTTTTGTTTTTGTAAGGTTAACCCTGTCTTTGCCTGTACTAATTGATATAAATAATACCTTTGGCATAAGTTTGCTTTATAAATGGGATTTAAAAGAAATAGATACTTTAAAATGTATAATATATTCCCACTTCTACGAATTTAATGTGTGAATAAAGGAGCCATTCACAAATGAGATTACTGCTCAGAGTGTAACATTCTGCAAGCCAGTGTGTGTAGATAAAAGAAGCAACAACAGTTCCTTGTATATCTGCACAAAGAATAAGGATTTCTGCAAACATATTTTCAGACTTATTGACAGATGTATAAAAGTTATTTCCTTATCTGTGCTGAATTTGTTTTGGGAGAGTAGCTAAAATTGTAGTAGTTAGGTTGTATGATATTATATTTATGCCTAAAGTGAGCAAGTTGAGAATGTGGCAGAACTTGCAATTCTGGAGTTCTAAAATAATAGCTTCGTAGATGTATAAAAATTAAAATAGTTTTATAATAATTGGCAAATCACTTTCCTAGAAGTGGGTAGGTGTAACCAGCTGTCTTGTTTACCAAATTCACCAAACTATCAGAACTTTATAGCTTGTTTTGTACTGTTTTAACTCAGGTGTACTTTCTATTGTTTTCAATGGGAACTATTCCCATCTGGGCAAGTGTCCAGAGGATAGAACAAAGCCTTAGTTGGATAAAGAGAAAGTCTTAATAGTAGACCTGCACAGTTCTATCCAATGAGAAAATATTGTAGCAACACCTTTTAAAATGGAGCTAGAAATTATACGTGAAAGGCATATAGGAAACGGCTTTAGAATACATCTACCTCAGTACTGTCTACACTAACCAGCAACAGAAACTAGGGTTTCTGATAGGGGACATTTCCAGCCCTACAGCTAGAAATGCCAGGAATGGAACTTGGGGCCTTCTGCATACAAAGCAAATGCTCTACCAGGGAGCTATGTCCCTTCCACTATACATCTTCCATATTTGGTCTACCTATGGTTTTTGGGACCATTTTGACCATTTATGATGATACAGAAAAAAATTCCATCTATCATATGAAGTTAATTATATTTCCATGTAATTTAGAAACACTTAAATTTCTTTGTAATCCAGTGCACATGCCCAAGGTGATTAAAGTGATAGGTTAACATATCAAAGTTGTGAACAAGGAGCTTACTGCATCTATTTGCAAATATTTTATTCCCTCCAATATGACACAAAAGACAGTATACACTGGAATAACAAAATGTTTGAGAAACTGTAATCTATCTGTGGATGGGTTTAAATTGCAAAGTTTAACTATTGTAGAAAATACTTCTACAAAAGATATACTCAATGTTGATTTCAAATATTTTTGTTCCTAATTGCAGGCAATGACAATACATTAAACCCTTACTTGATGTTAAATGTTAGTCTTTGTCTTGGTTTTACCTAAACTGTGAGCATAGGAAATAACCTTTTACCTTGATCCACTTCTTCCAGAATTGTATGGCGTTTGTCACCCTCACTATTGTGTTTGCTTGAGCCACTCATTTCACTCTTCAGTTTTCTTACCTTTGCTTATATCTTTACCTAAATATTCCCTAATGTGTCTTCCTCTCTAGACAAACTAAAGCCTGTTCTTGGTTTATCCTCAAAATTTTCCAACCTAATTCCATTATTTCCCCAGTAACAATCACACCCTTCCACAATGTTTTAGTAAACACTCATCAGTCTTTGTACCTTAGACAGTCTTGGTATATTTAGCAGTAATATCATAGTCTGTTCTATGGATTTCTTTGGATAAAATAATGTGGAAGTTTTCCATATTTAGGTAACATTGGCCTCATTTGCACGTATCACTAAGCCGAACTATGGCTTAATTTGAACAAAACAGTGTGCTGGTGCACATAGTGAAAATTGTGGCTGCCTAGCTCCTTCCCTTCTGTTTCATTACCAATAGGTAAACCATGGTTTGACTTAGCAAACTTGGGCTTACGGTTTGTCTCCCCCAAATCAAACCAAGAACAGTAAGCCAAGAACAAACTTTGGCTAACATTGTGGTTTGTTTGGAGTGAGATGAACCATGAGCTCTAGTTCATCAGGCTAAGCTTAGCTTAGCTAACCAATGGCTTAGCTATTGGTAGTGTTGCTGCAGGAGCAAAGCACACTTCTTTGTTCAGACTAAACCATAATTTGATTTAGCGTTATGCACAAACCAGGCAACTGAGATCTGAAGGCCCCCCACATTATTTTTTATGATACTGGATGCCAGTTGTATTTGCACAGCATGGACACTTTTCAATAAAATGTGATAAGCACACTCTAGTAATCAACATTTAGCCAGCCTTAATGTGTAGAAGAAATAGCTAATGAATGTTTATTTTCTCTTTCTGTTGGTACCTCCTTGCCAAACTATATAATGTAGAATGTACCCATGGAAGTATTCTTGACAAGCTAGGAACAATTCACATAAAATAACAAACCTTTCCCTCTGAGACACACAGGAAGCTAAGATTCAGCATCACAGATAAAGTTGCTGCTGTCCTCAAGGAACAATCTTACCAGCCCTGCGGTATAGAAATTTTACTTTGTGTACAGGGCTTATCTTGTTTCATCCACTTATCCGAGTCATGTGGGAACTTCCCATCTTAGATTTGAATGGGATCTAGAGGTCTAGCCTCCCACTGAAATTATGGTGTGAATAGGTGTATAAATCCATTATACCTCGTATGGTCACTGGCCAAGGTATGTAGCCAGCTACTGTGAGCACTATCTCCAATGAACATTTCATAAAATCCAATTACCTGTGAGCCAGAAATAGGCCACACCAGAACTGTCTGTTGCTTTTTCTAGGAAATAACTACGCCCTGCTTGGTCACTGATCAGGACATCCCTCTAGTTTTAGAGCGAGCAGGAGATCCAAACACACAGGTAATTTTTCACTTTGGCTGCAATATAGGGTGGGGAGTCTTCACTCTGTGTTCTGATCAGAACAGAGGGAGCTACCCACTCTGGTGTGGCCAGTACCACCTCCTTGTATTGGCTTTCCTTACACATCACAGTTAAAGGCTTCTCCTGTTGAACTTTTACCCTTGTAGACACCCTTTCCAGATCATTTCCTTGCAATATTTCCTCACACTTCTGCCATTTGCTTTTGTTATCTTTGGTCAGATCTGATTAATCCAAATCTGTTGTCAAGTTATCTCCTTGTCTGATATAATAATAATAAAAAAAGAAAACGAGTTACTGTCTTGGTATGTAAGATTAAATGCTTCTTCAGTGTTTGGAATTTTCCTAGTTTTAATCAGGTCTGATTGAAATATGTGATCTTTGTATATGTAAATATTAACATATTATAATGCAAACTTATTATGAAACCACTTATTTTATTACTAAATTAAAATAAGCTTGAAGGTTTCTTGTGATGTCTTTTCATCCCCCCCCCCATTAAATTGAATGAAGAAAGATGCTTTATGCAATATGACAGGATAGCTTTGTTGCTTTCGCTTGAGCAATTAAGGCTTACAGAAATAGATTGCTGTGGCTTTAGCTGTCCAATAATGGTCAATTTAGCTTGGGAAGCTTAGAGATGAATAAAAATATGCTAAAGGGACAGATTAGGTGGTGCATCCTATTTCAGATTATCTGGAAAACTTAAAATCACATTTGATTAGCATGTTAGGGAAAACAGAGCCAGTAAAGTAAATTGAAGGTCCACAATTAAGGTCAGATCAGAACGAATACATTATTTTTAAAAGGTGGTAGATATTTCTTTTCTAACATTCTCTTAACTTGATACTCTTTCATATTAAAATTAAGTTCATTAATGCTGATATTTTACTGGATTCATATTTAGATTTACCACCCCAAATAAGGTTGTAATCTACATTTTTAAAAAATAATAATACTATTATCAGTGGACCTTACTTCCAAGTAAATATTGTGTTAGAACTAAGGTGAAAACTGTTATTAGGGTCTTGTTGTCAATATTGTGTTACTTCCTGAAAATAATCCCACTTGACCTATGTACTATATTTAAAATTCCAATTGAATTGTATCATTGTTAAGAGTGTGTTGGAAGGGCAGTTGAACAAATAAGGAGAGAAAGGGGGAAAGAACTTAGAGATATAAAAACAAGCTCTGTATAATAGTTACATACCATTTTCTTCAGTTTTCAGAACAGTGTCTCTCTTTTTTCATACCTTTTTCTCCATTCAATTTGCATTCCATTTATACAATCCTACCGAGATTAATGTATTACATATCAATATCATCTATTTAACTCTCCTTGCCTGTTCCTTGCATTTCAATTCCCCATTTATAATTATATGGTTCTATTACTGTTTTTTATGATGTTGTACAGACCTTTATGGTACTGATTATAATGGTTGTCTGCTATGTTGACTAAAATATTAGTTGTACCTCAGAAATCTCACCCAATTTGCCAACATTTTAAAGAATGAACGAGTTCTAATTTGTTTTATATGGTTAGGTTAATACAATTACATTAATGAATATGCTTATGCATGTTGGTGACAAGACTCAAATTCCTTTCAGGAACTATTGATGCCCTTTAAAATAATTTAGAAAGGTTTATATTGCAAATGTCTGTTATTTATTATTCAACCCAATTAGCACCTAATATCTAAGCCAAGCCATGGCTTGAGGCAAATATGTGGGATCCCAAAAAGGAAAATGTCCATTTTGCCCCTCTAGTTTGTTTTGCTGCTGCACTTTGCCGAGCTAAGTTATGTTTTGGCTTAGCATGTCATCCAAAGTCAGGAACCTTTGCAGCCCATAAGTGGGCCTTCTAGAGATCCCCTGGAAAAAATCTGTCCTCCACTCAACTAGCTTTTACATGCCTTTCCTCACACAGACTGGAGTAGGCAAAATGTTCATTCTGTTTGTACACTTTCCTGAAGGCATAGCCAATGTGCTGCAACTTCTTTCAGTCTTCGCCAGCATGGCTAATGATCAAGGCTGATGGAAGTTGTAATCCAAATCATCTGGAGGTCACCATGTTGGCTACCTCTGAAATATTTACTTCTTACTTCTGTTTCCTGATTTTTAATCTGTCACTGTTAACAGATGAAACTGAAATCAAAGGTATTATTGTCACTTTCTGCAACTTTAAAATAATTTGAATATATGGGAAACTACATCTGATCAGTAAATGAACTTTTATTTTGGTAGCATGTTAGCAGTGATAAAACTCACTTCCATAGAGCCTTTGGGGGGAATTCAGCATTGCCCCAAGGAGATCATTCCATCGGCACGGTTACTTTTGCTTGCCAGGCAAAATGAACTCCTCCCTCTGCACCCTGTTTTGGGGGCTCTCCTGACTCTCCCAATCAGATATGGGGAGGGCATTGGTGTGAAGGTGAGGGGGGCAAGTCCTGTTGATCTCTTAGGACTTGTTGCACTGGCTTCTGCTAGTGCAACAGATTAGTTCAATCCAGTCCAATTACTTTAGTCCACCTGTACCCAAGTATTTATGCCCCACTAAAAACACGCTGAAATTAGTGTTTGTAGCTGTAAAATGGATTGCAGCTACTGGCTTATAATGGTATGGCAAAACTTTCATTGATTTTAATAGAGTTGGGTTGTACCCTATACCATAACTCAGTGTGCACCAGATGCATACCCACAGTTGTGATTTTCATTTACATATGTCTGTCATCTACATCATTTCAAAAGCCAGTAATAGGTAATGTTTGAAATAAAATTCAATTACAAGACCTCAGAATACAGCAGAGGTCATATCTCCAATTTTCTACCAGCTTAATCCTGGACATCCCAAATTTACACAGTAAACAAAAAGGTATTGCACCATTTCCAAAAGCCCTGAGATTGAAACTTTCTGGTAGATAGACTTAACAGAGACTTTGTGTTGCTTCAGTATTTCCTTTCACTGACAGCTCTTCTTTTAAGCTAACAAAGAGAAGCTGAAATAGCTTCTGGTTTACTATTGTGGACTACTGAAGTAAAAATTCACCAGAAAACTGCATGTGAACATCGGTATGTGTCTGTGGAGCTCCTGGATTGTAACATTTCCAACACCTTTTCAGCTTTCCAAATAATTATAGAAAAGGTTGATGTTTTAATTACATACTTGTTACATGGTTACAAGTTATTTAAATTGATACTAGGTTATGTTACTTAAGATATGTTACTTCAAAATATCATCTTTAGCTGTAATATGAATGTCTGCATGGGGCAATATCCAAAGGACCACATGAGAGATTCTAAATGTGTGCCAGGATATCTGAGGTCCCCTTTCTTTCACAGACTCTGCTGCAGACACACTACCCAAAAAGCTGTTCCCAAAAGTCTGGGAGGTTACTGTAATAGTGTGGAAAGTTGCAGCTGGAAATAAAAGGCAAAAGCTGTGTTGAACCACTTCAACGTACATTTAGGAATCCTTGGATCTTGGCCTGCCTTTGTCCACTGCTGCATTTCCAAACTTAATTGAAATAAAATTGTCCTGTGAAGATATTTGGTGACTGTTGTGCTTTTTATGGTGGGGAAAGTTTGGTTTAAAATGTTGAGAATTTCTAGTCAATATAGAAACCACTACATCTTAAGGAAACAAGAAATGTTTATTTCATATATGAAAAGTTATTTTGCATCTTGGAAATGATTAAAGGGCTATTTAGTGTGGGTCTGTGCTTCATATACTTGAACAAGACTGGTTTAAGATTTTACCTATTCTCAACCCACCACTTTCCCCTTTTTAAAGAGCCGTGTATTTCAAACGGTATAGACAAGACCTGTAAAATATACCGTACTTAGGTTGCGTGCTGCCTGTGCCAAGACAAGAACATTGTGACTAATCAAAGTCTAGGGTTTTATAAAATACATAATTGCCATTTTTAATAGTTACCTTTTTTTCTAGTGGATGTGAAGGAAATTGTAGTCACCATTTTAATGTTTTTTTGTTTGTTTGTTTTGCATCTAGCTTTTAAGGAAAAGGCACATAGGAAATGACATTGTTACCATTGTCTTCCAAGAGCCTGGAGCGCTTCCTTTCACTCCAAAAAATATCCGTTCTCATTTTCAACATGTGTTTGTCATTGTTAAAGTCCACAACCCTTGCACTGAAAACGTGTGCTATAGGTGAGTATAGGTTTGTCAATTGCCTTTGTTTCTTAGGCTTTCATTGGAAATTGCTGGGGCCATTGTTTATTTGCTTTATCAGCCTTTTCTGCATTTTCCATGTACCTGTGCTCCCAGCTCACCCAGCCAACCATCATGGCACCAACCTCCCCCTTCTACTCAATGAATGAGCTTAGTGGGAGACCCACTGGCCATATCCTTGCCTGTGGGGGCTGGCAGCAAGCCCCCAAATGGGGTGCCTCAGGGAGGGGCTAAACCACACTGGGATCCACTGGGATCACTGCCATCGGATGATGGAATTTGTTCCAGTTGTCTTGTACCTCCTCATCTTTGGCCACAGTGAGCAACCAAAGTGCAGATGGGTGGTGGATGTACTGCTCCAAAAAGTCCAAATGATGACTTGAGAGGGTTTGGATTGCACCCTAAAACCAAAAATGACAGTACTTGCTAGCTTCAATAAAAATAAGTTGTATGGTACCTGTAGAACGTAGTCTCTATATTTAAATCTCTGAATTATTCAAGGACAAGAAGCAATCTTATGAAAGCTGAGCCCTTTTGTTAATACAGATTTCTATATGCATGGGGACTCTAGACTGGAGAAGTGGGGTAACTGACTCAGTTCTAAGGTAGCCCATAATGGATCATGGCATGCTTATATGTTCATACCATGAATCAATACTGTATAGGAGTGCATTCTAGGCATATGGCATTAAAAATTGTGCATTTGTTTATACACTAGTACGCTGATCTATATATTTAGTGTTCATGTACATGCATCTGTAACACACCATTTTATGATGGGTTGGTACAACAACATTTGTGCTCTGTGAATATTACATTTTTTGATGCAGCACATTTTCAATTTTATAAAAAATATATTCAGT
Source organism: Podarcis tiliguerta (assembly GCF_965153285.1). Taxonomy (NCBI): domain Eukaryota; kingdom Metazoa; phylum Chordata; class Lepidosauria; order Squamata; family Lacertidae; genus Podarcis; species Podarcis tiliguerta. The sequence goes on from NC_139536.1 coordinate 46,000,021, forward strand.
TAGTAAGAGTTCTGTAGAGGTTTGGACTACATGATCCTAGTGGTTCCATCCAACTCTACAAATCTATGATTTTATTTTTCTCATTTTGCTGCAAATGTAATTCCTGACAATTTCTGCTTTTGAAGAGTTTTGAGGTAGTTTATTACATAAATTTCTCTTGTCCTTGGTAGGTGCATGAATATCTTATGTATAAACAAATAATGTTTTAGTTAAAATAACTTACAAAACATTGATCCTATAATAAGTTTTCTTCACTTTCTAGTGTTGGAGTTTCAAGGTCAAAAGATGTACCACCTTTCGGGCCACCAATACCTAAAGGAGTGACTTTCCCTAAATCAGCAGTTTTCCGGGACTTCCTTTTGGCCAAAGTTATTAATGCAGAAAATGCAGCACACAAGTCAGAAAAATTTCGAGCCATGGCCACTAGAACACGGCAAGAGTACTTGAAAGATCTTGCAGAAAACTTTGTTACTACCGCTACAGTAGACACATCAGTCAAATTTAGTTTTATTACACTGGGAGCAAAGAAAAAAGAGAGAGTGAAACCAAGGAAGGATGCCCACTTATTCAGCATTGGAGCAGTGATATGGAATGTGATAGCACGAGACTTTGGTCAGTCCCTTGACATTGAATGTCTTCTTGGTATCTCAAATGAGTTCATCGTGTTGATTGAAAAGGAATCAAAGAATGTTGTTTTCAACTGCTCCTGCAGAGATGTTATTGGATGGACATCTGGATTAATGAGTGTTAAAGTTTTTTATGAAAGAGGAGAATGTGTTCTTCTCTCAGCACTTGATAACTGTGCTGACGACATCAGAGAAATGGTTCAAAGACTGGAAGTAAGTATGGTTTCTTTTAAGTGCTTGGCAATTTCAAATGCTATTGTCAGTAATTTTTCAAGATAATGGAGATGGATAAATATGATACCTGACTATAGAATTTTAAAAATGAAAAATTTACCAGACTATTTCAAGGGTATTTCTGTATTCCAGGCTTAAACTGGAAATGTGGCAGCTGTAGTCTGAAACAGAATTCTCCCTTTTTATTACAGTTAGGGTTGCCATATTTCAAGAAATAAAAATCCAGACAATTCTACTAAACATAATAGAGAATTTTCACTTAATTCAGATTCTCTCTAAGTGTGTTATATTGTTCAGATATATAACCTGACCCAGTCAAATGAGTCAGGTTACAATAATTTAGCATTGTTCTAATGAAAAAAGGTGATCTGTACCTGTAAAGACTTCAGTAAATTACTATTTTGCTTCCTTGTTTAATATAAGGCAGCTGCTAAGTCTTCTACAAACAAAACAATCCCTGAATTGTTATAATAATCAGTAAGAGAAATGTACTGACTTAGAAACTGGACACAGCACAGATGGTTGCTCCAGGGGCATCAAATGTTAGAGCTTGGAGAACAACATCTTTATTCAGAAATCTCTAGTCAGCCATGAATGACAAAAACAATATTAGCTACCCGAGGGGTATAATATATTAGTACATGTGACTTTGCATTGTTTGAAAGCAGTTCCTTACATATTTCAGAAGGCATGTGTCCAGTGAGGGAGATGTGAAGACTTGGTAAAAAAAAAGAAAGGAAAGTGGTGGAAAAGAAATGGGTGTATATGAAAAGTGGGTGTGGGTGTGCATGCAAGACTAGAAACAGATTACTGAACAATTGGTAGTTGGGAGGGGGGGATCTCTTAGGAAATGCACATTTCAGAATGTGAAATACTAATGTGTATAAAAGAATCCGACAGTTAATTTACCCTGCTGAAAAAGTTTAGTCTTAAGATTCCAAAGCAGTAATAAGACTGATGACAGAACTGATACTGTGACAGGATTACTGAAGAAGTAATTATTTTCTATCTTGATGTTGGAAACTTACTTCAGAAGTTGCAGAGTACATCTTTGAGTGTTTGGTCCAGAAGTACATTATGAGAGTATTCCAGTCATTTTGATTCTGAAACCTGGTGGACTTTGTACAGGCTGGCTTTTGACTCCTCTTTTAAGAATTTGTTTAAAATATTTATGCATGGCCCTTAATAAAAAAAAAATATTACAGGGTGTCTCACAATAACACAACTACTTATACACTGTAATATAGCAAACAATTTTTATTTTCATCTTGTTTTTAGGTAACTTAGGTTAGGATTCACCTAACCAGCCCTGTCAGTGGAAGCCTTGTGCAAGGACTTTCACTTGTGCTATAAGGCTTCCCCCATCTCTCTCCCCCCCCCCCATGCCTTCCAGAATTGGCTTAGAGGGTTGGGAGAACCTCCAGAACAATGTGCAGGGGGAAGCGTATTGCTCCATTTGGCAAGCTGGAATGCTAGCACAAATAGAATAATTGGAAGACCTTAAGTCTGCAATCCTAAACACTTAGCTGGGAGTAAGTCCCAGTTAACAGTGTGGCTCTTATGTATTGGTTCCACCATGACACTGATTTATAATTGTTCTAATAAAACAAAGTTGTTATTACTTTTGGATTTCAGAAACATATCAAACAATAAAATTTTATTTTATAGGTTATAATAAATATTACACTTCATGTTCTTAATGGCAGGGGGATAAAATCACATTTTAAAAACCATTTCAATATCACCCTACCCACAGCTCACCATTTCTGGAATTTTTACATCGCTATTCTTTTATACTGTGGTCTCACTAATTTCTTATTCCTTTAGATAGTAACTAGAGGATGTGAAACAACAGAAATGACCTTAAGGAGAAATGGCTTGGGACAGCTCGGATTCCATGTTAACTTTGAAGGGATTGTAGCAGATGTGGAGCCATTTGGTTTTGCCTGGAAAGCTGGCCTACGTCAAGGCAGTCGCCTTGTGGAGATCTGTAAAGTAGCTGTAGCAACCCTGACTCATGAACAAATGATTGACCTGCTGCGCACTTCTGTGACTGTAAAGGTGGTGATTATCCAGCCACATGAAGATGGATCACCTAGACGGTAAGAAGTCACAGTAGCTAGTAGGTTATTTGTGTCTTCACTGCTGACATTCTTTTGCCCTTTTCACAGATGGCTTTCTTGTTAAATGGGTAGTGCTCATTTGGTGCTAATGAGACTTGCAGCTAACACAGTCTGTGAGAGAAGTGCTATCTTGTAATAGATGGAATGGATCTTATAAGTTATTTTAATAAAGGATGGATTGTATACTGGGGGGACTGGTTGCTTTTAGTTAAGTGAGCAGTGCTTTCTGAATAAAGTGAACTGTTTACTATAGAATGGGGAAAGCATCAATATGGGAATAAGGGGGAAGTGGTGGCAATTAATCAATGTTTTTGAAAAGAGTGAAAATTAATAAGGGATTTGAAATAGGGAAATAGAGTAGAAATTAATATGGCTTTTGGAATGGAATGGAAATTAATGGAGAATAAGGGGGAAAAGGATAGAAAGTAATAAGGAATATTGAGGAAAGGGGTGGGGATACTCAGTATATTTAATGAGGCAAATGGTTAAGAAGCTTTGGCTTTGACTACACTCACATTGACATGCAGCCCCTGAGGGATTGGCCATGGGTCGATGCAGTCCTCAGCACCAAAAATGTTAGCTACTGCTTGTCCGCATGCTCTGTCCTCATAGGTAAGGTATTCCAAACCCAAATCATTTTGCTTGCGCTTTTCTGCACCCTTTTCAGCTCTAAATATTCTTTTTGAGATTGGGCAACCAATGTTTTCTTCCATTTCTCACTTTCAACTAAAAGTATCCAGAACAGATGGAGCAAGGAAGAAATTGAGAAAGTAGAAAGGGAAACTTAGGTTAAAAGAGGCAGCCTTGTGCTAGATGTGCCTTTGTAGCTAGGCAGATGGATATTATGAGGACAGAATACATGTCCGTTATACCCGCTTTAATAAATGATTTTTTTATCTCAGCTAATTCAAGCGTTCAGTTAGCTTTCTTTAATAGGGAGAGTGTTTGCTGTGTATGACTGCCACATTAACATATTTAACTATGGCATTGTAGAATTGGTGATATATATGTTGCATTTTATTTATGGATGTTCTCCAAAAATTAATTTCTTAGAGTGAAATGGGGGAAATTATCCCTTTATTGCTGCCACTCATATTGCCACACATGTGCTGCCTTTGGAAGACATAGAAATATGTCTGTATATCATTGTTTTTTTCAAGTTGCATATAATTGGCAGCTGAAAGATTTTCTCAGCTTCATTTGGAGATTTTTGCCATCTGCTTCCAAGTATGAAATAACACTTTTTGGTACTTATTCTCCTGATTATCACTGGTGCCATTCCAAAACAGTTGGATCCATAGCTTAGGATAGGCTGCAGACAGCAAAAAGTCTAGAAAAGTCAGAGCCCTTCTACAGGCTCCTAAGTCATCATCTACCCCAACAGAAGGAGAAGGGATTTTCTGCAGTATAAACTTCCTGTGATATGAGAATCTTCAACTGCCTCTTTAAAAGAATGTCTGCTCTTCCTGGATTATCCGATTCTTTGAAGCCTTCTTAGCAGACTGGACTAAGTATAGTTTTCCCCAGAGTCCACTGTTTTTTACTACTTCCAACCAAGGTGAATAAAAATGGATAAAAGTGTAATCTTACATTTTTAAAAAGTTCAGTCTATAATCTGTTTCTCTTCTAAAAATAATGTGGTTGAAACCATGAAGGTTATTGCAAAACATCAAAGGCTCAAGGTGCCGTAAGACTCTTTTTTGCAAGAACAGGCTAACTCAACTATTCATTTGGGAATTGGTTTAAAACTAAAACTGACCTTAATATAAACATATAATCTCTTAAATATGAACATAGAACCCTCTTGTGAAAGACTCCTTTCCTTTGTAAAGACAGGTCTGTGCTGTGAAATATTTGTTCATGGGGGAATATACAACATACTAGATCACATCTTAAACCCTGATTCAAGAGACCAGAGACAAGGAAGTCATCACAGGTTCTAAAATTCATATGATGTCATGACTTGCCTTATAACTGATCCCATATATATCATGTTGTCCTGTTTGATGCCCAACTATCTGAATTGTACAATGTTTATGACTCTACCACCCAAACAAGAAGGAATTCACTTTACATCTCATGGCGAAAACACTGTTTTGCTCTTCAACTACCTTTCCTTCAGAGACCAGAAAATATGACAGCAGGGGACTTAGAGACAATACTAGTGGACATCACTTATGATGGAAATCCTAAGATGAAGACATGATCATGAAACTTACGAGGTTTTCCAAGTTATCTCCCCCTGGAAAAAGAGTACTCTCCACTTCCAAAATTTTTCTCACATGATTTTCTTTCCGATACTTTTCTATAAAGGTTAAAACTCCACTCCACAATCAGCAACTGGGACAAATTATAATAGATTATGTGTGTCCGGTTTCCCACCTTCTGTGCTTGTCAAAATGTTAAAGACACCACTGCCCTAAGTTTTGTTACCCCATATCCAGATCAAGCTTCTGTCACTGCATTTCACAACCACAGGCATATGTCCAGTGAACAGGAGGGATAGCTAATTTGCTACCTTAATCTATTCCCAGGCTTTATCCCTGTTCTATTGACATGTTCAGCATATTTTCCTTCCCAATGTGGACAGATGGGCTAGACCCTATGCTTCCCATGGCTAAAGATTTTCAGCCTCATGAGTCTACAGACCATTGAAATCAAACTCTGGAAAATCCATTGAAATCAAAGGTCCATGTTATATTATCTCAAAACTCAGGCTTGATCAGGTCATTGATTTTAAAAAAATCTAGCCATTACTTAACGTAGGTGATGCTGTCCTAGCATCGGCTTCAGTTTTTGTTGTGTTAGTGACCACTATAGGTAGAAAACGCCACTTATTCAAGCTTTGCCCTTTTCCTGCTGAGAAGCCATTCAAATAACCTCTAGATGAGTTTTAAGGCTCCGTATATTTGCCCTTAAGTGCTAGGTATTGTGGTGCTGTTATTATTATTATTTTAAAAAAAAGATTGCCCATCCCTCTACTGGCAATCTAGACTGGGACCTTAGAATGATGGGGCATGAAGGTTTTAACCCTTTGCAGTCAATTCGGCCCCTCAAACTTGCAATTAGCACAGTGTGTTTTTTAAAGCTCGCTTTCCCCATGCAAGAAGCCAGCATGGGAAGCCTGGTCTGAATTGGTACCATAAGGAGGCTAAAGGGTTAAAGCCCCTTACTCCATAATAGGGTCTTAATACTGCTAGGCCACCTGGGCAGGGAGTATGTGTTTAAAAAAATAGTCCTCTGCACTTAAACAACACAGATATGGAGCTAATGTATCCTCTGGTTGGGCCCTCAGTGAACTTGTGGGTAATAAAATAACCCCTCAATCCCACTGAAGTCTTCCTTGTTTACTCTAAGATATCTTGGACACCAGGGTTACTAGCGGCATGTTCAGCAGGCAGGTTTTCCTTGGAATGGAAAAGCTGCTTTGCATTCAGTTTTATCTCTGACAACTTAAATTTTACATAATCTAGTGTAAGAGTACAGATGATGGGTCATATTTTATATTATGATATAACTGATATAATATATAATTTTATGACATGCACATGCTATACTTCTTTTTTAAAAATGATGGGCTGTATCTCTACAAGACTCAGGGATTATTATGTTTCTGTATACTGCAGGGGTTGCTCAGAACTGTGTCGAATTCCCATGGTGGAGTACAAACTTGACAGTGAAGGCACCCCATGTGAGTATAAAACCCCTTTCAGGAGGAATACTACTTGGCATCGGGTGCCAGCTCCTGCAGGGCAGCCTCTTTCTCGTGCCTCTCCAATCCTAGGAACATCTGATAGATTGCAGTGCCAGCAGCTTCTCCAGCAGGCGCAAACAGCCATTCCTCGTAGTACTTCATTTGACAGAAAGCTGCCAGATGGTGCAAGGTAATATGTTCTCTCTGTTATTAATTCCTGTCTTTTCTTAGTGCTTTATTAGTAAACCTTTCTGGTCTTTGGTATGAAGTGATTTTTTAAAAGCTGTTTTCTTTTTAAACCTCATTCATATACTACTGTACAAGGTTTTAACAGATTTGAGCTGCAGTGAGCTTAGCGTTCGCCTCCACTAATCCTTGTTGAAACAATGGTCAGTGCTAATAATACTTTAAAAGGTAGACGACATTAAAACTCACACCCTCTTCTCTATTTATAATGGAATATAAAAGCTAGGTACCAGGCAAATTCAGCCACTGTGGTAGTCGACCAATAAAATAAGAACTTCTGAATAAGAGCAACAAGCATTTAAAAAAATGAAATTAGTTGCTTGCAGGTTAATACTTTCATCTCATTCCAAGAGAGTTTTATTATATTTGTAACGTCAATAGAACATGGCTATAAACGTCCAAGAGCAAATGGATATTTGTGGAATGATGTCTTTGTTTAAAAACTGAAATGACTTAAAAGTTAAATGAAAACCCAATTGACATTTGTTCCAATTCTGTAGTAGGCAGTGGGTTTTTCCAGGGAAAGTGGCTGGACAAAAAAAAAATCCCCTCTCAGGCCCGTACCTAGAAATCACAGGACAAATGGAAGTGCGGATGAGCGCAAAGACACTATTGCTTGCAAGGATCTATCTATATGTACTTTAAAAAGTGCTGAATTGTGGTCATTATGCGAAAATGTGCAGACTGTAGGAAACATCCAGTATCACACGAGCAGACCTTACCAGTCTCTTGCTCCCTCATTGCAGGCCCCTCCAGAGCAGATTGTAGGGCTACTGAAGTGGGGATGAAGGGAGGCTGCATATCATTAGATGTCCCCGCATCTAAAAATGGTTTAAATTGCACAAAAACTATTCCAATGTCTTCATATTGTTGTCTGTATTTCTAATTTCATTAGGAATTTATATCAAAAATTGATTGTTGTTGAAGCGTCACAGATCTGTGTACATGGTTAATTACTTGAGTCACTATTTCAGAAGTTCACCGAGCAACCAGTCATCCTCCAGTGACCCAGGACCAAGTGGGAGTAGTCAGTGGAGACACCAAGTGGGATATGATGGGTATTTGTTTCTTTACATCTGAATCCCTTTTTATGAACAGTAACTGTAGAAGCTAATTTACGTGTGGAATATCCAACTGGCTGTTGTAGAATGTTTCATAGGTGGCTTTGTAAAGATAATCATTTAATTACCTTATTTACTCAATTCTAATGCTCACCATTCTTGGCCAAATTACATTGTGAAAATTAAGGTGCGCATTAGATTTGATGGCACATTTACATTCACCAGCAAATACTTTTTTTGGTTTCAAGGTTCTGAAAATTGAGGTGTGCATTAGATTCGATGGTGCATTAGATTCAAGTAAATATGGTATGTGCTGCTGTAGTCAATCTGCCCCATCTCTGAAGGCTTGGAGGCAATCCATACATAGCTGAGTGGTGGTGGTATCTAGTGGCGTCTATTTGCTAGTGGAAGTGCATCAACTAGCACAAGAAGAGGGAGCTGTTTTTCACCAGTCCCCTGTAGCAATTGCAGCCCCCTATGTCATATCTCATACTGTTCAAGAGGGTCTCCCAACCCTCAGGAGAAGCTTTTGGAGCAGCATTTGGCTGTGGGTGGGGGGAGCGGGCTAGGTTGGATAGACCTGATTAGTGAAAAACTGGTACCCTGCTTTGCTCAAGTGAAAGCGGTTCAGCTTGTAACAAAACCACCCATTTAAAAAAGAAATCAACATAAGATCTAATGTGTTTAGCAGGGGTATCAGCAGCTATATTTGGGCAACTTTGTGTATAAGTCTTAGATAAATAATAACTTAAGCAGAATATATTTAAATTGTTCTAACTACTGTGGAATGTTTTACTCTTCTTTGCTTACCAGTTGTCAATACTCAAAATATATAGTTGTGCCATTTTACAGCAGGGATTTTATAAAGTGGATGAGAAGCTTTCCTAGTGAGCAGGGGAAAGCAACAATTTCTTTCTTTGTTAATAGGTGCCAGTCCCCTTTACTTCATGATCACCAGGGTTCAGGTCCACTGGAGAGTGAAGGAGGCAGAGAACATGAAGAATCTTTGGAAGCGACCAGGCATCCCAATGGTGATTATTATTCTGTTTCAGTTTAATTACAGCTTTGCTGGTTTGTTTTCCACTTGTATAATGTTTTGCAATATAAACTATCTTAAAGGCCTTAGAAGATTTTTTTAAAAGAATCACAAAGCACTGCACAATCTCCAGCTTCTATGGGCTTACTTACTATGCTGGTTTAGAGGTTTAAAAGTGATACCCAGAATTGTTTTTGGAAATTTTCTGGTAACCAGTGAAGGTTGTACTCCATAAAGAGTGATTTGCTGCAGTCTTCAGGTAGGGTACATTGCACTGGCTAGTCTCAAGGCATGAGTGATCACAGCCACGTATGCAGTTTTCAGAAAGGGGTGCAGTCAGTGCAGCAGCCTAAACTGAGCAATGAGGCTCCTAGCCACAGCCATCACCTGTGTATTCATGGGCAAGGCTACAAACCTGATTTTTCCAAGAGGACTGCTACCCATCCCAAATGAGGTTGAAATCCAGTCACTGCTCAGCAGTCTTCCAAACCATGAACACTTCTGTCTTGTCTAGATTAAGTTTTAGTTTGTTAGCCCACATCCAATCCAATCAGTCAGTGATCTCACTAGTTAAGGACTACTACAGCCATCCTGGCTTGAGAGGCGAAGGACATACAGAACTCTGTGTCACTGGCATACTGATGGTAACAAATGCAAAACCTTTGGAAATCTTTCCTAGCCATTTTATGTAAATGTTAAACAACACGGTTGAGAATATCAGCCCTATGACACAATTAAATCCCAAAGATTATTCCCACTGGCACATTCTGAAATCTGGCCAAGAAGGACGTTTTCTCCAAGTCTCATCCCAGCTCAGTGATCTAGAAGGATGTCATGGTTGATAGTATTGGAAGCTAGTGAGAGGTCAAGAACCAGCACTCTCCTTGCCCAGCTCCTGGTATAAATCCTCCACCAGGCCAATCAAGGCTATCTCTGTTCCAAAACCTGATTTCCTCCGATATGAGATTTGCATATTTGTGTGTAAACCTACAGAGGATTTTTCTTCACGTGAGAGTGAGATTGCTGAAAATACAGATTCACTCATGCTAAATCTCAAGATTTATAGTTATCAGGTACCATTTTTGTCCTTGCATGGAACTTACAAGAATTAGTGCTGTGGCATGATCGGGAGCTTTTGCTGCAGCTAAATGTGTATATGGTCCCACAAGGCTGTTTTTTTCTAATACAGTTCTGCTACTTCCTTTCTCTCTTTTTATATTCCTATTTCCCTGTTTCTGTCTTCCTCATATAATTGCAAACGTCCTTGCACACACCATTTTCTACCATATTTTCACAGTCTTGTGCACCTGCGCATAGTACTCTCTTGAATAAAGACTAGAATCAGCTGCATATGTATCTCATCACATTTGTTGTTTGCAGAGAGTTTTAAGATATTTTTTTATCCACATACAAGCTAAATTACTTTTCCTCAAAGCTACTGGGATGACTCCTTTTAAAATGATACTGTTTATCTCCCTCTGTTTTTTGATCATCAGAACATTAAGAGGATGTGTGTATTGATTTTGCATTGTGCTTGCATTTCCATGTTTTGTACAAATGACACAGCAAAAGGACATGTACAAACAGGCCCTTCTTATTCAGAACTCTCATTTAGTAAGCTGTATAGACATAAGTTTAATTATCTTTTAAGATGATGGGCAAGAGTAAACTCTCTGCTCTAGGAAATTTCAAAGAACATCACTGTTTCAACCTGATGCATATAGCATTAAGTTGTGAGCTTCTTTTCATTGTACAATATGTTTTGTGCGTTTAGAAATTAAAACACATAATTATTTATGGCAGAAACCAAGTGGCATGCACCATCAACCAAAGTCTTGAGTTCCTATAAAGACCGCGCTTTACAGAAAGAGAACAGTGGCAAGGATTCACCAAACAAATTTTCTCATGTAAGTCTTTTTTCTTAGGGTTTCCCAAATTAGGAATCTTTCCAAATATGTGGGCACAGTCTCTGTTGCAAAAGTTGGGAGAGCTGTGCAAATATCTGGTTGCGTTTGAGCCAGCAACTTGATTTAAAGTGTATGTTTTGTCCCTGCTTTCCCGTATAGAAATGGGAAGTACGAATTACAGATGGTAAACTATCCTGCAAGATGAATGAGCTATTGGGGTTAATAATTTTATTTCTGTATCTTGCTATGTCCTACAGTTCTGTTTGGCATTGTTTTGCGACCTATCATTTTAATAGAACAACTGAAAAACTGAAAAATTGAATGGAAAAGAGGCCATCCAGTTGTATCTGCCAGTGTTATAATCTCAGATGTGGAATAAGTTGCAAGAGTCTTGAATTTTTTTCTAAAGTGTGTGCACAACTAATAAGCATCACTGATGCAGAAGTAGTTTCAAGTATTCTTTCTGGCAGTGACCTCAAACAATCTCATTATAAAGGGCATGTGCAGGTTTCTAGGGCACTGCATGGATTAAAGCTTCATGTAAGCATCACTCTGGTGTCTGATTAGAACGTAATTTACATTGACTTGCATAGTCCTGAATACATTTCCTATTGTATTCAAGTGACATTCATACATTGCCATTTCTTGTCATATTGTGAGGGATAAGCATCTCTTTTAATTACCAGCAATTGCACTTCTTTTATTTAGGCAAAATTTCACATTTAAAGAATGCATCTAATAAGAATATATTGTTATGCTTGTTCCTGTTAATTTGTGTGGTGGTGGTGATGACCTGATGTTAAGAAACAATTATTTCCAGCTGAATTAAATAATGTGAGAACTGAAGTGTGAGATTTGGAAAATAGAGCCTGTTTGTGCACAAATATCACTTTTGTGGTAAATTAAATGACAAGGGAACTATGCCAAGCCAAATTCTTCGCTTTCCTCTAGTTCGTATGCATAAGCAGTCCCTCCCCCATGTTGCAGCTAGCAAATGTTCATCGCCTTTTTGTCAGTGAAACAAAAGAGCAATCATCAAATCTACTATTTCAGCATATTTGATTCCCACACTCTGTCCAGACAAAACCAGTGCTGGTCACAGCACATCTTCATGACTGAAGGATGATTGTAGGATCGAAACAGCACTGGTTATCTAAGCCACCTGAGGGAGCAACATTGGCACAAGTTTATCCTGTGTCTTATCCTATGTTTCTGCATACATACACATTTAGGTGGATATGTGCTGGCTATTTTTTAATATGACACAGGCATTTTAAATCCCTTTCCCTTTCCTCACTTACACCCTTTTAAACATTGACTTTCCTCAATACAAGAGGAACTGATATTGTTGACTTTATCTGTATTTCTTGATTTTGAATCTTGCATATTTTGCTTGTTATGGCAAAGTGGGGAAAAGAAGGTGAGAACAGTTTGGGTTTCGCTGTCCCTTGCTTGCCCAGCATCAGGAGGGGCAAATGCAGAGGCTGAAGCCAGTCTTTTTCTTAAAATAGTTTCTCTTGTGTTCAGTTACTTGCAAACATGTTGAGGTTCTCTTATAACAAAATGGACATTTGCTGATGTAATATGATGTGTTAGGGATTTAATTTAAAACTATGTTAAAACATTTATTCTGAACTGAACACAATTTACTCTGCACAGTGGAATCTTTTATACAATGGGCAAATTATTTCCCATCCTGTTTTTACTTTAGTTTATTAAATTTGTTCTTTGCTTCCCATAGCCAGAATCCTGAAGCAGCTTACACATGATAATTTTTTTAAAAAAATGCAAGTGATAATGGCATATCCATTAAATCATGCAATAAGCAAAAAGTGTTAATTCAAAAAGTCACTCAAAAAAATCCACCACCACCAAGATGCATTTGAGCATGTGTTAATCAAAATACTAATTATTTTATCCATATTACAAGTTTATGCTGTTAGCATTATTCATTATATCTGCTTCATTTTTATTTGGCACTTCCAACAAGTAGTGAGGCAGCTGCTTGCTTCTTTGATTGATGAAACTGTGAATAAAAGGAAGTAAAAACTGTATTGTAAAATGTTTCTCTTTAAGATTGGAGACAAAAACTGTTCCAGCCATTCCAGCAGTAATACCCTGTCAAGTAACACATCCAGCAACAGTGATGATAAGCACTTTGGCTCCGAAGACCTAATGGACACTGACTTGCTTGGATTAACATACATTAAAGGGGCTTCTACTGACAGTGGGATTGATACAGCTCCTTGTATGCCTGCTCCAATTTTGGCTCCTTTGCACCTGGCTGGAAGCCGGTCAGGGATACATAGCCGGACTGATCAGTGGGCTGAATCATCTGAAACTCCTGGACCAGATGATGAGACTAAAATGTATGCTGTTCACAGCTATGCTTCTGCTATTTCTAGCAGTCATACAGGGGATGGTAGCATGGGAGACCTCAGTGAAATATCTTCACATTCCAGGTAAGCAATCCCCCCCCCCCCCCAAGATTCCAGCTCCACAATTCTGTGATGGATAGTTCTGAGTAAAGCGTGGATTTACTTTTTTTTGCTATTAACATTACATTTTACACGAGTGCTTTTATAAAACCTCATTTCAACAATGTTACATTTCAGAACAGAGGAGGAAAGACTAAAATGCCACTTTCCTTATGAACTGCCTTCATGTGCTTGACAGTAAAATTATAAAAGGAGAAGAATATGCAATATTGTGTAGAGCTGTATATTCCATGCAATTGCATAATAGCATGTGACCTGTTTTCTTTGCTGTACGCCAAGTCTCTGCTTGTTCAACAACTTAATTTAGATAACATGATTTTATATGTGGACACTTTTGAGTGGATAGTCTTCCCATGTGGCAGAAGATTGAACTAGATATTCCCCTACCTCTAATGCTTCAATTATGAAATCTGTAAATTACATTACTTTACCCTTTGGATTATCCCAGCATATATAGCCTATTGCAATCTTGGGGGGGGGGGGGAGGGAGATGCACATGAACCCCTCTATGCATTGAAAGAGAGCTTGGGTGAGTGCATGGCTGTGTGGTCTAGCTCCACCCACTGCCACCACAGATGTACTTATGTAGACCTTCTGACATCATTTGAATGTGCTGGCATCAAGGGAGTGTGACAGTGTTGGACAAGGCTAGCCTGCATGAAAGTGATAGTAAGTTGGACCAAGCCCTGTAGCCCTACCACACGCTCTTTCAGTACATGGAGTGCTTCATGACTTTTTTGTAAAATGTTGACACTGAAAAGAATGTGACGCGCAAATGTGTGTACATATTTTACCTTTGTTTTGTGAACAAGTGGGTCTGGTTTAGGATGGTAGTGATTTGCAGGGCATTCCCTAGCAATACTGAGTAAAAACATATGTCCTTTGAGTGGAACAGAACAAGACTTTCTAAAAAGTGTCTTAGGATTTCCACATTTAGAGTTTTTAAGGCTTTAAGAACTTAACCAGTGGAAATTGTTCCTATTTTTAACTTTTCTGAACTACAAAACATTTGCAAACAAACCAACTCAGCACTTGAAATCCTGTCACTTCAAGTTCTGTACTCAATGTCTTTGTACATCTGGTCTCTGTAGTTTCAGTTTCAACTTAACTAAGCTGTAGAAGATGGCAGTGAAGTAAGAACATAAAAACTTTCCGCTAAATGGAATAAAACCCACAGAAATATAGGAATTCCATGTGTGTGTTCATCTTTCTTGCTGAAATGTCAGTTTAAACTATGATGTTTGAAAGGCCTCTTACAGCAATGTTTGGGTATATTTTTGAATAGTTTATCTGATACTGGTGTGTTTTAAGCATTGAGTTAAATTGAAGAAAGGTGGGACATATGTAGTAATGCTTTATAATCTATAACAAAATGTACTTTTAAATTGATTGGGCACAGTCTAGCCAAAGAATAACACTGTCAAACACAGTGGTCATTATCTGAGGCTATTCTCTGGATTCCCCGCCTCCTGAAAGAAATCATATAGCTGATCCCAGGAAGTGGAGTGGAGGCTTTTGGTTGTAGCAACCTATGTTATATCCTCCCCAAGGAAGGTCATCTAGTGCCATCCTTGATATCCTTTTGGTAGTAGGAGAATTATTTTTTATTTGCCTAGGTATTCCAGCATGTACTGGCCTTAATAGTGGCTTCATCCATTTTGCTGTGTTTTTCTCTACATTTTTCTTGTTTTAGGTTATATTTCTAATTCATTTACTTTTAATGGATGCTACCTTGAGAATTGTACAGCATACATTTTCAAAATAAATTTCCTATCAGCTGTAATGGGGAAATTATGAATTTCTATAAATACATCCAGTGAAGCCAGGATGACTTTAAAGTATTGAATTGATATTGGACAAAGAAAGCAAATAATATTAAATATGACTGACTTCTGTCCTTTTGAGAAGACTTGAGGATAAAAAAAATATGTATGTGATATATTTTCCTGTCACATGTTTCCTCATGTACTTCACTGCGTATTTTGTTTTGTGTGTTTTCCTCTCTTCTAGCGGGTCACATCATTCAGGAAGTCCTTCAACACATGGCCCTAAAAGCAGTGGATCATTAGATACGTCCAAAGTGTACATAGTGTCACAAAATTGCAGTCAACAAATCTCTGGCTCCATAGCAAAATGCTACCCTCGACAAGGAGCTATAAGCAAATATGTCATTGGCTGGAAAAAGTCAGAAGGTAGCCCTACACCTGAGGAGTCTGAAGCTTCGGAATGCCAAGAGTAAGGGAGAGTTTGTTTTCTTGGGGAAGAAAAGTCTGTGTGGATTGGAGGAGGAGAGCCTAAATCATGAAGGGAAATGCAGGGTAGATGATGTATAATCCCGGACTAGGAAGAAGCAGGGAAAGGCCAGACAAAGTTAGCTGCTTTCTATCAATATGGCATGAAATCAAAATTCTAAATCACTATGTAGAAGGAAAGTGTATAGTTGAGTATTTCAGTTTGTTTTATACATTTTTATGTGCTGTTGATTTCTTATCCAAAACAGCTTTGCAAAATTTCTGGTAATAAGAAAACATGCTCTAATAATATAATTACATAAATGTATAAGGAATTTCATGCTTTATTACTAGTAACCTAATCTGTACTCAACATGAATGTGTGCTTTGTTATTTTTTATTTAATAATAATCCAGGAACAGAAAGGAATTTGGTTGTGTGTTTTCTCCTCCATGTTGGAACCCAACTTTAAAAAACAAACAAAAAAACTTTCTTGGAACTTTTAATGAATGATGTTACTGTGGTTTTAGTGTCAGTTTTGATCATCATTTTAGAGAGTTAACAACTTTGCAACATTCCCTCTAATTGTAAAGAACAAATTGTTTCTACAGAATGTATAGTGATGTTGAGGGCCTATCGTCAAGTCAGCTTCAGGCCTCTATAAGGAATACAGTTTCTGAAAGTCAGCGAGTCTTATCAAAAGAAGAGTTTCTGAAGTTGATGATGCCCGACAACATCTCTGTGGGGGAAGGCAGAAGAAAGGTTAGCTGCTGTTACTTTTTTCTTTGTCTCTGTGTAATCGTTAGAGGCAGTTATAGTGGTGGGAGCACTGCTTGATATAGAGATAAGTTCTAAAAAGAGCTGTAAATGAGAGAGAGTATAGAGCTTGTAATACTACTACTAATAATAAGCATGCTTACAAATATGAAGCCTGGTATGGTTATAGTCAGGAGGTTTGGTATATTTAACCTGAAAGCTCTTCACTTTAAGGCAGGGATGGCTGCCCTGGGACCCCAAATTTTGTTGGGCTCCAACTCCCATCAGCTCCAGCCAGCATGACCAGTGGTTAGGGATGATGGGAGTTGTAGTCAAGCAACATTTCAAGGTCCACAGGTTATCCACCCCTGCTTTTTAAGTTGCTATGTATAAATTCTCATTTGGGATGGAATTTTCTGAAAATACTGGTGTTGAACTTCCACATTTGGACTATGGTTAAATGTGATGGATGAGCTAGGCTGCTGTAACTTGAACATTTTTAACACATTCTTTGAAGTGTATTTTAAGTATAGAGAATTGGACTGGCATTTCTGGAGAGGTTTGAGAGTTATCCAGAAAATAAGCTTAGAGGCTATTATGAAATAACTGTCTGTTTGGTGGGTTGTAAGCTGCTTTGGGTTGCCCTGGGAGAAAGGTAAAGCAAGTAACAAATTCTTTTAGCTATAACTTTAGTGACAGTATATAAACCTGAGGGGGAAGGTGAGGGAATTCAGCTGAACCACATGAGAGCCATTTCCAAGAATCCACTTTCCATATTGTGTAGTGATCATACTGGTTAAGTAATACCTGAAATGGGTTTAAGAGAACTTGGTTGATGTCCTAAAGCAGAGGTGGGGAACCTCCAGCCTGTGAAGCCATTTCCCCAAAACATACCCTTCTACCTATTAGCTTTCGTCACTCGTGACATCGTCTGCTGAACAGGAGGGTGGGGTTGAATCTTGCTCAGTTTGGCTGTATGCTTCCATTCCCAGAATTTCCTAGCTTTGGGATTTCACCTGCCATGATTCTGCTCTCAGGTGTTTGGTTCCACTCACCTGTCAAACAAAGGCAGCGGGGGGGGGGGGGACACACAGAACATAACAATCTGGCCCTCGGGGCTAGAAAGTTTCCCCAATCCTGGCATCAAGGAAAGGGGAATCGGTGAAAATTGCCACCTCCTTCCATCAGAGGGACCCTGGAAGGATCAAGCGACTTTCTGCAAATGAGAAGTAGAAGATAATTGGTTTAATCCAAGTTATATTTTGGAGTCTATATATAGCTAATGACTTGGATTAGAGATTAGAACAGTCTTTAAATCAAGACTACACATTAACAGTTTTAGAAGGATTTCAAAGAATTCTTGCAACTATTACCTTCAGAGAACTAGAGGTTTCATTTATTACTCTGGAGTTAATACAACATTTCAGTAAGTAATCATTCATTATGATGAATGCTTGTATGTCAGAAGAAAATCTAATAATCCAGTAACTTTGCTAAAATGCCAGATTACCCAAAATGATTGATGTTAGTGTACTATAGTGCGTAAGATTTATCGACCGAATGAACTATTAGAGCAATCATTAGACGCCACCTCACCAATTAAACAGTATATAAATGAATAAAGTAGTAATAGTGGTGATGATGATGATGATGGAACATATTTTCTAATTTATATTTTTGAAAAAACATAGTTTTCATTTTACGGGAACCTATCTCCAAGGAAGACGCTATACCGCACTCTTTCTGATGAGAGCATATGTAGCAATCGGAGAGGATCTTCATATGCTAGCTCGCGGAGCTCAATGCTAGACCAAGCTTTGCCAAATGATATTTTGTTCAGTACTACACCACCATATCACAGTACCTTACCTCCTAGAACAAGCTTAACCACTGGCACTGGACACCTACGACGTAAGTGTGTGTGTTAAACACTGTCTCATTTGATACTGTGCAATTGAGGGTAGATCTTCTAAACAGAATGTAGGAACCAAATTGAACCATTAGTTCCTCTAGTTCAGTACTGACCAGGAGCAGTTCAGAGTTGTTCACCTGGGATCAGCTCTCCGGGTTTCTTTCCCAGCCCTACCTGAAGATGGCAGAGCTTGAACTTCGGGCATTGTGTATGAACACCAGTCCAATGCTAGATGACAAAATCCCTCTGGGAAGGGGCCTCAGCTACAAAAGATGGCAAGAGTGGTCAGATGGTTTCACTCAGACTGTTTTCACATTTTTGCTTGGATTCTTCTTTCTGCTCCTCTATTCAGTCTGTCATCCTTATTCTTAATTCTGTTATCTGCAAGGTAATTACAATGTATTGTGCTTTTTGCTAATCAAATCATGTAATAGGGGAGCGTGGAATACGGCTTGAAAAAGATACTATGAATCTTAATCATGTCTAACAGTAACTGAGATTCCTATCATAAACAAGATTTAAATCCCAGGTTTGAATCTTGTTTGCAACCAAAGTTTAAGAGGCTAATTAGTCTTAAGAAATAAATTATGCTGGTTCAGACATAACCCATAACCGTGGTTAGTTCAATCAAGGGTAGGGGAAGGAGCACACACAGTACCTGGTCCAGGCTGAGATCACTGCCATCAGCACCAGGGAAGTTTATCTCCACAGGGAGGACAGCAGTAAAACAAAAATCTACATCTCCCAACACCAGAAGGGCAAGTCTTCCATTCAGAAGACCTTGCAGCACCCAGAGTGGGGCAACAAACTTTGGCTCTCTCACATCTCCTGGAAGTGGTGCAGCTTCTCACACAAAAACCAAGGAACTCGAGCAGCAAGGAATGCCCACCCAATCTTTTACAATTGTTAGAGATCAGGACCAGTAAGCAGATGAGTTTGTGAAAAAATACAGCTTGGGTCAGAGGTGCCAACTTAAATATTGAGGGGGGGAGCAAGTAATCCCTGCCCCACATAATTGATCACAAGACATACACGCTATTTTAATGGCAATGCCCATTAACTTTGGGGGCCCTTGGCCCCCTCAAATATTTTATTGGAGCTGAAGAGACCTCAGCCCCTAGGAGTTGGCTCCTATGGTTAGGGTCGGTTCATCAAAGCTGGGATTGCTATTTGGAGGGATGGAAGCTAGAAGTAAGGTTTTCCAAACAAGATTTCGAAACTATCAGCATAAACTAAAATATTGTCTCATTCATATCCAACCGATCACTAGGAAGCTTGTTCAGTCTTAGGTAAGGATCAGGCTGCTACCACTTAGCTGTTCAAACTCCTTCCCATTACATCTCAAACAAGTTCCATCTCTGTTGTAGTTTTGATGCCTATTGAAAGCTTTCCTTTTTCAAGAAGCCTTTTAAGAGTGGCAATTTTTGTCCCAGTCGGCATCTGTGTTGGATTTGAAATTGTTTTTGTATGTTTTAATTGATCACTTTAAAATAAATGAAAAACATTTATTTTAGAGTGGTAACCATTAGCTAAATACACTTTGTAGCATATTGATGGCCTGATACTGTGTGTACATATTTTCTGGTTTTGGACCAGTCATAGCCCTGCTTTCAGGTCAGACACTCCCAAAGTAGTTCACATTGTATTAAAAGCATAACATCTATGATGACCTAATTAAAAACTATGAAATACTATGGCATATACACAGTCCATAAAAAATAAAACATTTTGAATATTGTAATTATTCATTTTCTAACCTGTTGAAACATTCTCCTGAAGATAGCTTCTGATTCTGCTTCTTAATTTAGATGAGTTTTGGTTCTCAGACGGGTCTTTATCTGACAAATCAAGATTCAATGATCCTGGGTTGATGCCCCTTCCAGATACAGCAACAGGATTAGACTGGTCTCACCTTGTAGATGCTGCACAAGCATTTGAAGGTACTGTAAGAATTTCTGCAACCGCTGCACGTGTAGTTAGTAGAAATTAAACTCCAATGCTTATTGTAACATGATTCATTACCCCTAGTTATTGGCAGTCCTGCACATGCACTCTTGACTTACCTGTTTTTTGCCATTCAGTGATCAGTCACTTCCAGTTGATTGATGAGCCCCAAGAACTATGTTGGTGGACCATCAGGTCATTTTGCACAATAGGCTAAGACCAAAGGTGGCATAAGGAGAGCTAGAAAGAGAACAGCATAGGCTGACATCCTGAATTACTGAGTTTTCTTAGGGCAGTTTTTTTCTACACATAGCCACTAGTTCATATTATAAGTATCTTAAGAATCAGACAAAGTCCTGGCTAAAGAGGAACACTTTCGCCTGGCTCCTAAATGTGTAAAATGAAGGCGCCGGCCAAACCTCCCTGGGGAGAGCATTCCACAAGCAGGGAGCCACTGCAAAAAAGGCTCATCTCATGTTGCTACCCTCCAAACCTCTTGTGGAGGAAGCACACAAGAAGGGCCTCAGAGGATGATTTCAGGGTGTGAGTAGGTTCATATGGAGAGAAGTGGGCCTTGAGGTATCCTTGAGCCATTTAAGACTTTATAAGTCAAAACCAGCACTTTGAATTGGGCCCAGCAACTAATTAGTATCAAGTGCAGTCAGAGCAGGATTGGTGTAATATAGAAAAAGAAGAAGAAGAGTTTGGATTTGATAGCCCGCCTTTCACTCCCCTTCAGGAGTCTCAAAGCGGCTAACTTTCTCCTTTCCCTTCCTCCCCCACAACAAACACTCTGTGAGGTGTGTGGGGCTGAGAGACTTCAAAGAAGTGTGACTAGCCCAAGGTCACCCAGCAGCTGCATGTGGAGGAGCGGAGACGCGAACCTGGTTCCCCAGGTTACGAGACTACCGCTCTTAACCACTACACTACACTGGCTCTCAAACAGTATCACACTATACTCAAACAGTCTTGCCCCGGTGAGCAACCTGGCCCCTGAATTCTGCACTAGCTGAATTTATCAAACTGCCTACAGAGGCAGGCCTACATAATGCAATAATCTAACCTAGCGGTTACCAAAGCATATATGACATAAGTTAGGCTGTCCCTATCAGTAAAATAGGTGCCGGTACTCAACATGAAGTTGTTACAGTAAGTGCCACACTTTATAACGACAACAAAAGAGGTGCTGATGCTGCATACCCTTGAGTACCCCTGAAAAAAGCACTGGTCCCTGTCCAAATAAGGGTGCAGCTGGGCCACCACCCAAAAGTGATGGAAGTGGTGTGCCACTGAGGCCACCTGAGCTTGAAGTAACAGCAAAGGATCCAGGAGTACCCCCAAGCTATGTATTCGCTCAATCAGAGTGTAGCCCCATCAAAGTTATTTACACAGAGACTTTTCTGCCCCAGTGTTGCTTCCTTCAACCCCTGCCACCTCCAGAATATTTTCAGAAGTTTTGTAGACCCTCCCAAATGTTGTAGACTGTAGCATGGGAAACTGTAATTGAGTGTTGGGGAATTGCCAAACTTGGTGGAGGTTATTTGAACAAGTGGAGCTCAGCTCATGCAAGAGGACTTCCTTTTCTACCCCCCCCCCCATCCTCCATTTTATCCTCATAACAACTATGCGAAATAGATTAGAATGAGAGACAGTGATTGGCCCAAAGGTACTACCCCACCCTGAGTGAGGTTCAAAGCTGAGTAGAGATTTGAATCTGGATTTCTCCAGCCCTGATTTTATTCATATTCAAAATGTTGGATATAAAAGGCTTTTCTGATTCCTTCAGACAACTGTAGCAGTTATTGCCGCTGCTGTTTTTCATGGATGCAATACAATAAATAAACTTGTGCAGTTTAGCACATAATGGAAATTTTAAAAACTCTACTGTGTTTCATAGTGTGTGTTTGGAAATCTGCTTGAGCTAAATAATAATAATAATAATAATAATAATAATAATAATAATAATTTATTATTTATACCCCGCCCATCTGGCTGGGTTTCCCCAGCCACTCTGGGCGGCTTCCAAAAGAATATTAAAATACTGTGATACTGCAATCTTATGCATAGTTACAAGTGAGTAAATACCACTGAACAGTCAGTAAACATGCAAAGGATTGCTCTGATAGTATGTTTAGAATTGTAGTGTAAACATTGGAAACAATTATGAATGAATAGCTATAGTAAAAAGAACCTGAGGAGAGAAAATAGATGTATCTTTTTTAAAGAATAAGAATAATAAGGTTGATTGTTAAAGGATGTATACTATTGAAAGCCAGCTTCTAAGTCATCATGCATATGGAACACATGTTTTTTCTTTGTTTGAACTTTTTAACACTTCCATCTTCAAAGGACCTCAGGGCAGTATACAAAGGTTTTCTCCCAATTTTCTCTCTACAAGGAACCCGGGGGAGGGGGGGGGAGTTAGGCTGTCAGAGACTGTGGCTAGCCCAATGTTCCTCAATAAGTGTTGTGACTGATCAGGGATTGGAACCCATATTTTCAAAGGTTCACACTATTCACTACATCACAATAGCTCTGGTTTATGGTTGCCACCTCAACATCAGAAGACCTGTTATCCTAGCAAAGCATTAAAACTGCGCCAAAATACATGTTTAAGAACAGGATGTTACATTGTTAGAGCACTGCATTAATAAAAACATAAAATCAAAGTTAGGACTAAACTTTACAGAGCATGTTAGCCTAAACAGTTTGACAAAGACAATGGATCTACTATAGGTGTATTTCAATTAACTTGAAGCTAACTTCTGTTATAATGATTAATATAAATGTGATCTAACAGCTGGTTTCTGAACTTTTATTTTGTAGACCTTCAAATGTCTTCGCATAAATTTTCATTCTTTGCTTTTTCCAGTTTGTAACAGTGATCAGCACACTTCTGCTTGCATAGCTGACTACTGTTCAGCGGTTATATTTCTTTGCAGAATCAGTATTCCTGTTCTAGGTATAACAAAGGTATCTGTTAATACCATACTTTTAAAAAAAATGGCTGGCATAATTCAGATCTGTATTTATATGCTGAAGGACAGAATAGAGGCCTCTTCTCACAAACAGGATCCAAGGGCCTGGTGTACATGTTGTTAATCAGAAGGATCATTGTTCATGTCTAATGTTGGTTCATTCAGTTCCCTTCTGGATTTCAGATTCCTGATATGTTATGCGTTCCCATGATTTCATTCTCTTTGAGAGAGACAGAATGAACATCTTAGATCTGTATTGCCTTTGTCAGAGATGGAATCCATCTGCAATAGCTCTTTCTTCTTGGATAAGCTATTACATTTAAAAAGCCATAACATCAGTAATTGTATTCTGTCTTCAACAGCAGCCAGTATTCAGTTCTTCAGAGGAAATTTGCAGGATTGCAAGTCAAAAATTATTATGTTCCTTGTTCTTCTCTGTGTCTGACATTTTTAGGCCTTGAGACACTCTGAGAAAGATGTTTGTATTTTGGCCATATTAAGAACATAAGAAGAGCCCCGTTGACTGCCCTGTCTGACATTTTTTAATCAATCTTTCCAAAATTTAATATCTCCAGAATTTAATATCACCCTTTGCTCATTCCTTCTCTAGTATTTACTTTTGCGACTTCTGGTTGTGCCGGTGATAGTCTGCAGATGTATCATCTGTTTGTATTTTTATACTTTTCCCCTTTGTAGATCAAACAAAAGTGTTAAAGGTTGGCTACTAGGACTTTCAACAGTCCTTGACACTGGACATCTACTATTCAAAAGTCTCTAGAGGAAAAAGAAAGCATATACTAGGAATATACAGTATTTTACATGCAGCCTGGTAAAATTACATTTACATAAGTTAAGCATATCTGAAGGTTGCCATGCATCATGCTATCTTGCCAAGAAAGCGAAAGAAAAAGACTGTCTAACATTCAAATTTTACATATGTTTATGAACTCCTGTGTCTCCTCTATCATTTCCCATCATCTGCTAGGGAACATTTTTAGGAAAAGATTCAAATATTTACTTTTATTTCATAATTAAAAGATTGACATGAAAAGGGAAAGTGATAGCTAGGCCTCAAGCTGCAATTTTATTTTTGTCCCATAATGCTTACAGGGCATAATAACGAAAATGGATAGTTTGTCTTTTGGAAAGGGGAAATCCTGAAAGCTATTATGCTGCCATTATTACTGAAAAGTAAAATCATTTTTTTTGACTAAGCACATGTAGCAGTGGGGTGAGTTGATGAGGAAAACTACTGTTTTGAGAAAATCAGCAAAGGTCCCACAGAAAGAGTTGATGTTAAGTAATATTCCATAACTGTTGTGTCTCATAAGGATTGCAACTATATTATTCCAAAGTTAGCTCGGTGGACTTTGTTGTTCATAGGAGCATTCTAAATCTTATTTCAGATTTTGACTCTGACGAAGAACTTGGGCCAGTCTGTCATCACACTCCGTTTCTAGGTGATGGTCTGGGGTTGGCTGCTGAATCTTATATATAAAAAAAACCTATCTTTATGCTTTTATATGTTTGCACGGTTGCATGATTATATGCAAGCATTGGGCCTTTGTGAGATGTGAGGGGAAGGCATGTTATGGTCAGGGCCAGCAGAAGTCTGTGGACCAGAGAAATCTGAATACAGTCTATATATAAATGAATGATCTCTGTTGTTGCAGCATAAACTGTTTGCATGGGGGGGAAACCTCAAAGCGTGATTTACTCACGTTCTGTACCAGTTTGTGTGTGGCATACTCATTTTCTTTTAGAACTGGGTATATTTTTGTATGCCATACTGCATGTCCTTCAGTAAAGAAACTCTGTTCCCAAACAAGGCAAGCATGTATTCTGCAAGCCCTAGGGTAAAGATTTTATTCCGGAATCCTAAAAGGAAGCAGCTGACAATATATGTGGAAGATTGGTAAATGTATGGCAATAGTCATAATGGTAGCATTTGCATATTATTCTGTTCAGGTAGAATAACTGTGCCTTGCTATACTGCATTCCATAACTTTTTATGGAATTATGTATCTTCCTCTGTCCCATTAAGTGCCTGCATTTGCTATTACAGTAGTTTGCTTGAAATTGGTCTTGGTCTCAGATTTTCTGTACATTTCTGTCGAAATAACTTAGTGAAAACAAATCTGTCTTGTTTTGTTGATATATGCAAAGCTGAGGCTATAGTGGTCTTGCTATCAGATGCTTTATGCTGGAAATTCAGGGGGTATTGGGGGGGTGGAATTCCCTGTAATATATACACTTGTTTCTTGCCTGTAGCTGAATTGGATAAAAGAACACTGGTTGTTTCAGCTGAGAGTATTTTTATACAGTCATTTCATTTTAGATGTTTATTTATTTCCCTTCCAGATCAAAGGGTTGCATCTTTTTGCACCATGAATGACATGCAGCATGTGCAAAGCTTGGAGAGTAATCAAGCCTTGGGCGCGAGTCCAACAAATGGAAAGGACTTCATTGACACTACTGGGTATGTAAACCTTGCCTCTTTTCTTTGAGGGGAAACATGATTGAACAAATTCCTGAAAACATTCCTCCTGGAATGAATAGAGAGGCAGAATGATAGATAGGGTTATATACAGGGGGTGGGGGTATTTGGCTTGGAACATCTTCAAGGACTTGGATAGGGGGTTGTCTTACCTCAGTACTTGAGATAGATATTGTGCTTCAGCTCAGAGGTTGAGTCTCACCTCACTTCAGATTCTGAAGTCATAGGCTCCCCATCGGCTAAAATGAAAAAACCAAAAGAGGTGGGAAAAATACTTGGGGAAGGCTGAGAAGGAGTTGCTAGCCTAGAAAGCAGAAAGGAGAGAGAAGGAAACATGTATCTAAAAGGCCTGTTCTCTGCCTGCCTGGCAAAAGTGAGAAGTCTTTAACCTCAGCACACATCTCACAGGGAAAGGGGTGGGGGGAAGAATCCCTTTTGCAGGTTGAGCCTTCCCTAAGAGGTTCTTTCCCCACTCCTCCTGGGAGGTGCAACTTCACGTAGCAAGTCTTGCTTTTGTGGCACACAACTTTTCATAGGGAACAGGCCCCTGCTATGAAAGCAAGCAGACCTGTTTTCCCTCCCCTGCTGCTTTCTTTAGCTGTGTGTGCCTATTCCCAAGAGAGAAACTGATCAGGATTTAACTTCTGCCTGTCAGCTGTTAAGCAGAGGTAGAATTCTGCTGCTTTGGCTGCAGTCACCTGTTTCCTGCTGGGGACAAGCACCTGCAACATTGCAGAATTGAGTCCTAGCCATCAGTTGATGTCATAAATGACACCAGCTGCTTGACAGGTCAGCATGGTTTGGGAGAAATGCCTTTGTGGGCTGGAGGTTCCCCAACCTTTCACTAACATCTCCTGGTAAGGAGCACAAGACTGTGAGAACAGACGTACGTGTGTGTAGACAGATATATTGTATGACTTCCCCAGCCTTTGTGTTTCTTGAGTCCTTACCAGTTGGACTGGGAGCTGCAGGATAGTTAGGAAGTGGTTGGCTGGATAGTTGCTTTCTGCTACTGTGTTTATTGCTACTAAGAGTTGTGTAGGGGGGGCTGGCTAGTCTAAGGATTTTATAAAATAGCTGTTGCTGTCACTTTGGGGTTGGTGAAAAGGAGCCACCCTATTTGATTTTTGGTGCGTGTGTTTCAGTCTCTGCAAAAATTAATGGTATGGTGGTGCTGAGATATTATTGTTTGTATGGTCTTTTTTCCCATACTTATATGTTAGTGATCCCAGGACTGGTCAGGGTGTGAGTCTCACCCAGTCCTGTGTGTTTGGTACTCATGAGTGAGAGGCGGGGTGTGGGGGGAGTTTGATTGTTTCCCAGGTAAGAACAGTGTGGTTGCTTAAGCAAATTAATTAGCATCTGTCTAATTATTATTGCTGGTGTTAAGATTCTTGTGATAGCCTAGGGTGGTTGTGTATTGTGGCAGGAGGTGCTTGAAGATGTGTGTGGGAAGGAAATAGGATGAAGAGGGTTGGGGGAGATTGGGGGAAGTAGAAGGCATGGCTCGAGAGGAGTCAGTTCAAGGGGTTCACACATGGTTGCTTAATGTCTCCCACTTGGCTCCTCTCCAATAGCCTAGTGTTGTTGTTGTTGTTAAACTCCATGTATATATAAATTTAAAATAATAATAATAATAATACAACTTTTGCTGTCTCTATAAAAAAAACCCAGTTGTGTAGTTTGGAGGTGCTCCTGGATCTAACTTTGTCACTTGAGGTTCAGGTACCTTTAGTGGATAGGAGTTCCTTTTACCACATTTGGCTAGTGCACCAGCTGCAGCCATTTTGGACAGAGATAGCCTGGATACAAAGATTCATTCATTGGTAACCTCAAGTGTTTCAATGGTTGCAATGCACTCTGCACCAGGCTGCCCTTGTGCCTGGTTCAGAAGCTCCAGCTAATTCAAATTTCTGTGGCTAAACTGTTGGTAGGTACAGACTACTACCAGCACATAACTTCAATTCTGAAAAGCTTGC